>NC_090944.1:129185903-129834237 GCF_040807025.1 Struthio camelus
TTGTTTCCAAAACCCTAATGTAACAGCTAGTGCTGCTGTCTGATGATATAGTTAAAATTCATGTTGAGGCTAGGTGAGTCAGGAAGCTGAAAGTGAGGTTGTTGGGGTATTTTTTTCCCCCTAGTTTTTATATATTTTGGTCAATGACATGACAAAATATTACAAAGGGTATGGGTTGTACCTGCATATGCAAAGGAAGGAATGTGTAGATGCAATGTTTTGCAATAATCTCAAGCACCTGTTTAAAAAAGAATGAGAAAAAGAAGTAAAGATGTCCCACGTATTAAAGGTCCCACCTCCTCTGCATCTAGGAGGTGTTGTCTGCCACAAAACAGGATTTCTAGATCACCTTCTGTTAGTCTGCATGACAGCAGAGATGTGCGGTCCAGCCAAGTGCGTAAGCATGTGTCTGTTCATTAACGTAGGCATGATCACAGGGACTGTTCTTCCCCTCGGGCCTCACCATATCACAGCTATCTCAGCCCTTACCTACTGCTTGCAATGAAAAACTTGATGTTGAGCTGAACTGATCTCTGAGGAGAGAGCTGGAGTCTGGATCCAGAGGAGTGTGTTACAGGACTTCTGGTGTTAGGGAGTTCAAAAGCCAACAGTGCTGGCCTGGACAGATGGACCTCATCTATTTTCTGAGGCCCAGTGTACACAGTTGCAGGTGCCACATTGCACACCACTGGCTGTTACTCCAGGTTAGATTAACTAGCTCTCTGTATATGTCAGTCTGGGTTACATTTTCTTATGGAGCCCACAAGCGTTCATTGCATGTATGAACCAGCATTTTGCACATACATGCATGACTTCCAAGTAACTCTTCTTGCTCTGGTTTTCACTGTCCTGTGCAAGAAATGGCACTTTCTCCTTGGTAAGTTTTCTTTCTGCTTGCTGAGCAGAGCAGTGGGACAGACCAGGCACTAGGAGAGAGGCAGAGTTTGGGGCTGTGCTCCCAGCTCTGCTATTGAACAGCTGGGCCGCTCGCACCCTGAGAGTCAGTGCTCTGGGTTGAGCTAAGAAGGTGTCAGCCTCACCGTGAGTGCTGACCAGCAGAGCCCTTGGTGGCGTTTATGGAATATGCTGCACTGATGGCACTGCATGTCTCTCTCCCCCCTGTTTAAATCAGGGCTTCACCTGTCTCAGAGCCTCTATTCCCATTGCCCACCCCATTAAGGTCGTAATTATTGTTGTCTTCATCTGTTGTTTACTCTGTATCTGTCCAGTGCTCAAAGCAGCGGGGCTTGGTGCAGCCTTTGTTCCTGCGATCTCTAATTTACCTCTCCGAAGAGAGCTCTGAAAGCAGCAGGGAATTGCCCAGGGGAAAGCTTTCTGTTTGTCGGGGGGAAGGGAAGACGTAAGCTTGCTGATCCTCTTGAAGACTCATTTCTGTCGCTAAGGACTTTTGGGAATGCCTGATGTGTCTGTTTAAGCCCTGCCCAAAAGGGGACTATATCAGACAGGGAACCTACTCGAGGGGAAATCGCAAGTCTCCACTGGGCCTTGACTTTGACTTTCAGTCACGCGGATATGTATCTGGAATAAGGCAGAAGACTCGGAGGAGGCTGGGTTTGCTCTGCGCAAAGAAAGGCTTTGAGAAGGGAAGGTTTTAAGAAAGACCAGCCAGATATTTAGCCTAAGGTTTAAACCTTGTGTTCCTTCAGCTTCCAGATATTTAGCTGCATATCTTAATAACTTCTGGCAATATTCCGAAGCATTGTTTAAGGCAAAAAGGACTCTTTTTATGCAAGATCATTAATCTCTAGCAAAAATACCATCTCTCTTTGTGGATTTATAGGCCAGTTTCTTAATATAACTCTGAGTTTAACTGGAAAACGTGATTTCTCTATTTTTGCCCAAAAGCTTAAATGGGAGTGAAACTGTCCTGGAAACTACCTGAAAATTATTTCAGTTTTCCCTTTTCTGCACCACCATTTTCTTGAATGTTCTGCAGATGATACCTTTTTTTAATGGAGGAAGCTGCTGAAAACTGGAAGTGAGGGGAGTAATCTGCTTAAAACTCATGCACATCTGAACTTGGAATATTTTTTCCCTCCTTTCTCCTCCTGAAAAATTGATAAATTAAACATTCAAAAAATTTTGAGGAACCAGAGCTCTGCTACAGAAAAAGCTAGTTCATTCTATTTAATTTAAATCTAATTTAAATTCCTAGTATTTTTATGGTCTTTGACCTGCTTATTTCACAGAATCACAGAATCACAGAATCGTTTAGGTTGGAAGGGACCTCTGGAGATCATCTAGTCCAACCTCCCTGCTCAAGCAGGGTCACCTAGAGCATATTGCCCAGGATCACGTCCAGACGGCTTTTGAATATCTCCAGCGAAGGAGACTCCACCACCTCTCTGGGCAACCTGTTCCAATGCTCTGTCACCCTCACAGTGAAGAAATTTTTTCTCAGATTCAGATGGAACTTCCTGTGGTTCAGTTTCTGCCCATTGCCTCTTGTCCTGTTGCTGGGCACCACGGAGAAGACACTGGCCTCATCCTCTTGACACTCCCCCTTCAGATACTTGTACACGTTGATGAGATCGCCTCTCAATCTTCTCTTCTCCAGGCTGAACAGGCCCAGCTCTTGCAGTCTTTCTTCATAGGAGAGATGCTCCAGCCCTCTAATCATCTTGGTAGCCCTCCGCTGGACTCTCTCCAGGAGTGCCATGTCTCTCTTGTACTGGGGAGCCCAGAACTGGACACAGTACTCCAGGTGAGGCCTCACCAGGGCTGAATAGAGGGGCAGGATCACCTCCCTCGACCTGCTGGCAACACTCTGCCTAATGCACCCTAGGACACCATTGGCCTTCTTGGCCACCAGGGCACACTGCTGGCTCATGTTTAACTTGTTGTCCACCAGCACTCCCAGGTCCTTCTCGGCAGAGCTACTTTCCAACAGGTCAGTCCCCAGCCTGTACTGGTGCATGGGATTATTCCTGCCTAGGTGCAGGACCTTGCACTTGCCTTTGTTGAACTTCATGAGGTTCCTCTCCGCCCACCTCTCCAGCCTGTCCAGGTCCCTCTGAATGGCAGCACAGTCTTCTGGTGTGTTAGCCTCTCCCCCCAGTTTAGTATCATCAGCAAACTTGCTGAGGGTGCACTCTGTCCCTTCCTCCAGGTCATTGATGAATATATTGAACAAGACTGGACCCAGGACTGACCCCTGGGGGACACCACTAGCCACAGGCCTCCAACTTGACTCTGCGCCATTCACCACAACCCTCTGAGCTCGGCCATCCAGCCAGTTCTCAATCCACCTCACTGTCCACTCGTCTAGCCCACACTTCCTGAGCTTACCTAGGAGGATGTGATGGGAGACAGTGTCAAAAGCCTTGCTGAAGTCCAGGTAGACAACATCCACTGCTCTGCCCTCATCTACCCAGCCAGTCATTCCGTCATAGAAGGCTATCAGATTGGTCAAGCATGATTTCCCTTTGGTGAATCCATGCTGACTACTCCTGATCACCTTCTTGTCCTCCAGATGCTTAGTGATGACCTTCAAGAGGAGCTGTTCCATCACCTTTCCCGGGATGGAGGTGAGGCTGACAGGCCTGTAGTTTCCTGGCTCCTCCTTCTTGCCCTTTTTGAAGACTGGCGTGACATTGGCTTTCTTCCAGTCCTCAGGCACCTCTCCTGATCTCCAGGACCTTTCAAAGATGATGGAGAGTGGCCTAGCGATAACATCTGCCAGCTCCCTCAGCACTCGTGGATGCATCCCATCGGGGCCCATGGATTTATGGATGTCAAGTTTGGACAAAAGATCTCTAACCTGATCCTCCTCCACCAAGGGAGAGTCTTCCTTTCTCCAGCCTTCCTCTCTTTTCTCCAAGGTCTGGAATTCCTCAGGACTGGCCTTAGCAGTGAAGACGGAAGCAAAGAAGGCATTCAATAACTCTGCCTTCTCTGTATCCTTTGTCACCAGGGCACCCGCCCCATTCAGCAGCGGGCCCACGTTTTCCCTAGTCTTCCTTTTGCTATTGATGTATTTGAAGAACCCCTTCTTGTTGTCCTTGACATCCCTTGCCAGATTTAATTCCAACTGGGCCTTAGCCTTCCTTGTCGCATCCCTGCACACTCTGACAACGTCCCTGTATTCCTCCCAAGTGGCCTGTCCCCTTTTCCACATTCTGTGTACTTCCTTCTTCTGCTGGAGTTTTGCCAGGAGTTCCTTGCTCATCCATGCAGGTCTCCTGCCCGCTTTGCTGGACTTCTTCCTCAGAGGGATGCACTGATCCTGAGCCTGGAGGAAGTGACGCTTGAATATTAACCAGCTTTCTTGGACCCCTCTTCCTTCTAGGGCCCTACCCCAGGAGATTCCCCTAAGTAGGTCCCTGAAGAGGCCAAAGTCAGCTCTCCTGAAGTCCAGGGTTGCAACCCTACTCATTGCCCTGCTCCCTCCTCACAGGATCCTGAACTCCACCATCTCATGGTCACTGCAGCCAAGGCTGCCCCCAACCTTCACATCTCCAACTAGACCTTCTTTGTTTGTTAGTACAAGGTCTAGCATTGCACCTCTCCTCGTTGGCGTCTCCACCACCTGGGTCAAGAAATTATCATCAATGCTTTGCAGGAACCTCTTTGACTGTTTGTGCCTAGCTGTGCTGTCTTCCCAACAGATGTCAGGGTGGTTGAAGTCTCCCATGAGAACCAGGGCCTGTGATCGTGAGGCTTCTTCCAGCTGTCTGTAGAAGGCCTCATCGATGACTTCCTCCTGATCAGGTGGCCTGTAGTAGACCCCCACAACAGTGTCACCCATGTTAGCCTGCCCTTTAATCCTTACCCATAGGCTCTCCACTTGCTCTTCATCCACCCCGAGGCAGAGCTCCATACATTCTAGTTGCTCCCTCACATAAAGGGCAACTCCACCACCTCGCCTTCCTGGCCTGTCTTTCCTAAAAAGCACATAGCCATCCATGACAGCATCCCAGTCATGTGAACTATCCCACCATGTCTCTGTCACTGCAATGAGATCATGGCCCTGCGACCGCACACAGATCTCTAACTCTTCCTGCTTATTCCCCATGCTGCGTGCATTGGTATACAGGCACTTGAGAGAGCCAGTCAAGCACGCAGGCTTCCCAGAAGAGGTGCAAGAGGATCCTCCATAGCCATGTCCCTTGCTGTCTCCCCTGGTTGTATGCACCCGCTGGAGGCATCCTGACTTGAGCGGTGTTTTACTGACTCCCCTGCCACTATACCACTCCTCTTCCCCCCATTTGTTTTTTAAAAAAAAAAAAAGTAATATGGACTCTTGAGTAGTTAGTAAGCCTTGCTGTCACATGAGTTATGTGAATAATATGAGGCCAATTGTAGGGATCTCAGCTTAATACCTCATCTGCATTTTTGTCTCCACTTTGCACAAGTGCCAAGTGCTTGAGTGTGGTAGTACTTAACAACCTGTTACTGTGAAGCCCAGTCCTGACTAGGCAGAGGGTCAGGGCTTGGGTGCATTAGCACCCTGAGGAGAAAGCTTTCATGTTGCCTGATTGCAGTGTGCTCTTGCATTTTAACAAAACAAGAGAAAAAGGAATTGGAGAAAACAGAGGTCTGATCCCAAATCTGAAGGAGTCTTCAGCTCAAGCCTGCAGGCAGCTTTGGACTGAGGGATGATATGGACTGCATCAGATCCTTTAAAAATATTTCCTTAGAGATTCTTTCCTGAGCAGGATAGCTCTTGTCACTTGGTGGCTGCCTGCACAACTACCTACAAGTCAGACCATAGCTCTCGGGCCCATCAAAAAAAACCAACAACAACAACAAAAAAAACCCCGCGCACACCAGGAATAGGACCCCCTCAAGAGGAGACACTCCGAGCCTGCACAGATTGTAAATGCTCACACCCCAGGTGATCATGATGCCTGTTGTGCTACTCCTGTAAAGCCCATTGCATGCTGCCAGGGCCGGTTGCCTTCTCGGCCACCATCAGAGTCCAGGGCAGTCTCTCCTGCCCTCTGTAGCCTTGGAGCAGGGCTGTGGCATCTGTCTCTCTAACCATGCTTGTGTCAGAAATGCTCATGAAAAGGCAGCCAGAGGCCAGGGCTCCCTCCCTCACCTCCCAGCACAGTTTCAGAACAAAGCGATGGAGTTTAAAGTGACTAGGCGTGTATTTGACCACTTCAGTGTTGTTACTGTGGCTAAAGCAATGGTTCCCAAACTATGGCTCACCAGTAACGCCTTCCTCGTGACCGGAGGAAGTGGCTGCTGTGGTGATCCAGGTAAAACAAAGATCAAAACAGGCCATTGCCTCTGGCACGTTGCCTGCATGCTGTTGTGGGTTTGGGGAGGGCTGTTGGGACTGCTGCACTAGATGCTAGGCTGTTACTTTGACAGTGCGACTGGGTAGAGGAGTCTCATGTGCTTCTCTCTAGCCAACCTGAGTCTTAGCAGAAGGGAAGGCACGAAGGCAGAGGGGCAGGAAGTGGTGCTCATATCAGTGCTGCGCTAGCTTGCCTAGCAGGCGGAGTGCAGCTCTTCACTGCCAGCCCTCCAGGGAGCCAGGAGGGTAGTGTGGGACTCGGAGCACCTGGGAAGCGCAGGAAGCAGCAGAGGAGCTTCCTTCCCCCACCTTATGCAGTCATGATCAAGGTATGTGGCTTGTTTTTTGTTTCTTCCTGGGTCCTGAGGATGGATGTTAACCTTTGGGGGTTCTCTTTGGCTCGTTATTTTCTCCTTCCCCAAGGAAGACAAAAAGAGAAAAGTTAACATGTAAACTGCCTCTCAGCTTCTAGGTGATGGACTGGTTCTCTGCTGCTGTCTTGAACTTGTCTTTTCAACTGAACAGGCTGAGGGTGAGATCTGGAGCGCAGGGGGCTGTGGGGGGCACTTAGGAGAAGGCAGGAAGGAAGATGAAGAATAGAGGACGGGAGGAAAAAGCCCTGAACAAAGAGCTGGCTGTGAACTTGGAGCTGTGAAGTTCATCTAGTTGTAAAAGGGCAGCTAATGTGAGAGGCACAGAGTGTAGAGGACTTGGAGGTTTACCGATGAATGTTATCCTGACAGCTAGTGCAACAGGATGGCAGGTATCCAATGAGGAAAGCTAGACACTGCCTTTCCTTTCTGATGTACTCCGAGGTGAGCTGAGGCGGCCCACCTCCTGACACCAAAGATGCCTGCTCAGGCCAGTTTATCTGTCCTCCTCCCCTCCAACTTTTTTTCCCCTTCTTTTTCCTGGCACAGAGAAACTTATTCCCACTTTTCAGATATCTCTCTTGCCTTGGGCTACTACAACAGGTCTGTAAGGTAGCATGCTTCTGTGAACTGGTTCTCTGGCTGTTTTGCATCTGCCCACATCTATTCCAGCTCAAGGGAGACTGAGGTGTTCGCTCATTCAACACAAGAATATAAAGCTGGGGCAGCCTTGGGGCTGCAGGAAGTGTGTGCAGAGCTCAGGGTCTGAGCCGGCCCTGCCCTAAGAAGGACTATGGGCACCAGCTATCAGATCCTGATGCAGAGCCCAAGGGAGGCAGCTGAGCGATGTCACTAAAAATCTGATAGTTTCGTCATGTCACCAGTCCGTTTTAATCAGTGAAGGTGCACAGGATTAGAGTTCAGTCCAACTTGATTATGTCAAGATGATAGTGGAGTCCCTCCCTTTCCAGGTCACAGCTGGGAATGAAGAAGCCCAGTCATATTATGATGAGCAGGAGCTGGGCAGCCTAACGCTACTCGTCTTAGTTGGTTTCTGGGTCCTCGTCATTGTTGTCCCTGCTCAAGGACTTAATCCTAGGGTGCCAAATACAGTCTCCGCTTCTCAGCTCTGCCTCAAAATCTTTATGGGACCGAATGCCACTCAGCACCTGACATGCTTCAATATTTGCTTTTGTTCTGTTTTGTTTTGTTCTGTGGCTCCAAAGCACATGATTTAAGGTGTTCCTGGAAGTGATCTGCTCCTCTGTGGTGTTCCACAGGATTATGAGCTGATGAGGTCTCTATCTGGCTCTCATTTGAAATAGTTCAAGGGGGGCAACTTGTCTATAATATATGTTGCAAGGCCAACCTCTGCTTTTTCCTGTGCTTACCTTACTCTGTAAAAATGGTTGCATGTGTGGACCAAAGTATCAGCTCCTTCTTCGTGGAAGTTCTGGAAGCGCCACTTCACTATGTGCGATTCTGCCTATGGGGCTGTCTTGTCTTGTTATGTTTTTGCCATATGTTCAGCTTTCTTCTCTGGCCAAAACAAAGAGCGCTTGACCCTGATTGGTACTGAGCAATTGCGCTAACAAAAACCTGCTCTGCACCTCTCAGCACGTGTCAGGTCTGCTCTAGGGAGCATCCTCAGCAAGGCACATCATCAACCTGATGTAAACTTTGCTCCAGCAAAGGAACAGGAGAAGCTTCATACCTTTCCCTAAAATAGGCAAGAAATTCAGCTGAGCAGTGTCCCAAGTCACTTCCTGCAAAAACAGTCTGGATGTGAAAATATTCTCATCACAGCTTGTCTTTCTGACCTGCCCTTCTGCTCCAGGATGCTCATCCAGCCTTTGCAGCCCTGCCCTGGCGCAGCGCAGAGCTCCCGGTGCGGGAGCCCTGTGGCTGTAGCACTGCAGCCCCGCAACCTGTGACCCCTTGCAGCAGCCTGACGAGCACGAGGCGTGTGCAGGGGAAGGCCTGGGCAGAGCAGTTGGGCTCTTCCATTTGGTTTTGGAGCATTCCCTCGTTCCTGTGAGTCAGCTGGCATGCAGCCTGGTGCCTCGGGTACATGCGCTGCTTTCTGTCTGGAGGCTGGAGCTTCTCTGCAGAACGTACCCGTCAGCCCCTCCGAGCTCTTCTGCACGAAAAAGTTTAAAAAAAAAAAAAAAGTCAGGCAGGCTTGCAGAATTGATCATGCTAAAGCAGAAATAGCTTCGCAGTGGAGCCAAGGTCCTTTCAAGGCAGGAATCATTCATTTGGGAGATTTCAGCAGTGTTGGGCGTGTTAGAAACCTCAGCTATTTGTGAATTCACTGGGAGTCTAGCCCCAAACACTCAGTTCTCAAAAAATTATAAATGATCCCTTTGGAGTACACTTTATTTGCTTTCTAGCTTTCAGATATCTAAAAGCTGTGCTGCCAATGTTTATATATCCAACCACAGGAGGCAGAAAACGGGCCAAATTGCAACAGCACAGAGCTGGCCAGAATAGGAGCGCGCTACTCATGTCAGGGGGAACTGGATGATACGCTAGGTTTTCTGCCTGATTAGTTTTGCGGACTCCTCCCAGGAATTTTTCCTGGCTTCTCCGTCTTTTTCCCCTACTCCCCGCCAACCTGTGCTTCAGCTTAAAATCCGGGATGAGACCCTGCATGAATAGGGCACCGTTGCTGTGCCCTCTTGTGTTGGCACAGGAGCTCGTCCAAGAAATCACGTTGTCACAACTTTATTGCTTAGGCTGTCGTTTATTTTTTTTTTTTGCTGGCTCTTGTTTACATTAAAAGCTGGAGCAACGCTTTGGGTGTGAGTGGAGGTATTGGAATCGGACTCTTAGAACTGGTTTGCCTGGTGACGTGGATTGGTTTTGTGGTGGGGGAGGGACGAGGCTCTGTACAACGTGATTTTTTTTTTTTCCTTCCCTCAGACGAATGCGGAAAACAACATAGCCTAGGCTGAAGGGAAAAGCAGCCTGTGTGTAATAATATATGGCATGGCCTTTCCTTGTAGAAAAGGAGATAGATCTGTTTTACCTGTATGAAAAATTGGCACTGTTTTTTTTCCTGCATAGGGGTTGGGACTGCTGCCATCCTATGCACCAGTCCCACTTATTTGGCAGTAAGCTGCAGAGCCTTGCCTGGTACTGGGTATGAATCCACAGCAGAGGAGAGTTCTCCCACACACCGCCAGAGAACAGATTTATTGCCACATATCCGCACAAGGTGCTGAATTCATCTAGGTATTTTTTTAATGTCATATTTTAATTGCTCTTCTCAGGCAGCTAATAATAAATCACTCTTAAATTTGCAGTGGGGATTTGGGGGATAGGGACTGAAAGAGGGTTTATTCCTGTTATTGGAAACGGTCTTTATTTCTTTTTTTTTAATGAACTCTATCCTTTGGGTTGTATTAGATCTTTCAAAACCAGCGTGCCAGGAACCCTGTCTGCACGCTGAGCAGTCCCTGTGCAGGCTGCTACATCCCTAGCCAGCGCAATGCTGTGCGCTGGCTGGAGCCCTCGCCTAGTCCTGCCTGCACTAGAAATCGGGATGCAGTGGAGAATGAGAGATTTCCAGCAGCCTTTGCTGCAAAACCTCATACAGAGCTGAAGTGTAACGTGGCCACAGTAAGTGCGTAGGGGACTGGAGCTGAAGGGTAACAGGAAAGCTGGGTGTGAGGCAATTCGTTCTCCCTTTCAGTGCTGGAGCATTAACCTGGCCACAATCTGAATCTTAATGGAGTTCCAGTTCAGTTATGGAGTTTTATACATTTTGTGGTGTGTGTGTGTGGTTTTGTTTTGTTTTTTTTTTTTAGACTCCATAGAAAGCCTATATATTCTTTTTCCTGTTCTATAGGACTTACTAGAGGGGTATTACTGGGGTGCTGTTGGGAAGAGGGGAGGGGATCATAATTTCAATCCGATATAACATTATCGCCATAAATATTTGGGCATTACCATTATGCTAAAGCGAGAGTCAGCCGAGTTTGTCTTGTGCTGTATGCAGATGCAGTGACTGAGCTGCTCCCTGCCCCAAGGAGTTGTTGTCAGTCTCATCTGTTTCAGACTGCAAGGTGGCAGAAAAAAGCCACTTCTGGTCCATGGTTTTCAGCTTTCAGTGGACTTTCTCTGTATGCTGAGAACTGCACAGCTATGCAAGGTAATGGTTATTATTTTTAATCCAAGAGATCTGGAAGGTATTTAAACTGATATGCTTCAAGTCATAATTCAACCTCTCTCTGAGGAAAAAATTGCTTCCTGATCTTGATTTCTCTTTTTTCTGGAGATAGTCTCATAACCCCCTAATTGGGGAGATGATGCAGGTGGGAAGATAAAGCAATTTGCCTTGTTTCCTCATTATAGCTCCTACCAGGTATATTCAGCTGGACTGCCAGCAGTGTGGTACAGCATTGCTCTTCCTTTGAGTATAGTCCATTGCTCTTACAGAAAACCTGTATACATTGCCACATAAATAACTCTACAGTGAGAGTGGCCCTGAAAGCCTCCTTCTGAGGTGTTGGCACAGGACTTCTGGTCTAAGCAAGCTGTCCGCAATTTTTCAATGAGATTCCAGGACATGCACAAAGCTGTTGTTAGGCAGGTGTGGACTACAGGTTTTAATTCAGTAGCCACAGCAATTATTTCATCTTTAATTTGTAAGTGTATTGAGCTAGTTTCTCTGCTTGTTCTGTCTCCTTTTGGTGCAGTGAAATGTGGGGGTTCTTAGGGAGACCCCAAGATATTAGGCAGCGTAGAGCAAGGCAGAAAACAAGTGTGGCATAGAAGCTGAGGTAGTAAATGAAGTTTTGGGTGGAGAGAGTTGGTGACTGTCAAGTCATATGTTTGTGACAGTGTCCTCTAGTTTCTCCCAGCATGAAGCTGGGTATGTACCTCAAGGATTATTTTTGCACAGGGAGATACTTAAGGGGGGCAAAGGGAAACCTGGTTGTGCAGCAATACATTCAACTTTGCCTGCTTAACTCTCATCAGGAGTCAAGCAAAAAAAAAGTGTCAGGATGTTGTGGAGCTATCTTCAGATCTAAGAAAAGTGCCAAGAATGCGTATGTGCAGGAAAAGACTGAACGGGAAAAAGCACTAAGATGTTAATCCCAATAGATGGAGGCATAAATAAGCTATAACAAACATGGCTGTTACTTTTGCTTGGTGGTACAGTGGCATGCTAAACTGGTAAATTCTTTTCTTTGGACTCTGGAGGAAGGTAGTAACTCATGCATTTTTTTTTTGCCATCAGGACTAGCTACTTATTTCAAGTGGCACCTTGGATTCACGTGAAATAAATTTCTGAGACCTTGAGATTCCTGTGAGAGCCACAGGAGCTGCCAGTGCAGTCCTAGCAGACAACATAGTGACATGAGCCTGTCCAGCGTGGACAGCGTTTGCAGTATAACACTTGAGTAGAGGAGAGTCGTAGGATTGTGGCCTCACCTGAGTGTGAGGCTGGAGGCGGGTATTTGTGATGAGTTGTTATATCTGCTCCTCTACAGTAAGACACAGCATGGCTAGAAGGCAGAAAATTGTGTTTCCTGGTATCTGTGAGTACTATTGTTGTCTTGCCACATACAAGGTGCTTTGCACAGTGTTTTATAGGGACTATAGCACATTTCCTATGGTGCTTCAGTCAGAAGTGTGAGAGAGATCAGTGATGGATACAAGACTAGAGACTCTGCCTGGTGGCCGCTTCCTAGGTTTCAGGTGTTGTGGCTTGATCTTCCATGAGTCAAAAGCAGCTAGGACTAGTGGAGACTGAAAGCATCCTGAGGTTTGCTGCAGGAAGCATGCTGTCTTCTGGACAAGATTCAAGGGTGGTCTGGTTCACTAGTGAGAAACGGTACCAACAATGGTAAATAGGATGGAAATATTAGGTGGAAATTAATTAAATGATGTCATAGCTTGCCCAAATATTCTCTCTTCACTTCCAAGGCATAATTTGTCTGAAGGAAGAAGACCTAATGCATTATGTTCTCCCTTGGACATGTGATTCAAGACTGGTTTGTTAAAATGAATTGAGAGAAGGAATTCATGTTAGTGGAAACTGTTTTGTAGCAGAGTGACCAAACCAGCATCAAAACTCTGGTCAGAAGAAAAATGGGACTCTGTGTACAAAGTATTATGAGAAAGCTGTGGTCCTGCTGCCCTTTGCTTCTGAATAGCAAGACAGAAAGTGATTTTTCAGAAGCCTGGTGGGGGGGGGGAATATAAAGGGGTACTAAGATCAAGCAAAACAAAATCATCTATCTTGACACTTTCATCCAGGGAGTCTTGAAATATCACAAGAATCTGAAATCCACTGGGGGAAATGAGACTCTGAAATGACAGTGGTGTGCAGAAGCTGTTCTGAGTACTGGAGGAAGAGAGACAGTGAGAGCTAAAAATAAAACAAAAAACAAAGCAAGGGAAGATGCTACAGTAACTTAGCCCACTCTCCCTACTGTTTTTGTATAGGTGTGGGGGAGATGGCAGGCA
The DNA here is from genome assembly GCF_040807025.1 of Struthio camelus. Lineage (NCBI taxonomy): Eukaryota > Metazoa > Chordata > Aves > Struthioniformes > Struthionidae > Struthio > Struthio camelus. The sequence continues at coordinate 129,199,023 of NC_090944.1, forward strand.
GCAGCTGGCTGCTTCAGAAAGCCTATTTTTAAGTCTTGCAAATATTCAGAAGAAAGAAGACAACAAATTTAAAGTTAAACCAATAAATATTAGTGAAAAACCTCTAAAATATTTTCTTCTGATGAAGCTTTTCCCTCTCCCCTCTTTCTCTTCCCTTGCCTTCACTGCTCTGCTCCTACCAGAAAAGACCCAAATGACTCTTCCTACAGTGTTATTTTTCTGGATTTCTTGTTGGTTCTCAGTGTAGACAACAAATTGCTGAGTGTCCCCTTCCCCTGGGAGAAACCAATTAAGAGATCTGACCCTGAATGCATTCTTAATTGCAGGTTTCAGTCTAGGATGAAAGAGACCATGTTGTTATTTATTTAGCCAGTTAGGCAAAAGCACCAATACAGGCACCAGCTTGTAGTGTCAGTTCTGTGCAATGGTGACAGTTAGCTTTCTGAGAAAGAGTGGGCAGTGCAGAGCCCTTAAAGAAGAGGCAGCTGACACTCCTAGCTGCAAGCCTACCCCAGCTGTAGGAGGGTGATGCAAATGGAGGAAGATGCTTCATGCTTTTCATGTACCCACAATAGAGTTTCTCTTGCACCTGTTTCTCTTGCAACCTCTTTTCAGGCAGTTTGCTATTGTTTGCATACGTTCATCTCTGACGTACTCACAGTAGCTAATGAGATCTGTTCCCTGTGGTTCAGTAGAGCAGACTGTGAAGACTACTTCACCTGCAGAGTCCTCAGAAGCAACATGCTTTGGGCAAGCCTATTGTTGCTTGAAGAGGAAACATAACACATGGATCCTTTAATCCTTGAAAAGATGTTCTGAAGCGCACACAGTGTTGATGAGAGTTGGTAGACTTTCAGCCTAGGATAAAGAAGCCAAGAGAGGGGTTCTCCACCTCCCTAGGGAGTGATGTGTTGTTGGCTCCTGCATAACCATCTTCTGCCAGCATGTCTCATTCTTATTCTTCCCTCTCCATAAAATGAGGAGAGCTCATTTATGTCCATTTAGTATTTGGCCTTTCCCCATAGTCTGCCAATGAGGATTGTTAGGGCTAACATAGTGTAAATGCTTTTCCTCTGAGATATTTCTGCTGGTTTCCTATCAGCCAATAAATGGACATTGCTGACCTTGAACATATTTAAGTATTGCTGCAGAGATGAAAGATCCCAGTCCCATCACTGACTTCCTTCAAGAGCTGCTTCCTCTACAGAACACCCCTATTAACTATATATAATATGAGTGTCCTATTGAACAAGAAGAATAAAGATACTGGGATAGTTCCTCTGGATTAAAAAGCCCTCTACTGACAGTGGTGGAGATGGGTTATATTGTGTAACTCAACCACACTGAAGGATCTTCCCTCTCTTTCTTGTAGCTATCATCAGCAGTAAAGTACCATCATGGCATACAAATGGTACTTCCTGGCAATTGAGATATGGAAGAAGATACAGCTGATTTAAAAAAAAAAAAAAAAAGTCATGAAAGAGGGAGCCCCCTGGGAGAAGGGACTTGGTTTGGCTCTGGGCCTCTGTGTCAGAAGCAATGCTGGAAGCCCTTGTGCTGTGTAGGGTACCGGGACTGAGTGCTTGCTTATATTCAGGTTAGCTGAACTGTCACAGTCTACTTTTGTTGAGCTAGATCCTGTCTTATAGACCAGGTCATCTGGTAGACCAAAACCAGGTTTTGCCACCAGCATAGTGACAGTGTCATGGCTCCGCATCCATCCCTTCCAGGCAGGACAGGATTAATGAAGCTGGAGCTAGTTAGGGACTGGCACACCCAGAGCATTGGGGCATGGCAGGCCTACGAGGCTGAGCTTTCTAACCAGACGGGGGGTGGGTCTGAACTTCACGTTGGCCGAATCTGTTTTCAGGTCCGGCTCGGTAGAGGATGTCAAAGTTTATATACATATGCAAAGGTAACTGCTATCTTCTCTTCTGAAGTTATCCAAATCTGGGGGGGAGGAGGGGAAGGAAGGGTCAATCTCTCTCTTATAGAGAAAAGAGTGCCAAAGGCTACTCTGATATCAAATTCCTTAGGTAGGCTAACAGGATGTGATGCTAACAGCAACCCCATTGTACTCCAAGTTTGGTTAAAGGGTGAAACTCATAGGCAAAAGGCTCATGTCAGAGTCATACCCTGGAAGTCCTCAGTAGGGATGAGCAGTGCCTGTTACACTACTCGCCCAGGCACACGTGACCAGCGAATCGTGAACACTAGGTGAAAACACCAGGCCACAAGTGTGCTTTTCTAAGACTGTCTTTCTCTTTTGCCTTTTCAATAGCTGTATTTACCAGAGGGAGGGGGACAGGCATATAATATTTTTTCTTTCCTTCTTTTGTACCCTTGCTCATCTCTTTCCGTGTGTTGGAGCAGCTGTCTTGCAGGGTGGTGAGAAAGCATGCAGGTTAATATTGATCTTTTTTTTTTTTTTTTTTGGTAGTAATACAGCAAAGAGACATTTCTCTTCTTTTCACCTGAATTGCATCCCTTCCATCAAATAAACCAGTCACTGAGGAGCATCCTTAGGAGAGAAATCTTTACATTTGTAAATGAAAGCAGCCTTCCAAATAGGTATAGAATTTCTGATAAGGGATCCATGGAGACTCATAATCATTTTGCTATCTTTATTAGCACCTAAACAATGTGGGATTATGTGGGGAAGGAAGGGGGTGGGAAGCAGCTGATGAAATAAGCAATGTGCCCTACTTACAAAATAAACTTGTCCCAGTCGATACATTGAGGACCCATATGCTTTCTTTTGATTACCTTCTTCTGATCAGCCATGTTAATAAGGAAGCAAAACACTTAGAGCTGCAGCGAGCTGAGCCACATGGCAAATAGCAGGTAACAAATCACAGCAGAGCTGGTGCTGCAGTGAGCTGGTAACCCACACAGCACAGAGCTCAACAAATTGTTGCCCTGGGGCAACATCTATTGATTGCAAAACTGGCTTGGCACGCACGACAGTGTTCGTCTGCTCTCTCACACTGCCTTTCCTTTGCTCCAGTGCAGTGTTCTGCAGTAGGCACTTGACTCATTTTTCTAGCACTGAGCAAAATAAGAGTGCAGCTGGAGGAGGAGGGATAGAGGGTGGGAGGAAGAGCTTGTCTGAGGTACCATATGTGAGCAGAGGGGTGGCACTTCTGGGAGAAGCCCAGAAGGATCATTTACCTGGCCCCACGGCTTTTCTTATTCTTCCCAAAGTAAAAAGCCTTCTCAGGAAGGAGCTGTTCCTGCCAGATGTCTCCTGTTCCGTCCTGGCTGGCACAGTGGGCCATGCTGTGGCCTGCGGGGTATGAACAAGTGGGAGCAGGAGGGGGGCTGTGCTGCAGCCTGGAGCCCCCCAGAGTAGTCACTGGGCAGCTGCTGCCATTGTTCATGGCGTTCAGATATGGCCTTGAGGGCTTGTCTTTACTGTGCCAGGCTCCCAGTTGTGGACTGAAAAGGCTCAGTAGCTGGTGGCCCCTGGGGAAAAGGCCAGAAAATGTGATAGCGTTGCTCAAACATGGCAGGGATGTCTCGTCTAACCTGATTGCCTCATGCCCAACTAGAACAAGCATTGCACAACTTGCAAGGAAGTACTGCAGCAGAATTTTAGCTGGGGCCTTAGAAAGGTTCTGAAAGCACAGCCTGGCCCTGGGAGAAGGCTTCCTCACAGCAGAGGTGAACAGGTAGCCAAACGGTTAGTTCTACCGGTCTGGGACTTGGGAGCTTTACTACCAGCTTTGTGCTGGGCTGCTGAGTACCGTAGGTGAGCACTGTGGATGCCTTGAAGGCAAATATGTAATGTAAGAGTGACAGTACAGAAGACTTCCCCTTTGGAAAGGGGGCTGCGGAGCTTTAGAGAAAGGCTTGGCAGTGCTGTCAGCTATCACCCGAAAACCCTCCATATGGTAATCTGAGCTTCTTGTGGTCTCTATGCCTCAGGCAGAAGTCAGTTAGCCTGCTGCAGCCTTAGCTGATGGTGCTCTGTGCTTGCTCAGGTGGAGGGGGTGTTGGACATTGAACCGTGAATCTCTACTGCTTGAGCAATAGATAGGACCTAGGTCTGTCAGCTGGCTGTAATAGGACGATAATACTCTACTGCAAAACAACTGTGCAAGTCCCTCAGGCCGGCAGTGCTGCTTATTCCTTCCCCAGGGTCCTAGGGAGCAGGTGCAATAGCTACAGAAAGGACTCTGAGGACTGAGTAGTATGAAAACAGCTTGTGCAATGGTCAGCAGGCTTTGCTTTTGGTTGGCAACTTCTGCCTAGACCTGCATCAAATGCCAGCGTAGGGGAGGTGATTATTGCAAACGAGGAAGGGCTGGAAGAAGCATGCCTGACTTATCATTGGAAACGGACATGAGGAGAGAACCAGGCTGCACGCACATCAACCAAAATGGGAAACAGCTTTAACCCAGGTCTCTGTTGGCTACTTCCCATGGCACAGATCATTCCTTACCAGAACCTCTCTACCAACTGGTTCTCCACTGCAACTGGGTCTGCAGGAAGAAGAAATCCTCTCTGGCTGTACCTGTGATGGAAGCTGCAGTGCCCTCTGCTCTCCAGGGACAGTGTATCCTACAGTGGAGTATTGGCTTGCCTACTTAAAGCATGAGCCTCCCCTGCTCCTTATTTTTCTTTCCTTGGACATCTGTTCCTGGAGGGAAAACTGGCCCTTTGTTCCCAAACCTCTGTGAGGGCAGGCACAGAGTCTTTCTCAAATTATCTGCCAAATGTGGATTGCAGACAGTGACTGTTGCTCACAGAAGTGGATGTTTTATATATCTTTCAAGACCAGAAATGCTCCCTTCCACAAACTCCAGCAGAACATAGGCTATATGTTAACGTAATCGGCATCCTCTGTGTTCTCCACTGAGACCAAGTAGTTTGCTCATTCTCACCCAACTATGGCAAAAAAAATCCCACAACGCTATGAAGAAAACAAAAATATGAAATATTTAGTGAACTCTAGAAATGAATAATATAAACAGTGTAGTCTCCTTGTTAGAATACATTAAATGGTTCTTAAGTTTGTTGTGCTGTAGAGTACTATACTGAGATGCGAGCGAGATTGGCTGCCTGGGTAACGTGGAGAACTGAATGAACAGATCCCAAGACGAATGGAAGAGCTAATTGTTTCTTGGAGCTGTCATTTTAGATCTTTGCATATCCAAGAAGATAGCTTAGCAGTGTTCTTTAATATTAGTTTTTAAACGTAGAAGCTGAAAGATGGGGTTGAATTCCAGTTGCTTTGAGTTGGTGTAATGCCATTGGCTTCAACAGAAAATTTACAACAGCCACATATCAGCCCCATGGGCAGTTTGTTGTAAACGCAATGAGAAATGGAAGCCGGAGCAAGGTTTTCCAGCAAGATTCTAATTTTGTAGAAGATCTAATGGTGACAGAAAAGTAGAATATATGACTTATATTATGTGATTTGTTAAGTTTCTTGTGTGTTAAATGCATTAAGTGCCTTTGCCATGATGTCTGAGTTTAGGATCTACTTAAAAATCAAAAAAGTTGTCTGGGACCTTCACACCTTTGAAATAGGCAAGCTAGTCTCCCAAAAAGTCATGCAGTATTTGTTTCCAGACCTGAAATATTCCTATGAATTGGTCTTTAACTACTTTCCATATGTCAAAAGGGTTTTAGGATTGCTATTTATCTTAGTGTCTCCCTTGGAGCGCTGAGTGGATAGATTCATGATAGTGAAAGCACTGGACTTTATGGATAGATGTTGCAAGAAATGTTTCCTTTTTAGAGTATCTTTAAAATAATTTTCTTCAAATTAGAGAATGCGGAAGACTGTAAAAACCTTGAATATGTGTGTTGTAAATGTGTGTGTGAACATGAAAATAGATGTATATTAAAAAAATCGATTTAAAAATGAACAGTCTAGGAAACGTAAACTTTCAAATTCCTTTATCAAAGGTGCAATATTTTCAAGTTATCAACAAGGAGAAAATGAGCAAGCAGGCAGCTGCTCAGCCTTATCAAGGGGACTATTTTTTCGTCAAGGCATCTTTCTGTTCAGTCGCTTGCTGGACTTTTCAGGGGAATGAAGTGAAGGTGGGGATGAGTGGGGGAAGTCAGGGAGCTTCGGTGAGGACCAGAGAGTGCTGCCTGTTTTAGTTTATATAACTCTTTCCGCCTTACCCTTGCGACTGATTCCCTGCTAGGTGATAGCGATGTCTCTGGAGCTTTGAAAGCCAGTTTCCCATCAGAAGACATTCCTTACCGAGGCTGTTTTCCATTTCCACTCGATTAGACAGTATGGAAGTAATCACCTCTTTCACGGCGACCAGCCAGGCTTCCTGGGAGCCGGATGTTAGCGGCAAGTGAGTTTATCGAAAGTAAGTCCTCCTCTGAAGCACGCGTAATGGGAAGAAATATTGACTTTCACTTGCTTTCACAACTGACAGCCTGTAACAAACCAGTAAGTTTTCTTTGGTATAACACATGGTTGTTATTGGCATCTGCATGAGAAAAAGAAATCTGGCCAATAACCGCCTGTTCACCTCAAGTTAAATGATTTGCATCTAGTTTCAAGGTAAGTCTGTCCGTTTGTCTCATATCACTTTTGGTTTGCTTTATAATGCTTTTTCCCCAGCCTTAAAATCAAGAGTTAAACTCGTATGTGTATTGTTATGTGTAAAGAAAGAGGAATCTAATTTTTAAAATCCTTCAGACATCTAATTCCTACTTGAAGTTGCTGGGAGCCAGGTCCCTAAATATCTTTCAAAATCTGGAGCTGTGAACCAGATGGAGAATCAGCATTTGCAGAGTAATTTTACAAAGGAAGTGGAGCATCTTAGCAAAATGATTTCCTTTAGCAAATAGTTGCACAGTATGAAAGAAAGCAAAGCCAGCCTCTTGCATGTGGAAATTGTGCTTGCTCTTTCTCCTCGTGTCTCTTTTCTAGACCATTTGTTGCTGTAGACCCATCCAGTCAGCACCGTGGCATTACGCACAGAGCGTACCAGACCTGGTATCTGTTGGTCTCTCACCAGCACCATGGGGCAGGTCAGAGCGAATGCTTCCCTGTATCTCAGGAGGGGCTGAACCTTCTTTATCCTAAAGCAAGTGATTTTAATGCAGACGTGAACGTCATAAAAATGTTGAACAAGAACTATTAGTCTAAAAAAATTTGGCCCAAGATAATGTCAGAGGCTCTTACAAGCAGGCTGTTAACATGATATGCCAGGCTCATGTAATCAGCTGTTGTCCCACATAATCTAGCTGCCTGTCTGAGGTTATATGCAAATGCAGTGGCTGCAATTGTGGTCAATACCCCAGGAAAGGAGCAAGATAACCGCTCCGCTGCTGAAGTTTGAGTATCAAAGATCAGCGATATTTCTAGGGGGGAAAAATCAATCCTAGATCATCTTTTATGATAACAGTGCCACTGTAGATTCTAGCTGATTTATCAGGAATTAGTGACTATCTAGAACAAATCTCAAAAGCTTCCTTATCCAGGAACTTGGGAATATGTGCAATACGCAAATACGTCTGCAGTGTATAGGAATGAAAGGACACTTTCTGGGCAGGTGGAGCTAATCAGTTTAAAAAAGAAAACAAAACCAAACCTAGCTTCTCCTTAAAGATCAAACGACTGCTATATGGTGCTATTTCTCCTACAGCACCAACATCTTCAGCTCTACCATAGGAAGTCAGGGGAACTGATTCTCAGTGGCCATGCAGGAGATGGCTAAAGCTGGAGTGAAATGTTAACAAAGCACAGCAGAGCTTTTGTGTTCACTTTGCACAGTTACAAATAATTAGATGAAGTGCAATGAGACAATATCCCATTGTAGACAATCAGTAAAATAGGCACCTTCTTCCATTTGGCAGGCTTGAAGCTTCACCAGTGCCTAGTTTTTTTGGCTTTGGAGGAAGGAAGCTGAGCAGCAAGCGCTGGAGGGAGCGGTACCTTGCTAGGCAAAGCAGAATGAAGGGACCAGGACGGGGACCGGCTGAGTGCTGGTGGCCAGGGGACACAACTGCCCTACAGCCAGCCTCAGCAGGAAGTGAGTTTCTCTGATGTTCTTCCAATCTCTGTACATGTGTTGCTGGAGAAGGAGGCATTTTTTTTCCTTGATTTAATTGAAGCTGAAACGGGGGAAGGGAAGGAGTTACCAGAGAATTTGGCTTGAGCTGTAATTTATGAAACCCTGACAGCTGCGAAGATAAATATGTAAAAGTCGCTTATTTTTTGTGTAACTCTTTTTATATAAGTCTACACCACCACTACTGAATTAACATTGTTTCAGCTAAAAAAAAAAATAAATTGCATCTTATTGCTCTGATTCTCAGCTATATAAGGCCAGATCTCATTAGGAGCTGCAATTACAGCATGTCTAGCTAAGAGCAAAATTTGGCTCAGAAGCCTTTCACTTCTGCAACGCTCATTTTTCATTTGAGTATTCAAACAGAAAGTTGCTGCAAAACGTATTTTTGAAAATTAACTATAAACTACACACTATAGTAATTTTTCCAGTGGCAAGTGTTACACAGTGCATCTGCACTGTAATAGACTTTTTGCAATACCTAGATTTGTCATGTTATTGTCTATCAAGTCTTGTTAATGCTAATCTTGTTCCAGTGCTGACTCAGTTGATGAGTACAAATTTGTGATGTAGGCAGCCCTAATTCATGATCTTCTGGATTATACAGAGCATCCAGAACCTTCCTCAAAAGCCACTGTGCAATTCACTAAGACAGACGTGAAAGATCTTTTGGATTTAAGGTTGCAAGTTGTATAAATGCAAACTAGCGTTTATTATTTGGGCATTCAGTCTCAATTTTGGCTTTATCTAATACTTCTTCAATGAGCAGTGACCCACGCAGGAACTATTTTTTAACCTGTGCTCCTAAACAGCCTATTGTATCACATTAGGAAACCAAAAAAAGCAAAGCATATAGTATTAAGGACAATCTGAAAAATATTTTTCATTGTTTCTCTTCCCCTTTTCAGGCTTTCTGCTCCAGTAGTTCATACTCTATTCGTGCTATACTTCAGGTGACTTGAAAGCCTACCTGCGTTCTTCCATAATACTGCATCCCAGACGCTGTAAGCAAATAAACTGTTTTTGTGTAGCAATCTGTAAGCTACCCTGCAAGGAATGCTTCCTCATTTGCTGATAGACTTTCAGGGAGGCTCAGCAATGATTGAGCCAAGAGGCCAGGTAGCGGCAGAATAAGAAAATTTTTCTCATCTTACTTCATGCCTTGAGTAATAAAATCAAAGCAACCTAAGGAGCAGTCTATTGGCAATAGATTTTCCTTTCTGGCCATCAGCATTTTAAGACTGACTGATTCGGATGCTCTCTTGAGCCACCGTTGTCCTTGGTCCGTGTTTGTTTTATTTGGGAAGAAGAGTGAGCCATAAAGAAGCCAACTGTTGTAACCAGAGGGGAACGGCGATAGGTGCGGGGAAGGCAAGGGTCTGGGCAGGCAGGTGGGTAGCACGGGCAGATGCATGTCAACACAGCAGTCCTGGGATGGGACAGGGACATGCACAGAACAGGGTGGAGGACACTGGCTACCAGCTTCACGCTGAGCCCAGCCTTCTGCTGATTTGAAGCTGGCTAATATATATGTAGCAGCTTTTGACAAGTTTCCTGGGGCTTTTTCTTTCTCAAACTGGCAGAACTGGAGGATGTAGCAACCCTCACTGACCCAGTGATAACAGTGCACTGACCTGAGAGCTGTCAGCAATAGACCTGTCCTTCTGGAGCAGTTGGCACTGGGACTGGCTGCACGGGGGATGTCAGATGCCCGTTACGCCAAGGCGTAGCCAAGGGGAGGGAGAGCGTTTTATGTGGCCGGATTGTTTTGTCCTCTTGTTTAGTGACTGCTTTGTGGGTGAAGGCGTTGGGGATCCTTGGGTTTGTATGGCATCTCCCGGAGATGTCAGGCAAAAGTAGGTCCTCCTCCTCTATGAAGTGGTGCTACTCCTTCTAAAGTTACAGGTGAAGCCGCAGCTCCGGCCTCCGGGTCTGCATCACCAACCTAGAGTGGCTGCAGGCTGGCTTCCCCATGGGGTCTTAGGAGGCTGGATCTGTCCCTCCTGGGCAAAATCTTCTTTCCTAAAGAACAGCCAGCTCTCCTGACCTAAAGCAAAAGCTGGAGCCCAGGATATTTGCTTTTTCCTTTGCTTTTGTTTTCCAGCCATTTCCAGTGATTCTCTTGGGATTTAAAGGGTTTGCAGAGGTCTGATGTTCTTTCCCTTCCCCTCCAGTGTTTTGCAGGAACCTTCGTCTCTTTTCCTTTCTTCTGGTAAACAGCAATGCGCTCCCCCTGTGCTACTGGAGCTGCGTTTGCCGAGCTCCCTTTGTACGACGCGCTTGCTGTGACTCAGCGATCGGATCAGCCCTTTTGAAAACCGTCCCGTGCACACTGCTTTCAAGGTTCAAGGCCCCCCTGCTTTGCAGCAAGCCAGAATTTGCACCAGCTTACTTCTGCGTCGGTGGCTGCTTCCCTCCTGCCTCGTGCTCTTTGTGAATGAGCTGTTGGCAAGCGATCCTGACGGCTGCTGCTAAAGCCTTAATCTCTCTCTTTATGGAGCTGCAGAGGCTGCCTCTAGCGAGCGCTGCCTCAGGACCGTTGCTACGCCGTCGAAAGCTTGGTTCGTCGCAGGAGTGGAGCAAAGCCTGCAGAGGCAAGTTGACAAAACCAAATTTCACTGGGGCCGCTACCTGCAGAGCGACGCGTGGGCCACCCGCGGCAGTCTGGTGGCCCATGTGTAAGCACACCCCAGTCAGTGCCAGTCAGCATGCGAGTGCCGTTGGACTGATATCCAGGATAAGCTTATCCTGCACTCTGGCAGCCCCAGCGTGACACTTTTGATTAGGAAAAGCCAAGCCGTTTAGTCTGAAATCTTTGTCACACCTGTGTTACGCTGCAGATCGCAGGTTCCTGAGGTTGGCGCAAACTGCAGCCTGAAGCCTGGTGGAGGCTAGGAAGGAGCCTAGCGGTGCAGAAGAGCTGCTCTCTGCCCGTGTGCTCTGACCTGGGGAGGAGTTAGCCTCTGTTTGTTCAGTGCGGAGAAAAAAATTCAAAGCAGGCCAGGTCTGACCTACGTTTGATCCTTGCAACGCGCAAGTTCTTTGCTTCCTGCACTTTTTCTTGTGGTGACTTTTTGTTCTGAGGAACTAGGTAAAAACTGCTTTGAGGCATCGCTGTATGGTTTTTAGAGCAAAATTTTCCTTTCCGCAGGAAAGAAAAATTTGATGTTCGTTATTTAAGTTGCAGGAAATCCCAAAGCTGAATATAAAAAAAGAAAATGTGTTCTTGTGAAGTCTTCAAATATCGTAGGATTAAATCTCTCTTTAGGCTTTGACATTATAGATGGGATGATTGCCATTGCTACCTCATATGTGCCATGTGCTTCAGAAGAGGATGTTTCGCCAAAGTGTCTCTTGCCACCAATCGAAGCTCAGCGAGTGGGAAAGAAATGTGGTTTGCTTCAAAATTGACAAGGTGAGGGAAGGCCAAGGCACTGGTTTCTGAAATGTCAGGTGTTACGGCTGAGAAAAATGTGGATAATTTTCCTCCAGTATGTTGATCTCCACGCATGAGGGAGCTGAGAAGAGAAATTGGTTATTCAGAGGGCGAGGAGGGAGATCTGCAGAGCAACGTACAGTAGTCCAGTGCAGAGCTGTGCGACTGCTTCCCCACCTTGCTGTTTTCTCGATGAAGGAAGGCGTGGGTGAGAGGCAGGAGGACCTGGAAAAGCCCTTGCAGGGGTGAATAGGCAACCTGACCTGAAAAAAATGTTTACGTTTAACTAATGGGCAACTGAGGTTTGGAGACTGAGAGAGCTGCTCATGAGACATGAGTGACAACTAGCTCCCTTACACCTTTCCACCCCTGCTCCTAGCTGCCGCTTAGCCCCCAAGCTGCTTTAAGTCCTTAGCTGATAGAAATAAGGGTTTTAAGAGACCTAAAAAAAAAAAGCATAATCATGCACTAGAGCATACCAAGAGAGGAGTATGCAGCAGTGGTGCGAAGCTGTGACGCAGAGGGGAGCACGGGTGACTGCCCAAGGCCATGGGCCTCCTCCCGTATCGCTGTGACACTGCTGTTGCTGCATTTGATTTACTCCAACAGATTCACAGCACCTCTTACATGGCTCATAGCAGGGTAGTCACTGGCATGGCTTGCAGACAATATTGGGACTCTTCATGGGGGACTGTACCCAAGGGAATGAGCAGGCCTCTTGGCGCCCATTTTCCCCGATTCCCCCTGTGGGAAAGACACTCTGCGGTTGCTCTGTAATTATGTGGCTGAAGATATCTTTTATTTGCCTTTTCAATAAAAAAGGGAGAGGAGGAGGTGCAAGCGAAGATGGGGAGAAGTAGCTCTTCTGCCGTGGGCAGGCTGATAAGAAGCAGCTACCTCCGTGGGGGCAACAGCGGGTGTGCCTTCAGCTGGTGTGCTGCAATGCTTACCAATGTTTTTTGTTACAGCTGGCACAGCCCAGAGGGAAAGAAAAATAGCATGCACATAAACCAAGGCGGCTGTAAGCAGCGTCTTCAGAAGGCTCCTCAGTAGCAGGAGTTGGCCATAAAACCGAGCATAACCTATTTTACCTTGCTGGCTCCTGACACAGGCAAAATGTTATCAAGTCACAAATCATTTTCACTAGGGCACTTATGTGTTTTGACTGCTTTTTGTCAGCCTGCCCTGCTTGTCTTCCATTACTCGATTTAGCCAGCTAAACTCGTCGTCCGAGCAGCCATAAATACCTGGGGGCAGAAAGCAGCTTGACCTTATCAGTGAACCTGCCCCTCTCGTTTGAAAGATGCTGAGGTTACCAAGTCACATGTAGGAGACAACAAGCAAAGTCTGCTGAAGTAAAATATCATCTCCTGCCATGTTGCTCCTCCTACATGGTGAAATGAGGCAGGGAGGCAGTAGAAGTACAAGTGTGCAATCGTACAGTTCAAGATTGAGTTATAATGCAGAGAAGGCTGAATGAAGGTTACCCATGCAGCTTTGCTTCTGCCTTATGCTGACTTCTGAGAGCTTGCCTGCTACAGTTTTCATGTCCTTTCTGTGCATATATCTTTTCCTATGTTTTAAGAGAATCAAAACAAAACGAGGTGGGGGGAAAAGGGGGAAGGAACTGGAAATCGATAAACTTTCTTGTATGGCATCACATTTAACACCCACAGGAGGGTTGAGACCTTTTGATTAATTTTACTTGCTTTTATGGACTAGCAGAGCAGTAAACTATTGAGTACCGGGCACCGGAGGGCAGAGAGCCTTGGCTGGAGGGTTTTGGGGTGATTCTTAGGAATCTCTGCTTCTACTCCAGGTTCTAACTTGCTCTAGCAGGTCAGAGGGTCTTTCGCCTTAGATCCCTTTGAGGCTACCTGTGTCCCATGTCTGGTCCCAGGCAGCTCCTTTCCTTTCACCTCTTACTGCTTGTCCCATCCCAGGCTTTCTGTGCTTCTGGTTGCATGGACGGGACCCCCGAACGGTTCCTCTCACTTACACGTTGGTCTTGTTTAGTTTTCTTTTCCCTTGTAATATTTCATGCTTCTGAGCATCTGGGCTTGAATCTTACAAAGTGCCCTTCCTGTGTCCTGCTAAAGCATGAAGAGTCAGCACAATTTATTTGCTATTGAATAAAACTTGTCAGCAGCTTTTTCTCCTTTAACATGAAATGGCTGAATCTAACACAGGCGGTACTGCTGCTAAACTTTGTGCTATAAACTCTCCCAAGCCGTGATTTGTACTTGCAAAGTACCTCTCTCAGTCCCTCTCTAGCAGCTAGTACATGAACAAAGATTTATGAGCCTCCATCACCAAGACAGTTTGTAGAGTAGATGGTCTTACGACTAGATGTTGAAATTAACCCCTAGCAGTAATCATCCAACTAGAAACATCGCGTTATGGTTGCAAAGGAATAGCAAGTCAGAGTTTGAGCTGGTATCAGTCTCTGTAATCCCGCTGAAGGCAATAGGACCACACCGTTTCACACCACCCATGTATTTAGCCTTTATCTGGCATCTTGGGAACATATGCTTTGCTAAATTAGGAGAGAATATTTTTATTCTTTAATAGAAGCATGCTAACAATTCTGATTTATTTTAAGGATGTGTCTTAAAAGCATTAGAAGGGGCATGAAATAATAATGTATGTAGTATACCACTATGGAGACTGTCAGATGTTGTCATGCTACTGGCTTCATATTTAATACACGGGCTGCCAAGAGGCATCACTAATAGAATTTGCATTAATATACAAAGCCTCTTTAAAAATTAATTGGGCAAAGTAGAGCATCATGCGCGGAGACTCTCAAGCAGCAAAGGAACATTGAAGCAGTAGTGAAATAGCTGTCTCGAAGCTGCTTGGAAGACGGAGGGCAATAAAGACTGGAAATATTGCCCCAGCCGTCTCCCTCGTGCCCAGATGTTTGCAGCACGACTGGGATGTAGACAGAAACTGACAGCGCGAAGCATTGCCATGGAAAATTTCGAAGGAGATCGCGGATTTGGACTGGGCCCAGAGGCTGTTGTGCTACTGCCAAGGGCTGTTGTGTTGCAGCTGTAAGCTGGAAAAGCTGCAAAGAAATACAAGGAACCTGTTAAGTCACTAAAAGGAAAATGTGATCTTTTGTAATATTTTATTTCTACCTTTTAGAAATGCCATGCTGGGAGGTACCGGCATGCTTCAACTTATGCAGCGTGCCTAAGCGTGAGTCACACTGAAGGAAAATATGTTGCAGAAGATTTGCCTAGGTCAAAACGTACAACAGCGGCAGTGAGGCGTTACAGAGAGTTTAGCAAAAAAAGGTATGACAACCTCCACCCCCAGGCCAGTCCCCCTGTTTTTATATTCTTTCAGCAGCCTGCAAACACAAAGGCAGGATACCTACTCGGGATGCTACTTACTTGATTGATTTAATAAATGAGAAGCCAACATGCATCATCAGTGCACAAGTCCTGCGGTTTCTTTATGCAACGGAAATGGTTATGGATGCATTTCCCTATTCCGTATGGAGGAGAAAAAGCTAGCTTTTACTGCTTACCTTTTGCTGGAAGGTGAACAAAGCTCTCCAAGCTACCAGGGCGTTTCTGCGAATACTTGGGCAGGTCATGGCCTGCTGTCCTTTCCCCCTCTGGCTTTTTTGGGTCCTACGTCGGAGCTACAGTGTGGCCACCGAAAGGGGTCCAACCCCATTGCTTGCTGATGTCTGCGTTAGCGGAGTCGCAGAAAGCAGCTCCAGAAGGGTCTGGCAGCCCCTGGGCTGGCCAGGCACTGCTCAGATTTGTAAGAAGCTTTGTGATGGCTATAGGTAGTTTCTTTGTGAGGCTCGATCACGTCTTCAGTACAATAATTGCTTCTGCACTGTGAATATTTTGTTTGTAGGCTCTCATTGGTTTCTCTTATTGCTAGCTGTCCTCAGCTACCGCTTTACCACCAAGAACTGCCCCCTGGCTATAGATTTTTTTCCTCCCTTACTACCTTTCAGTGAATACTCGCTATCTTGTTGTTAAAATTATGAATAGTTCCCTGCCTTCTTATCTACTGTCACATTGAAGATATTTATAAGCTATGATCCATGTTCCTTTTGAGTCAAGGCAGTGCCATCGTTTCTATTGCAGTCACATATTTCTCAGTGTCTAATTTCAGGGTTCGTAACTCAGCAGGAGAAGCTCTGTCTGGGCTGGAATTTGGAAAGTGAAGTTTCAAACTGGGAGCAATTAAAAAATCAAATATATCTGTTAGCTGTTAAAATTACAGAAGAGCAAGGGAGATTAACTTTTTTTAG
This sequence comes from Struthio camelus, assembly GCF_040807025.1. Lineage (NCBI taxonomy): Eukaryota > Metazoa > Chordata > Aves > Struthioniformes > Struthionidae > Struthio > Struthio camelus. Next base: position 129,214,792 of record NC_090944.1, read on the forward strand.
CCAAGATCTGGCTGCTTTTGGCAAGTCATTTTTTGTAAGTCAAATGAGTTTGAAGGAATGAGTCCTTTCTGCCTTTGGTGGAGCTGGTATCCCCTCAATATCTCTGTCTGCACAATGCCAACATGCAGCCAGGAAAAGAGAGCCTATCTTCAGCCGTGACAGTGCTCGTGGTGGGCAGCCAGTTCTGGAGTAAAATGCTGTAGGCCCAAATGTGGCAGAGGACTGTAAAAGCTGTCCCGTCTAGGACGAGTTTATCCAAATAAAGCCCTGGTCAGAAAGTGCAGGTACTTGTGCTTTGCATGGCTGGGGGCAGGGGAACACAAGGTACAGACCGCTAGGAATGCGTAGGAGGTTTCTTTCTTTCGTTTTGTTTTGTTTTGCTGTAGGAGGTTGTTAGTGTGAGACCTGATGTGTTTAATGAGTGCACTTTTCTGATTCGTCATTACAGATCTGCATTTATTCATATGATGGTCCGGGTTATCCTTTTCTCTCCGCTCCCCAAGATATTATATTATTAGAGACAGATGCTCAGACTGCTGGTAGCATCTGAGGCTTCACCACACTAATCAAACTCAGGGGACATGAGAGGGGGTGTGAGGCAGTGAGAAAACACCTACGCTTGTTTCTGGGGCACAATGAGGTATGTAAATTGAATGTTTTCTCATCAAGTGGGGGAACTCAAAGGGTTCCTTTGCTGTCCACATGTGTCAAGTGGCAGAAGAGAAAGGGAGGGTGGGAGGAGTCTGCCAAGGGATGCTAACTTCCATCCTATGAACTGGTGAATGGGACTTAATTAGAAGATATGAAGAAATTAAGGATATTGAGAGCTGGACTTCACCCTCTGTGAAACAATGAGGAAGAGAGTTGATCTCAACCCACCGCCAAAGACAGTCTCAAGCTTCAAGTGTTGGAGTACATCTGAGGAGTAAAGCAGGTCAAGAAGCTCTAACACCAAAGAAGATGTTGCTTTTATATTGGAATGGAAATACTGGTATTTTTTCCTTCCTTTTCTGCCTGCAGTGGTGTGCAGGGTAGGAATCCTGCTCTGGGCCCTACCTGGCCATGCTGCTGCCAGCTGGCCGGTGGGGTGCGGGGAGCCTGGCTGCCCTGGCCCGTGGCCCTGCCAGCAGCAGGCTAGGAACCTGCCAGGGCTTCCTGAGCATCGAAGAGCTTCTGGCAAAGCGGGAACAGTCGGGTTGCAGAGCGCTCAGGCTCCCCGAAGTCCCTGCTCTCAGTAACGTTGTGCTGCCTCTCAGGGTTGGAGCAGCCCTCTTCTCCGCAGCATCTCCCCCAGCTTGCTGGGGCTGGGTAGCCCTGACCCCCTGGATCATCGTTGTTAGCAGATGCTAGCGGGCTTTCCAGTGGCAAAGGAAAGTCATGTGTGAGCTGAAACCCATGTAATTCTTCCCTTTGAGTCAGTGTCTCTGTGGGAGCGTTCTCCAATATAACTCTGGTACTGTAAATACTAGAGATATTTACTTTCTGTTGCAGGGGAGTGAGATCCTTGGTACTGCAGCGTGATATTTATTTCCTTAGCTTGCCTTAGCCTTTATTGGCTCTAGGTTGTTGGCAGGGGTGGATAATAGTGGATTTCTGCTTATTTTCTCTAAGGTGCACTAGGTATCACCTGCACAAGCAGATGGCTTTGGAGGAGACTGTCTCCAAGGAGCACTGCTGACATTGGATGTGGCTGAAGTCACAGTGCAGAAATATTAGCAGCAAAATCACATTGCAGATGTTATCTTCAGCTCACCATCACTTTCCTCCCCCCAGAAATGCCTCTCTGATTAACGCTGGTAACATAAGAAATAGAGACTATAATACACAGATCTCATAAACGCAGCATTTGTCAAGTATAAACACTGCACTTGATGCATGTGTTGGTCCAAATGCTTTTGCAGTTATTTGCAAAGTGAAGGTCTGTAGTTCTTGTGGGCCAGCAAGGAGGTAGAGCGGGTTAAAGACAGCCAGGGAATTGTCATGGCTGAGGCTGTAAATTTCTCATTGCCTTTATTTATTTATTTATTTTTACACAAAAAATGCTCATCAAAATTTTTGCGTTTTCTATAACCATACATTTTCAGAGCTCGCTAAAAAATGTATAGATTCTTCAGAACCAAACTTATATTTTTTATCAAAACACAGATATTTCTATCGTCTTTCCCTCCCTTTCTGGTTTCCCATTAGAAACAAAGAATGCTTTAAGCATAAAATAAAAATGCTGCTAGGCTTTTCATTTTGGATGAAAAGGCCTTTCATTTCTTTTAAAGGATCAGCTTTAATTCTTATATGGAAGTGTAAGCCCAAAGTTTAGGCTGGCAGCCTGTTTTCGGACCTGTCGTCCTCATCCTGGTCTCCCTCCCGAGCTTTGTGGAGCGTTAACAGGATGCAAGGTAGTTGCAAAACAATGTCAAAGGTGTTAAAATGTTTATCATAAAAATACATCACTTTTCCACAGTAATGCCTTTAAATACCACAGAACTTTGGGAAACTAGAAGGTTAGCCCCCAAAGCCTGAGCGTGTTTTACTGGGACTCGAAGAAAAGGATCCTGCTGAAACGGTAGGATTTTCTTTCTTTTCAAAACTACTATTTTAGGAGAGGGAGTTAGGCAAAAAGCAATTCAATTGTCCACGTGATTAGATCGAAATCTAGTTTCTAAATCCCTCTAACGTGATTAAGGCCTTAAATGTTTCAAGTATTGTTGAAAAATATTATTGTTTCTATATAAGTATCTGAGCGTAATGTCCCCAGTGTAGTGCATTGAATAGATGCTCAAGTCTTATATGGGGGCATCCAAATAACTCAGCCTGTAGGGATCATTCAACCCTAGCAAAGACTTACGCGTGTATATGGGTGTGCGTATCTAAGCTTGGCAATTAAGTCAGGTGGCAGTTTGCGGCCAATCTTAGGAAGTGGTGTTTTCTTTTTACCTTTGTACAACGGATATTAGGCAAACACAGACTCTGATCTAACTCGGGTGCTTTGAGAGATGCTTGTTATCTTGGTTGCCCTTCGGACCAAACCTCTGCTCCAGGGAGGTGGAGCTCTGGCATGTAGATTATTACAGATATACAGCTCCATCTGTGATAAAGTTTTCATTATATCATGCGCTAGAAAGCGTGTTAACATGGAAGAACGTAGAGACGCGGGGGCGGACAAACGCGTGCGGCGTGCGTTTCCCTTTGGAAGGCAGCGCTGCAATTTCTAGCTGAAGTCGCTGCATTTCTGCGACTGGCCAAGTGCGGTTCCCACGCTCTGCCCTCTCGGCATCGCGCCCGAGCGCCGCCAACGCCTCTCCTCGGCTCGGCGCCCGCCGCGGCGCTGCTCTGCAGGGCTGCCCCTCCTCTTCTAGCCGGCCCCTATTACCGCTCCGCCTTTGGGGAGCAAGCTTAAAATCGGTGACTCCCCAAAAGCGAAAGACCCCGGGGCGCAGACCCGCACGGGCACCTGAGGTGTCTCCTGGGCCTTGCTCTCCTGTGGGTTGTCCCTGCCAAGCCTGCCCTCACTGCGCGTGCGTCCTCTGCGGGGTCAGCGAGCCCAGGCAGCGCTTGCAAGCGCCAGCAGGAGCCAATTCGGCGGGCAGAGGAAGAGCAGCAGCCGCCTGGTTACACACGGCCGGCCCCTTTTGCCCTCTTTCCGTCTGTTTTCCCACGCTTGTTTCTCCCCAAATCGCCTTGATCCCTTCCTTTCTCCACCTTTGGTACCTCCCTTAAGCACCCCATAATAAGTCTTGTGCAGTCCCATAAAGTGTCCTATACTCCTCGGCCTTAACTCCCCTCGGTCTGTACGGGGCTCTAGGGACCCCCATCGGCCAACTCGCCGCAAGGTGCCCCAGCCCCAGGGCTGGCGGTCCCCTGGCAGGGGCTGGTTCGGGTGCTTGTGCCTCTGCTGGGGTTGCTGGGGCTCCCCTGCCTGCTGCTGTGCCTCTGCACTCCTTCATGCTGGATAACCCAGCAGAGGGTTTTTCCTAGACTTTTACAACAAGCTGATAGCAGAGGCAGGGACAGAAGATGGAGCTCCTGATTCTTCCTTGAGAAGTGGAAAAAGCAATCACTAGGTGGGACAATAAAGCGGTATCTTTTGTTTGCAGACTCTGAAGGCCAGTGGGTCTGAATTCCCGTAAGCGTCACTGTGAGAGGTGGTATGCCCTCTGGGCATGGAGACAGGAAGAAGAATGAGGAAAGCAGTGATGAAACGTTACAGATATGTTGTGAAATTATCCCTTGTGGTCAAGGCAATGCAGTCTACTAGGCAACCCTCATTTCCAAGGATGCTAGCACTGTTGGAAGAGCTGGTGATGCATTTCCGTGATGAAGCTTAATATCGAGGTATTGTGTCACCTCTCAATGAGTTAACCGGGAGAAAAGGAGAAATTTTTCCACGTGCTGTCCAGCGTGGTCATATTCTAAGTTGATGAAGGTAAGAGAAGAGACGTTTGTTGAGTTCAGAGGGTGTTGGGTCAAGGCCAGTGGGAACCAGGTCATACAGAGCATCTGTAGATGGTACCTTCACATAAGGCTTTGTGTTGGTTTGTGTTGTTACATCCTGCTGACCTGATCTGGAGAAATGAACCCAACAGACTCCCACTATGATAACTTATGGAGTGGCCGACATCAGTCAATCATGCGTCTGACTTATTTAAGATTTGGAGTTACTGATATGTTTTCTGCTGGCCCATGCTTATATTTGTGTTTTGGCAGCGCAAGCACAAGTTATAAACCTGTCAGAGAGCCAAATCTTTGCATGAGTCCTGAAGCATTGAAAGGAACAGTTTTCTTTGAGACATTCCCGGTTGCATCTGCACGATAACAAGCCATCACAAGAGTCTGGCTAATTTATCTTTTCCCATGGAAAAATATGAGGATATATGATCTCGGTGTGTGATGATAGCAATGGAGGAGATATAGACAGAAATAGAGAATGCTCTTGAGGATAATTCCTAGCTGGCAGCTAAAAACTTGTCTGCTGAGCTCTCCTTTGGGTAACCAGAGAAGATAGGCTGTTAGCAAGAGGAAGTCAGAAACACACCACAGCACTGTGCCTGGTACGTCTTCCAGTGTGGGAACACCAACTGGCTGCCTGTTTTAGTGAAAGGGACAGCAAAAGAAGACGACGAACACAGGGGAGGAAGAGGCTGATGCAAAAGGAGAAACATGCGGAGCTGGAAGTGAGATAGCAGAAACGTCAAGAAGAGGGAAGAGTCTGTGAGTGCAGCTGTGCCTGAAACGGAGAAGAAAACCAGCGGGGTATCTGTCCCAGAAAGCGAAGGGAAACGGGAAGCTTGTGAGAGATGCAGCTTAGGAGGGGGAGAAAGATGGACCTGTGGATTTCAGCTGCTCTGAGGAGGCAGCAGTGGACAAAGGAGAAAGAAGAGCCAGAGGGAAGATAAAAACAGGTAGCAGCAATGGAAGAAGTGTGGTCTAGAGCAAAAATTACAGCAAAAATAGGTGACAGATACTATACTTTTTGCCATCCAGCCACGCTAGGAAATTCAGAAGCTTCATGGATGGTGTTTTACAGCCTTTAACTTGATCTGAGCCATCCAGATTATTCACAAGCCACTTGCAATGCTGGGACTGTGGGGGTTAGTTTTGGTAAGACTCTCTCACTTCTTATACTGCTTTCACATCTGTGATATTTATGGGTAGAAATAATTCAGTACCAATACAGTTGTGTCTGTCTTTAAGAAATCAAAGTTGTTGTGATGCCTGGGGCTGTGACAGAGCGAGCACTAGAGAAGTGCAGGCAGAAAGCTGCCGCTTCAGGGAGGCAAAGAAATCAGGTGTTAAATAAAGACTCCTGCTCTAGCACCACCCTTGCACCCAGCCCCTGGCTGCCACGCTCGCACTGAATCAGCACGCCCACCCGGCAGCCCCTCAGCTGTATTAATTAGCACTGCACCTGAACAATAAACACGGAGCGTCGTGTTGCGATAGCGATAAGCCAAGCCTGCCTGTTCGTCTCACGGCCGGCTGCCTAGCACCGAGCTTTCAGACACTGCCACAGTAACGGCTGGAAGTGGACTGCGAAAAACAGGAAAGCTCAAATCTCTCCGTGGAGAGACGGGAGGCCGTAAAGGCTCTCGCTGCATGCCGGCAAAGCAGAGCGAGCCGCAACGCAGAGCCGTCCCCCACCGGAGCAGAAGCAGCGAGCTCTCTGGAGGATTCCCGCGCCAACCTACTGCCTTTTAATGCTAGTCAATAAACATTAGATGAAATGGATGTTTCTTTGTCAATACATTTATCTGAACTTCAGTTACATTGGACACTAGCCGGGAACCATAAAATGCTTTGTGCTGGTTTATTAAAGAGATCCTTTAATTACCTTATTAAGAATTGACCACTCTTTCCCAGTACTTGAAAACCAGAAGAAAAAGAGATCATTTCTTCAGTCTGCCAGTGCAGTTCAATAATTTCTTGTGTCCTAGGAAGGAGTTGGCTTGGCATCACTAATGAGACACTCCAGCGTCAGGACACCTGGACACTCATCTAACTCTGACGGCATCTTTCCATCGCCCGTCTCCAGTCTGCAGACGCTGCCTAACCAGTATTGCTTTGTGAATGGGCTTTCGAGTAAAACAGATACGTGCTCGAAGGAAAGCCCATGCCTTGGCTCTGGAAGCGGACCTCTGAGCTGCTGTTTGGGGTGAGGCGAACCCATAGGGACCACGGCACACGCGGGGGGCGGCTTGCAAACCGGGGAATACTGCGGTGCTGCCTCCCAGCCCAACCAGCTCCGTTCAGATGGGCAGGCCTCTGCCAAAATTTTCGGGAGCTGTGGGCACGTCTTCACGCTGCTGCCTCCTGCCTTGGCTGGGGAGGAGACCTGTGGCAGCATCCCTAAATTAGCAGACTAGCTGCGAAATCCAGCTACAGGGAGCCAGATTTGCAAAGGTATTTAGATGCAGATTGTCGCCGAGGCGGATCTTTCAGAAGCAACAGTGAGCCTAACACCTATTGAAATCAGACTACTTCCACCCTCTTCCTTGCCCACCCACAGAAAGGCAGGCACAATCTGCTCTCCAGGCGGCGGCAGGATGGGATATTTTTCTCCTCCGTATGGCGAGGCTGCACCTGCAGGATTTTGTGGCTGCTGCTGAGGCTGAGGGCTGCCCCCAGGCCGTGGGAAGGTGGCAGACTTCTCGCCGGGAGCACCAGGGGTCTGCAGGCCCTTGAGGCAGGACTGGCATCTGGAGAGGTGAAGCACAAACCACCCCAACCCTGAGCCTGTGCTGCTTCATGCCAGGCTATGAAAGTGAACGGGGCCGTTCAGCTCTTTGAGAGGAGACGTAGTTTTCTTACTATGGTCAAATAGCAACTTTGTGAACGAAGCAGAAGCTGCAGAGAGGTTTGATGCTTTGCTTGGGCTTCACGAGACCTTTCTCTAGTGACTCAGACTCTTGTCCTTCACAAACTCAAACACACACACACGCAGACAGGATGTTCAGGCAATCTGCTCGTCATAAATCTGCCTTTTTGTTATTTGTTATTAATCCCACTAAGCCAAATGGTATAGATTTTACTGAGGGGAAAGCTGCTAATTGGTATCCAAGTAATGCAAACCAAGGGAGTCAGCGGGTGTGCTTGCTGGCTATGACCACCACCCTGCGACTGGAGACCATGTACCGTAGCCTGAACGAGACAACCCTTTTTACCCTGTTGTTTTGCAGCCCAGATGATTAAATCAACTCCTTTTTAATGGTCAAAACTTACATCAGCTCAGAGAACCCCCAGTGCATAACCCGCAAGCCCTGCCGTGGAGGCCATTGTCCACAACAGCGTGAAGGAGCAGGAGGAGCAGCAAGGAAGGGCTCTGCAGGGCATATTCAACAAGCTAGAGATGCTGCAAGACGCAGGAATGATTAGGAATGGCCTGGTTTAGGGGCTGCTGTCACCTGTTATTTTTCATGGAGTTCATCCACAAGAAGTATATTTTGTCATCTTAAGTATTACATGAGTTAAATACTGCCTTGGTGATTATCTTTTTCACTTCTTGCAAGCACCAGTCCAAGGAGATAGCACAGAAGGAAAGAAACGGGCTCATATCCACAAGCTGATTTAGACTGCACAGCCGCTGGTGACAGCAACTGATGCTTTTGCTCTCTGTGCAGCTCCGAGCACACCGGGGTTCTCCTCTAAAAAAAGAGGAGCCAGAAGCTACTGAAAGACCAGCGTTAGTTAACCGGCAGTAGCAGCAGGAGCCACCGAAGCAAAATCAGTGGAGCAGGATCTAAAAGCTGTACTAAATAACTCCTCAATAATAATAGATCTTGTTATCAACAGCTCTCAAGCTGCTTTGCAATGGAAACGTTGCCCTCATTTTACAGATGAGGAAATGCAAGCATTGAGAAAGGAAGTGATCGTTCATAGAGATGCATAGCAACCTCCGGAGGGGAAAAGAGTTGGATATCCAGGTCAGTGTGTTACCTGCAAGGCTACGTAGCCACCCTCCGAGCAAGTCTATATGGGAATAGGCCATGGGCTTTTGCGTGTGAAGGGCAAGCGTTTCTCGTGGGACCTTGCAGACCAGCGCTGGCTGCGGAGCCGGGCCAGGGGACATCGGGCGGCGCTGGGCCCTGCGGACGCGTGCTCGACACCGCACACGAGGGCTGGCTCTGCAGACAGGAGCCTGCCTAATGGGTTTTGTCTCCTCTAAACTGGTTCCTGCGTATACAGGAAAAGCTAAGCATGTTTTAAAGATCTGTTTTGCAGCAGGCCAATCTGTACAGCAGCGCTCAGGAAAAAAATGATGCCCATTATACGCATGTAGCAGCCTGACTCCATCCCTCCTTACTTGTCGTGGCATTTATCTCATTTAAAAAGCCAGCTTTTGTTCTAACTGACTTAGAGAGCGCGTCACACAGGGATTAGCATCACGGAGAAGACTCTCCTTGGTTTTTCTTCCAGAGCATGGCATGGGGTCCTGGCCAGCACCTGGCAAAAGTAAGCTTTTCCCTGTCTTACAGATGGGAAACAGAGGGTTTGCAAGCAGCAATAGATGGATCAGGCCTGTGTTTCCCATAATGACTACTTGGGTGCATGAAAAAAATCAAGTTGAAAATCCTGAATGTAGGGACCGAGTCTCAAGCCGGAGCCTTTAACCCTCATCTTACCCTTTTTATTTTTCCTGTTGAAGTCTGTAAATTGATTACAGCGGCGTTTACCTCATGCAGGGTAATGAGGGCTAATGAACTCCTCGTAAAGCACTGTGGCGTGATAAAACAAGAAACGCCGCGTCTGAGCCACGTGCCTTAGGGTTTCGGGGTTTAGGTCGGGGGACGAAGGAGAGGAAGCCAAAAGCTGTGACTACACAGGGGTTTTGACGAGTAGCAGGCGCGAGCTTTTGCAGCCCAAACCCTCCAGCGGCCCGCGCGTGGGTTCGTCGCGTGGCAGGGAGGTCGCGCGAGCAAAGTGCCGACGAGCGCCCCCCGGGGCGACGGCAGCGTGCCGGCCCCCGGCTGCGTGCGGGGCCCCTCCGGCCCCCTCAGACACAGCTGCTCTGAGTGAAACCTCTGACATTTTTTCAGCTCCCGAAGCAGCAAAATTTCCGCTGGCGCAGGAGTCCTCTCCCTCCCTTCGGTCCTTGGTACAATAAGCTTTTCAGCAGCAGAGGGCGGCAGAGATTGGAAGAAAAAACCGCTAGCGAAATCCTGCAGCAGCGGCAGAAGAAAAACTCCTCCTGTTCGCACGGGAAACCTGGCTGCTGGGGTGGGTTGGGTTGAGTTGGGCTGGGCTGGGTTGGGTTGGGTTGAATTGGGCTGGGTGGGTTGGGTTGGACTGGGTTGGGTTGGGTGGGTTGGGTGGGAGGGTGGGCGCGTGTCCCCACCAGACCCGCTGTGTCCCCGACTGCCGCTCGGCGGCAGGGACAGCCCAGAAACCACAGAAACGGGCCAGGGAAGGACTCACCTTGCACAGTGCGGATTCGCTTTGGCAGAGCGCGAGCTGGGAGCTATTGGGAGAAAGAGAAAGCGCAAATGTATTTCTGTCCTTTCGGCTAATGCTTTTGCATGAGGCGTTCGCTCCTGTTAGTTGGCTGGTAGGAGGAAAAACATAGTGGTTAAATATTTGCGAGGAGTAGGAAAAGCAATTCAAAATGACATATGAGCCCCCAGGTCCTACTTTGGGATGTGAGAAAAATAGAGCATGCAAAATGCAGCGCTCTTCCCGCACGGCCGGGGGACGAGCCTGGTGGAGGAGGCTTCGCTTGACTGCCCGACCCCAATTCGGGTGAGTGGTGTGTCGGCAAAGGCCCCTTCCCCTCCCTCGGCGCAGCCGCTGGCGAGGTGATGCACCTGCAGTCCCCGCGGGGAGACCTTCGCTGCCCTGACGCCAGAGGAAGCATCCTTCTACCCTCAGATGTTACCTGCTGGTTTCTCTCTTCATTCCTTGCTCTCCTCTTGCCTGTTCCACAACGAGTAAAGCACCTGGGCTGTAAAACCAGCCAAGGGAGAACATGAGCCTCATCCCTTCTCAGGGGTCTGCCTGGATAAATCCTGGCTGTGCTTTCCTGGCTGCTCAGAGATCAATGTCCAGTAGCAAAAACCCAGCCGAGGTGGTGCCAGGAAGCTCAGTGATGCCTCCTGAGATGGGACGCTGATCTTGGGCAGATTGGGAGCTGGGGGCCAAATCCTCGCAGCGCTATAAACTACGCAGCACCAGAGGACACCACTGAATCCCACTTCTCCTGCCGCTGCCGCGCATTGCTTTCTGGGGGCGTCTACTGCTAAACAGTCCAATTTTACTAAAGCCAACAGAAAGCAAAGTGAGGGCCCTGGGCAGAAATTACCCCCCATCTCCACTCCACGAGCTGCTTGTCACCTAACACATGAGGGTGTTTCCTCATAAAGAAAATCACCTTTACAGGTGGGGAAAGCTTCTTGTTGGAATGTAATGTCTCCCAAGCACAGGATTATTCGGGCTGCCATCATTCCTACCTGATTACAATTATTATTATTAATTATAATCATTATGAATTGTTATTATTAGAAGCTCCAGTGGAGGGAAGGCACCAACCATTGCTTTTCTTTGGAGTTAACTCCTTGCTGAAGCAAAGCTGTCTGCTGAGGAATTGCAGGTATATATTTGGCCTACATTTGAAGGATTAAACAGTCTAAAATATCCACTGGATTGCTGACGCCTTTGGCACGGTCTCTTGCCTGTTCAGATGTGACTTTGAATTGTGCCTTTCACTTGTGATTTTTTTTTTTTTTTGGCTTAGTTTATTGCTTCTAGGCAAATTTCTGACTGTTGTCAGTACCCCAGGCAGAAAATCTAGTGAAAAAGTACTGATGTCTCAGCTGCTGCAGCAGAAGCCTTTTTAAATTATGAAATACATTTTTCACGACAAAAGGAAGGGGTGCAGCATGTCTCGCCTCGCTGCCTTGTGAAGGTGATGTATACTTTGCTTCCTAGCGCCTCTGTCATGCAAGATTCACAAGTTATCCCTAGAGATGGGCCATTACACAAGAAGTGAGCTCAGTATCATCTTTACCACAGTTTCTTACTGCAACTGAGATTCTGACCGAAAATGCTGGTGATTGCTATGTTTATGCTGGAGACAGCAGTGTTGGAGATTTTCTTAGATGTAGTCTGCATCTGCTACTAAACTGGGCCCCTTAGGTGCCGAGTGTGAGATAAGTGATCAGCTCTGCTAGCTGGGGAGGCTGTAGCACGTGGGGTTGGACAATGCCTAAAGGCATCTTAGAAATTTCTTAGAAGATGTAGGCTAGGTTTTTGGCTTTAGGAAGCAAGGAAGGATCTTGCTTTAGACCTCTTGCAGCACGTGTAGGCAATATAACCCTACACCAAGACTCCTGAAGTACCAAACTGGGCCAGAAACAGTGCAGCCCATCAAGGCAGCGTTACGCGCAAACCCCTTCTTCTGCCAAGAGCTCATTTGTACCTTGGAATGAGCCGAGGCTTTCCTGCATGCCGGAGACCGTCACAAACACTCACTACAAACAGTCAGTATGTAACATGCAGCCTTGCAGTTGAGACGGTTAATGGGGATGGGTCAGAGAAGTCATGAGCAATTGTTTTTCTTCCCTGACTGCATAAGCATGCAAATATAGTCCGGTAAACAGAACTGACCAAAACTCTCAGGATTATATTTTCTTGATGAAAACTATTCCTGGAAATTCTGAAAAGTCGATTGGAACTGGGACAATCGAGATGAATTTTTTTTGCTTTTTTTTCCTTTAGGGCTTGAAGAAAGATGGGCAGTTTTGAAGTTTTGACTACAAACTTTGTCAAAATCATATTTAAGAGGGAAAAGTTTCAACATGTTTCCAATGTTTCCCCAACAGGTGTAGCTGTGAATGCTCAAGGCTCATTTTAAAACTGGTTTCTGTAAACAAAGCAGCATATTTCTCTGAAATTCATTTTCATTGAATATTTTTTGTATTCAGGAAAAATTCTCTCTCAAAATTGTTCACAGAAAGCAAACTACACAGGGTTAGGAATCTGGCCTTGGTGAATTCATTAAAAAGAATGCAAATCAGTGTTTTGAAAGTGGTGCCTTTAAATACAAAGAAAGAGGCTTGATTGTCAGAAGGTGGATATTCCCTGTTTACTGAGAATCTGAAATCTATTCTACCAGGTAGGCTTTAAGAGTCAGTGAGTGATTAAAAGAAACCCTTAAACTAACAGGCAGGTAAGGGAAAAACCCAGTGGTCTGCATTTAACAGTGATTTCAAAGGCAGCTGGGAGAGGGAAGGCTGTGCACCTTTATAAGTGAGATCCCCTCAGTAGTGGTGGGTGTGGTGGAGGAGGGTGGCTCTGCAGAGACAAGACCTTGTCTCAGGAGAAATAAGGTATTGTGGAGTGGGACTAAAAGGAAGAGAGGGGATAAAAGTAGTGATGAAATTTTTTTTTCAGCTATTAAGTAATGGTTGTATTTTTTTTTTCTTCTATAATAGAGGCTAGGTCATTCTGGACTGTTGACAGATGTACTTGGAATTAATAGGCAATTTGGAGTTACTTTTGACTCATGTGAGTGTTTCTGGTTCTCTTTCTGTAATGATTATGCAGCTCAGGAGCAACTCCCTGTAGCAGGCCAGGCTTCCTTTGTCCACTTCAGTCACCAGATAGAGTTGTATTATGCAAAACAAGTAGGTTCCTACTTCTATTGTCTGTTTTTCATCTTTCTACAACTCTCTCATCTCTTAATTTTGAAGCACCTGAACTCTGTTTTTATTGTAAGTGGCTTGGTATAGGCTGCAGTAGGTGGACAGACACACCTACTAAACTGTTTAAGTTCTGTGTAGACGTGCTACAGGGCAATAGCTGTCTGGTAGTGCAAGCCCTCATGGTAGTTAGAGAGGCTGTTGTCATTCTGTGCTTTCAGTAAGATCAGATTCAGCAGTACTCTCTGGTATCTTACTTTACTGCTCAGTGGCTCTGACTTTCTTTTTTTTTCCGGAGGGTCTGCAAAGCTTAGAAGGAGAAAGCAGCATGGCTTAGCCTTGCCTTAATCAAAATCATTGGGGAAGGGAGGAAGAAGGGACATGACTCCTTACTTGAAGGTGAGGAAACGCTCCTTTCTTTCGCCCTTTAAAGCCAATTCAATTCCTGTTGCTGGAAGTCTTTCTATCTGTTTTTGTGAATAAGATGGCCCTTGGAGTTATGGAAACGGAGTTGTAGCAATAGTGGGGCTAAATTAAGTTCCCTGGTGGCTTAATCTCAAACACGTTGTAAGCTGGCCTGTTTAGCAGCTGTTCAAAGGTCCTAGGCCATAAATATGTTTACCTCTACTGTGTTTACACAAACTCGGGAATTCAACTTTGTCTCCTGCTTTGCCTTAGTATAAGGGAATAGAGTGCTGTGACTAGAACAATACTGGTGTTGCAAACAGGTTCTAAAAAATAAACCTGTTGTGAATGATGTCTGTATTATGAATGGGAAGCAGTGAGAAAACACATGCTTGCATCTTGGTTCTGAAGCATGTATGTCATGAGATGATAGGGTAGATTAGAAATATGAAAAATGCCTGTCCTGTATGTAGGAAGCTTGTCCTCTCATATCTGTCCACAGATTATTTAACATATTGTCAAATGTATCTTATACCTGGTTATTATTGAAGCTGTATTAATGTCATCATCCCAAAGCTGTTTTCTTTACCATATACATGATTTAGAAGAAAAATATGATGATGTAAATATCTCCACAGTGATAGTGGAGGTAAGCCCTAACTAATTTCATGTGTTCTGGAATTGATCTTGGAATAGTGCAAAATGTCTTATTGGAAATTGGGGGATGAGGACTATAATTACCCATATATGGGTACTATAATCCCATAACTATGTTATGGGATGGAGTGACAAGTGAATGACTTCATTTGGGTGTCAGACAAATACTAGTACCTCAAGTTAGCTGCTATTGAAAGAATCCTTGAAAGCTTCAGAGGTAACTGAGTTTTAAAGGCAAATAGCAAAATTAAAGCTGGATTACAGCCTGGCTGTGAGGCAGAAGTGTTACACAACTCATCTGGCCTTAGCCTATCCGGATATGTAAAGTCTGTTTTTCCTTTTCTTCTTGGTGTTCTTGTCCTCTGTCCACTTAGCTTCTCTGCATTGGTTTTCCAATTTGAATATTTATATATTTTACTTGTGCTACCCCTGTTTCAGGAGACTGAAAATAACAGCTGCCATCTGTTTGAACTCCCACCTGAGAGTTTTCCTTATTCTTGGTATGTTTTCTGAGTATCTTGATATTCTTTAACATAGCCCATCAAATCATAGTTCAGCTTTTCTAGTCCGTTAGCAGGGATTTCCCCTCCCATGCGCATATTGCTCCCAGCTCTTTGCCATCAGCAGAAGGAAGGCTACTGAGTAATTTTGAGCCCTGAAACTTTACCCCCGGCTCTCTTCGTGACGCTTGCTTTCTCATCCCTGAAAACTTTCTGTTGCATCACCATTTCATGCAGCAGACTCTCCTAGCCTCCTTGTGGTGTACAATGAGGGAGCCTCTGAACCATACTCCTCTATGTACTTGAGGATGACAGCATTGAAAGGTACTTCTCTACTCCAACCAAACCCCTCAGCTTGTTCTTCTAGTATCTGCCTGTCACAATGACCTCAAGCTCCCTGAAATGGAAAAGCGTTCTTAATGTCTTTCCCAGATTCTT
Organism: Struthio camelus; assembly: GCF_040807025.1. NCBI lineage: Eukaryota > Metazoa > Chordata > Aves > Struthioniformes > Struthionidae > Struthio > Struthio camelus. Next base: position 129,229,916 of record NC_090944.1, read on the forward strand.
TATCCATCTGAGCAGCTTCCTCATCCTACCTATTACTTAGCCTTGTAAACTAGGAGTCATTGATTTGGATTTCTCTTGGTCAATGTCCAGGTTTCCTGAGGTCTACTAATAATGGCATTGTCCGCTGGGGAAGTGCAAGTAACTCTCAAGTGACTACTGAAGCAGTAGTGCATGTTGTTAGGGTCCTTGCAAGGGAAAGGCAAGATAAATAATTGAGAAGATCACTCCCAGGCAGGAAAACTGAAGGTGTGCTCAGTTTATTGAATGTGGACACTGTAGGCTGACCAGCAAGTTGAGGAGAAGATATGAGAAAGGCAAATATTGGGCCCTCACAACTTTAAGGAGTAAGTAGTCTTTTAAAGCTGTCGTAAGGCAAGCATGCTTCTAAATATAGGCCATTTCCTATGTTGATAGATGCTGGCTTTCCTGCCACTTTTTTAATCATGTGGCAGTCCTGGTTCTTGCTTGATCTCGGGGACCATCCTAGCAGAAGAATAAGTTGTCTTGCAGAGACTATGAAACACAAGCAACCGCTTTCCTTTGAAAAGCAGGTCTGGGAGGAGAAATAATCACTTCATAGTGAATAATGTTAGGCAGATGCATGAGTGAATCTAATTATGTTGCAGGCAAAAGGAGACCTAAAGCCAAATGTCACCTTTTGAAGGCAAAATAAAAACTGACGATTTACAATGGGTGTAGGGGGGAAAATGTTCATTGCTATGCTCATACATGTTAGCTGAGCTTGCCATTTTGGAAAGAAAATGTTGAAATGGTGTGCATGTGCCCATGTATTGAGACTTATAATAGGAATAATATTTATTTTTCCCTTTTTTGCAGATCCTATCTTGAATTTACTGTTCTTTATTGTGTCCAAATTATGGTGTCCCTTCCCATATAGGCTTTCTAAGAGGGATTTTTGGGCACTGTCAGGCTTTACCGTTCAACTTGAGCGGTTACATGCAGCTCCTGAGTTTGACAACTAGAGATATTTCATCAGCACTGAATGAACCCCACTCTGAGTAGTGGTTAAACAGACCCTAGAAGCTTATGGCTGTGCTGAGTTGTACTGTCCCAAGTCTCTCAAGTCCATGTAGATTTAAGACTAGACTGAATCAAAACTCTTCTGATATCACTATCCTTGGCTAGACCTGGTTACTGAGGACAGTAGGGCTAAAGCACAGTACTTATGTTTAAACAATTTCAAAATAAATGCTCTTGCTGAACTTATTGTTTTCCTGCCCTTCTTGTCACGGCAGGCTGGCAGAAATGTTGCCTGTATTTTAAGTATGTGCCTCTGTGGGGAGGGGATTCATGTTTTGTTTTCTTTCTTCTCTCAGCACCTTCCCAAAAGTCATTTTGTTGGATATGCAGACCAATTGCATCTGTGACAAAGCTTTCAGTGAGATTATCTATACTTCTAGCAAAGCAAGGAAGATCCAAAACATGGTCGTCCTTTTCAGTAGGGTGATAGAGAATAGTCAGTTTTGAGCAAAGTCTTTAAGCTCACTTGTTCTATCAGCAATACAGTTATTCCACCTTTCCATTTGATCGTGCTCTGTAAGAGGATGGCTTCATAATTTAGATGGCAACTGTTAATCACTGTATGTCTTTCATAGTACCCACATACTAAGTGCAGAGTTCTGTTAGTCATACAGCTCAGTAGACAGCTACAATAATCCAGTTATCTGATCTCTTAACTGCTATTGCCAGACAATTTTTGGACCTGAAGTAAAGGCTGCAGGGATCCCCATGCACCTCTTGCAAAGCAAGGCAAATGTTTCAGTGCTTCAGAATGAAGGGCCCTGTCAACTTCAATTCTTAGTCAGTCCATAGGAAATCCTGCTGGCAGGAGGAATTAAGGGGCATTATGTTGTGATCTGCAATTTAGTGGTAGGGTTCTTACACAGCATTTATTTGATGCGAAGTACTTTGCACACAGTGTTCTTTTTGGTGATGACTATTATTCACCCTGATAAATCAACAAATTGCCTGGTGTAAGCAGAAGTCACTTTGGAAAAGAAACTGGCTACTCAACACTCATTCATCTTCCCTACCTTATTTCTAAAATTCTCCATTGGAGCTACTTTAGGCTACCATGTAACTGAACCACCTCCAAAGCAGGTGGCATGAGCAAAATGCAGCTGAAGTTGTATTGGCCTTGGGACTCCCTGCTTTCGCAGAGACTTGGAAATTTGGGAGACTGCTTGAACAAGGACAGAATTTCTGTAGCCTTGAAATCTTATGAACCATCATGCATCGGTCTTGTTCATATCCTCAGCAGTTAGAAGTGAGGTCACTCAGTTGGTAAGATCCTAATGCTGAGACAGACTTTGAAAGCCCTGAATAGTAATATAACCCTTCAACATATGCAAAAAGCATTAAACTAGCCTAAAAAGTTTCATGGGCTTAGAACTTCATGAGTCAGGGAGTCCTCTATAATATATATATTTTTTTTTGGGGGGGGGGGGGGGAACTGCTGAAGAAAGAATTTTGCACAACTCTTGCTAAATGAGGAATCAAGCAGCAGCTCCCCTTCAAGAGGGACAGTAGACAGCTCTAGCCCTGCCAGGCTCAATTGTTGTGAAGTGACATAAGGCAAGCAGTGCCTTAGACAGAAAAGCCCTATGTTATTGAGGGCCTAAAATAGTTGTAAATAACTGAAGTACAGTTGCTGAATAAAGCATATGTTTTTTTTCTCTTGCACAATACCAGCTGTCTTCACAACAGCACATGACTGAGCTGCTAACCTCGTGTCACATGCAGTGATACTTCATCTCACCTCTTCTGTCACTTGGCATTGCTGCAGAAAGCCAGCCGTATGCTGAGGGTGCTGAGATTAGCACTAAGAACCCCCCGAGGAAGTCATACTGTTATTCTGCTTTAACTGGGATGCTTCTTTCTAGTAATAAACACTTTATTGATTTCTTCATAAATGAACATATAGCTTTACCTGTGTACATCTTCTGCCCTTTCTCACATACGAATTTAAGAAGCTAGAACCCTAAAGGGTTTAACACCACCGACTAATACTGAAGGCAAAACAAGCACACTATTTCTTACTGTATGCCACACTGACATAACATGCCACACTGACATAACATGCCACACTGACATAACATGCCACACTGACATAACATGCCACACTGACATAACATGCCACACTGACATAACATGCCACACTGACATAACATATGTGCCTTGCTTTAAGTGTATAAAGGCCATGTGATGTTTTCTTTCGGTTCTTTAAGGCTTGCATGAATTCCTAAGTGCTTAGCTTATAATTGGTCTTTAAGCATGTAAGTAGCTCATGTCAGTTGTCAAAGTTGGCACCTAATGACACTATTCCATGCTGCAGCTTGTGAGGTGTAAATTGGCACACCAAGGTCCACCAGAATGTCTGGGTTTATCACTTTGATGTTTGGGAAGCTGGATAACTTCAAGCATAGCTGCTCCCCTCCTGGGGAAGGCACTATAAAAACCAACTTCAAAGTTCATTCTACTTCTCTAGTGCTGGTGAGCACGAATTCTCCATGAAGATATGTGGGGATGACAGTGGCCATGTGAAGAGGTTTTTTTGTTTGTTTGTTTGTTTTATGAAGACACTTCCCATCACTGCCTAAATCTGGTGGCTTGAGGACTGAATCAGGCTCATGACTGCACTTGTGATATCTTCCCTGGCACACTGTTCACCTGAGTGTGATTCAGCTACCATCTTAGGGCTGTGTTCCTCTGTATACAGAGGAATATTCCAGTGTAAATTTGGCTTTGCTTTTTGTTTGGTTGGGTTTTTTTGCCTTGCAGGGCCTTTTTTCCTCCTAACAATTCCAGTACCATTCCATTTTGATGATGGAATTGATCATAATTTATCAAAAATATCTGACATATCACATACCTGACATAACACTGTAATGTGCCTGAGAAAAATGGAAGAGATGGACACTGACTCTCTCACTCTTCCTCAAATAGCAGTCTGTCTTGGGCTGGTTTTTTTTTTTTTGTTTGTTTGTTTTCTGGACCTCACTACCTTCTGAATGGCACACTGAAGATGTAGGCCTTTAGGCATCTCTAAATTCACATGTGTGGGCTGTTCTTGATATAGGACCTAACACAACAAGGAGAGCCCCCCAAATTGCTTCCCAAACCTGGAACCATCTTATCTGCTTTGGTTCCATCCCCATAGATGTTGTTCAAAGATGGGGTAGTAGCCCATGGGACAACTCCGCCTTGGGCAGCCTGCTATGTAGAAGGATAACGCAGGTCCAGGGAGCACTCTTTTTCACTCCCTGCTCTCCTCTATTCAGCTGTTTGGACACAACTGAGGGACAACTTTTTTCTCCTCCCCCTTTCTTTGTGGGACATATGAAGGCTATGTGGGAGTTTGTGACTTGCTCTGGCCAAGATGAAAAGGCACAAAGATGATGTTCATAAGCATTTCCCAGGGGAACAGAAAATAGTTTTCCCCACGCTCTCCTTTCCCAATACCCTTTTCAAAGGCAACTTGCCAACAAGATTAATCCTACTCCTACTGATCCAAGCTGATGTGAGGCAGGCCCTTCTGCTGGCAGGATTAGCTTGTTCCTTTTGCATTCAACTTCTTTTCCTTACAGATACCATGAGGAACATGGTCAGCAGGAAATGGTCCTTCCTTTAACACAACACTACTTACCCACGTGTGGAGCACTTACTCAGTACTTGCACAGGGGAGAACTGAGCAGCTGGCTCTCACGGTAGAGAATTCTCCTGGTTAATCTCCACAACATGGCTCTGCCTGAAACAGTTTTGCTTACAAAATGAGTCAAGACTCTCTGACTGTGCAGCTTGACTTCTTTTAATGGCTGTTGTTTAGCAAATTGACCCCATGTCTCCTACTTTCAAAGACAGTGTTAAAGCTAGTCATAGAAGAGGAGCAGAATGTATATGAGAAAGAAACAGTTGTAAATAAAACTTTTTGTTATTTACAATCATCTGCAGCCAAGCAGAAGTATGACACTAACAGGTGAAGATACTACACGGATGTTAATACTAAGACAGCTAATATATTGAAATGGTATCCTATTTGCCTTTAAAGTCTGTCTTTATACTGGAACATTAAAATGTTAAAAATACAACAAGGTGTTTACTTTGAGAAAAACATCCTAATAAAGATACACAACCACGGTCTTCCAAATAGTATGTTCAGTAATGGTAGTTGGAAATACAAATAGTATCTTACTGGACATATCCACTCCACTCCACGTTTGTATAGATGCAGTATTTAGCAGGTATTCTTCTACGTGCAGCTTGACTTAAAGTCATTGGGCCTTTAAAGTTGCTTGCAGTGTCATGCAGACACCTTCTTTAAGAAGGTGAAGGGGGCAGTCTTTCCCCAAGACACCTCCATCAAGAGCACTTCTGCTCTTATGCCTAGGAAAATCCAGAAATGGAAATGCTGTGTCGCACATCAACGATGGCAACACTTGGCCTGCACAATCCTTACTATGAGTGGTGATAAACCAGAGGGGAAAAAAAATTCAGCTTGAAGTTCAGATTATGCAGACTTTGACTTTCAATTAAAAAAAAAAAAGATAATAACTTGAAAACAAATTTTCAGAGGTAGTTGTACTCGTGAACCAGACAGTTGTTAATCTTATAGCATAAAATAAATTTAAAGAGCATGTATTATCATATAGGACACTGACTTAACTTGCAGTATTTGTCTATGCTGGTGCCTTTTCTCTAAGGGACACAAAACATCAATCAGTGAACTGTACTGCTAGAAAACTACTTCTATCGTGTGCAAGTAGTAATTAGCTGGAGTCCTGAAACACAAGGGATTTTATCCCTTCTGCATTAGCTAACTAGATTCTTCTCACAATCTACGTAAATATCTTTTTTCTTTTTTTTTAAAAAAAGTTTCCAAGGATAATCGGGCAGAGTTCCACAGGCTACTTGTGCATTGCATAATATTATTTAATATCATTTTGCATTACTTTCCCGGTTCTTCAATAATGTGAAGTTCTCCTATCCTAAGAAAGGATAGATTGAATGTTAAATTCACATCTCTACGTTCTTTGCTTCTTTAAATATTGCTTATGGCATTCCTTCCCACTTGTTTCCTCTAAGCTAAACATTCCCAGTATTTTCAGTCTTCTGTCTGCCCAAAGCTTGTTACTTGTTATTCGTTTTTTGAAGCTCTATGTCAAGCTCACTTCTGTGTTGTCAGCTGTTTTGTAGACTCAGTGGAATTCTAGAGGAACGTTTCATACTTCCTACAGTGAACTTCTGGTTCCTTTTCTTCCTGTCAAATTAAGGCAGGCTGCTCGGTTCACTTCCCAAGACCACAAATGCCTTCCCCTAAAGATCTCCTTTTATAGTCAGGAACGACATCCATTGACTTCATTCCTTTCAGAGGGCAAGCATTGATTTGGATTAGCTGTGGATGTAGCTCTGACTGCATGAATGGACATTCAGAGAACGTGTGAGTGTTTTTCAAGAGGTTCTGCGCAATCATTATGCTTCAACAGTGCAGTCAAGGAATGCACCAGTAGTGAATGAGGAGAAAGGTTTGTGCATTCTTGCAAGCGTATGAGAATATGAAAACAGGTCACTGGACATCAGTAGTCCTGGTAGTAATAAGACCTTATTCTTCTCTCGCCTCTGGTGCGGATAATCAAGAACACCTGTGTCTTACTGGATTTCTGAAATAGTGTGTTCATATTTTTATATTTTAATACCCTTTTGGCAGAAAGGGTGAGGATAACGCATCTTCTAGGGAGGAGTCTTATCTTAGGACCAAAAATAGCCTCATAAAGCTGTAGCTTTACGGAGAAAAAAGATTTCTGTGCCACAGCAGTAGGCATTCCATAAAGTACACTGAGCCAGCACCAAGATTTCAGAATCTCAAGAGGATAAATCTTTTTCAGGACTAAGGCCTTACCAAAAGACTGTGTTTAGTAACATAATTCACAGAGGAAAAGCCCGCTACAATTTTATATCATAATTGAAATGCCTTTACTAAGGGCTGCATGATTCCTTTCTTATAAAGGAGTAGCTCTTTTTGATCTTTGTACCCCCGAAGCATGTGTTGAAGTAGCTTCTTCTAGCTGGCGTGCTTTTTCCATAAAATTCCTCTTAAAGGGTGTCATGAAGTCTTCAGAGTCCTCATCAAAAGCCAAACGCTCATGGAGCAATTCTCGCTTTCTTACTGGCTCCTCTGTTGTGTCTTCAGTAGTCCAAATCTAGAAAATAAAGATATTCTAATTAACTCAGAACTAAACATTAGTCATGTACAGCCATATTCCAGCAATTCTTCCTAGCCTGAGATATAGAAGAAAACTCATGCATCTTCCTAGCAGATGATAACACAACAATTTGCATACATACAGTGCGTTGTCTTGTTGTGGCTTCTGATCAGCTCAGTTCAGGACTAAGTGGGAAAGAAGACCCAAAGCTGATAGCTAAGAATGACTGTTCAATCAGGCCCAAGATCCCCAGAGTCATTAATTAGTAATTAACTGTAGAGTCACTGGCAGTGTAGGCTTGGTCCCCTAAGACTACAGCAGAAACTAACACAAGTAGGAGTTAGGGAAATGGTAAACAAACCCCAAACAAAACTTCCCGGTCAGCAATGGCATTTTTTTCTTCTTTTTTTTTTTTTTTCCTCAGAAGTACTTCTCTGTGATCTTCTGTTTATTTTTCTCAGTTATGTGAGAAAAATAATTAATGAGTCCCTGATACGAGAATTCTACTTCCTAGACTTTCAGTGCTGGGAGTATATATTTAGTATACATCACAGCTGTGAACATCTATTTCAGAACAGTAAATTCTTAGTGCACTGTATGAATGTAAAAAATGAAAATGTAGTTGCATTTGTACTTTACTGTGGATCTATTTTACTTTAATCCTATTTCAAATCCTGTTAAGAGCTTGATTTCAATTATATATAAATACATATATATATGTATTTATATACACACACACACACATAAATAAAACCTATGTTATTTATACATAGGAACATTTTAGTTTACTGTTGTTCTGTGGTGATCTCTCTAGCCTATGTCACATCATCTATTAGCTAGTTAAATTGTGAGGTCATTTCATCAGTATGCTTTGGTTTTTGATCTTCAGCAACGTTTTGTGCTTGTAGATTATCATGCACAAAGGAAAACAAAATTAACAAAAAATTGTAACTAGCTAGAAAATAGAAAGAACTCCTGTCCTGGACTGAATCATGGTAGGAACCAGCTCCACTTGTCAAGAAGTTCAGAAAGAAGATGCTCCTATGTTTCTGCTAGAGAAGCAATAGCTAGAGAAGAAAGGAAACAATCTAGAATAAATTTACTGGAATTAAGAATTTGCAGCAGGGTGCACAGTTCAGTAAAACTGTAAAGCTGTTCTCTTTTTCTTTCCCCTTCGCACCCCCCCCCCCAATTTTATTGGGCTGTCGACTCTTATAACCAGCTGTTCAGAAACTTCTAAATTATTTTAAACTACACACTCGCATGTGGTGAGAAGCTGGATGCTGGGCTAATACACTTTAACACTGGGCCAAATTCTCTGTTTGTCTATTGTTCCAGCTTCATTTAATTAACTTTAGCCAAACTCCACACATTGACCCGCAGAGAACGTGATCTACTGTCTACCTTTAAATTAACATGAAACAGTGCTTATGTTTTGCTACTGTACATACTTTTCTGGGTTTGAACGTGATGTCAACTTTCTTAGTAGCACCACTGGCTATCAAAGAATGCAGATAAATAACACTGTCCTTAAAGGATTGTGTCTCCTCTTCAAAAATGGATTTTTTCACAACTGGCAGAGACTCCTGTGAAGGCTGGAACAGGAGGAGGTATCAGTTATACAAATATGTAGCGCTCAGAAACAAGGCAGACATCTTACATCCTCTAGTACACAGCTTTCTAAAGAGATGGTAAGATGACTATTGATTTTCTGAATAGAATCTGCTTATTCTTTTACAAGTTAATAAATATTTATCAGAAATTGTGAGAAAAGCATTTTAAAAAGCAGAGGTGGCTCTCCTTCTTGGACAATATACATATAAAACATTATCTGCTCTTTAAGACTTGCCAGACAATCACCTAACAGATCCTATCTTGTGCAGGGTGATGGATAAATAAGCACATAAGGTCATTTCCCCTCCCCGCCTCCCATCTCAATCTATGAAAATGCCTACGAACCCCTGATGAATTCAAAGACCCTTCAAAAGGGAGAAACCAGCATTTGGATACTATGACACATTTACCACACCATCAAGGCTAGGATTACGGAAGAAAAATCAGTTTTTGCAATTTTGTCTGCATAGCTTTTTTCTCTCTAAATAGTATCCTGCATCTGATTAACAACTAGCGCTGGTAAATCAGGAAGACCTAATTCACGGTAATGTAACCACAGTGCAACCACTGAGGCTGATGTTAGCATGGGAACTAGAGAAATGGTAGGGTGTTCAAGGCTCCAGGAGGATGCAGAAAATGCATCCAGAAGTAGAACAGCCAAACAGCATCAGTGTAGGATTTGAGAAATAAGACTCAGGTCAACAATGAGGTGGCGGGAAGGATATGAGAGGTACTGGGAAATGAGAAGTCAGCAAGCCTGATATTATCTCAATTAGTTTAACAAGCAGAAGAAACAGAGAAACCCTTCTACTGACTTAAAGGGCCTTAGGTTGGTCTTATCCTATGAAGAAATAGGTACTTCCTTTAAGAAGTTACAGCTACTGGTAGTTCATTGCTTACAACATAATAGGTGGTTGATCATAAACTTCAGGAGGAAAGGGAAAAGAAGAGGAAGGATTCTTCTGTGTCCTGTCAGTGGTATAGGAAAATTCTTAAGTGGGAGGAGGGAAGACACAAAATTCATATAATTACTAAGTCATTGTTTTTAACTGATGAACAAGTCTTAGGATTGCCAAGAACAAGAAAGGTACTGGCTTCTGAAAATGCTACCTTTAAGTGTTTTACAGCTTTATGGAGACTTGGATAGCAGGTAAATGAAAGAAAAATAAATAAATAAAAATGCTAATAACTATTAGTAAATACAGTAATTAGTCCCTTGTCACCACCCCTCATACCTCTTTTTTCACAGTTTCTACCTCTACAGGCTTCAGTTTAGAAGGTGACTTTGGCTTGGCCATCTTCTTCCCTTTCTTTCCTTTCTCTGCTGCCTTTTTTTCTGGTACTTTTGGCAAATGATCCAGTTTATTTTGAAGCAGATCAATTATTCTAGAATCTGCAAATGCTTTTGCAATATCAACAACACTTTCTCCTGCAGTTTAAAAATAAATACCTGTATAAGCCACGAAAATAAACCTTGGCAGTTATAACTGGATAATGACACTACTGTCAAGTGAATTTAATTACAGCTCTATTTCGTTAACCATTCAGTGTGCCAGGAGCCTGGCTGACATTGGTGTGAGGCTGGGCAGTCATCAGCACTGCTCGCAGAAACAAGCACTTGCAGAAACGAGCCTTGAAACAATACGCTGTGGGCATTCTTGGAATGGCTGCTTTGCTTTTAATGTCCGGGTATTTGCAGCTTAATATACTCGTCCTGCAGGTTGAGAGCTGACAGAATTTAACACTAGAAAACAGCAAGCACACTACAAGATGAGGAATTTGGACCAGGTTATTGCATGTATCTACCTCTCCTAGTGCTTGCTCTGTGGCTGGCAAGAAGTGAAAAGAAAGCCCCAAAACTTAAATGGGGCTGAACACTATCAATGTCAAATAAGGAAAAACCCTCTTGCATCTCATGAGATGAGGCCTCACGGCTGTAAAGTAGCTGCAAAATTAAACTGCTATCAGGTGTACAGAATTTACATGGTAACAGATGTGCAGAATACACAGCCCTTCTACAGTGTTTCAGCTACTGTGCATTTTGGGAAGGAAAGTCTCATTATGTAGCAATGTTTAATACATTATAGCAAGAGCTTGAAATGTGATAAATGTTAATTATTTAAACTACTCTTAAAATACTGGGAAGAATACTAAATGGTGTTCAAAAATTAAAAAAAAAAATAATGCATTGTGTGGAGTTTTCCCCACCACAGAAAAAGGCTTGAATTCTTCGGCTATGCAGACAGATGATGTTGGATGGAAAAGGTCTGGCCGTCCAAACCGCTTAGGAGCCAGCCACAGACATAGGAGTCACTCTCAGCAGGTCTATGAAAGAAAAGGTCTTTTGAAAATCACCCACTTCAGTGCATCAGTGGGAAGGACTGAGTTGCTCAGCTCTTTGTTTTGTTTTGTTTTTAAAACCTAAAGCAAAGTTCAAGATTAAGGCAACTTTTTAACACCTATTAAACAAGACTTTAATCTTCCATTGTAATTTAGGCAGGCTGACATGAATGCAGCTTTTAGTCTACTACTTGGAATCAGCTCTGGGGCCACAATTATTAACGGCAGCCTGCATCTTAAAGCTAAATGCTGTTCCTGAAGACTCTCCTCTCACTCCACCCCTTCTGCTTGGACTGAGGCCTATATATAAACTCCTGCAGAGGGGAACCGTCCACTGGCTGGCCCTGATTGCCATTACAGCACTGTGCTAGGCAAAATGCGTATGGGGAAAGGACTGCCACTGTGTTCCCCCCCACACACACTGAGTTTCCATTAAGGGGGAGCAGGATTGTATCAATTCTTTGTATGCAAATTTATGCCAGCTGGCTGAAGTGCCTGGTCACTATTCTTGTTTAATTAAATTCATTCTGCTGAGGGCAAATCTAAGGTATGTCATCTCCCTGACATGTCTGCAGATTGTAGCTAATGAAAATTCCCCATTACCATCACATATGAAAGGTTAGAAAAAGAAGGAAAAAAAAAAAAAAGTAGATTCATGATGTACCTCTCCCTCTATTGCTGTAGGAAGGTAACACTTCTATAGCAATTCTGACTAAATCGCTTTCATTCTCAGGAATAATATTTACATGCTAAGCAGAAAGAAAAATTTCTAACTGATGCTGCCTATGCATACAAAATAAGTGATTTAAGTGGGTGGCAAAATGGACACTGGCCACAACATAAATCTAATTTTCCATCAAATAAGGTTAACAACTTGCTAGATTTTTTTTTCATTAAAGCCGCTTATAACTTTGTATACATATTGTGAGGTACAACAGCTTTGTCAGGGATCTTTTCAGCCACAATCTTGGGGTATTTTGTTTTTCATTCTGCAATGCAATTAATCACTGTTCCTTTATTTTCTAAAGGCACAAAAAATAAGGAAGTTCACTATTTAGAATAGTGATTCTGTGCTGTAGAAAGCTAAGTGAACTTAATTCTTCATCCTGATCGCAATCATAAATTCAGAACGCTTCTCAAAGTGTTCCAAAGTGCTCCAAGAACTTAAACTTTCATTTTACAAAATATGTATATACATAACTAAAGAAGTCACTTTATGAAACATGGATATTTACCATTTCTGTTTGTCAGTTGGACATTAGCACCTGCATCGATTAAAAACTGCACTATATCCAATCTACAGATCTCAATGGCTCTCATTAGCGGGGTTGAATTGCCAGTTGCAAGTGCATCCACTGCTCCTCCAGCCTTCACTATCAGTTCAGCAATATCTAGTTGTCCTGCGTGGCATGCATGATGGAGAGGAGTCCACATGAAATTGTCCATTGCATTTACATCAGCCCTACGAAAGAACAAGAGGAGTTATGGCATGTGAACCGATGAAGCCAGCTACTAGACACTAACTTCTGCAACTCCAAGTACAATCAGTTAACTGCATACTGTAATGACATATTCAATGCAAATGAGTGTTTTCATACTGCTACTACTACTACTTTGAAACTGTTCTAGTATCTGATACAGCTTGTCATGGAATATTAGTGCTAGCAGCTTGCACCAGTGGTGATCTTACACATTACTCTGTCCCTCTCTGAGCGCACGGGGTGGTCCTCTGCCGGAGGTTTTCACAGGGACAGAGAAAAACAGGCTTCGAAAGAACTTAGTCCTTCTCTAAAACACTGCTAGTGTTTGTGCTCAAGTTTCATTTAGAATAAATGTGGCATTTCGGCTTCTACAACTATCTTCTCTTCCTCAGTATCAAGGTTCTGAATCTTCAGGAGAACAAGAAGAGGGGATAAAGTAGATTGCTACTTACTTCCCACACTATTGTCATTTACCTTCTTTTCTGAGCTGGCTCAGTTGCCTTAAGGTCCACCGAGATCAACAATTGGCTTCCTGTTCTTGGCTTCGTTTTACTGCCTCTTTTTTTCCCAGTATGCCATTCAAATGAGGAGGAAACGGCCCTACAGGAGTGCCTTTCATGAAATGGTAGGGCTCTACTTTCCTGTCACTCATCTGCTCTAGGGGGTCACACTGCAATAAGAGCAGTTGCTTTTGATGAGGAAAGATGGGATCTGAGAAGTGGAAGAGGAGCTTAAGTTGTAGACACAAATAGTAACAGGTGGGATGAGATGAAGCAGGTAACAGCAAAAGGCAGATTAAGGAATCCAAAAAAGAAAGGTGGTGGGCCAAGAACAGGTGCTCCTTTCTCTAAAACTCATGGCAAAATTGCCCGCTATCTAATTTTAAAAAGGGATTGGATTGGGGCCTAAAATAGAGACGATTTAAGAAAAAGATCACAGAAAATCTGAGGATTTGAATTTTTTTAAGGTACTATGCCACAAAATTAGGCTAGATTTGTTTCTACTCCCAGGCTAGTGTTTTCATGTATTGCATGCTCTGTAAGGGTTAGTCATGGTGTCATCTGCAGTACGCTGCCTTCAGCTGAAGTTCAGGGAGAAAGCATTATCAACTTTTTAGCAAGGGGAAGCCTTGGGAACTTTTGGGTTCACGGCATGCAAAAGCAAAGCTTGGGAAGCAAGAGCCACTAGTATCTTCTACAGGTAATACAAGACTAGAAAGACATGGTTCCCCTATGTCTTTGACCAAACCATAGTCCATGACCGTACCTAGGTCTGCCGTCTCTGACATGGGCCATGCATGGTTCAGAAGAGACCAAAAGCTCAACAGGGGATTTCCCCAATACTCGAGTGCAATGAAGTACTTTCTGTTGTACCCAGGACTGCCTAGAAGTCCTGAAGTGAATTAGGGTCACTGTTCCATTTACCCTAGGGACTGAGGCCTGATGTCTTCCCATAAGAAATGGAGTGAGGTGAAAGAAACATGGTGAAATAACCTGCTGCCAGGGATAGCATTTCTGCTCTTCCTGTCAAATGGTTTATGTTTAACACTATATCCAAAGAATGAATTCATCTGCTCATCTTTTCTTGCTTACATTTTTAATCTTTTTCAAAGTCCAAACTTTGGTAAGATCTTATAGCAGAAATCCGACAAACCTACCAGTGCTTTTTTAATCTTTGTCACCTTTCAGGTGCTTAGCTACCGTGATTTATTTGCATGCAGTTGTCATTCTGCTATATTTCTCCTCATTAAAATAAGTGGTTCCAGTTATTCCACTTTCTCCCTCTTCCCCTCACCTTGCCCCATGCCTGTACTGATCCTCTCCGTCTGTCCCTGAATCCTTTCAGCTAACTTCATTCTATTAGAAGCAAACTGGTCAAAGGTAACAGGGAAAACACCATATAGATTTAAAAATTCTTGAGCGTTCGCTCCTGGTCAAACATCAGTGAATTTGCCTTTAGTCCAAATTTAATTTATTTCTGAGTCTTTCTAGAACAAGATAAAAAGTAGATACCACCAATTTGTTTAAACTGCAGCACTTTCTATAGCTTTAGATAAATGTTGTTTTGTATTTGGTATGGATTTGTAATACTGGACTGAAAAGACCATACTGAAAAAAGAATTTAGATTCCTATAGCAAACAGAAAATGTCTGAAAGTCTACACTGTTGAAAGATGCAAAGCGAAACACTGTACTGATAACTTTCCTCTCCATTTTCTGATTTTTGTCAATTTAAAATCTCAATTAACGCTATTTTTAAACTTAATTACTACATTGTGATTCCAATGCAATCTAGTAAGGTTTGATGAACTCAGTGGAGATTAATTTGCCAGACAGCTCTTGTATCCTTCTTTAGAAGACCCGAATATACAAGTTTACACAACTTTATGTTGTCACCATGAATGACAGTGAAATTGCCAGGGTGCATAAACTTCCATATGCTGTTGAGTCTCTGCGAGAATTGGAGCTAAGACTAAAGCCGCTAACACTCAGAAATTAACATTAAAATGAATTCTGCTTATAGGGAGAGAATATAGCTAATGTCAATATCATTGTTTTTGAAAAATGTTCATTTAAGCGTTTATCTGAATGACTGCAGGACTATAACAGTCTGATCATAAAAGAGAACAGATTACACTATTACACAAGTATGACTGAATTTTTCTTAAATTGCTTTCATTTTTAAGCTATTAAGATTTTTTCACAAGTGTGTCTGTAGGGTGCAAACGGCTGAAGCACTTCTAAAGCGGGGAACAGGTAACTAGCTGCATGCACTTCCAGTGTAAATCCTGCTGCCTCAGCCTGCTGAGCTGTAGAGGAAAGTGATTCTGTATGGCTTATACCCTTAAAACAATTGCATGAAAAGGCCTTGCCATGTGAAACAGGGAAGTCTAAGATTACCTTGATGATTTCAGGCAAGTCACTTTAGCCAGATTTTCCAAAATTCACTCAATTTAATTTTGAGAGTTAAGTTCTGAGGGTGCACTATTTGAGACATACTGGATGCGAGCTAAGTGCATTGCCAGCAGATTGGATTTGCAGGTACTCTGCATCAAATTGAAAAGTCTACAGCTGAGACAACAAAAATGTCAGACCTGGGGAAATTACCTGTTAGGTGCTTCTACTTCCCTATTACTAAAATGGGAAAAATAATAAATAAACCCTCTGTAATGAGAGATCGTTTGCAACTAACTTTAATATTAAAGCATTATGCAAATAACAATGAATTTCTCCAAAATCTAGTCTGCTGCATCCAATTGGTTATTGGAAGATTACGCTTGTGAAAACCCTCTCAAAGTAGCAATTAAAAAAACCTGGAAATGATCTTACCCCTTTTCCAGAAGATACTTCACAATACCTATGTTCCCACTCGCACATGCTGCCGTTAAAGGTGTTTTGTAATATTTATCTCTTACATCTACGGGCACGCCCTCCTCAAATGCTTTCTTGAGAGACAGAATGTCTCCTGCTCTGACAAGGTCGTTAATATTCATGTACATTTTCCTTGGTTCATCTATATACCATGCACGGTCATCATGCACAGGATGGGCAGATGGGTGATATCGGTTAAAACGGTTGCTATCTGCAATGCTCTGAAAAGCCTCAATCATGTACACAGGGTAGCCATCTTCTCTACGTGGACACGTGCTCTCTGGAATGATGCATATCGGCACTGGGACTGTGACACCTTTCTTGCCCTTTACTTTCTTCCCTTTCTTCTTTTTGGGTCCAAAAGATGTTATGAGATAGGCTTTTTGCAAGTATTTTGAGCCTTTAAAAAATTCTTCAATGTTGATTCCTGCAGCGAGAGATATTTCATGCTTTTCGGCAATGGTTTCTATTTGTTCAGCATCTACAAAGGCACACCGTTCCTGAATAACTGATATAAAATCATCTTTAGCTACTGTTCCATCTCCCTGGTTGACTACCTCAAACGCCTCACGGAGGGCAGCCTGATGTTCCAAGGACCAGTCATATAACTTCAATGCCCAGCAGGGATTGTCATCCTTCGCTTCAGGCTTAGAACGTTTAGCAAAGATTTTTTCAATTTTACGCAGTTCTTTTGTTGCTGCTTTAAAACCACCTTCCTTGGCAATTAGTCTTGGGGTCTTTGTTAATAAGTTCTTCCATGTAGGGTCACAGCCTAAAAATATAGACACAATTCATTTAATGTAAGAGCCTTGTACAGTACCTGCAGCTAATTAGCACAGATTTACAACTTTATACTCTCTTACCAATAAAGAGAGCTGGTAATAGAACCACATCAGCAAAATGGACTGGAATGTTAGCTATATGTCCATATTTGTTTTGTAAAGAGAGGGTCATCAGGTAACCCATGCTCTGCTTGTCTGTCCATTCATGGACAGACACGAATATGGCAAGGCAGAAGTTCAGTGAAGATTTTAAGGTTTTCTTAAAGTGGTTAACAAGGCTAAGAAGAACTGAACTAAGATTAAAATGTCACCCACTGTTCTATACCCTAACCTTACAGTGTGGTGCTGGACCACTAGTTAAATGTTTGAACCACAAGAACAGAACATAGGGTTTTGCGTGGTCCTGTAGAAATAAAGCTTGAAGTGACATGACAGATTTGTTGAAGTTAGAAAATGATCAGAATGTCTTCGGAGTACATTTTATCACTCATGGAAGCTAAGATTTCCTCCTGATGATATTGAGATCAAATTGTTTAAATGATCAGCAAACCAAAAATTAATTTTCTATTGGAAGTTTCAGTGCAATATTTCTAAAACAACTGTAAATACAATCACTTAATCCGGTCCAATTCTAAACTATACAAAGCCATGATGTTTCTACTGCTTTGAGAAACTGCTTACCTTGTCTTTGCATCAGTGGAAAAAATGTCACGATAGCTTATGTTAGACACCTCTTAACGAGAATTAAATTCATTACATGATACCCCAGAGAGTCAAACCCTTCATAGATGCCAAAATGAAATCTTTTCTTTAGTAAGAATAGAGTATAGATGATAGTTGTAAAGTAATTCATTTTTAAAGTACCTCTTTGTCCTATAAACTTGCAGCAATCTGCAAACCCTCCCTCCGCAGCATAATGAAGTGGTGTGTTCCCATTCATAGCAATCAGACCCACGTCTCCATTATAAGCTGAAAGTACCCTCAGAATCTGGGAAAAAGAAGACAGTTCCATCAAAAATCTGGCTGCTATTTCTTAGAATGGGGGAAGGGTGAGAGTGTTTACAAAAAAATGAAATAGCACATATTCCCTGTTTACCCAGTGAACGTCTCTTGCACGCTCAGCTTATCAATCCATATATAACATTTGTTTGCTGTAATGCTGTGTTTACTTAGCTCAGGAACAGAAGCCTTCTTTAGTTGTAGAGGTCAAGGACAATCTTTAGTCTTACCGGCAGGCACTTACTAGGCACTTACCAGTCTTACTGCAGGGCACTGTTTTTAAAGTAACCCTGACATTATACACCTAATCAAAACTGCATAATTTTATATACTTCAAAGGCAGTATTTGGGGTAGGTGGCAGGAAGGAGCTGCCTACCTGCAGGCATTTGCGTGTGTTCTTCTTATAACAGGAAACTCGCATCCATGCTACACAGTTGTTACATGCCACGCTTTGAGAGAAACTAGTTCTCCAAAGCAACTGCCCACATTAGACAGCCAGACAAGCAAACACAAGCTCATAGGTACCTTAGCAAGAAAGTCTCAGCAATTTTTTGAGAAATGTTGTCATTTCTGAATTCCCTTTGACACTTCAAAAGAAGGCTGCTCTTGACTACTGATTATTATATTTCAGTCAGCTGAGATATAGGGCTTAGAGAAAGCTTGGTTTGGCTTTCCAGCAATGCTTTAACCCTACTAATGACGATACCTCAAAAAAGCCTCCTTTGGCTGCAAAGTGTGCAGCACTGTGTCTTTCAAGGTCAAATACATTAACATCTCCTCCTCTCTCAAGTATACCACGCACCACCTCCAGAACACCTTCTCTTGCTGCTTCCATTAAGGCTGTGCGACCTGTAGCCTGCAAGGTAGCAAGAAAATAATTTAACATTTAAATCATACGCTAATTCAGGTCGGAAGGGAGCTCTGGAACAACGTGATCCAATTGTTGCAAGTGGCTTAAAACCGGAGGCCTCCTTTTAGGCGTTATTGAAAAAAAGGAGATGAGTCTTAACAGTTTCAAATTTGCAGGCCAATTTTAAGAACCTAGTCCTGTTGCTGCTGAAACGTGAGTGGTCAGACCCTAGCGACTAAAAGATATAAGTAACCTGAGTCACTTGAATAGTCCCATGAACATCAGTTTCTTGTTTGAAGGAACTCCTTATTTTGTGTGTATGCTTTCATGCATTTTTACAAGTTTTAACGCAAAATATCACCTCTGTCATGAAAGTATATAAGTAACTATGGCTGGAGAAGTGCTACTGGGGAATTTCACTACTGTCCTATCTGTAAGGAAAAGTTTGCGTTCTAATACGTTCATACTTGTTTTTCTAGATAGCAGTGTATATTCTAGACGGCAGTATATATCTTCTTTATAATAGGTGACTTTGGTACATTTGGTGACTTTCCCGTGAACAGAGCGCATCTCAGATGGGGGATAGCCTAGTTACAACCTGTTGGTCCCCAGCAATGCTTAGAATACCTTATTCACTACTGTACAAAGGGGCAAAGGGAGCACACACATGGGCAGGAAGCAGACAGTGGGCCCTGGATGTTGTTCTGCTGGACCATATTTTGTTCCCTAGTGGTTTTTCTCCGGGCCTAGCAAACCATTCCCATTATGTGACCAGGCATGTGCCCGTCTTACTACAAAAAATGGAGGATATACTCATCATATTTCAAGTACACAAAGTGCATGAAGGGGGTACGTACATCAAAGGATGTGACAAGGATGTCCACATCTTGGGCAGGTGAAATGCTTTGGTATAGCTATAAGACAGGCAGGATACTCCAAATCTAGGGCCAAAGCCATGGGTAGCCCAAATTAACACAAATCAGCACCACTCCACTGAAATATAGTGAACTACAGCTCTTAAGAAGCTGGCCCAGCTGTTTTTATAAAATATTTGCACTTTGACCTACAAAAGTCTAAATTAGGATACATAATTCAAGCAGAACGCTTAATACCTTCCTTCTCCCTCCTCCCCAAAGGTAAGGATGATAAAGAGGAAGGAAATAGACATAGCCAAAGAATTAAGCACTTGCTACTGTTGTTATTATTTAAATGTGAGGATTTACCGTCATATATTCTAGTGGTCTGGTAACTATTCTGTATATACATTCTTAGAAACAAAATATACATAGAAACATTCATACTGGGTTTACTGCATTGGGATCTGCTCCTCTTTCCAAAAAATTCAGGCATATTTCTTTAATCCCCTGGGCTTGCTCACAGGCTTGTAGAAATACAGGCTTCCCCTCAGTAGTGCTGTTGTTAACATCTGCACCATATTCTAAGGCAATCCGCATGCAGCGGCAGTGCCGCCTTGTAGGTGAAATGCTGTAAAACAGAATACCTGCAAAGAAAAACAGAAGGGATTACAGAGCAACATTAAATGGTAAGGAAGGTTATTTAGGCAGTAAGCTTCACGTCTGAATGGACAAACCCCTTCAACAGAGGCCCATTAACTTCTCTTAGGGTAACACATGCAATGTAATTTCTGGTTAAGGCCTCTTAACTCAGGGAGAAAACCAGTATTCGATATTAGCGACAGTTCATGGAAGGAACATGATTCTTAATCACAAGGTACCTATTCAGGTACGCACTGGAGGGAGCTATGATTAAAAGGCTCAGACTGTTCAGGGGGAATAAATGTCATTCCCACCAAAGCTGTTATGGCAAATAGCTTGCACTGAGCTGTAAGGATTACCCCCAACCATGGTTCCTCACGAGAGACTGAGCCCTAAGGTCTTCAGTATCAAGGCACAAGTCTCAGCCGCCGGAACCAAAGAAATATTACTGTAATAACAGCCCCTTATCCTTTATAAAAACTAACTCGAGTTACTAGAACTGGCCATAACATACATAGTACGTATGTGCCACAGTAAGAAATAAGGAATCATTTAATGATATTTCTGGTTTGTAAGGTTCTTTTTTACTTACTTCTTCCTTCATTATCAACAACAGTCATGTCTGCTTGAGCTTTTACTAGTAAGTCCAAAACCAAGTCATGTCCTAGCTCAGCTGCCTTCATCGCTGGAGTACATCCCATTTTGTCTTGGACATCTGGATGAGCTCCGTGTTCTAGCAGGAAGCTGCACATGTCCATGTCATTTTTAATGCAGGCCAAGTGAAGGGCACTGTATCCATCCACAGGCTCTGTGAAACTAATGAGACCTGGAATGCCAAGCTTGATCAGCTTTTCTATTTGCTTCTTGTCTTTCTGGTGAACACACTGGAGAAGTTTGTAGATCTGCAGGTTTTGAAGTCTTTTATCTACCAATAACATCCTGAAATAACAAAATTGGCTTCTTCCAAGGAAATAATTTCTGCATGGAAAAAAAACCCACATAAACACAGAGGTGAGAGTATTCTTACGTGCCAGGAGGAATAGGAATCAAAGGCATTCAAGGCCATGAAAATATGCCCTTTGACAGAATATTGAGCTTTTTGAGTGAATTTTTTCTCATTTAATATATTAGAACATATAGACAATATACAGCAACACTCTGCAAATTATTCTTTCTCATCATGTAACTGTTCTGAAGAAGTTTCATTCAAGGTGAAAATTAAGTTAAGAAGCTAGAGGGTAACTTTTCTATTCAAGGAACTTATAACCTACAGTTATACCTGGAAGCCTAAGGGGAGCTTGATCATCTGCCATGTTAGTACTCCAAATGGAAAAAAAAAAAAACCTCAACAGTCACAGTGTCATCTGCACTTGCTAAAGTATCAAATTCATTCTTGCATTGCCTCTTCAATACCTGCACACCTTCCTTTACTGCAGCTGATGCGTGAACTTTCTGCTGGGCTATCTATATAGAAGGGTAAATTATGTTTTTCTGCAATAAGTTTCTTGCGGGGAAAAGATGCACAAAATGGGGCACTGGCACAGAAGAAGGCTCCTCTGGGTGATGCAACAGTTGCTTCCAGAGAAAAATATAGTGCAAGATACCAGTTTGCATTTGCCTTGGTTATGATTATATTAGGCTTTTATCCTCCTTTACCTATTCCCATTTATAACAAGAGCTGCAATTAAACTGAAGGGGATAAGAAGCCCAGCTTGATCATCCTTTGTAGGCTTCACTCACAGAAGGATGAGGAAACCACTCTTCTCCCCTACCACGTTCTAGTAGTAAATCCAAAGGAACAAGAAGGGAAGGGGCCCTCCCTCAATTAATAAATGCTGTAACATGACTGATATTAAAAAAGGAGTTGCAGTCCTCCAGATGAAAACTGCATCTTTATTCAGAACTGTGTAAAGATGTTTTCTGGACTGCATATGCTGCTAAAGGGCCAAGCAAGGGTCACGCATTATAAGGACCATTTCTGCACTAGGTTAGGTGGATAGAAAGCTTTCTATTAGCTTCAGCAAGCCTTTGATCAGCCTGTGCTCCAAACACCGCATTTACAGGACACAAGACAGAAACTGTAGAGGAACACAGGCCTGATGGGGCAATACAATTTTTTTTTTTTTTGACTAGCAACATAGACTGCAAATGCAAATAGGGCGATTTAGCAATGTGACTGGCTACTGCTGAGTGATTTGTAGATGTCCAAGTAGAGGTGAGGTTTTAAGAGAGATGTGCAGAAGGATGCATAATCCTAACAGACTTTTGCAGGCAACACTCTCCATTCTTAAAAGGAAGCACAGAAGAAAACTGCAGGAAAAATGCAGAAAACAAAGACTATGCATGTTAGGAATGGCCTGAGAAATGTGATTTTTGTACCACAGGTACAACAGGTCAGTTGCTGTTCCTGTAACTACTATCTTTTAATTTTTTGAAAGTTTGTGGATAGCCTATCTTTGGAGCAGCAGAGACAGTGGTCAGGTTTACCACTGACAGACTTCTAAAAACTGCCCTTCTGTGTTTTTCCTGCTAAATAAGCTGTTTAGCACTTTCCCCATGTAGCCTGGCTATGCTGCCTAAAGATGCCTGCAGCCCTCTGAGTCAGGTTGTATTTGCAAAACAACTCTGTTACGCCATCTGACACATCTGACTGCAGCTCACAGCTCCTCTCCAGAAACAGAGTTAAAATAGCGGAGATGTTTCACAACAGGAACAAGGAAAGGGTAGGAAGAGCTGTACAACGCCTGGAGCTACTTATAAGGTGGCCTTTTGGCTTTGCAAAAACATTAGAAAACGTTCACGTTCAGAAAAACTGTTTTTTTATTGTAATAGCTTCGACCAGCTCTAGGCCATATTTTATTTGAATGACATTATTTTTAGAAGTTGCTCACTTTTACAAGTGTTGCCGTGGGCACTGCTTAAATGCTAAATTCTCTTCTATGTAGGTCTTATGCAACCCTCATTCTGACTGTAAACAAAGTATATTCTTACAATACATGACTAAATCATTAAGCAGCAATGATTTATATCTGTCACCTGTGGCTTGCTCACTCTCATTCAGACATGTTGTGCATCTTGTGGTATATTGTCCTATGAAAGAGAATAAATGCAGAGATTGTTTCTATTGACAAAAGTTACAACTACAGCAGCGTTCTAGCCCTCACCTTGAGGCTTCAGAAATAGGGCTATTTCTGGGTACTGCTCTGGTAGTAGGGACCCTAGAGTACCCTGTGGTGTCTACCTTTTAGAGCCTGACACCCTAGGAAGTGAACAAAGCTTCAATACAGGACGTTATCCCTGGGATCTGAGCAGTGTCAGAAGTCGTGTAAACTCTGTAGGTCTGTGGCTTAGAGCAGCAAGAAGGTTCTACAAGGAAGGCTCTTAAAGTACTTGTGCCACCGAAATTTAGGAGAGACGTTTTTAAGATACTTAGATGTCTGAGCTGACAAGCTTCAGCTGTTACGTACTCTTGTTCTCTGTTTCCCACCACCCCACAGCAGTAAGGAACTTGGGTTCATTTCCAAAAATGGGATCCCTTCTTCTCACTGTTAATCATTATTTGCACACACGTGGCACATGGGGATCTCAGGATCCCATAGTAGGCACTACTTAAAACATAAACAGCACCTAATAGCTTCTATCTAGCATATTCTGTGTCTGCCCAACAAGAGTCCTTCCTGCAGCCCAGGAGCTTCACTCCTTAAGGAGGACTGGGCATAACCACAGTTCTGGTCCATCCTTTCTGAAACGAAAAAGCAGAACAATGCCTCTGCTCAACTTGTGCCCTGGCCAACGTCACTGGTTCGACAGTAGGAGAGGAGCCTGCCCCACTGTGCCAGTGGCACCCTAAAGAGCTCTGGGGGGCTCTTTCACAATCTGGCTTGCTGCTTCTGAGACTGCCTCAGAGAACATAAGCCAGGCCCTCACGCAGCCAGCACAACCTGCACAGCTCTAAGGAAGTCAATACTCATTTATTTACAGTGGCTGAAGATCCGTCAAGTTGCTATGTTTGAGGATTTTTCCAATATTTCTTAGTACTTTCTTTACATACATGGATTTTGTGCATTTTTCAGGGACCCATTTAGGAACAAAACTTGCCTTTTCTTCCCTTCTTTCTCCTGCATGAAGCTGCAAACACTGAAGAAACTACATTCTTCATGGTTATGGGTTAGTAAAGCTACAGCAGCATTGCAGCTGAGAAAAATTTGTTAGTAACATTCAATGGAGGTAAAAATGGGCATAATATTTAATGCGTGTGGATTTGGGTTTATTTTATGGGATTTTATGAATCCTTAGGCTTCAAAACAGCGTTAGTGCTACATCTCATACAAACATTACCCTGAAACTCTGAAGTACAAGTATCTGGAATTAGCATGTCCCAGAGTGCTGCTTCCAGTCCGTAAGATGACCTCCCCTACAAAGGAAGTCTGAAACTGAAGTGCATCTTATACACAGAAGCAACTAGTAGTTGTAAGCAAACACCCACCATCACTGATGCTCCTGTTAGTGTCAGTGTCAGTAGCAGTGACAGAGCAAAGAGGCAGGAGCGCAAGGGACACAGGCAGGGGCAGGGACAGCAGCAGCTTTGAGAGGCAGTAGAAGAATCAGCAGCAGTGGCAAAAAAGACAGGTGCGCGCTGCACATGTTAGAAGCCGCAGAATATGGTTAAAAAACAACAAACCATGCAACATTCATGCAGTGCTCCTCCATGTATGTCTAATGATCATTTTTTAAGTACATGATTAAGTATTATTTGTTCCCTAGAACCATTGCCTCGCTCAGGACACGGGATTCACAGCACACCTTTAATGAGCAGATAGTCATTATCATACATTTTCCTTTTTGCTCACAGGGTAACATATTACACTCCATTCCAATTTTAGTCCTAATTAATACAGAATGAACTTTTTCTGGTGTTGAGAGGGTTCTCATGGTATTATTTGAATACTTCACACACAATAACAAAATTATCTCCACAAACAGAAGTGAAGATTATTTTCATCACACAATGGAGAAGTATGTTGTTATTCCATTTTACCCACCAGTGAGACTCCCTACCAGGTTTAAAGTCTTTGCTTCAAAGCAATGAGAGCAACAATTTACATGAAAACCACGGTAACATTTTAACTGTGACAAACAGTTCATAATTTCTTTGTAGTATTTCTTGAAAGTCACTGGATTGAGTTTTATGAGAAGTTTCTGCAAAAACTGAATCAAAGTGAGACAACTGATGTAGGAAATTCTACCGAGAGTCAGGTAAAGGGACAAGCAAGTGAAACAGGCTTCCATGAATGAAAATATAATTACAGCATCTTGCTGACCTTCATTAAGTAAATATTATCAACCATATTTATTTCATAGAATTTTTAGCATTTCACCTGTAACAGATCTTCTAATGGAAAATGAGTCATTGTTAACATAGCTTTGAGACAGGCATACTCTGGGGAGGACTTCATGAAGCTATAGCCATAAATCCTAAGCCTGTAACATCTGCTTAGCAACCACTTTGTTTATCTGTTGACAAACACCAGCAGAGTCACTTCCTTTATTCTGCCAGCTTGGGTCACAGTTTGGGTTGAGAGCATAAAAGCCATTTTAATTTCAGATTAATCCTTTCTCCAGTATACCTAATATTAGGAAAATCCTTTTAATCAGATTCTTGTTTTCTCACAAAGCTTTCCAAGCTCTGGTCGAGTTACTTTGATAGAGGGGGAAGAGTGAGGTCGCCCACTGACTTTCCGTGGAAGTCTGGTGCCTGGCAGAGCTGGAAGGCTCTCCCAGGCCTCCTCAGCAGGTCAATATCTTTCTTTTTTTTAAGAGTTGATCACTGTCAGAGAAAGTTCTGCTCCCTTTAAAACAGTTAACATGCAACCCTACAGCCACCTATATAAGTGCTTTGTCAGCATCAGAGAGGGAGTGTCATAGACTTCCATGGAAAAGCAGCAGATGCTAATATAAATACAGGCAATATGCCATGATGATATACGACAATGATGTATGACATTAGAGAAAAACTTCCTTTCCCTTTACTCAGTTTTTTCATGTTGTGGATATGTTTCCCTTCCAAAGTCAGAATGCCTTCTGTTGCTTTTACTGGGTCTTGTACAACAAAATAAAAAATATATAATTTGAAAATGAAACCCTAAAAAGAGAGAATCATCAGGAAAATTCAAGTGTTACCATGGAAAGCACTTATGACTCTCTTTTTTAAGGAGTTCTCAACGTTTTTCAGGTTCAACATTTCAAGCTGAAAATGCCCCTTTAATTATCACTATTCACGCACTCGTAAACAAAATTTTCACGTTTTATCTTTTGTGAGGGAAAATAGCTTAGCACTTTCTAGTTTAAATCTATTTGCATACTGGCCATAGAGTTAAGCACGAGCCCTGTATTCTAGTATAAAGGAAACCAATATGGTAACAGTACCGCCCTTTATTTATAGCTTTATAAAAATAATTGCACTGGCTATTTTGGCTGCCAATTCCCTGTGCCTAATGTTTAATGGGAGCGAGGCAGCAAAATCCTCCCAAACGGGATCCCTCTATAATGAACAGTCTATGACGCTGGGTTTTCTCTTCAGGGCCCTCGGTGTTGCGTTCACTCTCAGGAAACGGGCAGGCCTTGGGCTGAGACGTAGCGCAGCGCTGAGGCACGGCCGCTTCCCTCGGCCTGCTCTTGTCCACCCTTCTACGAAGCTCAGTCTCACGCGGAGGTTTCCTCCCAGACACAGCCCCCTGGGAAACCCAGCCCAGTCCTGAGCGCTGTAAAGAGGGCCCTGAGGCTAAGGCTGAATCTGCAGGCAGGACGTGCCGTCTTTCGTCCTCAGTTCACATTGCAACTTCTGCTCGCTTTAACAGTCATCCAAAAACTCATGCGATGAGAGCCCATGGTGGCTGCTGTGCCTCAGGGAGGGCTGGCAGCCCCGAGGACCAGCCAGCCCCTTCCAGTTAGGTGTATGAGCAACACCTGCTGGGCACTGGGGCTGGGGGAGGCGGGCAGGCCCTGGGCCAGGCTGGAGAGGGGAGGTTGCTCCTCGGCTAGTGGGGCGGTGTGGGCACCCTGCAAGCCCCTGTGGGGTGCCGCTGCGGCCCCGGGGCTGCCTAGGAGGTGCCACGTGCGAAGGAAAGGACGTGCACCTGGTTCCCCAGCGGTTAAAGCGCTGAGGGCCCCGAGGAGCCAGGTAAGGAATGAAGCTGATGGCAGTCGATCGCAACTAGAGGAGCTGGGGGGGCCCGTAGAGGAGACCGGCTCTAACGGCAGAGAAGCTGCTCCAAAAGGAACAGCGGGAGGAGCTGGTGCTGAACCGCCCCCGGGCTGCGCTTAGCTGCTGAGGGCTTGGCCCGCTGCCCATACAGGAGGACAAGCGGGTGACTTCCAGTCTGTCCCCAGCCGAGACAGGGGCTAGGGGCGATGTCCGCCAAGAGCACGCCTTTCCAACAGCCACGGGCGTACAGCGCCGCTCCCTTCCGCAAGGGCCGGGACCACCCGCAGCCTCCCACCCGCGCGTTGCCTCCGGCGCCGCCGAGAGGCCCAGGCCGCCTCCCGCCACCGCTCTGCCCCCAGCGGGCCGCCTCCCGCAGCACCAAAGGCGGCGGCCGCCCAGCAGCCCCCCGCTCCCCGGCCACTCACCTGCGGCCGCCCCGCGCCCGCCAACAGCCGCCCGCCGCCTCCCCTAGCAACGGCGCGCCGGCGGCGGTTGGCCGTTGGCCGTTGGCGGTGAGGCGGGAGCTCCCCTCGCAGCGCCCGGCGGCGGCGCGGGGGGGGGGGGGGGAGGGGGGGAAGGGCAGCGGAGCAAGGACGGCTTTGAGCCTTTTTTGCTCCCAAATTAGCGGGGCAAAAAGGCTCAAAGCTAGTTAAGAGGGTTGGAGCAGGCGTCCTTCGAAACATCCTGCCGCCCAGAAGACGGGTGGCAAAAGCTGGCGCGTCCCAAGCTGTCTGCGCTTCTCCCCGTTGCGTTTAGCGTGGCGTCTCGCGGCGCGTCGTGCTCGGTAATACCCTGGCGGCGTGGTGGCAGGTTCTTGCAGTGAGGCTGCTTGTCTTGTAGCTCGCCGAGACAGGCTGCTGAATTGTTCGCGAAACACCTCTAGCGTTAAGAAGTTCAAGGGCCACCTCTTTTCTCTAGGTGAAACGCCTGTGGCCGGAGAAGTGGCGGCGCACAGCTGGATGCCTGCCCGATAGCAAAGGAAGCCTGCTGTTCGAGGCAGGAGACTGTATGGTGAGTCACAACAACAGATAACATCGTTCCAACATGAAACATTCCATGAATTTTCCTAGACGGAATACCATTTGTACAGCAGGCGTTTCATGCTAGCACTTTCTTAGGTGAGTTGGCTGGATTATTAGCCTCGCACCATGTTGCCTTGGATGGTCACTTTGCTCTCTGGAAAATATAGGGTCCATGCCCTTCTCCTTCTCCTCGTCACACCTAACGTTGCACAGCAGTAGATGTTTTCTTGCTTAATTTATAATAATAATTCACTTTTTGGTTCTGCCGTTGGCACAGGCAAGGAGGCACAAGTGGCTCAGCCTAAGACGCAGGTGAATGCTCCTTCTCTTCACTTTGTAGATTAGCACAAGTTAAATGCACATTAGAAAAGCTGGCATACGTATTTTGAGATTTTGGCCCAATGCTAAAATAACTGAAGAAGCTGCCAGAAGCGCCTGCATCACTTCTCTCTAGATTATGGCAACTCTGCGATCAGACTGTAGGAAGTGTGGGGACCTGGTGTTTCATCCCAAGTGCAGATGTGTGTATGAGTGTGTTTGTCTTTGAGAGGGATGCTTAGATTTTTACACTTGATTTATTTTCTCACCCTGCTTTTCTTTCTGTGAGCTTTTTGAGGGTGATAATGAGGACTCCAGACAGAAAACATCCTTTCTTTTTCACCAGCAGAACATCATACTGGATATTTCAGAGCATTGCGGCCTCAGGAGCAGAGGGTCTCTGCCTTGCCAGCTGCTGCTCTGCTATTAGGGTACTGCAACAGCTCTAAAAGAAGATCAAAATCCCATAGGAAAAAAATCACAGTATTCCCTGCCTTGAGAAATAAATAAACTCACCAGAGAAAATGACTCAAAGACCTGTAGCTTCAAGCTGTTGGGCTCTTTTTGGCAGACAGTTCAGTTTTGGAGGAGTACCAATGAATACAAAGGGGAGGGGTGTGTTTAATTAAAAACAAACAAACAAAAAAAAAGACTGCACTAAGGAAAACAGGTGCAAACTGCCCACCCAGCACCTTGAATATATCATAGAGCCTTGTAGCTGGGGATTACCGCTCCCAGAACTGAAGAGTACAGCCCCTGGAAAAAATGTCACAAGATAAATTAAGACACAACTGCTCACAGGTGCAAACAAAGCTGTCTGTGTGCTGCCTGGGTCTTAATCTGAGGGGTAGTGCTGTCCTGAGTTTGTCTAATTCATGGTATAAATTCAGATGGCCCGGAGACAGCTTTTTCCTGGATGGTCTAAGCACGTAGCCTCCCTTCCCACACAAGGCTATCTCTACTGCCCCCAGCCAGGAAGCAGTAATGTCTGCTCCTAGGACAAACCGAGAGGTGCTCCACTGGTTTCATGGTTACGTGGATGAATACAGTTCATGGAGCCCATAGCAGATAACTATGTTTTACCCACCATATCTGAGCTTAATAAGATGATCAGGAGTAAAGCATTTTCTAACCAGGACCATTCAACAGAACATTAATTAATAAGGAGGATATTTGTTTCCCCCCTTGTTTTACAGACTCTTATTGGTTCTGCAATGTATGCCTCATCTTATTATGCTGGGCAAAGCCTCCATTACCGATATGCTCATCTTATGGCACCAGGCTGATCTAATTACCCATGAAAAGATTTCACTACTTAACAGCTGCTTCGGAGTGTTTCAAATATAAATACCGTTAAGTGTTTTGTTTGGTGCTAGCATAAGGTGCCAGACTGACAGCACTAGACAGTTCCTGTATGGGAAAAAGTGAAAAATACAGCTATCGTTCTCAGTATAACTTGCTGTATTTGTATTGTGCTGCCTTATCTATTGATGTAAAAGCGCAAGGATGCTAAAAAAGCCCCACATCCCACCTCTGGAAGGAGCCTGCGTACTCTTAGGTACCTTATGTGCTTATTGTCACTTGAGAGTCCTGTTGACCTCAGGGGGAGCTGGACTAGACGGTAGCATGAGTTCAGCTGGAAAGTGTGCTTGGGGATTGCATTGTGTCTTTTTACTTAAGCTTTTTACTGCCCAAGTAATTATTAGTATTGCTCATCTCTTTGGATTCTGATGCTACTGCAAAAATGCCGCTGTATGGTGCACTATACCAAAATCTCTGTTCATTCAGTTTTGCCAGCATGGAAGAATGATACAAGCATACACATTTGGCTAATTGTGAAAGTCATTTGGACTGTGACAGTGAGTCACACGGAAGCTTGAGATCACACCCGGGCAGCAAATACAGTATTCGTATTGCTAAGTTTCAATAAAACTCTAACCTACCTATCCATAACACTACAGCTGGGGATGAAGCACTTCCAAAGCTGCTCAGAGGGTGTACGCAGAACTGCCGCTGATGCCCGAGGGAGCGCTGCCCATGAGCATGGAGGTATTGCTCTCCTGCCTTCTGTAGCCAGCTGGCAGCGCATGCTGGGGAATTGCCATGAGGGCATTTCTCAAACTGCTCCCTCTTAGTTTAGAAGAAACATCTTGTCCTGGAAGGGACGATGAACTTCTGGAGTTGAACTTAGCCTTATGCAGCAGCACAACCACCTCAAAACTGTGCCAATAGATAATACCCTGCTACGCCTTGTGCTATGTTTGTATTTCCTGGGCTCCCCTGTGTTTATTTTTTGATGACACTGTATGAAGGCATTAATATCCCTCGGATGGGTGCACAACTGACTAAGCTATTGATTTAACTAAACTTCTTTTAATTCTTCTTTGTTCTCTATTTTTGTAATTACTTACTGTCAAAAGCAAAACAAAAAAGACCCTGAGCCCTGCTCATTCTTTCTGGTGATTAATATGGGTGCTTAGGAATAAGGCCTTGCACAGAAGAGCAAGTCCATGAAATAACTGACGTAAGTGCTTACTAAGAAGACCCTGCAATGGCTGGAATGTACCTCCTAGCAGCTCTGTAAGATCCATGTGCATACCTGTGCATGACCACACTGCTAGTAGAGTGCTCTGTAACCCATAGTGGCATCATGGCTGTTGAAGTACGATCTTAGGTCCCTGATACTGTGTCCATAGCAAAGAGACTTGTAAGGAGAGCTGTGTCTCTTTTGTGGTTGTTTTCAAGGGAAAGATTAGATTTCTCCAAACTTTCAGGAGGGCTTATAAAAGAAGACTAAGCTAAAATACCTACCAAGAAGTTCACTCTTGGTTGCAATCTGAGATTAATGTTATATAGAAAAGTACAATCCCTGCTTAAGTGGGTGCAGGAAAGCATCTATATAGCAGGTTAGCTGAATATTGAGAGGGAGTGCCTCAGATTTAATTGTACTGTTGATATTTTTTTCCTTTCACCACCTAAGTCTTTCATAAAACACTCTTAACTGTTGCTTATTTGGGATATTTTAAAATACAGACTTCTTGCAAGTGTCTGTACTTTAACTTGACTGGAGGTAAAGCTGATTGCTGGGTTACTGGGTAAGGGAGAGAGAGGCATCCCTTACACAACAGCATGGCAGATATGCAAAGGACTGTGGGGCAGTTCAGCGGTTGCTAACTTCCTAGCACCCACCCCAAGGATGGCTCCCTAGATACTGCATGGCCCAGGATGAGAGTTGGGAACACTAGAGTTGGATGAATTTTCCAGTGATAAATAGGGCAGGAGTTCAGCAAATGAGAAGACAGCTGAGGGGGACCTCAGGGAGTTTGTCATAACTTAGCATGCTTAACAACATTTGTCCTAAAAAAGTACCTGTTACTAATCCTGCAACTTCCATACCCTTCAAGATCTGTGGAGGAGGGAGTGCACCACCCCTTTCATCACCATTTCTTGCGAGAGTCTCTCTTCTTTTAAGCTCAGGGACAGTCATTCCCTCTGCTTTCTCTTAGGTGTCCATGTTTGCTTGCCTACGTTTGCTTGTATGCCTTGCAGCCCACATGACAAAGTGGAAGCATTCTGTGTGGTTTTCAGTGGGAACGCATCAGGCCTGTTAATAATTGAAGCTCTGACTCTTCGGATCAGTTCTTTATCTGTCGATCACAGTATTAAATGGGAGAGGGAAGAGGAAAGATAATCTTCTTGTAGCTATTTAGCAGTTAGCTTCCACACTGACAGGCTAGATAACAATGACAATAAAAACGGCCTTCGTTTGTCCAATCTGCTCTCATTCTGCCTGCTACTGTAACCCTATGAGTGCTAATAAGCACTGCAAGCTCTTAGTTTTCAAGACTAATCAAGAGCAATAAATGTTCTGGAGTGTTGCTCATCTAATGTTACATGAGGCTAATGAAATATTGATCACATGCTTAACCACGGAAGGCAGAAATAAAGGAGACATTTTCAGTTGAAAATATTTCATGTCGCCTGTATCTGGAAGGCGGCTCTTCTGAAGGAGCTAGCTCTCAGCAACACTGAGTGTTGCTGCAGCTTTTAGAAATGCAGATGGCAGGAGAAACATATATGGAAAGGACTATTATCCCTGAGGTGGAGATTGGAATGATCACATGTAGCCTGAGCCTGATAGAGAGACGTTTGGATTTCAAAGCTGCTTGTTGAGTTAGGCGCTACTTACTGCACAGAAGGGCAATCTGCACAGAGAACGTTTAAGAGCATGAAACCAACTCTTCCAAAGCAATGTAAGGACTGCTGAAATCCCTAAGGTCAAGTCAGGGGAGTTCCTATACACGAAATCGATTGGTTCAGTTAGAATAAGCCTTGCTCCTCTTTCCTTGCTTGGCCTTGCTCACTCGTGGTTAAATGAGGAGAGCAGACGATAATCATCTGATAATCCTGCTGTTGACTGGCAGTGGAATGGGAGGGAGGCCTCGCTTATCCTCTAATCTACGCCAGCTACAGGGATGGGTCCAGCATTTGGGAAAGGAACCGAAATGTTCCACAAGCTAAAAAAAGGTACAGTAAACAGGTTGTTCCACTGCAAAGTGCTATCAGGAGAGGAAGTGGAAGAGTCAGTCTGTTCACACATCTCACCGATGTTCCTGACTCAGGCTGTCAAATTAACCACCAGGATAAACAGAAACTTCTTTCAGTCGCATAGATTTTATTGGAAAGTACTGCATCATCAAAACTGAAACACTTCATTAAAAAAAAAAAGAAAATTGTACAAATCTCAGTAGTTAAATACATTAGGAAAGACTTCCCAAGGATAGGATAAAACTTCTGATTCAGATCAAAAAATTAATTAGGTCAACTTATACCAGAGCCTTTGATTTGATACAGGAGGCCTGGCACAGGGAAGCTAGTGATTCATGCTTCTGCCTGGTATCCACAAGAGTCTCCACAGTGGAACTGCCAGCTATTCTGGGATCTCCTGCTCCCAGAGTTCTTGGGTTTTGTGCTATGCCACAACCAAGCCAAATTTAAAACTGTGTGTACGTGTAAACCAGAAATCTTTTCCGCAACAGTTACTAAGAGACTACTAATGAAGCCAGTGCACTCAATTACTCACATAGGCATATGTTACCAAAGTTTTCCAATTTGTGCTAATAGATATTTTTTCCCATCGGATCCTAAGCCCTATAATATCAGGAAAAACAGAGCTCCTAATATGCTTTTTAAGCTACACGTTGTTCCTGCATGACACTGATTATCTGTCACCTTGGTGTTTGTTTCTTTGACTACATTTTAGATTAATGCATTGATTAATCCACACATTAGATTTAGGATTGAATATTCCTTTGTACATGGAACGTGCTACTTCTTTTTCGAAGTCCATAACACATTGGCTTTGTTACAGATTTATGTGTAACATCTGAAAAAGTACTGAAATGTAGTTAGCCATTTCCATTGGTAAGAACACTGCAACATTTGATACTTCCTAACTCTGCAGGTGTTTGACTCCATTGAAAGTATTCAATGAGTATTGCTCATTCCTAACTTTTCTGTTAACCTCTTTCCTTCATCCCTAAAAAATTACTATTCAGATTCCTAAAAATAAGGTATTTTATCTCTGCCCTAATGAATTCAGGTGGGCAGTTGCCCTACAGGATGTGCTCCATTTTGTCTTTATCATATCTCTAACACAGTAACTTGGTACTGCAGTAGAAAAAGCTGCAATACCTAAAGCAGCCCTATTTTTTTTCCACTTGGGAGAAATACAGTTACCTAGACAAATTTATTAGTTTTACATGAGGTCCTAGATGTGTTTCACTACAAAAAAGTCACAGTTCTGACTAAGATACCCTCCAAAGTCTGGGTGAGTTAACTGGTGTCATTATACTGATTTTTTGGGGGCCATTAAGTCAAGCCCTGACTTTAACAGTTTAAAAAGTGACCCAGCCTGAGTCACTGAACAGTACCAATGTCAGCTATGCGAGTTTTACATTACTCAGTGCATAAGATAAAACGGAATCCATCACAACAGTAGGGAACAAAGCACATACAAACACCAGTAGTTTTTCTTTTAGCTTTGCAACCATATATCGTGCCTTGGGTGCAGGAGACGTTAAAGCATGTACCATAGCATCTACAACTTCATTGCCATTAGTGCTCCCTTCCTTGAGAATGTTGTTGAAAAAGTTTGCCCGCTCTTGAACATATTCTTTATTGTAAACTTCCTTTTCCTCTTCGCTGAGTTCATTCCAAATCTCTTCTGCACTGACTGGTGGCTGAATTTTTGTAGAACGTGCATAATTTCCTGGCTGAATAATGCAGACCTAAAAGCAAGATGTAAAAGTTATCAAAATGCAATCAGTCACTCTGAATTTGATTAAATAATAAAAACAGTGAAACAGGTCAAAAACTTTCCGTAGATAGGCTTCTCCCAGAAAACGCTGTTTCATTGAAATTTTAACCTTGAGAACTTCACTGAAATCAAATATATTCCAAGGAAACACGTAAGATTTCAGAGGTGCTTCATTCTGGCTTCCCCATTTCAATCTGATGCTGACGTTCTTGTTTTGACTACTCAGCGTACTTTCACAGAATGCAATATTGCATCTTTGACTTTATAGAATGCTTAATAGTATAAATGTTTTGACAGTACTGAGACAAAGCATTTCAATATGTTTCCAAAGTGGAATACTTTGGATTTTTCACTCAGTGGCAAATCTTGCAATTGGTAACATTTTGCCCCAACTTGGGACAAAGAAGATGCCAAAGAATTAGGAATTCCTGGGGAACAGAAGCACCATTTTCCCCAAGTAGGTGTATTTAGAAGGAAATAGGTGGTAGCAACCAGTACAGAGAGGGCCAGGAATCCTGTTCCAGTTCCCACTGAAATCATTAGCAAATCTCCATAGATTTTTGTGCATGTAGACTTAAATCCAAAATATACAAATCCTTTGTTGCTCAGCTTAGGTGTTCTTTGCATGCATTGTTGCTGCTGTTCTGTTAACCTCTGAGATTTTTGGAGATTTTTAGAGCAGGCTTAGCACTTGCAGTATGTGTGTGTTTCCTGGAATATTTGAGTTAACAGCATGTTGACTGTTTGCTGATATACCACATTAAAACTCCATGGCCTTTAACAGCTGGCTGCAGTAAAGACTAAGGACTACAACACAAGATGAAGAAAAATGGTGCTTAGCTGCGTAAGGGACTTGGGGATCTGACAGACATCCTCGGGAGTCTGTGGCAATTTAAAACCCTAGTGTCCTCAATCTACCATCCAGTCCGTCTACCAAAGGCTACCACCTGTGTATCAATACTGGGCATGTGCTTGCCTCTCCACCTTCAAAGCAATCAGGGGATTGGGCTAATCTGCTGAACCGTACACTGGAGTGGTTAAGGTGCAAGCACTATATGCAGAGAGTGCGAATGGATACGGATAACCTCCAGCAGAGACTCATGGTGCACAGCCAGGTGTGTGTTACGTTGCCTTAGCTAGGTTTGTCACAGGACACCTTTCAGAGCCTTCGCTTTGGGTGCTATTTTCAAGTGTTTATTTTTTATCAAACTAACACCACGATTAAACTTAACACAGATTTATTCTAAACAAGGGGTTTTTGAAAACTTCATAATTTTGGAGCTTTTTGGAGTCCGCTGGCAGAGAGAGAGAGATTGTCGTTCTTCCCCTTTCCCTATTTATTGTAGCCTTTTAATGGAAGGCACGTACTTGGCTTCCTGTAGGCAGCCAGCTTGCCTGGCCAGAGTTCAGGGGTATGGAGTCATTGCTCCATCTGTTCCTTGCCACCTCTGGGCGACTATCTCCTCAAAGGAGAAAGGAAATGTTAGAGCAGAGGAGGGGAGCGTGGAGAAGAGGGAACATGTATTCTGCTGGCCCTCTGCAGGGTAGGTTCTGAGGCAAAGGCCAACCACCGTCTACCACACAGTCAAAGACAGAAAAGTAATTCTTGTGACTATTTTGGAAATTGTCATCAGTTTGGCTCACTATGTGGTGTGCTAGGGTTATTCTGGGGGTGGGGGAACAGTAAAAATCCTGAGAAGACCCGAGTAGTTAACCTCTAAGTAACAGAGTAAGCTCTTCCATGCATTTGAGATTATCCTCTACTAATCGGTTCAAGTCCTCATCATGCTGTGTGGTATTATGATGTATAAAATCACTTGCATTTTATAGCCTTTTATATTCTCCAGAAGGGGCAGTTAATAGATGCATAGCTGTAATTTTTTCCAATGCAAAGCTCATGAACAATGCTGTAAATCTGCATATGTAGACAGTATACCAAAGTAAATCGTCTAGGGAAAAAATTTATAGTGTTTCAGGAGCATTTCAGCAGCAGAGTGACTCCCAAGAAAAAAGCCTAGTGAAGCTACTTAGGGATCTAAGCTTCAGGCTTGACTATCAGTGTTGCTTAGTTAGAGCACTAAAAGCACTCTTAGAGCTTCTTAGGTTAAGAGAGTAAAAACATAATTACTCTGTATGAATACTGTCTCTTTCAATGTAGCTGTTCCCAGCAAAAAGAAGGAGTCTTTAACTACTAGTGTGACGAGACGAGAGGCAGAACTCCTTCTCAAGACACAGCACTCACACCTGGGCTTTCTGATCCCAGCAGCTACCCCAGAGAAAGGAAGTTTTGGTTAGATTTTGCTGTTACAAGCTCTTCTCAGAGCATGGTATTGCACAGCCAGGCCTGCCTCACAAAGCTTGGTCAATGTAGAGGATGTAGAGAAAGGGTGGAAGTTGCAGTGGCTGGCACAAAGACGAGAAAGCGTGCTTTCCCACAGCGTCTCAGATCCGCAAGCACTACGTAGGCCCTCTGTCTCCCATGATTTTCAACCCTTTTAATAGCACACAGAGAAACCACCACTTTCCAAGGGGAGGCTGCATCCACAGATTCAGGCAAGCAGCTCTGCTCTTCATCTTTTTTAATTGGATAATTGGAGCTTATTTGCACAAGATTAGATACCATTTTCCATAAGCTTGCTCTGGTTCCTTTGGCCAAAATTTCCATCCCCACACCATTGTCCAATATTTAGACAAGCTGCTTACTTCCTTCCCCACAAGAAGAAGATGCATTTCAGCTCTGTGGGAAGTTTCAGGAGTGAAACTCACCCCTTTCTCCTAGAAGAATGTTTGAAATACCAGCAAGTTTCACACAATAGCCGCTTATTTACACCACTTACCAGGACACCAAACTTCTTCATTTCCAGTCTTAGAGCATCACAAAATTTTTCAATAGCTGCCTTGGTCATAGAATAAATGCCATTTCCCAGAGTAAAATAGGCAATAATGCTGGACATGAAAACAATGCGTCCTGGAAAGAAAACAGTGCCAAGAACATAACTTTTCACTCTCGGTGCTTACTCTCACATAGAGTTGATTTATCTGAGTCTTCTGAACTGCTAATAATGTGTCAGCTAGCATGATGCCATTTTACTGTGTAACGTGCCAAAGCTGAGCTGTGTAAGTGTAAAGTTGCAGCATAATAGTGCACTCAGCTCGGTAAGGCAGGGAGAACAGAACTTCTTGCAAAAAGCTTCCTTCCTTCTATTGACAGAGGCTGGACAAGAAAAAGTGTAACCCGTTCTCAGCTTCCTTCTTACTCCTTCTGAGGCAATCCACTCAGGTGACAGAGGATGAAAGAGATAAAAACAAACAGTCCCCTAAAACCTTTGGATTGAAAAATAACACTAGACTATGCTAGTAATAGTAGATGAGAAGGCAAGGGAGAGAAGCATGAGATGATTTTCCTTGTGACAGGTATATGACTACTAATACCATTTTTTCTGCCATAATGATGTCTCTGCACTGAGTTCTTGCTTACAACTGTGCATATAAAGTCAAAAACCATCATTACAGTTAAAAGCCTCACCAGAGAAAGGTGACTTGACAAAAGGGGGGCAGCCTTACTCTGTCTTGCTGTGATTTCCCTCATCTTTGCTGCTATTTTTCTTTTATAACTTTTGCCAAGGGCATGCGTGCACTGAATATGGGCGATTTCTGATTTGAGACACTGGACTCTGGTCCGTATCTGTTGTTTACTTGTAACCTTCCATCAAATAATCATACTATAGAATGAGAAATGTGTGAATGTGGCTCTGTAAACAGTAGAGGTAAGAGAGAAGAAGCCTCGTAACTAACAATTCCGAGAATGTGGTTCCATTGCTATTGCCTAACCCCAAATCTGTCCAAATGGTATAAGCTTTTGGGATATCAAAAGGGTATCATGGCAATGCAGTGAAATCCATCATTCTGAATTAGGTTGCCTGACTTCTTATACAGTGTATGGGAAAAGTCAGATACATAAAAATGGGAATGCAACTACCAGCTTGCTGATCAAGTTGCTACCTCAGCTGGCCAGCCCTAGGAGTTATGGGGAAATGTTACTGTCCTCAGGGAGCTGGATGCTTAACTCTAGGCTGGAGGGAAATACTGCCCTTTACACTGCCCTTTAATAATCTTGAAGCTTTTACTGGAACAGGTGCTCATCTTAAAATGGTAGTAAGACCTTTCCTTCAGAACACAGCTACTGGATAAGTGATGGTAGGACGACCTCTTCCTCCTTTATCCAGTAGCTAACTGATATAGGACGTTCAACCAGGATATGGGACACACAATTTAATTTCTCTCTTGGCCTAAGGTATTGAAACCCAGCTTTCCCAGGAGAATGCTCAACATCCACAATTCTAGCTTTTCGTTTGAAGAGGTCTCTTGCCTCAGAAGCATGGGCTTTAGCTATCCTGGCTGTTCCTGCAGGGACAACGTGAAGGACGCAAGACAACCTAGAATTCCTCCTAGAAGGGCCTGGCCTCCTCTCCCACAAAGATAGGCGGGATTTGAAGATGGAGTTTGGGCTGCTAAAAAAGGCAGTATGGACAGCCAGTGCTGCATCTCAGGACTGAGATGCAGAGTGCTCCTTCAAGGTAAGAAACTATGTAGATGAAGCCATTCAGACCCACATCTTCCAAGGGTTTACACGTGTGCTTAACATCATACACATAAGCAGTCCCTTTGGCTTCAAAGTAACCCCTTGTAATTCGTAAATTGAGACAGATGCCTCTGGTGGATCAGCATCATAGAGTTTTAGCAGCAGGTAAATCATCATAGAAGAAAAGTGATGTCTCCCATGTAATAGCCATACATCACATCTGTTGTTTTTCACCGAGTATATATAAATAGTATGTTCTTTCAGAGAAACGCATCGATCTGGCAGTATTTGAAAAGTTTCTTTTTTCCTTGCATCAAAAAATCAGTTGAAGGCAACCAAGCAGATAGCCAAAAAGGGGATGCTTTTATCTTACCAACACTTTGTGTAACAGTGACATCTGGGGATTCCACATGAAACCTAGCTCTTACCGTGCTTGATGCTGTATACACAACATTAGAACAAATACTTGCCTTAAAGAGCTTAGCACCTAAATAGACAAGTTAAGCAAAGGGGGGAGAAAGGAAAATGTTGTCTTTTTTTTCCCAAATCTAGATGGACAAAGGTAAGGAAAAAACTGCAGAGCAATTAAGAGACATTGCAATGCTGGAGAGAACTACCTGAACCATTTGTTCTCATCAGGATAAAGCCCATGCTATGGCGCTCCATGCAAATGCATTTATTCTGTTTGATACCCATGCAGCTCTGTATGACACTTTTACATACTTGAAGTTGCCTGCCCAAGGTCATGGGATCTTTCTAGATCTGCAACTGGAAGCTGGATGTCTCTAATTTCCCTCTTCAGGATCATCCTTCCCCTCCCAATTCCTGAACAGTAAAATAGTAAAGCCTAAGTAACGAAGTTAAGCCAGGAGTTTATTGGATCTTTGTGTTTCCTGGTTGTCAGGGCTTACAGTCTTGTCTGGCGTTAATAACCTGCTGTATTTTTCATCTCTTTTTCAAATCAAAAACGGAGATAATTCATTGTTTCTAAATACAATACCTTTGGGAGGGGAAAAATAAGGACAGATTCTTTTTTTTTTTTTTCCCTTATGAGTTTGCTGTTTTTTCAGGATCGAGTTGCTCTTTCAGGGCACACAGCAGGAAGCTGTCATTTCAGCTCAAGGAGAGTCAGTTAAGGCTTCTTTTATAGATGCTACATTACCCTGATTATAGTAAGCTAATTATTCTACAACTCTAAATAACAGTGGATTAGCATTACCCTTGTATTTCCTTAGAAGAGGAAGAAATGCTAGTGTTGTTCTGATGCTCCCAAGGAGATTCACATCTGCAAATTTTTCATATTTCTCCATAGACAGCCACCCTGTCTCACCAAATGTTGATATTCCTGCATTATTCACAAGCCCCCAGAAACCTAAAAGAGAAACATAACTTAACAGGCATCGTTCACTGAAAAATGACCACCATCAGGCAACCAAACAACACTAGTGATCGGAACCTTTGGAAACAACTTTTTAGTTGCACTATCTCTTTGTCTTTTCTACTTAAAAAGCAGGCATATTTTGCTTAATGAAGAAATGTAATTGTGGCCATTATCTGGACTATGTAAGTCTCAGGGTTACCTAGTAATCACTCACTTTATAGTCATATTAAGTTATTTATGAATAACATGATATGGGAGACTACTTCTTACTGCCAATGTAGTGTACCATGATATTTTAATTATATTAATCCCACAGTGTGCTATGAACAGCTTTGTGAAAATTATATTAAGCAGGCTAAAGGGTAAGGATAATATTTTCAAAGTGCCTGACCAATTTAGGAGCTTAAGTCTTGGCTGCTTTTCTAAATTTAGAGTTTCAATTCCTCCTGGAATTGCCAGAATCAGGTAGCTGGGCACAAGATCCAGGTACCGTGCAGTAGGTACCCCTGGCCAAGTAAGGTCAGTGGCTACAGTAATTCTCTAGGTTTTTTACTCATAGCCAGGTCTATTCCTCATACAACAAAGTGACCTGGCACTAAGGATCCCAGCCCCCTGAAATTCAGTAAGATTTCAGTGTTTGTGAGTAGATCTTTATGGACAGGTATACTTAGTCTCGCACAACTTAGGCCCTTTAGCTCAAAGCCACAGGTACATACATTATGTGTACGATGCAATGAAAGTGGGATTTAAATAGACAAAAAGAAACAAAGTGCTTTCATTGAATGTCTCATTTGCATAGCAAAGCACTAAATCCCAGAAATTTACCCACATGGAATTTAAATAAATCTACCCTCCAAAGAGAATAAATCATTATTCAGTATTCTGTCACAGAGCATTCCTAGTTGCTGGACCTTTAACCAGATGCACACTGACTGCTGTCCTGGTAATTGCATTGTTTCCTGTGTACTTACCTTTTTTTTTGTTTTTTTCCACAGCCTGAGATGCTAATAGACATAGAAGAGGAAGATTTAGAATTTTCCTGTATTTCCTTCTTCCCCTTACCATTGCCCTGTTGTTACAGGCCATACCATCAGTCTACAGCTTTATTTCCCCTTCTTAAAATGGGACTAACGATATAAGACCTCCTTGTAAAATGTTTCAGGATCAATGGATAAAAAATCATCTGTAAGAGTTAATTACCAATATTTTTGTACTTAAACGTGATCTGATCTACAGATGGACTGAGTAGCTGCGTATCCTATCTGCTTCTATTTAGGCTGGAGGTCTTCGTACTCAGATTTATTTTTTATGTTTTCTTTATTTTCAAGAACCTAACCCTAATACGACACAAACCAAAGCCTGGCATCACTGCTAAAGCTGTTCCCTGCTATTCTGAGCCCTACATCTTCTAATAAATAAGAAGCCATTTTGCTTCTGCAATTGCATCCTGCACAGCATAGGAAGAACAGTTGTTCCAGATACCACTGACTTCATTAGGACATCTGAAATATGGCCATTAGGACTTCTCAAATACAACCATTAAACTTTTCAGGCAATTGATTATTTTCTTCCTCTTTCTCTAAACTATATAATGCAGAATTTAGCTTGCAAGCCATATGTTTTCTTTTCAGTGTCTTGCCAGCTTTCCCTGGTGCACTTCAAAGGCTCAAGGTGATGAGACTAAGATGTGTGTATAAACAGGCAGAGTTCACAGAATAATGGTTCCTTCTTTCTGTTGCATAGCCAAACTAAAAAGTCAAGAGGAAAAAATGGCTTGAGTTAAAATGAAACTTTCCTCTTTTGAGGAGAGTCTTCTGAGAAGATTAAGTAACACATAAACAGAGGTTTTGGTCAGGGTCAACTCAAAACATTGTATTTGCCCATATTGTTTCTCAGCAGAACGTTTTGGCATTTCCAAACATGAAATGTTCTGACATTTTTCACAAGTTTTCCTACCACTTCTTTCAGCTGAAACAATTTGCAAAACTCTATCCAAATAATGAACAGTTCATTATTGCCAAATGCCACTTTTTCAAAAAGTGTACTACCTCCTGAGAAACAACCTGCCCAGCTATGCACTTTGGGTACTTGAATTAACTTTGGTCCTCCTTTCCTGAAATGTATTCAGTAAAAAAGTTAATGGTGTAAACCTGCACACAAAATATACTGTGTATTTGTTTATACAAATGCAGCTAAGGTAGCACAAACCTGAGAAATTTAGTCCTCAGTAGACAGAAATCCAATGGAAACTCTACAGCGTCAACAGGTGACTCGCCTCCTCTTACTTGTTCCCAGGGTGCCTAATTCTGTACTGGGATTCACAAGCACTACACATGTATACGTTATGCTTTTGCTGAATCCTGCAGAAGGGGAAGGGAGTCCAGGGGGCAGTTTTCAGTGTAGAATCAGGCATGGTTTCAAAACTAGGGTTCAGCTAAATGCAAGAGTATTTCCT
This sequence comes from Struthio camelus, assembly GCF_040807025.1. Taxonomy (NCBI): domain Eukaryota; kingdom Metazoa; phylum Chordata; class Aves; order Struthioniformes; family Struthionidae; genus Struthio; species Struthio camelus. Next base: position 129,273,350 of record NC_090944.1, read on the forward strand.
GTTTTCATCTTGACAATAGGATCCCTGAGGGAAATCCAGGAAAGTCTACAATATAGAAATATAATGGCTATAAAAAGCTGAAGGAAGATCCATGTATCTAGTGAAGGACTTATGGTCTTGGTGCCATGACACTAGACAGAGCTAGAGCTGGATGTGAATATAGTGTCCTATCCAGAGTCAGTTAATTAACCAACCCCAAGAAGGACAAGGACCAAGTTAGAATTGAACTGCCATCCCATTTCCTCAAGAGTGTCCCTGTACAGACACATTAGGAAAAAGCAGCTGATGTTTGATTTGGAAGGAAAAAATAACTCGGGTTGTCAGAACTCACTCCAAGCAGTTTAGGAGGAGGGGTGTTAGACTACGTACAGAGGAGACACAGAATTTATAAACTGGAAAGCAAAACTGGACGTCAAAGAGATTTTCACTAATGTCTCTGTTGGGAAAACGGATTCTGAGGACAAAGATTAGGAGATAACAGCAGGGGATCTAAAGAATCACTTTAGGAAACCTAACTTGAGATTAGTGAGGCTTTCAGGAGAAGAAAACTGCCTCTCACATACTGTCAGATAATTTCTCCTCCAGGACATGTTGGCCAAAAGACAGAGATATAAACTCAGATTCCAAAATCTATATTTAGGTCCTAAAGATGCCAGGACAAGGCGAGTTTGGCTTAGTTATCTAATCGCTATGGCACAGTGAGAAGGTGTCGGGAGTGCTGTGTTTTATCCATGAGATTTGTTTGTAAAATTTATATTGAATAGTCTGCTTAAAGCAGAGATGGTCCTGGGCACCCAGAAGTATCAGAGCACAGTATTCTTCCATCCTAGATGAGTTTCCTAGCCACCAGGCAACGGCTGAGTGAGGCTTCTTGGACTCATTCTCCCAATCACCAGGAACTTCTGTGCAGTGAGTTAAGTTGGTGGGAAAGGGAGAGGGAGAGCCTGGCTCCTGCATCCAGCTGAGTCTCCAAGTCGGTGGTAAGGTTTTCTCATTTGGGACTTCAGGCAAAAACTGCATGCGGCCTGTTCAATTTGGGTCTGGGTCAAAGCAACTAAAATCCACCAAAGAACACGATTCAGGAGGAATGTAATCTCTCTGAGCCTCTGTTCATTGAGCTTCTGGTTTGGAGAAGCTTCCATTACAGATTATACGCTCTTCTGGACAGATACTCTCTTACTTTGTCCATTTACCATGTCTAGAACAAGAGAGTATGTGATGCTGACTGGGGCCAATAGGCTATATGGAAATAAAAGTAGAAACGAGAGCGTTATAGAGAAGGTTTGAGAGGAGGTAAATAGTGTATAGCGACAAAAAACTCTTGTGAGAAAATATGTATTTTCATCAGCTATAAAAAAGAGTTTAAAAAGGACAAAATTGGTTTCTCAGTCAGATAAGACAATTTTGAAGAAAGCATATCTGCCAATGTTTGACATTCAAAAATTAATACTTATGTCAGATGCACAGTCCATGGGAAAGATGATACTGTAATTATAAAGGACAAATACTTAATCTTTACAAGGATTTACTTTGAGCTATTTAAACATGGAGTACAAAAGGTGAGTGTTGTTTAACTGCTTTCTCACTGTTTAGGTACATCTGCCAAGATTGTAGTTTGGAATGAACACGCTTACTATTAAACCCCGAGATTGCTGACGTTATTTCTTTTTAACTGTTTTGGGGAAGATAAGAGGTGTTTTAGTGATCTGAATTTAGAGGGTCAGCATGCTGACATATACTTGAAATCTTTGGTACCTGAGTAACACTGAAAATAGTAAAATGGGACAAAGAGAAGAGAGGAAACAATCCCTAAAGCAAATGCCTAGTAATTCCAAATGATACGGGGCCTCTTCCTCAATTTCTGTAGGACCTCACTAAATAAAACTGCCTTATATTGAGAGAGCGAGAGGGGTAGGGGGAACAGACAGAGACAGAGCTGTTCAACAGTACTTAAAAAGGAAGTACAGGATACTTCTATTAAGTATTTTAAAGGTGGTTGTTTTCATAGCTTTTTAAGTAAGATAATCTATGATCTACTACTCGGATCTGTCAACATGGCCCATTGAATTCCTACATCAGTTTGACTTGTTTATGCACAAACAAAAGCAAATTTTCTAGATTTCTAATGTTTATTTAAAACACTACTGGACTCATCAGCTGCTGTTTCTTCTCCCTATTACAAATGTCCAACATATACGTGATTTTCAGTTTGGTTAGTCTCATGTTGTAGGTGCTGGATGTTGCACTTGTATGATCCACTAGCGCAAATGTCCTAAGGTTTCACTATGTAGAGTTCCTTAATGGGGGGATATCAAGTCACATTCTTCACTGCCCACCCTTTGAGAACCTTTGGGCAGCAGATAAGATGTTTTTTACAGTCACCCATCTTTATGACTTTCTAGGTACTGGCAGAACATAAATGCAATTACAGATGGTTCAGATTTTTTTTTCCTCATGAAAAAGTTTTATTAAAAACAATATTTTAAAAAAGTTACAGTTACTCTCGTTAACAAATAAAATGGTTAATTTGACAGTTAAACTTAAGCTGAATTTTTAAATTGAAACTATCTTTATGAAGTTAAAATACTAAAGAAAATAACACATCGATTTTCAGAGGTGCCAAGAGCATGTACCTCCTACAGAAGTCTTTTGCTTAGGGATGCTACATAAGTAGAGTATCCTCCCAGTTTTCTTACATTTGCAAAATATTTATGCCCCTATATTTTGTGAATTATGAAGAACACTTGCTGCATTCACTCCATTAAAATCAGGTATTAAAATAACTCATTTGCTCCTTTTTATTTAATCAACTTAGGAGGAAGATTACTTGATAATTGGAATTTTTGCCCAATGGCATATATTCTCTCTGGGTCTATAAAACTACTTCTTTTCTGTCTTTGCAGTGTTCCCTCCAAATGCTGTAGTTGAGCTGAACAACAATATGAAAAGGTCTCATAAAATGAGTGCTAAACACATGTCCACTGTTGTGTTATGGGTGGGTGGGCCTGATTTAAAACCCAGGAAAATAATTAACTGGCTGTGCACACAGTAGGTACGGGGGTCTACATTTTAACACCAGCTGTGCTTGAGTGTCTTCCCTGGCCCCTGCCAGCAAACCCTTATGTTTTTCGCTTGATTTGCCTTGATCTAAAGGCCTGTCCACATGACTGCAGATGAGCTTGTGCTGAACTGTGGATTCACAGTCTAAATGACAGTGTGAGCATGACCGTTGCACAATCTACCAGAATCTACAGGATAAAATAGTTTATCTGTAAGCCCGAGTTCGAGGTGACTCAGTCCCTGTGCCCTGTCGAGCCTGTAAGGGGTTCTGTGAGTCACTGACGTTGTCTCTACAGCTTGGGAAAGAAACTAAGAGATGAAGGCACTCACTGCCTCTTAATCAGCTGAGGTCAGGATCAACCATAAATACATGCACTTAATGAGCGGTGCCTAGGCTTTCGCTTACTTCATGTCTTCTTGTCTCACCCTCCCTCCCAATGTGTTAATGAACTGGGCAGGCAAAGGCCTTGTGCTTCCTTCTCGTTCTGCATGCTTTATTCTGTGCTTGTATTCTCTGTGTGACCAGGAACTATTTGTCCGTAATGCTGAAGGAATCTTACTTCTGGATAACGAGTAAATGTGCTCTGAGCCAAACATGTGGCTCAGTATTCCAATAGGTGACTCTTGCCCTGTGGGCTGAAGTAGAAGGCATGTAAACAGTGTATATTTGGCCCTATTTATCCACAGCATGTTGCATGTTCTCAAGTGATAACCCATGATTTAGGCTGTCTACAATTATTTTGCATGCTAAAAATCCATCCCAGGCTTACAGAAGAGGTTGAGGCTGGCAGGTGCTTTCATCCCCCTCTCACCAGTCCGTCTAGTGGCCTGTGGCACTCCATGAGCCACCGCCGGAGCCTGTCACCGTGCCGCAGTTGGCACAAAACCAAGGAGGCAGAGTGCTCCAGAGGAGACTGGCCTGAATCAAGCGCTGGGAAATACTATGGCTGGGGGCAGGGAGGGGGCTCGGGGAACTCGGTCCATCCCAGGTCCCAGGACGAGACTGCTGCAGGCACGCCGTAGCTTGAGGAAGTTTGCCTCGTTTTCCGGTGTCCCATCCGGTATGCCAATGAGGAGAGCAAAGGCTCCGCTCCGTTCCCCTGAGTATGTGCTCCACAGCGCAGGGTGTATAATCGACAGATTTCCTGGAATACAGCCCTTCCGTGGGCCAGCTTAAACGCCCCCAAGTTGCACAGAGAAGCAGCTGGTGGTGTGCTATGGCACGGGAGCCGCCCGCTCTGGCTTTCCTGCGCGCCTTCGCTTTGACAAGTCATGCCTACAAGCGCCCCCTCTTCCCCACCACCTCCTGTGCCTGCACGTTTCTGGCTCCTGTTTTCCCTGCTGTTTCCTCCCGTCATTCCCCTGCGGAAGGCTTCCACGGGAGTCCTTACAGCCACGGACCACCTCTCCCCATGCACACCTGACGCTCACCCGCGACTTACCGAAGCGCAGCCCCGCGGCTTTCCATGCCAATCATTTTTGGCTACCGCCTGCCCGCTTTCGCGCACCGCTCAGCCAAATACCCGTGCGTCTCTCTCTTCTGCTGTGAAGCACCATTGCTACTGACAGTAGGAACCGGCAGCGCGAATAACGGCGCCCCCTGAAAGCGGGCAAGAGCCGTGCCAGCTCACCGCCCCGGGGCGGGCCGCCAGCCGTTAGCCCGGCGCGGGGGGCGCGCGCGCCGCCCCAACGGCTCCCAACGGCCGCCCGCGGCCCGCGCCCCGCCCCGCCCCGCTCACCTCGCTCGGGCAGGTTGCGGAGCACCAGCTCCTTGGCGGCCAGCACGTCGCGGGCGCGGGTGACATCGAGCCGCAGGACGCGCAGGCGGCCGGCGCCGGCGGCGGCCTCCCGCTGCAGCCGCCGCGCCCCCTCGCCGCCGGGGCAGAGGCAGCCGGCGAAGACGGTGAAGCCCAGGCGGTGGAGGCGGAGCGCCAGCAGGTGCCCGAAGCCGCTGTCGCAGCCCGTGATGAGCACGGCCCGGCCGGCCGGCTCCAGCGCCGCCGCCCCGCGCCGCCGCAGCGGCGGCAGCAGCAGCAGCAGCAGCGGCAGCAGCGGCAGCAGCAGCAGGAGAGGGGCCGCGGCCCACATGCTGCCCGCCCCGCCGCCGCCGCCGCGCCGTGTGGGGGCGGGCGGCGGCCGTGCGCGCCCTGCCCCGGCCGCCGCCTCCTGCCGGCAGCGGCGGCCGCCAGGCGCCGCCCTGGCCCTGGCGCTGGCCCTGGCGCTGGCCCTGGCGCTCGCCGCCGCACACCCGGGCGGGGGCACCCTGCTCCTCGCTGCCTGTTTTGGCCGAACGCTCCCCAGGTAGCTGGAGCGCTGGGCCACGCCGTGGTACCGGTCCCTGGAGCCTCGTAGCACCCGGGTGGCGCATGCAGCGTGGAGTACTGCAGGTGGTAAACGGGAGGGTCCCACCTGCGACGCGCGGTGGCCCTTCTGGCTGTACTGGCGCGGATCCAAAGTGAGCTGCGTTGTGCCAAAATTCAGGCAGTGCTTAAGGTACCGTGTGCAGTCCAGCCTTTCCGCTAACTTTTTTTTTTTTTTTTGGTGAAGTCTCATCGGTGCAAAAGGCTTGGCTTGTAGAGCATGATAGGAAAGCATCACGAGTATTTCCACATCTGTTAAATGAGGCTTTCCAATGCAGCTTCGTTATTACGTTATAGTTGGCCTTTTAAATTGATGCAGTTCGTTATGGCTGGAGCAAGTTCTGGGTTCAGGATGTTATATCAGGGGTTCCTACCGACACTCCCTGGTGGAGGAAAATGTCTCTGTTCCTCGTAGGCTAAAATGACAGTTACACATCGCTGAACAAAGATCTCTGAGTGCTAAGATTACAGAATAAATTTGATTAGGCCATATTTTCTCTGGCCTTTCATCGGAGAAACTCTCCAAGTAGCTCTTGGAAGGGCAAGTATGTCAGATCTGCCTCCTCTGAGTAAAATGAAATGCTTGAGCGAACCAGATGCCTTTATTAATTGTGTTTTAAAAACGGCCTGTGAAACATACAAAGGAGCCAGATTCGTTCATCGACATATACGGCAACAGAGGAAGCAGCAGAACTTAAGTGTTTGACTAATTTGTATCACTGAAACCGCAGCCTGCCTTCTTCACACTTAATAGTTTGTCTTAAGTATCACCTGTATCTTGTGGTAGAGGTGTTTTAGAATTGGTGGGGTCCTGCCACAAAAGAGTTCCCGTGAATAGCATTTCTCCAAGGGATGAGCTGTGCTTTATGTTTGTCTTGGGGTCCCCTTGCAACAACACAGAGCGTTGAATGAAGTTCAAGGGAGGAAGGGAACGGTCATTGTTTAAATATCTTTTCTATGGGCCTAAGGGTTCATGTGCCTTTACTTCGGTCAGCCACTGATCTGCCTAGATTTTCCTTGGCTCTAAATTGCTCAGTGTTCTCTCTTCTGCACTGTTCAGGTCTCTTGTAGGCATTGCATAATAGAAGTTAAAGTCTCAAGTGGCTTAGAAAAGGAGGTTATGCTTGCTGGTGAAGTAGCAAGTGGAACAGTTAAATCCAAAGAAAGATATCCAGATACCTGTCGGGAGTGGGACTGATTTGATCATTCTCCGTCATGCTGGGAGATACTGCCCTGTTGGGCCTTGAAAAGATCACTGAGAATCTTCTGCATCCACATGAGTCACAAAGCATTGTCTTTACATTTTAAAAATACTATGCAACCCTCAAAACCATGAGAGTCGATAACAGTCTGTCCTCCAGCCAACTTCCCTGTCTGGTTCCCTCCAGCATAAAAAGATGGGGAGGTATTCCAGACTCACCTCCTCCATGCCTCCTACCCAGCTCTCCTCTGCGTCTGCCAGAGTCTCTAGTCTCTCAGCTTTCTTGTCCCTTTAATAACACAAAGTTCGCAGGCGGTGTCAAAACCACCTTCCCTAAGAATGAAAGGTGACCTAGCCTCTGAATCCCATGCTGTCTCTATGCCAAATAAACTTCAAAAGATATTACAAATGTGGCACACAAATGGGGCACGCTCCCATCTGAGAGCAGAAACAGTATGTTGTCAGAGCAACAGAATAATTTAGCCTGAAAGTTATGGACTGGAACTGTAAAAATTTATCCTGCAGTTAGAAACAACTTCATATTAGCTAGTCCAGTAAATAAGGCCACTTAGATTTGCCATGCAGATTATTTGCAGCAGAATTTCTGTATTTGCTGGGACATTTTTCTTCTGGATTTGTATTAGTCTATTCCTAAGTCAGCATACATACATGTGCATACACAAACAGATGTGCATACATGTTTATGTACACACACACACACACACACACATATGTATATTCAGACTGAATTATGGCTCTATGTTTTGCCCAGTACCCGAAACTACATTTTCTTCTTCAGAACTAATTTTAGATAAAAACTCTTATGTTTTTTATCTCCAGCTTATCTCTACCTCATAGGTAATTCAAGCCGGTTGTGGCTTTCCTGTAGCAAGTTTAAGCAAAGGACTGGATTTCAAAGAAAAAAGAGAAGAAATGGAAGGTGCATGAAGACTGGTATTGATGAGGATCTGAAGAAGTCTGCATCTAGGACATGCCCAGATGTCTTCCACTCTTCCTGAGAGCGCTTTTCTGGAAAACAGGAACCTGTGAAGCTTATGCTGAAGGCTTTCCTACAGGTCACACAATGTATTTCGTAGTGTGAAATAGCAAGTTGGTACAGTTAAAAAACTGAAGACTGAGATTTCCAGAGGTGTCAAAATTTGTTCTTGGTTTAGATAAATGGTTAGATATTCAGAAGTGGTGCATTCCTGATGATCACACTGGCTGCAGTTTTTCTGCCTGCAGTTCTTCCGCACCTTGGAAAATAGGACTATTTCCACAAGTGCCCAACTGTGGATTAAGGCATTTAAGATTAGGCCCCTTTTGGGAAAACGTTGGTCAGTTCTTATTGGCTCTGTTAGTTATTGCTCTGAAGCAAACTAGATGGCTAGCAATGATGCTATAACCTTTTTTTGTTGAACAGGGAAGTGTTGCCATGTTGTCCTCACCCTCAAAACACGGAGTGCGTTTCTAAAGGACTCGCAATTTGTTCTCAAGCTGCGGTTAGAAAGGAACACGAAGGAGAGCTGGAATAGACTGTGCTCCTCCAGTGTGCCCCAGGCTTCCAGTTTGATCTTCAGAGAAAAAAGATCTGCTGTTTACCTAGTTCCCGAGAAAAGGCCCAGTGGCTGTGGGGAGCTGAGGTTGCTACAAGAAATGTTAATAATATGTGCAGATCTCTATCCAGCATAGCTCTGGTAGAAATCAAGGTGCAAGAGAGGGGAAGGAGGGGTGTAGCTTTTCCCTGCCCTTAATACCCTTCTTAGCTTTTTGTCTCCTCATGTCAACTCACCTGTGTTTGTTTTACCCATTCTCTTGTGCCTATTCCCTCAGCCCCTCATCTCTCTACCCCTCCTATCAGTCTCATTGCAAATTGGAGCGGTCTCAAGATTTGCCACCTGTCATACTCAGTGGTACCCACTTTCAGAGATGGTAGGAGGAGCAATGAACAATATTTCATGTCTTTCTTACAGCCTCAACTCTCCAGTGTTGTGTATAAATCATTATTATTGTTACTTTCTGAAGCAGAGGTAAAACTTTTATCCCCTTTCGGTAATTGAAAAGCCAGTCTTGGTCTCACAGGAATCACATTTGATGTGAAGCGTCTATTTTTCACAGTTTCAGAAAATGCTTGGAATGTGACTGACTGCCTCCTAAAGCCTCCAATAAGCAAGCAAATCTAGAAAACAATACATGGAGATCCCCTTATTGCTCTTTAGTTTAACATTCCTATGCTTTTGAAGCCAGCTCATGATTTCAGGGGTGTGGAGTTCTGATTTCTGAACCGTAGGATCTGGCTGTGTTACACTCACTTCATCATGAAAGTGGGTCTTTTCTTTGCTCTGCGTTGTGTCTTATCTGCTCAGACTCCAGACCTTTTAGCCTGCCTCTTTGCTATTGTGCAGTGAATATCATAGCATGCTGCTGACCTTAACTGGAACCTTTTGATACTTTTACAGTAAGAATGATGCCTATCTAGCAGAAAGAAATATTAAACTTATCTTGACCAGCCCATGTAGGTAGACGTTTAGCAAAATGCATTCCTGCCTTCTAATGCTAAAAGAAATGACACTGCTTGCTACAACTATCCAAAAAGCTGAAACTGAGTCTGCCTCTGCAGGCAAGCATTTCAGGATTGGGAAAACTAGCTTTCCAGGAAGAAAATTAAAATAATGCGTTTTTGGTGCAGTTAGACAGCCAAAGACATTCTGAACAGAAATACTTGCAGTTTTTAGAGCTGGCAAGCTGTGCGTCCTAGTTCACGACTCAGCCAGTGAATGTTCTGCTGCAGTGTGAAAGGAAGAGAGCCAACTGAAGGCTCTCGTTGCACATAATTAGATAGGAGCAGTTGCATGTGGGCTGTGCATGGGGAATATCAAGTCTTTGAAGCCTGAGCAGGATGTCTGGTTCGGTATAATGTGATGAGCTGTATTAAAATCTCATTGCACATTTTTAAAAACCCTAGAATTGGTTGACAAAATAGATTTCGGATGCCACATGTATTGCTCAGTGTGACAAAAAAGGGAGATGGCTTCCTTTTTAAAGGGCAAGGCAGGAATATCTCTACCCGTGAACAATTTCTCAAATACCTGTCACTGGATACAATGTCCAGTGTATTCTAGAGACAAAGTCTTCAATTGTCAGAAGTGATTTTATTAAGTCTCTAGGATTAAGTCCTTTTTGACAGAATTGGAGTGTAGTAGCAAACAAAGAAAGGGAGAGAGGATGGAATTTCTGTTAGAAGCAGGGAAATCTGCCTTCTCCTCTAACCTGAAGTGACTGATCCTCTTAACACTGAAACACCCCTAGCTCAGGAGCGGATGTGTCATGATTCAGCTGGTGTACAGTTGTGTCTGGACAGTGTGGGAAATGAACAGACTGCCTACACCATTCCCGTTATGTTCCAGAAACAAGCATTTTTTAGATACTGTTTTGTCTCATTTCTAATCTGCAAGACAAGTGTTAGATGATCCTGACTTGAAAATACTACCACAAAATGACCAGAAGGCAGTAAACATGCTTAGAGTACTTCTCCAAACAGACTAATACTCATTTCCATCATGGAAGGATTACCGTAGTGCAGCAAATTGAGAGCTTCAAGTGAAGATGGAGGATAAGGATGAGGTGAGATCAAGTTTCCTTCTCTTCCTGGTGACCAGTGTTAGAAAGTGGCTGAAATCAAAGTGTTTTTCTCCACATCTTTTCATCTTAACTGCATAAAGTGCACATAGTTAGATTCATTAAACAGCTTCAAACCTGAGGATTACTGAAAAGGAGGAACAAAGTTATAAGATTAGGGTTTATCTATTGGTGGAAGTTAATTCAACTGGAGATGGAGTATGAATGTGAACATGAACATAGTAACTCTTCCAGAATATCTCCATATGATGAAAAAGCTTTATGCTGTTGTACTGCTGGGAAATTCCAGTGGTATCAGAGCAAGCACAAAATTGGTTCAATGGTGATAAATGGATCCCGGCACAAGTGTAAGCAGATTTTAAAAGAATTTCACCCAAACCCAAAATATCCCACTCCAAATTTGCCCCAAATGAACTTTGAGTAATTTTGGTTAAGATTACGTAGTAAGGGTCTGAAAAAGCAGAGGACACATTTACATTGATTTCACAGATGCAAAGCCTCGCAGTGCAAGAGGTAGGAAAGTGAAGTCTGACTCAAGCTACAGTATGCTACAAGAAGATAGCTAAGAAATTCCAAAACCCTTCCCTACTTTCCAAGGGTGTAGCACATCCACCTCAAGGACAGAGCATTCATGAAAGCCCCAGGACCCAGGGGTCCAGTAGCATTTTTTAAGTGATATCTAATTTTATCACATCTGAACTGGAGCCAAAACTTTCTGAAGTCAATACAAAGATTTCCATTATCGCTGAATGCCTGATTGCACTCTGTCAAGGCAGTGAAAGAATAGGAACAGCCTATAGGCCATACAATGACATAAGCAACAGACTTTTAGCTTTTTGTGTAAGTATGTTGAGCTTGTGCTTTCTGACCTTAGTATTCCATTGCCTCAATGGCACCTATAGATTTGCCTGTTAAGCTGTTATTTTTAAGGAAAATCTGTCCCACCAACCGTGTTACAAGGTGAATAACTTCATCATCTCTGTTCCTTTAAAAACTTCCAAAGCCAGGGACCTGAAGGTTAGCAGTTACTTTGGATCAGCAGAGCAGAATATTGACAGTACTATGTTACTTGTAGTTGGGAGTTATTTCCAGGAAAATGCATGTGCCAGACATTGCTCGCAGAGGAGGCAGAGGGGTGCTGAGGGCACGCTCTGCACAGAGTTTAAGTATTCAGATAATACCATGCAGATGTGCCAGCCCTCACTTGCCCCACAGGATCAGGTAGGTGAGAAGCAGGAGGGACAAGCTGAGAAGCAAGAAAATGCCATGGAGAAATCAGACAGGCTGTGATATTTTAGAGGTATGGCTGGAAAGTGACATCCCTGAAAACATCTGGAGTGGGATGCCATGAAGGAGGCAGACAGCCCAGCATGTGGCACATAATTGGCCAGTTAGTCCAAAGTAAAGGAATCTAGACACCTATTTCTACGAGAAAAAAACATGGGAAGAGCTCTGCAGCCCTGTATTGCGTATCGTTTGCCTCTCCTTAGTAAAGTGCTGCCTAGTAGTGAGGGCACAAGGATCCCCCCCGCCCCAAGAAGAGTTCTTACAGGGCTATGCAACTTCCTTAATTTGCATGGTGGCCCATAACTTGTCCTAAAGTGATTCTCAGAAACCTGCAGAAATCAAGGCTGCTGCTTCCAGCACAAAGGATGGGAAAACCCCTGTAGTGCATGTGAACAAACAGCAAAGAAGCTGGAGTCAGTGAAGAGAACTAGCTGAATTTAGCATACCACAGAGCTGGAAATCTAGTTGTTGGTATTAGAATAACAATATTTTATTTGGTTTCTGGCCATGGCCAGGATTGAGATGTCATTGTTATGGGCATGTGTGACACAGAGCAGGAGATGGGTCTCTGTTCTGAAGAGCTGATCAGGCAAGATGGGTAACGCATGGGTAAGGAAATGAAGGACAAGTGGCCTAAGGCCACACAACAAATCAGAGGCAGAGTCTGACAGAAAAATCCACTCTGCTTGCTCACAAGTCCGGGTTGCCCTATGTGCAGGACAAGCTCATTATCTTTCCAAAAAAGATGGAATTAGAGAAAGGTTAGCATTTTTTAAAAATTGAAATCAACTCTGTGGTAGAGTTGGAGGTGTGCAGTAGAAGGAGAAGTATCCTAGATAGCGGAGGGGGCTTGTAATGGACAAAACAGAGATACCAGAGTTTGTGCAGAGAACGGTCCAGGAGTTACCAGCTGCAACTCACCCACCTGCATGTGGTCCCGCCTTACTGATGCCATGCAGAAAGAATTAATAGGTCTGCTTTTCTCCTAGAAAGTAAACACCCTCCAAGAATAAGGCTTGGCTTGTCTGATACGTTTCAGTCTCCACCTGCCAAGAGCACTATCAGACATGCAGTTCATGGATCTTTAAGCAACTGCATGGGATTACCTTCTGGCCCTTCAATAAGCGAAAGAGCATGTCAGGCCAATTTCTGGGCTCGCAAGGGGGGACGTGGTTGGCAGGACCAGGTCTTAGTATAAAATAGGTTCTTAAATGTTACACTTCAGGGCAATTTCTAACCCCTTCTCCTTCCTCTCTCAAGTAGTCCTACTTTTATGGGAAAACGCAGGACGCATTTTTCAGAAGCTATGACTATCTACCCATAATCCTCAGCTGAGCAGTTTTCCTGACTCGGTGATCTTTTCCTCTTGTAACTGTTGCATCACTGGTAAGAAATTGTAGCTTCACTACCATAAAAATAGGGAGGCTTATTTTTGCAGCCTATGTAATGTGGAGATCGTTGGGACTGGCACCCTCCCGAGCATAATATACTGAAATGTCAGTCTGCTCCTGGGTGAAGCTTAGATCCTTCCCAGCTTGCCTTCTCCCCTCCTTTGCAGCGTCTGCATGCCTTACCTTCATCTCTTGGCATGCAGGCGCCTGAAGTAGTAGAGGGAAGTGCTTGTTAATGCTGCAAAACTGAAAATAGATGTATTTTAAAACATAAAGGGCTGTTTTTGCTTAGGTCTTTGTGCTTTGCCCTTGCCATCATGCAAAGGCCTACCTTTTGAATGGGCCCCAGATGAAAAGGAGAGGCTATGGAGCAGTGCAGTGAATGTTCAAGGCCTAACAACAGCAATTCGGTTTTCAGTTCCTGCTCAGTGCTGCTCTAAACCAGGACAGTTTTTATGCAACACCTCATGCAGAGGTAAGAGCATAACTTGGATTTGCACTTGGATTTGGAAGTTTTGATTTAATGTTTTAATGATAAGCTTTGCATTTGTATTTTGACTGTTCTCTTCCTCTGACATTTGTTTTTGATTTCTAGCACATCTGCACGGCTACCAGAAGAAAGGGAAATAGCAATCTGATTCAAATCAAACACTGTATCGCAGAGCTGCTCAGTTCTGTGATGATGTTTCTACCTCTGAACCCAAATTCCTTCATACTAGAGCCCATTCACATTGCTCTGACAGGGCAAGTGGTTGTCTGCATGGTCATGCTTTAAGGTCAGTGCGAATGAAAGTGTTGCAATGTGCTCAGTTAGCAGTGGTAATGTTTCAAAGCAGAGTTCTTATTCTGGTTGCTGAAGAACGTCTTGTTTCTAAAAGCTACATGTCATGTGCAGGCTGTTTCATAAAATGCCAGCATGCGTAGCTGAGTGTTGACATACAAGAGAAAAAACTTCTTCACTGTGAGGGTGACAGAGCATTGGAACAGGTTGCCCAGAGAGGTAGTGGAGTCTCCTTCGCTGGAGATACTCAAAACCCGTCTGGATGTGATCCTGGGCAATATGCTCTAGGTGACCCTGCTTGAGCAGGGAGGTTGGACTAGATGATCTCCAGAGGTCCCTTCCAACCTAAACGATTCTGTGATTCTGTGAAGAGAAGCTGTCTTCCAGACATCGACTTCTCTGCCTAGTAGCAGCAGTGTGACAGGAGTTTACCTGAATTTGTTCAGCTCTTTCTTTTTAATCAATAATAGGGTTTTCTCTTCTTTCATGAAATAGCTTCTGGTAAGAATTTATTTCCCTAAGAGAAACAGGAAGGACCATATTTGAAAAATTCTGAAAATGATATAAAAAAACTGCTATGAATTTTAACTGTATGTTCTATCTACTTTCCAAAGCATTTAATTTCCCCTCTTGAACTGACATTTAACATCAAAGGGGAAGAGGCTGGCAAAATCTGGCTGATTAAATCAGACTCAAGTTTTGGGAGTACAGCCTCAGAATCAAGTCCCTAATCTTGCAGAGATTTAATCGTAGGCATGTGAGTAATGTAAATAGGTTCTTTTCCCTTGTAGCGCCTGCACAGAATTTGGGAGCAGCAGAGTTGGCAGAGGCCAACAGAGAGAGCCATATATGGCTTCTTGAACTGCCTTTGTGCAGCTTTGTGCCTCATGTAATTTAAAATATGCAAGGACCGGTTTTAAATTACATCACAGAGTTTTGTCAGCATGGACGTGGGCAAAGGTGGTGCCACTGTATGCTCAGCCTGCTCTCCTTGTTCTCTCCTAACAAGCCCTTTGCTTCCTGTATGGTGCAATTGTAACAAACGTGGTTCTGGCCCCTTTGGAGACTGTCTTTCACTAGGGGTGTGCTAGGCAGAATCAATGGATAATTCAAAGGTGCACCTAAGTGGCCTGGATCTTGTAGCAAACACAGAAGATTTAAGCACCAACATAAAAGCCAGCATCTGCTTAAATAACGTCCAGAATAAAGGTAAATTTAAGAATGCTAACTTTTTGAAGTCAAAAGGCATTCCTAAGGTTCATGAGGTTAATCCTGCACCTAAGTGCTTTGTTGGACTGGAAGCTAAGAAAAAAAAAATGCCTTAATATTGCACAACAGGATTTTTAGATACTTTGCTGGTCTCGGTCTCAGTTCACGCTTTATTTTGTTGTTCCATAAAATCATGCATTAGCAGTAGGATTTATAACATGCCTGTTCCTTGGAGTCTCTTATTGCCAACTCCTTTTCTTTTTTAACAGGTGAATTTATATACAAATGTAGCATGGAATCATTTGTAAGCGACCAATATGTACAATAACATTTCTTATTCTGGCACAGTTGTGATAGAAATCCAGAAACAAGAAACTCTGCAATGCCAGAGTTCTTAGAATGCTTTCTTCATTTGATTTCCTTCTAGCCTAAGTTTCATAACAGTTACATTCAGTTTTCAGTAATACAGTGGCTGATGAATATTGAACAAAGTCTGTATACATTTCTTGATTTTACTTTTACAGATCCCGTTTGTAGAGAGACTCTTTTTCACGGTGCCCTTCTCTGTGCCCTCTGTTCCATTCTCTTATGCCTCCCAGGTTGTTCTGAGGGACAAGTGACGGCATGAGACAGGAGGAGAACGATTACATTTTGCAAGGAATTTGTACAGAGGAAATCGACAGGTGGATGCTCCCTGGGACCGCTTACAACTTCTTCGAAGAATAATTAGCTGGCAGGAGAGCTGTGGTAGCTGAATTTCCTACCCTGTTCTGAATGCATAAGATAAATGTAGTCCAGGATAAACAGTGTGCTTTGAAGTCTTTTTGCTGTTCTGGAGAAATGGTTTGTGTGGAGAGAATGGGGGAGTTAGCTATAGGAGTTGCAGAAAGAAAGCCCAATTGGTGAAGTCCGTCCAGGGCTTGGAAGCAAGCAACAAGCAGTGACAGAGACAGGGAAATCCCCTTCAAGCAGAATGAAGCATGAATGGGAGTTAGGTGCTGGGGCAGGCAGCCCCAGATGCCAGGGTCATTCAGATGACTCTGTTCAAATGACAGATGAGTAATTTGACTGGCAACCAAGTGGAGTAGAGGTGAGTGACTACCAGTGTGGAGAACGAAGCCCCAAATGGCCTGTCTTGGCCAGCTGTGTTGAGCATTAGGCACCTACTGAGGGAAGGGTTCCCATTTGCTGCAGCAGCTCAACAGGTGTAAACAGTCCATATGATAAAGCAGCATCAGTCAGCATCAGCTGGAGAGCTGTGTTTAGGTTAAATGCTTGTGTTGCAGTTTACTAAAGGACTTCCTGATGGTGGAGGAAAGTTTGGACAGAACATCAGCAGAGGCTCTACCATCAGTGGGAAAGATCGTCTACTCCAGCCCCTCAGGAGAGGGTGGCTCCTTTTGAGCCTTGCCTCTGTGAGGTTATTACCTCCGTGTGTTGGACCCCATCATAAGTGTGTGATCTTTATTGATAACCCTGCTTCCTCCTAGGCTATTGCTACAGGTAATCTTAAAGTTGAGCTCTGAAATACAGGGTTTAATAGCTTTACTGGTTTGAACTGATCTGAATAGAGTTGGCCTAGAAGTGAGTTTAGTCTAGGTTTCCAGAGCTGTCAGTACTCTGACTTTGAGAAGTATGAAAATAAAATGCAAAGAAAGTGGCTAAAAGAGAGAGATGTCAATAGTAGTTCAGAGTAGACTAGGTGGTATCTCATCAGTTCATTTCCTCTCTGAAAGAAAGGAATAACAAGGCTGAAAAATTTGCTGGAGGCATTATGTTACTGATATTAATTAAGCTAAGGGAGGTTTGAGAAAGATCTAACAAAACCAGTTAAAAAAGCATCACAGTAGCAAAAGAACTGTGCAGGAGATGTACCTGGGTAACAAAAAAATGATTTATGCTTTTCAGTCTTACATGGGTATCAACACTTAGTGTTTCCTGGTATTTGCATGCTTAAAATACTGAGTGAAAACATGCACTTGTCTTGCTTGATTTTGTTTTTTTGTGATGTATCTGTACTCAGGAACTAACAAAGCATTTAAGCATATGCGTAACATTAGATGTGCGACTCATCTGCTCTATATCCTCAGATATCTCTCACTCTTGCAATTAAATATGTGCTAAAGTGGTCTATTGGACCAGAGCCCAGGAGTACGATGTGCAGGTTTGAGCTCATCAGTACAAGAGTGATGCTAACAAGCAGGTCTAGAATTATAGACCTGTCATCTTAGCTTCAGTTCCTGGAAAAATACTAGAACAAATAACCAAACAAACTGTTTGTGAGCACTTAGAAGAAAACAAGGGGGTGAGTAACAGGCAGCATGGATTTGTTGAGATCTAAGAGTTTCAAGCCATCTAATTTCCTTCTATGATAAGGTAATAGGCCTTGACACATTGGTTGACTTTCTGGAACTGTTTCATTTGCACTCGTATTACGAGTATGGCATAGATGAAAACGCTCCCTCTTGGGTCCAAAGCTGGTCAGGAAACTGATAGCAGTTTGCTCTCAAGATAGAAGGATGTATTTGAGGAGTGTTCTGGCAGGTTCATTGTGGATGTCTTGCATTTCCATGTGTGATCTTGCTGATAAAGAGAGGGTATGCAATTTAAATTTGCAGCTGACACCATGTTGGAAGAGGCTGTGGATACTTTGGAATTCAGTGTAACCTTAACGAGCTACAGATGCAGGCTTTTGGGGTTTTTTTTTTTTTGGTTGCAATTTAGCTGGAACAGAGTGGTTTCTCCACTGAGTACAGAATTATATACTACAATAAACACTTAATACAGATCGTTATTTAGAAAAAACAGTTATTACAGGATGAGGAAACAATTGCATGGGTAGCAGATTTATCACTAAAAATCAAAGATCTTGATGGCTCGCAAGCTGGTCATGAGGAAACAATGCCATGCTGTTGCAGAAAATGCATATCAAATATATGAGCAGTGCTATAATCCTTGCAGTTTATTCTGTGCTAGTCAGCAAGAGCACAGCATTGACTTTTGGCCACTGTGCTTCAACCATTGTTCATCTCAGTCTTGAGAATGGAACAGAAAGAAGCAAGACTGATCACAGGTCTAGAAGGCATGATTTGTGAGAAAAGATTGAGTGAGTTAAACAAATATCCTCAGGAGAGGGAGCCTGAGGGGGGAGATGAAATCTCTTCCAAAAACATGATCAGCTATGGAAAAGGAAAAAGGGAATGATTTGGTCTTCATGAGCCTGGCAAATAAGACAAGAAGCAGTGGGTTAACCTGCTTCAAGAGAATATCAGCACACTGTATTTTTAATAAGTAGCCTATTTCTAAGGGAGTGTGGAGAACTAGAACAGATTCCCTGGGAGGGGTGCATCTCTGACACTTTGAAATCAAGTGAGACAGGAATAACTATATATAGCGGTCCTTCCTTACGTAGATGCATGGACTAAATGACCTCTTGAAATCTCCTCTAGATTTCTGGTTCTATTAGGGTTAACTTAACCTGGATTTATGCTGGCAGATTAGTGTAATTTAACAAAGCCAGTGCCAATAATCTGGTATTGGTGGAAGGAGACTCTCTCTCTTCAGCAGTACATCTAGAGATATCTAAAAGTTCTCCAGCTTGGCACTGAAAAGCACTAAATGGAAAGACAGAGAGGAGTATAGTAGGGGAGTGTACAAGGCAACTAGTAAGTCAGAAGGTCTAACTTGAAACTCACTTTTTGATGAGTTAACTAAAAGTTGTTGGTTGCTTTCATAACACTTTGCCTCAGCCTCTAAACAGTGCTGGTTTCAGGGGCTGATAACGGAAACTAATCCAGAGTAGGCTTCTCACAGCTCTCCTAAACAGTAGGAGAAGACAGTCTTACATAATGCAGACAAGTAGATGACGACACAGGTATTTTCATCATCTAATGGTCCACTGAATGCTAATAGTTTTGAATGACTATATCCTTATGAATTGTGTTGCTAGACTTTTGGCTTTCCTTTCATCGAGGCCTCTTCCCTAGAGTCTGCTTAATCTTTTGCATCATCTTTTTCTCCTGTAGTTAACTTGTGTATTCTCAAGCTTCCTCTTTATTTTTACTTGAAGGTAATTTCTAGCTCTCAGCTATCTGCATGTAACAGCTCCATTACATGTAGAAGTGGGAAACAGGGTATGCAGTGTTTTACTTCACATGTGATACTGTAATCATTTTGATTGCATTCTTCTTGAAAGCTCTGTTCCTGTTACCTGCATGAATCCGGAGCTCTCTTCATCTAGTCACTTACTTATTTTTAACAGAAGAGAGATTTAAATCTGCGAGAAGGACATTTTAAGTCAGCCACTTCTTGCTTCATTTATTTATCTGTCATAAAGCACTTCCTACTCTTCCGGCTAAGAAAAATGTCGTCTTGCATTGAGGAAGAAGAGTATCGCAAATATGGAAGAACCAAGATAATGAACTCTGCTCAGCTTCTGCACTCTCTTTATGGACAAATTCCCAAGACAACCGTTCCCTCCAAGTCTCCTCACAAGGAGAACTGATTAAGTGACAGAATGACGCACATCTGATGAGCTTGACCTCAGTTTTCTGAAATCCAAACACAGCCAGACTTTTGACAAGGTTCAGGTCTGCATGTAAGCCTTGAGTGAGATGTTCAATCTCAGGCATTGTAAGATGATGGGTCAGCAGTTACCCAACGTCTATCTGGAACCTAAATGGCTCTTAGGACACTCGGTTACAATTCCAAACCCTTCAGGTTTCTCTTTGTCCCTGTGTCAAACTCCACTAGGCTCCTACCAGTTTAACTGTGTTGTTGGTACAGAGGGTCAGATGTTCACATCAGTTGTTCCTTTTGCCATTGCAAGGAGCCTGCTGAAGTTAACAATGCAGTCCACACAGGATCAGAGCCTTAATGTCTTATTATTATTACCCCCTGCCTACCCCTCTTTAGAAGAGAAGGCAAGGACTTCCTCGGAGACCTCTAGTCTTGAAACAAAGAAACAGCCATAGCAGTGAATATTTAAGACTTTGATCCACATTTGATGTTTGCTATTCCAGTGTGATCCATCATAGTATTACTGTTATGCAAATTCTAGTAGCTCTATAGAAGCATATAACTTATTTCAATATTAGTGAATTATATAGAACAGAAGCAAACACTGATATTCCTGTGGTGAGAAGCTGCAATGAGAAGCAGTTTTTTGGACCCTGCCCCGAGTGTAAGGTGACCTGTGATACTGTGCGGCGCAAAGTGGGTCTAAATGGCACAATGGAAAGAGAAGGTTTTTTGTTTATTTAAAAACAAGCCAACGAACTAAAACTTAAGAACAGAAACACATTTCGTACAGTTGTAGCCCATGCTACTCGGAGCTGATAAAAGGACATTGCCTGTAGTTGGTGTTTGCTATTTTGTTTCCCTAGGAAATGCCAAAATACATTAGACACCTTGTCGCAGACTAATCTTGTGACTGTACGTTTCAGAGTTCCTGTGTTCTGGAACACAGTATCTGGGTTGCTTGGACAGATGCTGCCTGTGGCACTTGCTGTTAACAACGATGTGTGTCTGCTCAGAGATGGGAATCTATAAATGGCACAACTTCTCTTGGTGCTGAGGTCCTGGGGATAGGCCTTCAGAGCGGGGTGTCTCCTTGAGTGCCGCAGCAGAGAGGGCCATTCTGCGAGGAATGCTGTTTTTAGTATTACTGTATCAATTTAGAGATTCTCTCAGCTTATTTCAAAACCAGTTTTAAGCCTTTTAAATTAGCTTTATACTGATAAACCAATAGGATTTTTTTTAACATGCTTTTAGCACTCTACATGTAGAGAGATGAAAGCAAAACTTAAGGCAATCTTTCTCTACCTAAATTCATGCTGAATATAATGAGTTGTAAGAAAGACCTGTGGCTCCCTAGAACATATGCTATATCTTGTGACATGACGCCAACAGTATCATAAATGGCATGGTATGAAATAGCAAATAGAACTACTCTATGGCAAACACCGGCAAAGCTGCTGTGGCACCACTGAGCTTACTGTTGTGAGCTCTGTGGAGCTGATGCTGTCCCACCCTGTCCCCAGTTGTGCCTTCTCTCTCCTTATCTGGCTGCTTTTATACCTTTCGTGGATTCTTCAGCATCTAGTTAATGAATTCTCAAAGCAGGGGCTGCTTGTAAGTCATTTGCTCAAGGAAATGCTGTGAGAGAAGTGCAAAATCTAACTGTGTGAGATCTGCCAAGCTTTAGAGAGGGACTGTCTCCAGTGCAGGTGAGAACATGCGTGGCTCCATTTGTAGGCCTGGTGCAAGTGGTTCCTTGGAGCATTGTGCCTGTGCAGTTAGTTGGCTGATAGTGAGCCCGTCCTACGTGTCCTGAGACCTGTCTTCTCCGTATCACATGTCTGCTGAATCCAGCACAACCAGGACACATCACTGCACGTGGCCGAGGGAGTCACTTGTGGAAGCTGCTGGATATCTAGGTATTGGGAACTCCACTAGATAGCTGCCCTAAGGACTGGCGTGGCTATCCACAACTAAGGACAGGGCTATAACACCGCAGAGCCAGCAGCCTGACAGCAGCTGGGGGAAAAACAGCTGAGGTTCTGGCCCACTCTGAGTGTCACATGGACAGTCAGCTACAGGCATGAGCAAGCAGCTCAGGGGAGGAAGAGTCAGTGAACGTGGAGACAAGAGAGGTACCCTGTTACTATAGGAGACCAGAGGGCTTGGATATACCTGAAGATTTCACTGTTATGTGTGTTCTTTAAAAGAATACA
Source organism: Struthio camelus (assembly GCF_040807025.1). NCBI lineage: Eukaryota > Metazoa > Chordata > Aves > Struthioniformes > Struthionidae > Struthio > Struthio camelus. Next base: position 129,295,012 of record NC_090944.1, read on the forward strand.
GCTCTAAAATGACATTGGGAACTTTATATGTAATAACTAGGTATCTGAGCCAGGTCTTGAGGAGCAGAAGTCCCTTCCAGTTCTAAGCTGCAGGTAAACTCGGTGCAGTAGCTGAAATGCAAAGTCCTTAAGCATTAACTGCTGCACTTCAAGTCAAGCAGAAGGGCAGGCAGGAAAGCCTCTCCCAGTGAATACGCATCCTGCACCTTGGGCAGCAACTCGGTGCTCAAATGGCACTGCTGCACATACGGAGGTCTGGAAGAGATAAGGGAGTGGCCAGAGAGGATAACAGGGTGCTGGCGTGAAACTGGGCTCGTCTTATGAGCCTGGACCACTGAGTGTGCCATGGTAGCTGACTCTAGGAGCGTGGTAGTTAGTATTGCTACAAATAGTCCAGATCCTGGTGTAGTACTTCACTTTTTTTGTTGCAGAAGTGGGACATGCAGACAGTGCTAACCAGGGCTTACGAGTTGTAAGCTAAATATAAAGTGACTTGATCGTGGCAAGCACATAAGAGGGTTCAGTAAATGTTTATAATTGATTAAATGATTAACAAGAATTGCAAATCACATTACACTAATCATTCTTATATTGCTTTCCTGCACTCTCCTCCCTCATTCTCTTCCCCTGAGTGTTTTTCCTTGAATACAGTAAACGCACAGTCACATTTCTGAAACACTTCCTAGGCAGTCACTGTGGAGGTGAATAATACCTGCACACTGGGATTTAGCTTCAGTGGAGCTATCGATGTGACCAACCACTGCACAGGAGGGAAAATCCCTAGAGGAGCCTGAAAAAATGGAGAGAGATTGCTAGTGTGAAAATCTGACGAGTGTTTAATCTAGTGGGGTGCTGTCTTACACCATACTTCTTAACAGGCACACAGACACCTTGGATATCTAGGGAGGAATATGATCAGGTTTTAGATTCATTATTAAAATACTTTGGAGTGGTGGAAAAAAATTTTTTTGGATGGCTTGTTTGTTCGTTTCTTTGGGTTTTGTTGTTGTTCGTGTGACCAGGATCCCTCTGTTCCTCCACCACCACTGACATTTTTGGTTCTGTTGGGAAGTAATCTTAAGATGTTGCTCAAGAGAAACTGTTACATTTAAAGGCCCGTTCTGTGCTCTCTTAAAGGCAAGCAAGCAGGAGCTTTATATAGAGGTCGGGGAGAAAGTGCAGGTCTTGGGTGAGCAGTTGTTTCTGTTTCAAGGTATAGAACAGAAGGTTTCATTGCTGTAGATTTATAACCCAATTAAAATTTTCAAGTGGTTCAGAAAGTGATCTATTTTGAAGAGTATTTGGATTCTTTTTTCCCTGAAAAATGTCATGCCAATCTGTAATATGTTTGTGGATTTTTGAAAATCTGATTTTAATGGCAAAAAGTTTGGAATTGGGGGGGGGGGGGAGGAGGAGGGGGCTTCCAAAAAGATAAAGGCAAAATCTTTTGGATTAATCTTGTTAAGGTTTGTAAGATCAAGTTACTTTGTTATACGTTATTGATGAAATGTTCAAGGCTATTTCAAGGATTTCAGTCCCTAGTTTCTACTAAAATTAAAAGCAGCCAGGCATTCAGATCCCCTAGCCAGCTTTAGGAATCTCAATCTGTAACTTCAGTGTTAGTTTGATGTAGCTAATTTGGGTTAAACACATTTCTAAGAGCAGTTATACTATAATTTTATCTCATGGCAGTATTGCCTTATGGTCATAATTTTATGCTTGTGTGTAGCAGTTCTTTGTATCCCAATGGACCAGAAAGCTCTGCAAACAAATGTAGGTTATCTTAAAGTCTTCAGGCAAGCAAAACTTCCTTTGGAGGCTCTGGGAGTTTTGTTCACGCATGGTCTCTAGAATCAGACCATGACCGCTCTTGCGTGTACAAACAGGTGGTATCACTTTGGGGGCAGAACAGTAGCCACTTAACAGCCCACACAAGTCCTACACAGTAGTTTGACAGAGAAAATGATGAAGGTTATCAACTGAAATTGCACACAGAGGTTATGTGGCAGAATGTGATCACTCACCATGTGAGTGGAACTTTCTGTCAAAGCAGACTTTCAGCTCAAAACTGGGTTCTGGCTTTCCTGGAAAATTCTGCAGAATAGGCAGTATTATCATGATTAATATAATGGGTTACTTGCCGAATATGAAAAGGCTGAAAACCCAGACTTCTCATTCAGGAACGAATGAATAACTTTAGCATGTCTTCTCCTGATGCTTTGACATTCTGTAATTAATATTTTCTTTCGGTCTCATTTGATATTAAGCTGATTTAATGTCTCATAGAAACTGTTTTGAAAGGGTTCATTTTTTTTTCCTCTCTGGACCCAGCTCCCTGGGTGGGTACATCTCATATCACTTGGACAGTTCTGAGTTGTTGCTTTAGATAATGAAAAGCAAGTCGTAGCATTTTTCTTCTCAGCAGAGTTCTTCCTTTATTTCATTTCACCTCAGATGGTTTTGCCCTCTGTATGTTTGTATCGCAGCGTGTAGAGCACAGCCTTGTGCTGTACAACCCAGAAATTCAGTGTTCTCTTCCTTGCAGATTAGTCTTGCAAGTAAGATAGAGACCTGTTTCACAGTTTTTTTGTTGTCCTGCAGTTGGAGTCACCATTCATAATTATCCCCGGCCAGGAACTCGTCACTGTTGATCCCAGCTATTTTCCTTCCTGTAGCTTCTTTTGATTGTGGCATTGCAATATTAACAAGTATTGCTCCATGGTTTTCTTTTCCTGCTGAAACACATTTGGACAGCTTTAGCTCTTCGTACTAATGAATCATTTCATCTGACTTCATTCAGATTATCATTTTATTGCGTTACCTTCCTCATTATATCTGCAGTACATCACTGCTACTACAACAGCCATTGTAGTCTGAGGCAGAATAGACTTGCATGATTTTTATTTCCACCCGCACCTTCAACCTAGCATCTAAAGCAAGCTTTATGGGCCCTGATCCAAAACTCACCAACATCAATCCAAAGATGCTACTGAGATCTAGACACTTGAAGGTACAGTTTTAGGTAGAGAACAGGAATCCCTCCCACTGAGCAAGAAAAGATCAAACCAACCAGTGGGGACACTTGGGGATTAATCTTATTCATTATCTTACCCCTTCCCATACTGTTCCTCCTCCTCCTCTTCCTCCCCACCCCCCCCCCCAAAAAAAAAAAAGAAAAGCCTGGATCAGTAAATAGGGTGAATCATATCAAGCTCTAGGTGCTTTGACTCAGGCAGGGATGTCAAGGAATATATCATTTCTCTTGATTCTGCAGCTATGTGCTGGAGGAAATGTAGTGCAAGAGCTATCAGAGCCTGAAGCAGAGATAATGCAGGAACAGGGAAGAGATGATCCAGCAGCAAACAGGCTGCAGGATATTTAGGGATTTTATACTGCAAAAAAGCAACTACCATGCCTTTTAAATTCCAGCGGGATGCTGGAGAGCAGCTAATATTCTGCCTCCTCACTGGAGGCGGGCTGGCCAGTTTCGTGCTTGCTACCAATCTGTCTGCTCTGACTGCAGAGCTCGGAGGAAGATTAGCTTGTCTGTCCTTACTCCACCTAGCAGCAGGCTCTAAAGCACTGGCTGTGTTGCCTTGCAGGGAGAGCCATTTACCTTTGCTCTCGCAGGGATGTTGGTGGCTGTGCTCGCAGGGCAGAGCTGAGCTCCAAGTAAATACCCCACACTGAAGCTAGTGACAGACCCCGAAAATTTTCGATGTGTTTTTTTGTTAATTATTTAATGTACACTTGGGTCTCATCATTTTATCTGACATAACAGTGGAGCATGTTCATGTATATGCAAGTCTTGACATCTGTGGTTTTACAGCTATTTAGGATAGTGTTTACCATATAAGGGAACACAAGCCAAATTTGGCCTGCGGTGCGTGGCTGTGCCTCAGGGCTGGCTCTGCAGGGCCAGATCAGTGCAGAAAGGAGGTAGCCATCCGGCATTGGCATGCTGGAGTGGACAGGAGGCTGCTCCCAGGCCATGTTTTCCCGGCCCTTCCCAGCCCCCTTCCTACTGGCTGAGCCACCATTTCTTATCCCAACAGATGGGAGACTGGTGTTGCAGGGGATGCTGGTGAGCTGTTAGGTGCCTGTAGCTAAGCCATGAGCATGCTGTCTCACCTCTCAGTTTTTGGACTTCACCAGGCACGTGAGTAACTGCAGACCTGTCTTCAGAAAAGTCAGTGCCCAGTTCAGTGGGCGAAAGAGGACTGCGACACAGAAGGCTGCAAACAGAAAAGCGTCACTGTTTACCTTGTGCTAGGGGGTCAGTGGTTAACGTTAATCTGCGCAAGAGAGTAAACGTCTCTAGTGCTGCCTCTATGGGCTTGGGATTCTCAGAGCAAAGAAAGGACAGAGGTCCTGTTCCAGCTCTTGCTTCTGCCCCAGGCCCTGTCGTCCAGGCACTTGGAAGTGCACCAGGACCGAGGGTAGGGCAGCTCACCACCTCAAGACTCAACCATCTCCAGATGGTTTGAGTGAGCTCTGTACCCTTCAAATGGGAGCTAGGTAATGACAGCCAGCAGTGGGAAGGTAGCAGGGTGGCTACAAAAGCTCCCCACACTGGTTGTCTGGGGACCTGGTATAATACGGATGGGGGTATGGAAGGAAATGGTAAAGGAGGTGGTGATTCAGGAACTGGGAGATAGGTTTCTCGGTTATTTACTCCACCTGTTTTTGTGATGCATGCTGTATCAAATGCATTTGAAATGCATTAACCACTTTTCCCCTATTGCATGAAGCAGAGCTTAGCTGCCTGCTCTTCCAGCTTTGCGTAGCTCTCTTTGCTCAGAAAGGAAGGTGTGTGGGAGCTCTACAGCCAGAGACGTTGTTCTTAGGCTCTTAGAAGCCCTATCTCAGATGTGGCAGGTCTTATATAGGAAATCTATCATGAAAATAAATGCCATTTGTAATGTAAAAATGTATAATGTAAATAAGTAACTATAAGTGAATAGCATATGTAAATAAAAAGATTAAAGTCCCACTGCAATTAGCAGGTTATTTATATTCAGGAAATCCTTCTTTCCTTCAAACAGCTAGCACTGACAACAAACCTCTTTCTTCTGCGGTAGTGTTTGTAGACTCAGTTGTATGGAAAACGAGCCAGGCGGAGGAGTCCTCCCTTTGGATAAAGGGCTGGTGCTGCCAGCTGCTGACAGGTAGTTTGCAACAGGACCTGTGGGTTTTTTCCATGCCAGGAGGAGAGATTCTGGGTCAACCCCAGGACAGTGAGGGCTGTGCAGAACTGTTTCTGCCCATATTCGCTCTGGGCTACCCAGGTATTTCTAAGTACAAGACCACCCTGTCTAGTCTAGGAAAACATCTGTTTACAGTATGTTAGTTAACACTTCTGAACATGTTTTAAGCTGGCTATAGCCAACTCTAGTGAGGAGTGGGCCATGAAGAAGTGCTTTGTTTTCAGAGGTGTTAAGGCCTGTATGACATGTTAAAAATAGTTTTTAAAACCATGTTAATGAAGAGGCTTATAAGGTGTTTCCCTCCCTCATCTCGATGATGTCTGACAAATGCAACATATTCAATTGCACTTGACAGCTACAAGTTGCTTCCTACCTGAAGCCTTGAAAACTTTCTTCCATTTGTAAGAGGCTTTTCTCTCGGGTGACCTGTTTGTGTGCAATTCCTGTTCTTCCCATATCAGGATTGACGGCTTCTTCATCGTCCCATACATGCCTGCCAAATTAACAGGATATGAGCTAAGTTAACTTTAACAGTTCATTTTTGAATTATGTTTCTCTGAGGACATAACGGGAGCAGATGAAATATTGCCACTTACAACTACTTTTTAATTAAAACCTGAATGTACTGCGCTATATGGCAGCCACCTAGTCTGACAAAGAATTAAAAGGGGAAGTCATATTTTGCAAGAATTACAGCACTATAAGTAGAGCTGACTGAAAGACAGTATTCCTTCCTCCACAGTTAGAAATTTATTACAATGTTTCATTGGGATTTTGAATTTTTTTTACTGGTTGTTTGAAGTTCTTATGAAACTTTTGAAAATGTTTCTTTCAGTTATACCAAGAGGCCACACAGAATAAGTAAGAGAAAACCCTACTGTATGAACAATCTAATGCACCTCAAAAGGCTCAGCAACACACAGTGATGTGAGATTTACTTGTAGAAGGTCAAATCAATTTTATGATCAGGCAAACATTAGCAAATTACTTTTCTTAGAATCAAAGCAAACGAAATATTTTCCAAGAAACACTTTTCAGGACAAATCAAATGGCACTTATTAGGAAAAAAAAAATCACTCTGTAGGACTTGTTCTATTTAAGGCACTTATTCCCTTCATAATGGTAAGCTGTTGCATCCAAACATCATGCAGGGACAAATTCAGCTATCGTTTAAAAGTCTTCTATTCTGTAGGGCAAATGAGTCATAACTGGGGCCTGTTTGTCTGTAAAATAATGTATAATCTTTGAGAGGTGGTTCTAATCTGCTTGCTTGCCTACCTTTAAAATAGGATGTCACAGGCTTCTGGCCCATAAGAAAAGCATTGTCTGCTCAAGGGGCAATATTTGCTTTAAACCTGCTGGGTGCTCAAAGTTGTCTCCAGATGGTGCACAATGGGGAAAGGGAAAAGGGTGACTGCTGTCTAAAGGCTTGAGAAAGAAGACATCTGCCTTGCTTCAAGGACAGAGAGAGCTGGAATAAGCCTTTGAAGAAAGTATTTTCTTAGTGTCCTAGTGAGAGCCCAAGGAGCACTCCAGGTGGCTTTTCCTGGCTAGGAATTGACCTCCTCTGTGCTGTGTTTGGTGAAAGCTGTAAAGACCTCCGCAGGCTGGTGCCGGAGGCGCTCTGCTCCCCTTGTCAGTCCAGGCTCTGCAAAAAGTGACTCAGATTGAACTGCTTTGCTTCAAGTCTGTGCTGCAGTTTAAGTCTTGATGTCATTCTCATATATCAGCATTTTCCATTAATAGAAGTGCAGTGCCAGATGTACTGTAACTCCACCAGGGCTAAAAGCGGTCCATGGCACATCCCTCCCCTCTGGGAGGTGGCAGAAAAGTCTTGTTCTCTCTGCTTGAGCACTCTGCCTCTCTGCTTCTCAGAAAACCGAGATAAGACTTGAAGTCTTATTTTACCTGCTTCTGTGTTTTAGCTGCAGAGTCAGTTGCAGTGTGTTGCTTTGTGTCATAGTGTGACCCTGTGTGACTGACACAGGCGGACACGACCTGTGCTCCAGAGCTGGGGCTATGAATAAAAATATCTGCTAGAGAGGTCTGAAGAGAAACACAGAGAGCAAGTGAAGGAAAGAAGCCTTCTGCTTGTCACTCCAGCGCCCAAAACTTTGGGGACTTTACTTTTGTTGCACTCTGATATTGGTCACTTCTTAAAAGGATGTCATTTATTTTCATATTTCTGCCTGTTCCCTCCCACCACCACCCTGGACCTTATATAAATAACTCTGAAGTTTGCTGTTCCTGAATGAAACTGGGGTAGGGAAGAAGGGAATGCTTCCTGCCTTTACAGTTTGCATACATGTTGAATTAGTCAACACTAAGCGTATAGTTACTGGAACTGGAATTTTCCATCAGTGTTTACTCATTGTAAAATGTGGCCTCCGTAAATTGAAAGCAGGATGGAAATTCAAATCTCTAATGAGCTCTAATAGCTTTCCCAATTCTATGCGAGTCTCGCATAGCAAGAGAAGAGAGAAAATGCTTTTTTTATATATGTAAATATGAAACCACAAAGGTGACCAGAGGCAAGGAGTGGAAGGCACGTAACCTGAAATGAGTTTTAGGTTGATGACAACTCAATTTGACCACTTAAAATGGGCTGGGGGTGGGAAAGGCTATAATGGAGGACAGGCCCCTGCGTTTTTACAGTTAAAGGGTGATTCAATTACAAAATGGCATTTGGGGGCTAGAAAAATCAAAACTTTCAGGGCTATTTTTCTGGCATGAATGCAAAGCTTAAGCAGACTTGAACGATGTGTATGTCATGTTTTCACCTATAGGACAGGGGAGTTCTGCATTTAATGATTGCAGCAGGCAAAATGGAACTTAAATGTGAAAATTAAGAAATATGGGGGAGAGGCTCATGTTCTAATTCTCCTTCCTCTATATTAAGAGCCTTCAGAAGTGCATAAGCACCACTTAGGTGTAGCGCAGTTAGTCATACAGGCATAAATGAGTCTGTTTCAACCCCTGGAGATAGCCCTCTGGTGTGACGTGCTTTTGCACAGGAGGAAATACAATTATTCATGACTGAAAATAAGCGTTCATTATTCATCAGTCCATTGTTCTAAAGAGTTTAACCCATCCAGTTTGGGGTTAGACACAAATGCCACCTCACCTAGCTATTCAACAGGATTATTTCACCTATTGAATAACAACCAATCAAAGTGAAGAGACTTCAGACAGCTCATAGGCTTCAACCAGTTTGACCAAACCAGGGCAGTGAATATTTTTGAATAATAAACACAGTCCCAGAAACTAGGGCAAACCGCTCGAGAACAGAAGGAAGGCTCTGATGTTTGGACAGTTTCTTCATAACAAAGTGTTTGGCTACTGTAACAAAGCATCAAGCCTAGGAGGTTTTCTCCATAAGCACGTATGATTCAAAAAAACTTTAAAAGGGGTTGATTTCAGCCTCTAGTGGGAAGCTGTTGCCTGGTCTAAATTGGTGCAATTCTCTTGAAGACAATGTTCCTAAGTCACCTTACCCAGGCTGACAATTTGGCCTGGTACCATATACTGTGCCTCTCAGGCATTTCCTCCCAGAGCCTCACCAGGGAACTGGAGGAACAATTTAATGCTGCCAGCAAGGTTCCTGGGCTGAGCTGACTGCAGGCCAGGCCAACCCCACCATGCCACAGCAAGGAGACTTCAGAAAAGCAGTTTGGTCATGCCTGTCTTTTCTTGGTGAAAATGCCACAGCAATTCCTCTGTTACCTGGGAGTTTCCAATACACTAAGTGTCAGGAAAACAATTTACCAGCTGGGCAGAAAAAATTTCAAGGAAGTAGATTCTTAAATAACAAGTAAAAAATAAGTAGTTCTGTAACAGAATATATATATATACATACACACATATAATTTTATACATCAAGGAAGTATTTAACATTTTAAAAAGTATTTAATTTTTATATACCATTTGATCTTGCTACATTATTAAAACTAAATCTGTATCCATATTTCTTAGAACTATTTAGAAGGTTTCCAACTGAAGACATTGTAATATGGTAAGCTGGAGTTCCATGTAGCTTCCCCCCCCCCCACCCCGTTGGTTTCCTTTCCCTATCAAGACTGTCCTCCTCTGGTAAATTTTCCTGGAGGCTTGAGATAAGGAGTGAGAAAAAGAATGGACACACACTCCAGATATTCTTTCTGACAAACTGAATTATTTATAAGGGAAAAATAAAACTGTAGAACTCGTTTGGCTCTAATCTTGGTATTTTTCCAATATTTGTGTATTGGGGAACTGTCCAACTCTGGTTAACAAGAGACAATGCTCTATTTCTAAACTGGTGCAAAGTTGAGCCCTAGTTTTGGACGCTTTTACATTGGCATAAAGGTTATGTTACATCTGTGCATATTTCCAATGACTTACAGAATCAGCGATTAGTATGTGAGTGCTGAATAAACAGTTTCGCAGATAACTTTGTCTTTATTTTATCTTGCACCTCTAACCCTACCACCACCACTGGAAATGGCAAGCAAAAGCAAGTCTCCCACAAGAGTACAGATAAGAGTGTAAGGTTAAGGAATTGCATGAAAACATATGGATCACTTGTTTTATGTGCTATATGTAATGAATATAGATGTCTCTTTTTTTAAAAAAAAAAAAAAAAAAAATTGTTAGTCTTGTGTGGTTTAACGATTGAAGCTTGGAAATGAAACACTTCCCTGGGTTTTGTTGTAAAATCAGCTTACATATGGGAATGAAATTCATGGGAGCAAAGTTGAGGCCAAATGAGGGGGGTATTGCTTCAGAATACTGGCGGGGGCTTGTGGAAGAATTTAGGAGCTCATATAACATGAGTAACCAAATACTTATGAAGCTTTTTCTTCCCTCTCCTTGTTTTTTTTTTTTTTTTTAAAGAAATGATCCACTTTGTTCCTGCCATCTGCAAACTTAAGATTCAGAAAACAGGCTGGGGCAGCATATGGCTCTTGTACTCTCTTCTCTTTCAGTAATATATACATATGGCTGCTATTAGTTGTGAACATGGCAACATATTCTGCATGCATACAAATAGAAGACCTACTTTTAAAATATAGCCGACCAATATGCATTTTTTAATTATTGTTGAAATATCTTGGTTTGCAAACAGAATTCCTCAGTCCAGCAGTGATAAAATAATAAGCAAGTAACTGACGTGCACAGCAGGACTCCCAGCTACCTGCTAAATCTTACAACAAACTAAGCTCGCTCTTCACGGCTCAGCTCCCATTTCCACATGGCTGCCTTGCTGTTTTGTTCTTTTGAAATCTGATAAAGTTCTCCGGCCTGTAAAACGCAGGTTGGACTTGCTGACCGTGTTGATCCCTGCCAGGAGCAGAACCTGTGGCCGCGCGGAGCCGTGAGGGCTCTGCCTGCACCGGCGTGCCCAGCACCCTGCAGTGGCAGGAGCAGGGGCGGCCAAGGGACGTGCTGGAGGGTTTGGTGTTTCGGAAGTGTGCCGGGGGCTGCGGGACCTCTCCGTCTGCGCGGGTGTCAGAGGAGGGCTCGGCGGCAGCAGGCTGCTTGGTGGTAGCAGCAGTGTGACACAGGGGACGGAGGCTTCTAACACCAACTGGCTCTGCCCACTGGTGATGAGCAAGAGATGGGCATGCAGGAGGAGGAGTGTTGCTGCAGCTTTTATGAGTTGTATAACTCTTTAATCACAGTTTTTATATGTATGGCCAGGGTCCTTGGCTCTCAGCAGAGGAGTCATCTGTCTAAGCAAAAGACTTTTCAAAAGCCTTTCAGGGAATTACAAGCTGGCTTCCCATGGAAAACGCATAGTGTGTAGGTGCATAGCTTCTTGTGGGGGAAACTGTACACTGTATATAGATGATGCATAGATTCTTATTTAAAAAATAAAAGCTTTGAATAGGAAGTGCCCCTTCGTCCTAAAATAGTTCCTTCCCAGCCTATAGCATCAGAATGAGATCTGTTTTCTCTGTCTAGGTTGTTATGTAGGCCTGATTGTGGCTGTATCAAAGTGCTTCTCTAGTACTGATAAATCCCAAGAGAAATGAAGGCATTGGAGTTGCAGGCCAATTTTTCAAAGACGTTTTTGCATAACCCATATTAAAGGCATAAAGGCGTAGCTACAAATATTAACCATTTGACTCATAACTCCAAGCATAGTCATTTGCAGCTTAGAAAATGGCCTGATTTATCCGAGGTGGCCTGAGTTCTTGTAGCTGAGCTAAGTTAAATAATGCAGTACTCTTTAAAATTGCATGAGTATATAATTTCATTTGCCTTATTCGTTCATAATTCCTATTGCCTGGTAGTTTATTGCAGTCAGTGATTATCACATTTGATTGATCTCTCTCTGATATGAGTGAGACTGGCAGGTTGTTGTGACTCCTCCTTCCCTCTGAGTTTAGGAATTAGTGTTTGGCGTGGCCGTTTATCTTAAGGTAAGTCTAGCACAGAAAAGTGAGTGAGGAACGGTTAGCTTCTAATAAAATAATTTGATCTACAGGGCTGCCATCCTCAGAAAGCAAAAATAAATAAATAAATTTCCTACAGTGTTTCTGTAGCGCAGTGTGGTCGTTTCTGCTCTCAGTCACAAGAGTGGCTCCATGAACTAAGCTAATGACTAACCAAAAGCAGACAGATGCTGAAGGAGAGGTGCAAGGCAAATGAAAGTACTAGGAGAGCCTCCATTGCTGCTATCAACTGCAAAACAGAGCAGCAAGACCAGCTGCTCCTTCAGAAGAGGTGGAGATAGTCCAAGAGCATACGGGACTGGTGAAAAGCCTTGATGCTTCAGTGCTCCGTGTTGCTCTGCCAGCATCTTGGGATGCAGCCTTGAACAAGCCACTGCAGCTGTATACTCCGTCCCTTTCCCAGAATTAGCTATGCTTGCTGCTGCTGGTGTTGCTGCCCTCATAGCTCTGCTTGCAAAAGAGATCGCCTGAATGTCCCTTGACACACAGAAGGAAAAAATCAGCTGGATTAACTCAATCCACCCATTTAAATAGATTAAACGTACCAGATGATTTTTTTGTGTGGATTGACTTAGGAAGTGATCATAAAAGCCACTCTGCTGGCAGCCTCAGGAGGATGAGAACAGGTGGCCAAGGATGACAGGCCAGTATCTCTGACCAGGATAGCTGTGTGCACAGTCAGCTCTCTCTAGGTCCTTTAGGAGTCTCGGAACTAATTTCTGAGAGCAAGTACTTCTGCTGATCTGAAACACCATTGTGAAGTGCAGGGTGAGAAAGCGTCTTTCAGATAATGAGGCCTAAGATAACATGGGCATTAACTTTATTAATTTGTATCACTTATCTCTCTACTTGTGTGAGGAAGGTATTATCATCTCTATTTAGCAGATAAGGGACAGGGAGAAGCTCATAAAGTACCAAAGAATTCCAGATGGCTCATATCTTAGTGGAGATGAAAGCATAAGAAATGAAATCCTGGCCCTATGAAAGTCAGCAGGACTTCTACAACTAACTTCAGCGTAGCAGATATGAATTAACAGAGGGAGGCTGTACTGTGCAGCCAGAGGCATTGCTCACACTGAATGTCATCTCTCCTGCAGAAATCTGAGACGTTGCAGAGGAATAGTACAAAACAAGGAAAGAGAAAGTAGACAGAAGCAACCATGATGAGCAATGGTCAGTAGCACAGTAAACTGTGAGGAGAGGGGAGAGAAAGGGAGCTGAGGAAAATGCAGCCGGGTAGTGGGAAAACAACTCTGAGTGGTCCCTGGAATAAGGGTAGAAAGGAGGAGTTGTATGTCCCCAGAATGTTGTGCCAGCTGAAGAAAGCCTTGGTTCAAATAATCTACAGCAAGAGTAGGCTGGGATTGGATGTGAAACAGCAGTTTCTCCATTCTCCAGCAGTTTAAGTCAAGGACTCTAGATCAGTGCAGGCTGGCAGGGCAGGTGCACTGGAGAGCCTTGTGGGCCTTGCTCTTCTTGCAAAGCCAAAGGCAGCCAACCTTTGGGCATGATGTGGTAAATACTGATATCGCATAGCCCTGTCTGTTGTGCTTCGTCTGTAATTAGCTGAAGCCCAAGGTACTATGGCAATTGTGGCTAAGGCAATTTAATCAGACTAGAGCTTTGGTGGTGTGAACTCCTCTCAGGTCAGCTTAGGTTCTCAGTCTGTTGGGTCCAGTCCGTCTCCACTTTTTTTTCTTCCTTCCCGTGTACCACCCTCACCGCAGTCAATATTGACAGTCACAAAGCAAATGCCAACATTTCTAGGCAACGTGCCCAAAGAGCAACATGGCACAGCAATTTCTCAAGCAGCTGGATCCCAGAGCGCTTGGACATGACGCGAAGAACTTGCACAGTATCTGATGGTATAAGCTGAGATCCTGGAGGTGAGCGATTAAGACTTCTCTCCCCCTTTTTCCTCCTGGTCACAGAACACTTGACCATCTGATCTAAATGCACCTAAAGTTAAGAAGCCAGAAAAAAAACAAAACTCCTTATGGACAAGATTAAGCTATAATAAAGCCTATGTTACAATTTGAGGGGTGAGGGGTTGACTTACATTTATCTGAATGTTAAGATGTCTTTGCACCTAGTAACATTATACTCATTCATCCTGCTACCACAAAATAAAGTTGCTAGTATACCTGAAAATTGAGATCTATAGGCCTGCAGCTAGGATAACAAATATATGATGTTAATCATCACAAGCCTTTTAATTCTGTGTGCCTTATGTCATTGTGGAAGGCATTTAAGATGCATTTCAAAAGCTATGTTTGTATCAAACAAATGTCTTTTTATTTACATTAGCAAAGTTACAGTAGTAAAAATTTCACAAAAGCAGCCATGAATGTTCCTTTCTTTGGAAACCAAACCTTGCATACACACAAATTGTGCAAAAGAAATTTTTACAAAGAGAAAGTTTTTCACCGTCAGTCAGCTGACAGCAAGTGTTCACATTTAACCAACCCATGCCACAGTATTATTGCAAATTTTGCAGAACAAATACCAGCACTCACTCAAAACCATTAACAAGGAAATCCAAGAAAATTGTTGTGATGTTTTCTTTTTCTTTTTCTTTTTTTCTTTTCTTTTTTTTTTTTTGCTGACACAGTGCTTTGATCTGCCATGCAACTGGGTCAGTGTGTGGGAAATACATTTTAATATCCACAGCTGTGATGTGAATATTGTGCAAGGGATCCTAAATATAAAACATCGCAGATCACTGAGTAGAGGACTCTCCAAGGGGGTGGGGGATGAACCAAAAACTTGACTTGCGAGAGAATGTATTTCACTAGCACAGTGACCAAAGTAATCCAAAGCTGAAAAAAACAGATGTCACTGGGCCAGATCCTCATTGAGTTAAAACAGCACAGGCCTGCTGCAATCACCTGCTTGCATGGAGCTCTGCTACCTAAGAAGAGCTCTGGTGTCGGCTTCTAGAGAGGGAGCGTGCTGGTACCCGGCCTGGTGAACTACTAGGCTTTGTCCGCACACACACACAAGTAGCTGGATGCCTCTGAAGAGAAAAGCCATGGGAGATAACCTGTCCCATGGGCTCACCAATAGCTAGAGTGGTGTTAGGGCCAGAATAAGTGGGAATGGGCTAGTGTTTCCTACTGTGTCTCTGGACAGGTGTCTGTGTAGTAGAGAAGGTTCATGGTGTGTACTTTGATTTCTAAAAGTCCTTCCTGTACAGAGCCTGGGAGCACAGAGAAATCTTTCAGTTCTGGGCAGCAATACCAAGGATCTCCTCCTTGCATCCAGCTGACCAAGCAGCTGATGAGCAACGGGGTGCTCTAGAAGACCTTGGCTCAGTGTGAGTGGACAGAGAGCCTGCCCTGGGGAGACCTCAAGGGTAGCCTAGCCAAAGAGAAACCATAGAAGGAAGGACAAAGAAGACAGAGACAGATAAGCAGGGGTAAGAAGGAGGAAGTTTGGGGAAGTGGGAAGAGAGCGTCACTGTTCAGCCATGCCTTAGTTGGGATATATTGCAGAGGAGGGGGTTGGACTCTTCTCCAGGAACTTCACTGCCCTGCTGGCAGTGAGGTTACAGCCCTCCCATGCATGGGTTACACCCCTCTCAAACACCAGGCTGAGGAGGTGCCCCAGCATGTGCCCTATGAGACGCTCTGAACTGGGGCTGAAATTCCTGTCCCTCCCAAGAGGGATCAAATTAGAGCTGTGAAGACGGAGATTCCTGGACAGCAGCATTAATTCAGCTAGGATGTAGGCCAGTCCACCCATTAGCCCTTCATCTTGCATCTAGAAAGACCTGGGGAGATTCCCAAGCAGAGGTGCTTGAAGAAATTCACCTCAGGAGGCCACTTGCCTCACATGATGCCTAAGGTGAGGTCTGCAGGTTGTTCTCAGTCTGGTATGCCGGCAAAAATGACAGCAGTGAGGCTCAGAGAAAAAGTCACAACCTGTCAGTTAAACCTCTGACCTGGCTGTTTGTTAATCAATCCCACAGCAGGCAAGGAACCAAGAGGAAGCTCAATTTTTTTTTTTCATCCAGAAGGCGTTAAAAATCAGACATGTTATTTCTTCCCAGGTCACTGTCCGAGTCTCTGCTCCCCCTTGTTCATTCCTGTGTTCTCTCCCCATGATGAGTCAAGCCCTCTGTGCTTTGGTGGGACCCTCTCCTGCTCGTTTCTTGGCCTACCTCACCTTTCTCCAGAGACTGAGGTCTACTGGGGCCTTCCACAGCCCCCAGAGCAGGATCTTTTCCCTGGAAAAAGCAAAATGTTTGTTTTGCGCAACAAAAAGCAAGGCAGTTAGTGTGCTTATAGCACATTTCCTAAAGCATTCATGCCTTCCTAGTTTGCTGGTGAACTCTAATGCTCTCAGTCCTGTGCATTTTGATTTCTACTGTAGGCACGATCCACAAGCTTGCCCTAAAAATTACCTTTCAGGGATACGTGGCTTTCTATGAAGTTTTTCATCATCTTCTGATACTCGTCGTCAGTCATGTGGAGCTGTGCTGTCTCGATGCTTGGAGAGCACTCTTCCTTTGTAGTCTTCCATTCCTTCTGAGGAGGCCAGTGCGCAGCAGACACTTTAAAACCGGCTTTATCCAGGTTCCTTGCAAACATCCTGCCAATGGAGCTGTTGGACACGAGGATTACAATCGCCCTCCCTTTTACATCAATGTTCCTCTCCATAATTCCAAAGAAGAAGAAGATAGTGAAGCAGGTCAGAAATGCAATGGAAATGCATACGAAGGCGTAAAGGAGGCAAGAGAGGGTCATTGCGAGTAGTAAGTCTATGGCCAGCAGGAAGACCTGTCGGAAGAAGAACACCATCGTTTGAAGAGTGACCCTCCTCCTCGCTCACAAGCGAGCTGAGAAATCTGCGAGGAGTCACAGCGTGCAACCGCACTATTATAAAGCCAGGCAGCGTTGTGAAACATGCAGAGGCAAGTCAGAATCCCACAGGGAGGATGAATCATTATCTGGGATATAACAACAACGGAGGTTTCCAAACCACATACATTTTGGGAGAGTGCTGCTCAAGGTGTTTGTCTTGGCTTTGCTGTGCATTTGATACTCCACTGGGCTGAAATTTAAGAATTTATTTTGTAAGAGCATTTACTCATGTCTTTTTTTAGGGCCAGTTATAAACACAGGTTATTTTAAAATTTTTAGGGGATTTCTTAAAATAATGTGCGCTAGGCATTGAGAAATCCACATGCATTGCTACAGAGTAGAAATAATCCCCATATCTGCTTGGCATGCAATATTCTTAAATTTACCACTCTTGATAGCATTGCAAAGCAGGCAATTTCAGCGAATGGGGTAAAGAGCCCAAGAGAACACAGACCTTGAAATTCTGCGCCATGCCACCAGCTTTTGTTTTGCTGTAAAATATACTGTGCGGGGAACATTGTGCTTCCTATTTGCAGGGACTTTGTCAGCCTGAACATTTTGGAAACAGGGCATTCATGTCGGAGACGAGAGAAATAAGCTGAGCAGGAACTTTTCCTATTGAGGACAGAGCTCTTGAGGAGCTTACTGCTCTTTCTCGTGCCGGCGGCGTGGCAGGCAGACCCGCGCCGCAGAGAGGGCTGTGTTTATAACCGCCTGGAGGAATACCCTTTCCGCACAGGACCTAGCGGGGCTCCGCACTGCAGCTGTAGCCTCTGCAGAACTGGAAAGAGCCTGGCAGCCTTAAGAGCAAGACTGGAAAAAGTAAATCCTCCAGCTTCAAGGTCCAGCTAACCTCTAACAGTGGGTCGGAAGGCAGCTTCCTATATATGCTGGTGGTTTCCTAACTGCCAGCTCGTTCTCTGCTCTCTGAAGCAGCCAGTGCTGGAGATGAGATCCTTGCCTCCTCTTACTGTGTGATGTGAGGTGGAGAAGGTTGTTGCTGATCACCATTAAAGCCCCAGTGTCAGAGAAACTGCTTTTTAAATAGGAGATCTCTCTCTTTTTTTTTTTTTTTTTTTTTTGTTAATTGTGGCTAGATGTAGAAGGTATCTCCCAGAAGGCTGATCTTTCCCTTCCCCAAAGGAAAGCAGGCAGCCGTACGCAACGCAGCGTCCTACACAGCAGGTTTCTCCACGGGGCAGGACCCGGCACGCAAAGGGCCTGTCTCGGGAGCGGGACGGCAGGCGTACGAGGAGCCCTGCAGCGGGCAGCCGCGCCGGGGCAGCGCAGGGCGTTGCTGCGGTCCGGCTGACGAAGGCGGCACGCTGGTGCCCTGCTCGGCTTGCGACACGGCCTCTTCTGCGCTGAGGCACGTTGCGCTGCAGGCGGGCGACGTCTTTATGTCCCGTTCCACCTGGAAAGGCTTGGGAGGTGTGGGGCACGCTGTCAACACAAGCCACACTGGTTTTTCTGGTGCTTCTTGTTTGTCCCCTGTGTTAACCGGCAAGTCTCTGTCTCCCAGGCTGGCAGCGCAGCTGATACGTGTCCCAGCGACCCACCTCGGGGTGCTTCTGGGCTGGGTTTGCTGGCTGCACGAGAGCACACGTATAAACGTACAGAGCTTTTCTAAAGTGGACAAGGGGATGCAAAGATCCAGTTTGCCTTTAATTAGGCATGTGTTTCATAAGCAGTGAAAGACAGCAGGGCTGTGGGTGTGCATGGAGGGGTCATCTTGCTCACTGAGCGCTGCTCAAATTTTCATACCTTTCATGTCAGAAGTCCAGACCTGCAAACTCTGAATGACAGAAGAGCACTAGATGCACAGTTTATTTTGCAGAAAGTGGGTACCATCACTATTTCTGGCAGAGGAGCTGTGCATGTAAATGCCCATGCTCTGTGTTGAGCTTGTAGGAGGAGGCACTCTCCGAGCCGAGAAGTGTGCAAGGTGCCTCCTTGTAGGTGAAGAAAGCAGAAACTTTTGGCATAGGTGCGCACTGCCATGGTTGGGCCAGGCAGGCTGCCTGCAGCACTGGAGGGTGAGTGCCCGCTCTCGCAGCAGGACTAGCAGGAGCGGGCAGCTGCACCGACACTGTCGTGTGGGGCCGGGGCCTGGCTGCGGTGCAGCGCACCGGCTTGGAGTGTAAGCAGGGCAAGTTCCTGTCTGCACTTCTGCATGCTGATACCCACCAGCTCCTCGAGTCGGCAGCCTGAGCCTTGCATACCCAGGCAGTCTCAGCTATAACGAGCTTATAGTCACCTTTGCGGCCAGAAAAAAAAAGAAAGAAAGAAAGAAAAGAAAAAAAACTGCTTCTGCAAGCATCTGCAAGAAATGAATTTGCACCTCGACCGTGCTAGCTTTAATGAATGAATATTAAAAGCCTCCATGCTCTTTAATGTTGGAGCTGCAAAGTCAGCCTAAAAGGCAGGAAGGGGAGCTCTGTGCCACAGGAGAAACAAACTTTAATCTTCCTTATCTGGGCATCAGACATTTCACATTCATCTGCCAGTGATGCAGGTTTGAGGATTTCCCCGCTGCATATCAAAACAGATTAATTTTGGGAACCAAAGTTACATGTTTGGCTATAGGAAGAATTTATTCTCTAAAAGCAGAACCGTCACAGAACGCTCCCGATTATCTTCAGAGCTAGTCAAAAAGGGTCTGCCTTTTAAATGCGTCTTGACTGAAGCTATTTTTATAAAAACACATGTAAAGTATTTGTTATTTTGTTAAACAAACAAACAAACAAACAATTTTTCCCCCTCCAGCAAATATTGTAATTATTTTTGGCGGCTTTTTACAGGGCAAAAAAACGGCCTGCCTGACTCCCTGCCTGACTCTGAGCCTGGAGCCCCCAGGCCGGAGCCCCCAGCCCTGTTCCCCCCCCCCCCGCGGCGGACGTGCCGACACCAACCAGCTCATTCCGGCGCGTTCATCTCCGCCGGGGCGCTGCCCCGCTCCGCGCAGCGCCGCCCGCGGCGGCGGCGCGACGGCGCCACCTGCCGGCCGGCCGCGGCGCCGCAGCTTTGAGCGCGGAGCGGGGAGCGGGGAGCGGCGGTGGGTGGGGGCCGGGCGAGCGGCGCCGCCGGGGTTCAGGGCCTGAAGCTGGCGGAAACGTTGGGAAGGTTGGAAATCCCGTTGCCGTTTGGCTGTCCGCGGGGAGCGCCGCTGCCGGCTCGCCCCTGCCTCCTCCTGCAAGTTGCTCCACCTGTGTTGTTACTACTTGAAGCCTTCTGTACTGATGGGAGAGCGCGGCTGGTTTTGGAAGGGTGTTTTGCCGGTGAAGGGAGTTCACAGCAATGCTAGAGCAGGGCTACATCATGGGATTCATGACAATTGCAGCCTCATAGGGATATCCTCTGTCTCTGCCAAACAGCGTAAGCAGGCAGCGGCAGGCTGCGCAGCCTGTGTTGCCTCCACGACCCCCCCGTAGGCTAGCTCAGGGCGAAGAGGGCTGAAAAGCGGCAAAGCGCCGGCTCGTTTGGAGGGTTACTCGAAGCCAAGAGCTACTCGTCGGGAGCCAGCGGTGGCTCCAGCAGAGCAGCAGCTCACTGGCTCCCTTCCGCCTCCCAGCCGACATCAGCAGCTCTTGAGCTTGGGGAAAGCTCTGTTTCCATCCTTATTCCGTGTTAACACTTCACAGCTTTCCCAGAAATTCAGTTCCCCGTTTTTAAAAGAAGCAAACCAACCTGCCGCCCTGAACCACTGCAAAAATCATGTTTCTAGAACTGATTTTTCTGTTCAATGGTTCTTCTCAGTCAATGAATAAACATGAAAATGAAAGGTGCCAGTGTGGGTCAAGAAAATACTTCAGCATCGGGGATTATTTTCCGCTGCTGTAGTGCCTGGTAACAGTAAAGGCCTCAGGCCTGCCCTGTGGTTTTGTCTTACCATATTCATAAGCATAAAGACATTTTGCCAGTGGGCGACCCATGGGGCAACTGTGACATGTCCTTTAACTCCATTGCTGGCTGTCACCCAACTTCCTTTTTGCATTGTAATTGCTAAGCTAACTGCTTCAAGGGTTTCCACTGTATCTTTTTCTAAATTTAATTAATGCTTGGGAGGCAACAGCAGTTTATGGAGCAGATTTTTATTTTCAGGCCTGCTCAAGAAGGTACCAAATTATGCTACACTTCTGCACAAGGTTTGCTATTTTTTGTGTTAAGTGAGAGGATTAAATGAATATGGCTGTGCTGTAAGCTAAGCAATGGAGACATTCCCTCAGATGCGTTGTTCCTCTCAGGAAGACATCTGGTTGTTTTCAGCACCCTGATCTGAGATCATCTTCAGGGTGGCAGAGGCCATCTGCTGGGGATCTCGCAATGGGTTTAAGTCCTTCCGGTGGCAGTTTTTTCCGTGAGTTGGAGGAACTAGAGAAAACAAAGTCAGTCAAACTACTTGTGGTTGGGCCTGGTGAGCTCAATAGCAGGGGCTGGGAAGCCAAGGGAGACCCACAGAGCTGTGAGAGCAGGTAAGCCAAAGAGTAATGATTTGGGGTGCCGCTGCCATCGTAGCTCTCCCCCACGCTGAGCCCTTGAGCTTTCTTCCCCTGCCAGCCAAAGGGCTCCTGCAAGCGCCATGGTGGGGACAGCCTTGGCAGGGCTGGGTGGAGAGATGGGCTCTGCTTCAAGGTAGGCATTTCACTTTGCAAAATGTCTCCAGCAGAAAATCAGCATCTGCTCACTCTTGTTGCAGGATGATTGGAAAGGGTTTGTGGCCTGTTGTCATGGGAGAACATGGGTCCATCCACTTTCGCTGCTGGGCCTGCTGCTTCTTTAGGCGTATAAACCATGATCTATTAGAAAGGTTTAAGTAGCCTTGATTTAGGGACTGCCTGGCCACCGAATAAGGGGTCAACTCCATTCTGAAGGTTCAATGTCTTCCTACTGTGACTTGATTTGGCTAATCCTTGAGAGCTCGATTCAGCTGTGTATCATAAGAGAGACTTATCTTAAGCCTCTCTTAAGCAGATCCTAAATGAAGCTAATCTCCTAGGCACTGATTATTTCCTCATCAGTACCACCATCGTGTTTCTGATGCTGCTAACCAAGCAACAAAAAGTGATGTTTTTTCTGAAAACTGTATCCTGAACTCAGTCCTCCAAAAGGCTTAGACGCTTTATGATGACAGCAAGGGACTTTGAGCCCTTTCTTAAAAGGGAGTAATTGACTAATGCATTTTCTTTTAGTTTGGTACTAGAGCAAGAGTAGATGGTAATGAAAAAATTCCTTCACTTCTTATCCGGCAGCTCAGTCTTACATGACTCGTAAAGACAGTCCCAGTTGCTTATTAATGGAGGCACATGAATGTCCTTTGATGTTTGACACCACTTTGCTATTCTGGTCATGATTCTAAAGGAGAAGAAAAGTATTAGCTTGGGTAGGTATTAGCCTCCTAGAGATTCCACTGCAATTCCGTAAAATACTGACTTCTTTATTTATACATCTCTTTAGAGTGCACCAGGATTCTCCGATTCTCTTCTCCTTTTTTCTAAGAAGCAAATTTCCTTTACTTGAGGCTTCTCGTTACTATTAAGTGTTTTTCAGTTGCAGCCTTTTAATTGGGTTGATCAGGAACAAAGAGGAGAAAATGAATGAGGCAATTTAGAATGATGATTTATAATGGTACAGTAGTAAGCTACGCTATATGGACAGTGTATGTTCGTCATGCACGCATGCACATACAGCTATATTAAAAGTCGTTTAAAGACATAAAGCTCTCAGTATTTGAAAAACAGTATGTGAGTACATAATTAAAGACTGTATTATAATGCACACACATCACAGGGTCAAATTTATATTCCACAGACAGCATTAATTTATTAATTTGTTAACTTGTAAGCATTGACCTTTTCAGTTAGAATACTCTTTTATGCAATACATGCATATTATTTCTTTAAAAAAAAAAAACAAAAAAACCCTTAACCCTGAAGTATAATATATAGAAACTTTTGAAACCTTCACAAAGATTATCCTCCAGCTTGGGATCCTCAAACTGTAAACAAACGCCAGTGTTATTTAACTTGACTAATAGATGGCCAGCAATAGAAAGCTTTTATCTTCACTGATTTTGCCAATGGATTTCTCAGCCACTGTGAACTTAACAGTAATATTTTAATGTTAGATATTGTGGGGATCATTATGCACATTGGTGACTTTCTTTATGGAAGTACTTAAATATTTCTCTGAAATGGATCTTAAATCCTTAAAAGGTCAGCTCTTCCTGAAACAGTATAATCCACAGGGACTGCCTCTATCGATTCCCAGTTCTTGCATCCAAACTATATCTCTGGGTTTTCTTATTCTTTCAGCCCTGGACCCTACCCCTAACTTGAACCCCTCACTGAGGTTTACGCTGGCTTCCAAGGATCTCTCCAGACCAAGGACAGAGCTCTTCTGGCAGTTCCCATCTCCTGTGGCAGCCCCTTTCAGCAGCCCCACAACTGTAGCTCTGGGATTTCTCTTTCCCTCAACCCTAACCCCAACTCTAACCCTAACCATAGGCTGACCATGCTCCAGGGGACTCGTTCCAACCTCCACAGCCCCCTTATGGCTTGTAGATCTGCACTTTGCTTTTCTCTCAACTCAAGCTCTAAGCTGATCCATAGGCCAGGGAGCCAGTGTTTCAAAAATTTCCTTGAGGTTGTGGAAGTTCTTCTAAAGCAGATGAGATTTTGCTGTAATTATGATCCCAGTTGTCATAGACTCATGGAATAGTCCGGGTTGGTCATCCAGTTCAGCCTCTTGCTCAGAGTAGGCCCAACTATCAGGAGATAAGCAATGCGATCACTGCAACTGGTGATGTTATGAGTCTCGGAGAGGCTCTTTTAAGAGCTTGTTCATGGATATCGAGTATTCTTTGCATGCAAGTGAAAGGAGCTCTTTCTTTTGACTACGGGAAATAATCCAGCAGGAGATTATTTGGGGAAGTTAAATAATGCTGGAAAGCATGCTTGTCTATAAACCATCAGACTGGTTAGTCAGGACTTTTTCCTTTGGGGGGTCAGTGCAGGTTTTAGATACAGCCCTCCTGAGCTTCATGATGGCTATCATGGGCTTCTTTCCCGTTGAAGAACCTTGATATCAGTCTCAGGGGCTTGAATTGGCATTAGAAACTGAAAACGCTGAAGAACAGAGAGAGCGAGTGTAGATTTATTGAACTTCACTTGACACGAAGATGCTAACAATTCTCTCTAGAAAATAAGAAAACTCAGCAGAGCAGGAATGCTAAGGGCAGAAGAAATTCTTCAGCATTCTTAAGGTGGCTTTATGTAGCTAGCATAGCTGTCTTGTTCGGGAAACTTGATCAGTAGAATAAGCCCTGCCATTTCTGGGTACAAAGTTTTATATGACCCTGTTGTCAGTTGCCTGTGTACGGAGTGGAACAACATGATTATAAGAAAAAAATATGTAAAATTAATTGTATGAATTGTTCACAAATTATTCAATTGGCTATGTTAGCTAGAGGAATAGAAAAATAAATTTAAATCTATGGATAAATAAACTGTAAATAAAAGTACAGATGAATTCATCAAAACAACTATTCTCCAAATATTATTTGAAAGTCTGGAACACTTTCCACCTATTGTCAATTATACTAGTTTACACTGATATGTAGGATCACTAAAATGGGAAATATCCCCGGCTGAAGATCGAATAGACTGTAAGCCTACAAGAGAGACTGGAGGAGGAGTGTCAGTGGATGAAGAGTAATAAAGGTACAGCTGTCCCTAGTACTGTTGGTTTGATCTATATTTTTTTTCACTATCCTCTGCTCAGAGAACTAATCAGAGGTGATAATTGATGGCATTGAGCAGATTTCCATCTGTTCCCACTGAGGGTTTGTATACCCTTCAGTGTGACTGGCAGCTGCATCGAATTGGTCAGGCACAGGGACAGAGGACAACGTGGGACTGGTTGGGGTACTGGGTCATACACCCTCTTGCGAGGATTGGCCCTTATCTACCACCACCTTCAACCATCTCCAAATCACGTATAGCATCAGGCTGGCAGTATCATGGAAGGGCTTGCACAATAATTCACCGGGACGATAACAAAAGGAGTTAAGAAAAGGTAAGAAGAGGCGATCTTGGAGTCACTGTTTGCTTTCTTTTTCTTTAAAAAAGGAGCCCAGTTGTTTCAGATAAGGTCAGAGTGCCACTATTTGAGACAGATTTTCAAGATGCATCTGTGAACTGTAGACTACCCGTTAACTAAAGCTCACTGATCCTTGTAAATTTTAGCACTGCTTATAAGCGGTAGCACTCCTTTCCCTCACTTAGTCTGTCCCACCTACTTAAACTGTAAGCTCCCAATGCATGAGATGCTGCATTTCTCTCCTGTCAAGAGCAATGGAGCTTTAACTACAGCTGGCATCTCCAAGCGTTGTCTCAAAACAAAAAATAAATCCTTTTTCCATCGTAACTGCTATATGAGTTAATATTACCCCACTTCTAAAGCTGAGAAAGTTAGATGAGAAAGGATAAATGATTTGCTGGAGGCCACCAGAGAACTCTGTTTCAGAGAGACAATTAACGAGGAGTCGTCGCAAGAAAATCAGTTGGGGCACACAGTTTGCTGCATTTTTGAAAAGGTTAGTAGCATCACTTCTTTTTATCTTTTGAAACTGTCAAAAGATGACAATAGTGTGTTAACTCTTGGATTAAACATACCTTTAAATACATTTCTTAAAACTGCTAATAGTCATACTGCAAAGTTCCTTTCCAGTTCAGCATTCATATTAATGCAGATTTTCCAGCTTAAATGCGTGGGCTTTTCTTGAGTGTGGAGATATCAAGTTGAGTTAAGCCTGAGTAGAAAGCATATTTTGGAAATCCTGAAAGCTGCCTTTAATCAGCAGCTGATTAAATGGATATTTAAATGGAGCCAAAAATGGATATTGCTAATTTCCAAAATGGACTCTTTTTTTGGCTTCCCATCTTTCCCTCAACGTGATGACAGAGGTGCTTTCCACTCTCACAGTAGACAAGCTTTTCTCGAAGGTCAGGGGCCCAGGATTTAAATAATAAAATCTGACTGAAGTTGAATTACTTCTGCC
The DNA here is from genome assembly GCF_040807025.1 of Struthio camelus. Classification (NCBI taxonomy): domain Eukaryota; kingdom Metazoa; phylum Chordata; class Aves; order Struthioniformes; family Struthionidae; genus Struthio; species Struthio camelus. Next base: position 129,320,579 of record NC_090944.1, read on the forward strand.
CATCGACACGTTTTCTAGTTATATGTACCAAAATATATCAGAAATATTTAATAGCCTCCGTTACAGAACCTTGTCTGTGCAGGAAAAGAAAGGAAGCACCCTGCAGTGAACAGAGCAGATACAATACACACCCTAGTTCAGCTGATTGTTCCAAACATCATTCCTCTTTATTAATAACAGACAAGCAGGTGTGTTTGTTATGTGTGCTTTTCATTGCACTGATCCTATGTTTTACCTGAATTCATTTAATTTCTTATGTCTCTCCCTACGCACTCTCTGCAAATTACTGAACAGCACCAAAGGTCTCCTTTTCTGAGACAAATCTGAAAGCCTGGCAGAGCCAGGAGGTAAGGGTTTGGTGAAGGTGGTGTTGGTGGGATTTTGGTTGTAGCTGAAATCCTCTTCCTTAGTATCCCACAGGCAAAAGTTTAGGCTGTTGTTGCCTACACACATCTGAGCAGCCATGCTGTCCTGGAGTGACCCTGCTGCAGGACTACAAGAGAGCAAAGCTTCGCAAAATAATTCAGTTTGGAAAAGGCCTTTGGAGTCCATGCAGTCCAACCACCTCCTCAAAGCAGGGCCAGCTACATCAGGCTGCTCTGAGCTGGACAAGGGAAAGCGTTCACTTTTCCATATCTCCAAGGATGGAGAATCCCCACCTCTGTGGGGATCCATCCCCTGCTCCAGTCTTTGACCACCCTTATGGTTAAAACATTTTTCCTTCTATCTAATGGGAATTCACTGTGTTACAACTTGTGCCTACTGCTTCTTGTCCTCTCCCTGTGCACCTCTGAGAAGAGTCTAGCTCTGTCTTATCTGTACCCTCTGACCAAAAAGGTGGAGACAGAAATACGGTCTCTACTTTGCCTTCTCATTTCCAGGCTGAAGAAGCCCCGTTACCTTCGCCTCTCCCCCTACGTCTTTTGTCTCAGTCGCTGACCATCCTGATGGCCCTCTGATGGACTGATTCCAATCTCTCAATGTACTTCTCCTCCAGAAGGCATCAGAGCACTATGTTTTTTCCATGTATTCTATCCTAGACTTAATTATTTCACCTGGAAAATTCTAATCATTCCTCAATGGATGAATTGTGATCTTCCAGGAGTGTTTTTGCCTGAGTGCTAAGTTTTCTGGCCCAGCTCCAAGTCATGGTTTGGTGCCTCAAGAGGGACTCAGCAAAGCTGGCTTCTTGAAACTGCAAGATATAGCTTGTAGCCTTAGATAAGTTACAGACCCTTCTATATTTTCCTCTTGTTTTTATACTTTCTGTCTAAAAACATATTGCTGTGTTGCTTCCCTTTTGCAGGGAGTACAAATCCCACTCCTGCCTGTCATGCATTTCACAGTCTGCCTGAGCTAACTAAACCAAGGTTTCAGAACTGGTTGTTGTCAGAAGTAAGGCCACCTTATTTACCTTCCTCTTCTGCTGCTACCCATTTGAGAGAAAGGGTGAAATACATGTTTAATGCAAAACATGCCGAGAAGGCTTTAATGACACTGGTGTGTGCCATCCTTCACTCCTCTGCAGGATTACTCCAGGATGAAGTGCTGCTGAAGTCATCTGTCCTTCATGTTTCTAGATGGTTGCAGCTCTGGTGAGCCTTTTATCTGCTCCATTCTTCCTCCAGCGGTGTTTTTGGAGTTTGTGGTACTCCCTGGGAAGGTGCAGTGTTCAGCACTCTCCCGGAGCCATGACTCTGCTTCCTACAGCATGTGACTTGAGACCAACAGGCTTCACTCAACAGGAGCCACTGCATAATGTCATAGCTGGCTCCAGGCAACTCAGGCTGGAGCCATTAAAGGCTGCCGTTCCTCTGCCTTTACAGTCACCTCAACTGAGGCAATGCAAACAAATCTCTCTGGCTTCCCTGCCTGGTTATTGCCTGGTCATTTTATTAACCTTTCCAATGCACAGTGCATGAAGGTTCATAGCATTTTCAAGAAATAAAAGTCTTGGTAGTGTAGAAACAAGAAATATTCTGTTCTCTTCAAAGCGAGACTGGGACAGAAGGACCCTTCCATTTGGGCTGCTAGGCTTTGCAGCAGTTTCAATTGCAGTTCATCAGGTTTAGGCTTTTGCACCTTAGTCCTACAGGAGACTGAGCTGGCTCGTTCCCAGAATGTCTTTCTTTAAATTTGAGCTGAACTGAGTAGTTTGACTTCTCTGTTACCTGACTTTCCTTCAAAGTAATCTTTCCCTGCCCTGCCTATTCAGAAGGTGCATGATGTTATACCACAATATTATGCCAATAACCAGAAACCACAGTAAGTGTCTTTGCGCTTTTGTGGTTCAGAGCTTGACTGCTCCAAATATGCCACTATTGCACAATGTAAATGGACATTTTCGGTGCCCCTGGAGTCTATCACAAGCTTTGCTTTTTGTGTGAGAATGTGCCATTCACAGAAGGAAACAGAAGAATAATACAAAAATATGTCCCTATCTTTTATTTCAATAAAAGCCATTTATTATTTCCCTCGGTGACAAAGAGCATATATAGGCATGTCCTGCCTGCTACTCAAGAGCTTGGGGAGCTGCATTATTTATGTGATATCACTCAAAAGTGTCACCACCAGTCAGCCAACTATTCTGACCGTTTGCCACTGTTCAGGTGCACTTCAGTTCCCACACAGGCAGCAGCGAAGTATGCAGAGCTCCCACTCAGCACAAGAACTGCTTTAAAACAATTGCAGCAGGTTTAAAGAAAGAAACATGTGAAAATAATGATTATGCTGCTGTGAGCTGCAAGGCCTTTGGCTAATCAAACTAGCTCCGAAAGGAGTGCCATTGCCCTTTCCTTCCTTCTCAGATGACTAGAACTAATCCAGCACCCTGCCTTAAAATAGGAGAGCTTTTAGGCATCGGTGTCTTAACAGCCTTGCAATCCTGCCATTACATGCCCTGCCCAAGCAGGGCTGTGAAAGAATAAAGGCAGATTTTTTTTGTCCTGAGATACAAACATGCAGTAGGGAGCCGTGCAAGGTGAACAGAAAGGGAATGAATGACGATCTCCATTAGGCACTTCAGAACAGGTACCTTTGTAACCCCTGGAAAACCTACCTTTCTCCAAGGGTTATCAAGAGAGACTAGGCTGCTATCAAGGTATCTGTTATAGCCTGTATGATTATCTCCTTCACTGGAGCCCAAACGGGAGGGGATCCCCTGGAATATCACATAAGCGTTAAACTTAACACATAAGACAGACTGTATCTCCATCTATTTCTGGATCACTTTAGCTATGCGTATTTAAGCTAGGTCAGTTGCAAAGCAGCTTTAAGCAGAAAGATGAACAGCTGCAATTAATACCACTGAACCTATATTTTTTATGAACTGCAAATGTTAGTATAGGCAAGAGAACAAAGACCTCTCCCAACCAACGTATGGGCTGAAAATTCAGCAAGAACATCAGTAAATTGTTCATGGAGATCATCTTGAACATTTGAGTATTTTAGCCTTGTCATCAGCAACTTTTCAAGATAATTACGTTGTGTGGAATGATTACTATAGAATGAAGGAGCCGGCTCCGGGGTAGTTTGTCTCTGCAGCAGCTCATTTTTCAGTGATATGAATGATGGTTTTAATCAACAGGTCTATGCGATGAAATAAATTCTATTGTCTCATCATTGCTTTGGGGTGCAGGTTGTTTTCACTGATATATTTTAATAGCTCCTGCAACATCCCAACAAATAAAAGGCTACATGTGCTTTACATGAGTATATTATGCTTTATGGCTGACATATGAAAGCTACCAAAAGATCTGGATGCCTAATTCCCGTCCATTTTAATAAGCTCGGGACGCCCAAACCCTTCATTGCCCCTAGCTGAAAAATCTATATGCAGCTGAAAAATCTATATATGCAGCACTTAATTCAAAGTATGTGGAAGTCAGTGGATAGACTCCTATTGATTTCAAAAGGTATTAGACCTGGCCCACGTCAAGAATTTTAGACAAAGCGTAAAGAAATTTGGTGTACTCTCCCTGCATTCCCAGATATTCCAGCATTTGACAATTTCTGCTTGGGCCTGGATATTTTCAGTAATGTTTTTGCTTAAAGACTGTAACTTCATCTTTCCTCCTTTGAAAAATATTCACAACTCTTGCTTCTTTTTTTTTTACAATTCTACCTGCGGTGCCTTCCTAAAACCCTGTTTTATGAACGAAGACAGGTACATCAGCTCACTGTAGTAGACCGTGGACGAGGCTTGAGATTGCCTCCTGCTGCATGTCACTGGGCCACAACTGAGCCCATGTGGCACTGGTGTCAGTATGGCACCAGCCACCTCAGACTGCCAGGAAAGTGGGTTTAAGGTAACCCATCTGGCTGAGTATTGCAGTAGCATTAGAGAGTACTAATTCAGCTGGGAGCAAGCAACCGCTGGTGCAAAGTTTCCTGGAGGGCTGCAGGCCATTCAGCCTCCACCTGCTGCCTCCAAAGGGATGTTTTAATTGCAGCCTTCTTCAGCAGGAGGTTTGGGGCTGTGGTAACACAAGCTGTTGCAGCTGTGTCAGGGCAGTGGTAGGCAGTAGGGTGTTGGGAGCTGATGAGAAGAGATGGGAAGAGGGCTCTGGTGAGCTGCTTTCTTCTTTTTTTTTTTTATTTTTCCTCCTGTTAAATGATGATGTGCATGCTGTCCTAAGTCATCTGAACGTACTGTTTAGATCAAGACAAGGACCTCTGCCAGTGCCTTGAAAAGGGGTCTGTACTGGAGAAGTCGCCCAGGTGATACATATGTGGATCAGAAAGTATGGTCATCAGTAATACTGCAGAAGTGACAGCAAAGTAAGCTTCTCCCCTTTTCTTCCTGAATATATCTTGGTCTTTCTTGGCCTTTGTCATATTGTTGAAAGGGGAAATGAATTCAGGATCTGTCCTCAAGTTGCCTTTGTCCTCAAGTCAAACTGTGTGCTGGAGATGCAACTTGAAGTCCTCCTTCTAGTAAGTACTGAGCTGTTAGTTTGCAGCCTTTTCTGTTTTCTCAGCTAGCACTGAGTTGAGCATTAGTAAAAGTAAATTTCAGTAGCTTGCAGAGGAACTATTAAATAAGTGGACACTTATGAAGGCCAATTTCAGCAACATGTGTGAAGCGTGAATCAGAACCAGGAAAAGAACCAAGCTGTCTTAGCTCTTGCTCTTGAATTTCTCACGTTCCTCTCGGGATTGCTAAGATGTGATCAATCACATTTTTACCTTAAAATCAGACAAGCCAAATGACAATGTTCAGGAAGACTGATTCAGTTCTGAGAAAAAAGTAGTAAAGTGTAAGTTTTGCAGACAAAACCTGGTTACAACTATTCTTCCAAACAAATTAAGCTTTAAAGCCTTTAAAAAGTCTGTTAAACCTCTAACTAGTACTGCTTACAAGACCATACTTCAAGTCATGCTGCACTGAGCAAAACTTCTCTTTAAAAGAGTCCTTGTGAAGGAAGGCACAATCCCAGGGAAGCAAAGATGATAAAAGCAGGAATAATTTTTGCTGTTGCTGAATAAATTCAGCACTTGCATCAGACATTCCCATTTGTTACCCATAATAATCTTTACATATTAAGTCTCACATTTATGCTAAAACATGTCTCTCCTTGTTTTATGTGCTGCACATACCAAGCTTGAGTTAAACGCAAGTTTCGCTTAGACTTAACTGCTGCAAATTATAGGCAAATGAACACAATGTGAAGGGGTTTTTTTGTGTACATTTTTACAGAAATATAAAGCAGAAAGTGGAGAGTTTCTTCATAACTTCTCTGGAAAGCAAAGCTCATTAACACATATCTCAAAGTTTGTAAAGGTTGTAAGTCTCTTTTTCTGCACACAGCCTTTGATGCCTTCTTCAGCGTTAACCTATTTGCTAAGGTCACTAGTAAAGCATTTGAAACATCTGTATTGTATCTAGAGTTCAAGGTATTGTCATTTTACTTGGGGAAGCCTGGGATGACTGTTATCTCTCCATCTGATCGTAACTGGGATGAGTGAATGCCCTCTGCCACACCGCCAACGCCACGGCCGCGAGACCCCTGGTGTGCCCCAAGCGCCGAGCGGGTGGCGTAGGGGGACGTGCCCGCAGACCTCGCACCCTGCGCGGTGCAGCCGCCGCTCTGCCAGCTCAGCGGAGGGGACGGTACTGCACAGGGTCTCGCTTGTTTTTGGTGAACCCAGTGATCAAGTCTTTGATCGTGTGCTACCACCCAAGTATTAGGTGGTTTCAAGCTAAGGAAATTAACTTATCAAGTACTTTCAGCCTATTCTGGCCTGGGTGCTATTACTGGATTACATTTACCCTGTCATAGACTGTATTTGTTGCCTGGCAGGGAAACCCTTCAAGGATAGTCCTGGGTCAGTGCTTTCTTGTCTGCTGGTTTTTTGTTTTTTTTTTTTGGCTCCTTAAAGACGTGTTTTCTAGGAACTGCAGCCCCTAGAGGTCCATGTAACTACAGGAAATGGGCCCTCCTGGGAGAAGAGGCCCGGGCTCAGAAGAGATTGTTGAAGTTTCTCCATGTTGTTTAGGAAAGAGGGCGCAGGTAGCTGAAAATCCCTCAAGATAGGAGAGAGTTAGTGGTTGGTTAGTGCTGGTAGCTGTTGCAGAGGGCAGGTCGCAGGAGCCCTGCTGCGAACAGGAGTCTGGGAAAAAAGCAGGAGTCTTGAGGAACGTCGTTAGGAGTTCACGCAGAGGTACCAAAGGAGACTCGATTACAGCGTGATTTCTCTGAAGTGGCAGTGACTAAAGGTGGACAGATATTTTTGTGATAATTGTTCAAGAGCCTGACTGGAAAGGGTTAAGTGGGCTTCCCTGTGGTGCAGGGGGAGAGTCTCAAAAGAAAATGCAGTGACTGATGATGAAGATCAGAGGAGGTAGGATGTGCTTATAAAACTTGACTCTGTATGACAGTGAATGCCCATCAGAAAGGGATGGTTAGGGAGGTAAATAGTCACAGGTTCAACCATAACAACATGTCATTTCCGTATTTGTGCCTAAAAGTAGCACGCATAAGTCTAAATGGACAAAAGAAAGGAGAGAGAGAGAGAATACCCTACCAAAAAAGCACACTTGAAGCACAGGGAGACTGAACAGCTTTCCCAAGATTGTACTGCCTGCAGCAAAGCCAGAAACTCGAGACCGTTCTCTTCCAACGACAACACGCCGTACCTGTGTTTTTCAGCCCTGTGCCTGGGGCGTGTATGCGTGCCTCTAGTTAAGAAGCTGTTTGTCTGAAAAGCAGCTTTTCAACATCCTCAGCAAGCTTTGCAAAATTACCTCGATAAAAGAGGTTGAGTTTTGTGAATGGATTTGTATATCACTGGTCGGGGGGTGGAAGGGAATGTTCCCATTGTGGGTGAAATTAAACCAAGATTCATTGGCTAAACTCTTTATTTTCCTAAGGAGAAAGCTGATTCTCATTTGTTAACGTTTCTGATGTGTCCATCTGTAATTAAATATAGTCTATCCACGAAATATCAGGGCACGTCGCATACATTTGAGCAGTTATAGCTTAGCATACATTTATTCGTATTGATTTTTCATAGTCTGCCACTTTAACTATAAGATTTACTTTGGTTTGGGGTTTTTATTTGTATTTCCTTTTCCTGGCAACTTGAGTCAAGCAGCTTTTGGGAAGAAACAAGAATGCAATTAAACATACAAAGAACTGGCATTTAGTTGAATGAAACGATATGAAGCGTACTGGATACCTAAGAAAAAAAGGCTTAGCAGAGCATGTTTTGCATTCAGTGCTGGTTTACTGAACCAAGGAAGTGTTATCTGAAGTCAGTGAGTTGTTTTACAGTCTCCGTGTTCTTTAGACTTTATAGCCAGCAGCTCTCTGCCTTGCCTCTCATTTTATTTATTGGAAATAGCCGTTCTGCTTTTCCAACTCCAGATTGGTGTTTTAGCTTTGAGTGAACTAGTTAAAGAAGATGCTGCATCTTCCACAAGATGCTGTATCTTGCACTTCAGCAAGCTGCAGTACCAGAGGCTTATCAGATGCCCCTTTATTTTTTTCATTGAAGTGGGATTCTTAAAGGCTGGCTTTATAAAAGCAGAAATCCGATATGTTCAGTAAAGGTTAACCATTCACAGTGAAGCTGTGTTTAATAGCTTTGGAGTGGAAACCGAGGAAAATCATATTGACTTTCAGTGGTACTTTAGCTGTTCCTGAAAATTTTATTTTTGGCCTTCATGAAAGCTTCCCCGTTTGCTTACAGCATCTTAATCACTTTGCAAAGGATGGAGGGGAAAAAAAAAAAAAACCCTCTCCAGGAGTTTCATTCTGAGGAGCCATGTGGAAAAAAAAGAACTTGTCTGTAATTGAAACATGTTTACCCGGGAAACAAATACCTATTGTATTTTAGCATGCAGTTCACACCTCACTGGATTTTACTAAACTGACATTATGTTAGTGCTGAATCTCAGGAGAAAAACAGCACTTCACAAAGCAAATAACCCAGAAATCATTTAAAGTACTCCTGTTTTCATTAAGTTGATAGAGACTAAAACATATTGTGCCAGCCTAATTATTTTGTAGTATTGCGAGTAACACAGTGGACATGCACTTTATTTTTAATTATAGTGACAATCTACTATGTCTACTGTGTGGGCCAAATCCTGTTCTTATTTGCACTTGGTGAGATCCTGCGATAGGCTGTAATGCTGTTTGAAATGGGCAGCATTTTAACATTATTCAGTGATATACGCCATCAGTGTTGTGATAGAAAACAAGCCAAGAGCAGAACACGTAGCCTTTCCTTTCCCACTGTTTGCACATAGCTGTGCAAAACTGTGTATGCGCTAGCTATCTGCTCTGGCCCTCGTTATGAGTCTGCCCACAGCTGTGGGAAAAGGAGCGTCAGATGACTTGCCAGCCGGCTATTTTGCCTGGTGTTTTTGCCGCTTCCTTTTGGCGCTTGCACTGGGCATGCACAGTTCTGGACACCTTGGAGCCTGTGTGACGCTCTGGTTTTCCTACATGCCTTCCTCTGACTGTGCACGTCCCCATGTGCCTGCTACAGTGAGGACCTGGCTCTTCACTGGCTTTTCTCTGTGTCAGCTTCTCAAGGACCTGCATGACACACTAAATCAGCAAAAGCTGTACCCTCGTGTCACTTTGCGCTCTCGAGAGACAAGTCTCAACACAAGAGATGCTGAGGCACTAATAAGGAAGACTACTAGTATCCCTAAAAGATGGGCTTCTAGTTTCTCTTTTGATGGAGGCCAGTAGATGACGTTTGTGGTGGGATCCACAGTGGTCCCACTCTACCGATTTGTTTTGGGAGTTCCCATTTCGTGAATCTCTAGGTCCAGGTTGCTCTGATGAATGCCTCGGCGCACTGCTGATGAAAGGAGAACTTGCTGCAGAAGGCAATGCTTACATGTGCTTGCTCGTTGTCCTCGGAGCAGAAAAGCAATCAAATCCCAACAAATAACCTTTTGGTTCTAATACTGGGGAATGTTTGATGAGATGCCCAAACTTTTACCTTGGTAAAACTTTACCTTTGCAGCCTACAATGCCTGCAGGGCCCCAAACCTTCTTGTGGGGAAGGAAGAGGCAGTGTGTGGCTCTACGTACAGGCAACAGGCTGACACAGAATACGTTAAGTTCAGGCAGAGCAGAGATATAATTAGTAATAACTGTCAGTGCTTACACAATTATAATGATGTGGTGTCAAATTGGTACTGAGATAACAGCCGTCTACAAGATTATTTAATTCATTGTTTTTACCATAGGGGTTGAGCAAAGGAGCTAGGAGGGGGAGTTTAATGGCAAGGTGCCAAAGTGGAATTAGAAGGTACCTGAATTCCCAAATAGCCAGCAAATCACTGTGCAAGTGAAATAACCTAATCCACCCTGCCTAGGTTCTCCACTTGTTACACAGGGATAATATAGTCCTGAATTGAGGACTGGAGGGGAAAAAAAAAAGTCTCAATTTTCTGGATCTCCTAGCCCTAAAAGACTGGGCAAATACAGGTGTACGTGTGTGTTTTGGTCAGAAACGAAGTCTTGCGGTGCTGGGCTCTAGGCAGTACGGTGGAGACCCAGTTTGGAGGGGAACACCATAAATCAAAGGGACTCCTGAAGGCGGTGGGCGCTACCTCGGTTTGAGCAAAGGCAGCGCTGCCGTCGTCTCCCCCCTGCCGCTGCGGCCGGCTGACGCTCCGGGGCTTCCCCCCCCCCCCCCGCCCCGTCTTTAGCAGCAGCGTTGGGGCGGCCGGGGGAAGCGCAGCTCCCCGGGAGGCAGCCGTGCTGCCCAGGCGCCTGTGATGCCCTTACAAGAAGAGGGGGGAGAGAGAGAGAGAGACAGAGAGAGAGAGATGTCGCGTCGCCATGGCGACGAGCCTGTCGGGATGAAGATGTGTCTGCGCGAACGGCGGCGGTCCAAAGCTTAAAGCAGCGCGTAGCACCACGTGCAAGCGTAGCCAAGTGATGCCCTAGGAAAATATGGGGGAGGGGGGCAAGGAAAATAAATAAGACAGCCGCTGTTGCGTTTCCCCGTCCCCGCTCGAGCAACGAGGGGAGAGCCATGCCTTTCAGCGTCTTTGCTCCCGGGTCCTGCCCAAACTGAATTAAGCCTCCCTTCCCGCAGCAAAGCTCGCGCGCTGAGCTGGAGCCCGCCAGCGCGAGAACGGATTAAAGAGAAAAATCGATGGCGCTGCGGCGAGAGAAGGGTGTGTACCCCGGCCGGAGGGAGGGCGCGCGGCCTGGCCGGGGACCCGCGGCCGGGGTGCGTGCGCAGCCCTGGGCCAAGGGGGCAGCGTCCGGCGCCGCGCTGGAGCGAGCTCCTGGCACGGCAAAACCGCCGCGTCCTGCTCCAGCCGCCACCAGTCAGGCCCCAAAACGATGACAGCGGCTGGTGTCTCATGATGCTTTTAGTAGCTGCCGTTGGAAGACGGGGTGTCCCTTTTCAGTTTTTGCGCTCTCCGAGAGTTGGCTTCCCCCCCCCCCCCGTAAGTAGGTTTTATGTTTTAAACAGTCTTATATAGGTCTTATCTATCTTTTTTTTCTTTTTTTGACTTAGCAAATCTGACTTTCTTTGAGATCTCCCTGCCTCTAGGAGTTGGAGGGTGACGTGCCAGGTTTAGGGTAACTAAATCTGCCCGGCCTGGGAACTGTTTCAGCCAGCCCTGTCGACAAGAAAATAAGAGATAAAACGTGGGATTGCTGAGCGAGGGCTGGTGGACGTGTCTGGGATGGGGGGGGACGAGGGGACTTGCTCTTTGCCGAGGCTGCCGACCGCCACGATTGTGGGGCATCTGGAGATGCTCCACGGAAAACACTGCTTTTCCCCTGGCGCTGTTATGCCAGCGGCGGTGGATTAAAGGAGGGTTCCCTCATCTGGGCTGGGGAGACTCCTTAATCCACAAAGCCTGGATTTAGAGGTCCTGAAGGGAGTAATCGCAACCAGACAGATCAGCGTCTGCTGGGGAGAGCAAGGGCAGCGTGGGGCTTCCTTGCTCGTGGTCTCCGCTTCTTCTCCAGGACCTGCTCTTAGAGCTGCTCCAGCACTTCAAAACACAAAGCCCACAGACGAGATGATGTTAAAGAGAGCGTTTCGATATTCAAGTCATGGGTGGTTTCCTGCAGGTGTGAAGGACAAGCAAGGCGGAAGGCTGGGGAGAAGGATCCAGCGGCGTTTTGCCCTAGCCTCGAGCAGGCAGTAAATGCGGGGGTAGCGCTACGTGCTACGGTCGCGACCGCGCAGCCCTTCCAGCGGAAATGCTCTCTGAAGCTTCGCCATGCAGACGGTGCAGGGGCCCGAGCCACGTGCTGGCCTCAGCCTTGCTCTGGCTTGCACCAGCCCCCGGGTACCTTGGGGCATAGGAGCTTTTGCATGGGCTCGAGGGGCTTTTCACCTGGTTTCTTGCAAGCTGAGCTTCTCAGCAGGGACAACTAGGAAGGGTCCTCTGCCTGCCCTTGGCACTTGCTCTCTTTTCTCTTCAGGTTGGGCTTTCTATCAGTGATGCTTGTTTGCATAAGAGAATTTCCTTTCTACTATTTCTTTTTCTTTTTTTTTCCTTTTTTCCCCCCCTTTCCTTTTTATAACAGTGCCTTTATACTGCTCTTGCAATGCTAGTGCCACGTGAAACTGAGTCAGCCTTGCCCAGAACAAGAAAAAGGAAAGTTCATATTGTGAAAGTTCATATTGTTCCTTCTCCCTCAAAGGAGTGGCTCTGCAAAGCTGCTGGTGCCTGCAGGTATGAGAGCTTAGATGGCAGAAGAGCAATTGGGGACAAAAGCCACTCCTTGTATGAGACCATAGGACCTGGTGGGGAGGAAGGAAGCTGGCCTACATACCTGTAGGCTTGTGTTTTGGGGGGAAAGACCTTGCCAGACAGATAACGCCCTCCTGCCTCTCCGTCCTCCCGCAGCCGTTCCTCGCTGATTCACAACCTGCCGCGTCCCTGTCCAAACTGGAGGAAGGGGCGCTCGGGGTGGGTATCGAGCCCCGTGCAGCAGGGCAGGGCTGGACGCTGGGGCCGACGTGCGGCCGCCCCCCTTCCTTGGCGAGCAGGGGCAGAGCGGGGCGGGGGAGGCTCGTGCTGCCTCTGCGTCCCCATCCCTAGGTGGGCTCCTGCCCAAGGAGCTGCTCGTCGGCGGAGACCAGCCAGCAGCGACGGCTTCATTGGGTGGCGGAGAAAAATGCAGCCGGCCCTTTGGCAGAGCCCGCTGTGCCGTCGGCGCCCTGTGGAGCCTGCGTCGGGGTGGGCAGGCAGCCGGCATGTGTGTGTGGGGGGGGTTGTTTGCTTTTTGTTTTTGGTTTTTCTTTTTGCTTTAAGACCGGTTTGGCTGCTGGAGTCCTCCCAACCACGTGGGTGATCCACGTTGCTAGTGGGGAATCTTCTGCCGAGGCTGCCAGGAGATGCTTGTTCTTCAGGCACGAGGCACTTGGTAAAACCCCATCAGTTCCTGCTGCTCCTGATAAAAGGAGGGGTTTTGGCCGAGAGGCAGCTGGAGAGGGGAGGCCCTCAGTCCAGAGCTGGCAGGTTTTGTCCCAGCCTGCTGCCCAGCGTTGGAGATGCAGGGATTTTCCCATAAGTAACGTGCCTTCTTCCTGGTCATTCACGCAGAGTGATCCTGAACCCTTCCTGCCCTGCTCGTCACCCTTCCCGTCAGCGTTTCCCCACCTAAACAGGCTGCCGGGACCGCAGAGGCAGCCGAGGCTGAGGTCTGCCCTGGCGCGCACAGTGGTTACGCGACACCCGCCTCATCACAGCCCCGGGCCCGGGCCTGGGACTGCAACTTATTGCAGCTCTTGCTGTTTTCCCTCGAGTATGCCAATTCCAGCCTTTTCCTATAGGTGTGACTTTGTTATTATTTATTCACTTGAAATCCAGTCCCTAAAACATGCAGAATTTGTGTTTGGGCATAGGGCAAGTGAAGCCTTTAGCACATCCTTGGTAGGTTCCCGCTGGGAGTCGGCGAAGGAGAAATGGGCAATACTGGATTTCCCAGCGGGCCCTCGAGTATCGCTGCAGCTGTGCGTGAATTCATCAGTCTGTGCATTTATCGGTCAGCAGGCAGTCACCTCAAACCAAACAAGGAGCAGCTCCCTGACGGAGTCACTGTTTCCAAATGAGAACTCCTTGGTGGGATGGCAAGGGACTGCTCCAGCCTTGGAAGTGCACCTTTGCAACCTTGGCTTTTGAGTTCAACAGGATCCGTCTCAAATCGGCCCCCTGTTGAAGTAAATGCAAACAACAGGGCAGAAAGAAAAGCTATATAATTTCAAATCTGCCAAGATGTTTAAATTTCTGGAATAGACTGCAGAAGGATGGGGAGCTATTCTGATTTCCTAACAGTTTCCAGAGTGGCTTTGCACTGGACAAACTATGTAAGCCCAGATCCTCTTCAAGGTATTGAGGATTCATTGTCTGATTTTTCAAAAGGAAATGAATAATGAGATACCTCTAAACATCTGGTCCTTGGTCTTTCTCTTTGCCTTTCGTTGTTGGAGGGACAGGATTTTTTCTCCTTTCCCTCCATGGTATCTGCTCAGCCACACTGATACGGAGTCTGATTCCTGTTTGTGTGCCGTTGATACCTAGTCTCAGGAGGCTCTGCTGCACTAAAACAGCATGGGCACGTCCACGTTTTTGGGTTTTTTTTTTTTTCTTGAAGACTATACTCTCCTACAATTATGTCCTTTCAGTTTCAGTGTTGCCAAGCAGCTGTGCTAACCCCTGCCTTTTAAAGGGTGAAAATTAATTCTGTTATTGAATGAGGACAAGAGAGCAGACTTGTTCCTACTATATAGCGAATAGGATCAGTGGTCTCAGCCTAGTTCCTCAATCAGGCCTGCTGAACCTAGCAAGGCAAGAACAGCAGACGACCTGGCATTACTCCATCTGTTCGTAGGAGACCCAGAACAATATCAGCAGAAGGGCTGCAGGGCAAGAACAAGGTGCCTTGGCAAGCCTGAACATGCTTATCCAACAGCCAAGAGAAATTCCTGTTTGCGGCAGGTTGGTTTTGATCCCTTACATGTAGCCATCAGCATAAGTCTAGCAGGCAAGGTGTACAGAGAAGGTAATGCCCAAGAATGATAGCCAATGGGGTAGATTCAGAGATGACCAACTTCTTATTGTTGCCATATATTTTATGAGACAGAGCCAGATTACTAATGCTAAGGAAGTAATCATCTGCCTGTCCCTAAGACATTTTTCTGCTCCTGCCAACGCTTGAGATCTCTTCAATGCACCCTGCTATTTGAGAGCACCGTCCATCCTGATCAAGTTGATGTTTCTTCCCAGAAGCTAGATGCCCGTTTGCTTTGAAAACAGGTCTTAAAGATAAGTCCAAGAGTTGTTGTAGATCCCAGTATTCAAAAACAAAACAGCAGGGGCCTGATCAGTTTTTACAGGTAAGGTTTTCACCAAAATAAAGGGCCTAGAAAGTAGGGGGAATGGATGAGTCTGGTCGCAGCCCGAGCAGGACATCACCCAGAAATGGCAGCATCAGTTTCGGCCTCACCACCACAGCTGGTGCCGACGTGGCTGAAGTCGAATGTTAAGTTGGCGTGCTGTTCGGGGAGGAGGTCTTGGCAAAGCCGTGGTCCTGTTTGCTGCGATAGCAAAAGGTCACGAGTTGGGTCCTTGTGTCAAAGGAGGGAAACAGGCGCTGGTGTCGTGAGCAAACTAATTCCAGGCTCGTAACGCTTCCCCTTTCAGTTTAATTTAGTCTTCTTCAGTGTCTGATTCTACAGCCGCGGCTTTGGACTGTTAAACCTTTGTCGCATATTAGCGCAGAGGTAGCTGTAATTTGAATTTGGCTTTGACTATATTTAGCGCTTGGAGAATCTCTTGAATGCAGAAGCACACTATAAATGAATGTTGATTTGATCATTATAATTTTGGAAACTTATGTGAGAGAGTATAGGCGGAGTACTAATACTGGTAAAAGAACTGTAGAAAATATTCCATCAGGTAACTGCAATTATGTTATTCTACAATATCAGCCTAACTTAGAATTTGCTGCAAAAAATTGTTTGTAATCAAAAATGCTTTGGGTAACAAAATACTTTCAATGTGGTCTCTCGTATCCTGCAAAATAAAGGTCAGATACAGCTCTCAGATGAAGTGACTGAAGAGAGTGAAGAACAGCAAGAGCTGGAATAATCCAAGGCCATGACGATGGCAGGACAGGATTGGGGCCAAATAGTGTCTCTATCACATGCAGCACTGGGAAAACGCAAAATGAACTGAAATGGAAGTGTGATTAAATTACCTGTTTTCACCTTTCTTCTGACTTGGGTAAAACTCCTGCTGGCTTCTTTACTGTGGAGGATGCCAAAATAATAGTCAATTTTGGCATTAAAACATGTGACGGACTCAGGATTTGGCCATATGGTCTAACAAAAGGAAGTACTTTAGTTTACAGTTTTGTGCTAAATCTGGAGGTGTGCCCAACAGCTACTGTGCTCTGGAAACCCGTCCAGTTGTGAAAGGAACAGCATCTGATCCATCCTTACTTTATGGCAGCTAACACACATGTGTGAACCCGACCGTGTGGATGTAAATTCTGGGTCACTCCCTAGAAATCACTGGAGTTAAATTTTCTCTTGGAGTTGCTGTTAGAGGGAGGAATACTTAGTAAATGCTGGACAGGGAGCAAAAGTTCCTGGAAGCTGTGAATCTTGCTTCTTTGCTGATTGCTTTGAAAGAAACACTGCAATTTTAGAGATAAGGTTCTTTTCATATACAGTTCCCTGGTAAAAGTGATTTCTGCCAAAACATGGGAGCAGCATGTTTCTGAGGAGGGAAAGAGCAGAAAGAGTTAAAAACTAGAGTAGCACCAGTGACTTTGCTGTTCAAGTTTGCATTGATGGAAAAGAAAGTGAATCCTGGATGAAAATATTAGTGTGATGGGCATGATAATTCATCGCCTCCAGGAAAGCGCTAGCATGAAGATGGGAGCTTTTTTTTTTTTTTTTTTTTTTTTTTTTTTTTTGCCCAGAGAGGTAGTGGAGTCTCCTTCCCTGGTGATATTCAAAACCCGTCTGGATGTGATCCTGGGCAATATGCTCTAGGTGGCCCTGCTTGAGCAGGGAGGTTGGACTAGATGATCTCCAGAGGTCCCTTCCGACCTCAACGATTCTGTGATTCTGTGATTCTTTCCTTCCCGCTTCCTCCATTGGCTTCCAAGAGCTGCAACAGTGGTGCTAAAGACTTTGATTTATTGAAATACTGGCAGAAGGCAGTTGAGTTCTACAGTCAACCAGCCCTCTGAGTCCTGATCCCCTGGAAGAGAAATGAAAAGGGAGCTGCCCCGTTTCATGCACGTGAGGATGTACCAGTGTTTTCGAGGCATGGGCTGTGTGGCAGCAGTGCTGGACTTCAGATTCGCTGGGCGCTCCTCCACCACCTCAGGGCTATAGCTGCCTTTATGCAAGGTGTAACTACTTGGGGGAGTTTCACCAGGAGACCTGCACCGTTGCAGAGTTCGATCTGTGTTATTGCCTAAAACTACCCTCTCCGGGGTGGTCCAGAGGACCCAGCAGAGGGCTTGACACTGCTGCTGCCCCAGCACTGGCATGCCTCCATCCGCACAAGCCGCTGCCCCTTCCAGCCTGCACCTCTTCTGCTTGCTAACCCACATCCAAGCCTGGGCAGCAGCAGCAGAGGTGGGAATAGGTAGCTACTAACTTGCTTTCCTCATCGTCAGTGTACCAGCGGGTGACCAAGCAAGCACCAGAGATGCTGGGCAGATGTTTTTGTTCCATGGCTGTAGAGTGAAGCCACGTTAGATTCGATGCCTCGCAGGTTTTTTTACTCTTTGGGCCCTCGGGTTAGTGTAAAGGCGATGGTATGTCTCGTGTGGAAGAGCCGACTGTAGGCCAGTTGGCAGCCCCCGCATGGAGAAGTCTGTGCTGGTAGCAGAGTTGAGGTTGATGCATGGTATCGCTAAAATGGATTGACAGATTTGCAGAGAGCAACTTTCATGGGCCCCATATGTTGCTTGGCTTCCTCTAGGTGACATAAAAAGAGGAGAAATATCTGTCGCTAAAAGAAAGTACGATTATGTGTACGCTCGGCTATTTGTTAAGCAACTTTCCCTGCACTGTAGCTTGAACTGAAGTAGTTTAAAAAAAGAGAGAAGAGTCCTCGATTAATCATTGTAGAAACACGCAGAGATTGTATTAAGTAAATATAGTTGCCTGTGATCCTAATAGCAAGCAGAGGAAAGTTTCCACGAAATTAAACATTTCTTCTCTCCAAAGATTTCAAACTTAGCTTGGATTATGAAAGACATAAAGCTGCTAAAGAGCAGTGTAAGTGCTGGGCCACTCTGATTTATGCCTGCTAAAGATTTGGCCAATTACCTATAGAATAATTTTCTAAGAAGTCTGAAACTTAGTCTTAAGGTCGAAAAAGAAATTTTTTGAGAAATGCTATTTTTAGTCCTCTCTGTTTCATTTAGGCAAACACGTGCAGTACAGACCGTTGGTCCTGATGATGTGCCATTGTTAAATATTGAAAAAATGCACATTCTATATTGTTTGCATTTCCTAAAAAAATGTGTTATTTATTTGACTGTATATTTTTCCTTGGGAAAAATATTCTGCAGTTATTTATTCATCTTGCCCCTTGGAGAGCTTGCTACCATCTGTTTTTCTTGGCTTTCCATTACCTTTTTTTTTTCCTTTCACTTGTTCTTCTCCCACTGTGCACCACTGAAGGGCTATACTATACATTATCTCATAGCCAAATTATGCGGGGTATTGTAAACATGCTGTAAGCTTTGCCAGCTGCAAAGTCAAGGGCTCGGTGAGATCTCGCTAAGCGTTGGAAATGCTCTTTGAAGAAACGAGGCAGCCTTTTGGAAGCAGATTTGCGGAGCGGCGTTACACAACAGTATAACACTATTTTCCCAAAATGACAAGAGAAGGGAAGAAGCAAATGAATGTGTCCTTGGATCGCTGTAGCACTATTGCAGGGGCCAAGAGGCACCCGAGATGAGATCTTCTCGCTAGCTGCGGATGCTCTGTATGGTAAGACACCGCAGAGCCCCCGTGCGCCGACGCTGGGACTCGTGTGCCCTGTGCCGCAGGGGACAGCGATGGGGATCGGGGCCCGATATGCCTCCTGCGACGCATAGGGCATCACGTGCCACATGTTGTAGGACAAAGGCCCCCTCATCACCCTTGTAAATATGAGTTGAAGGTGAAGAATTATAGCTGTGTGAGGATAAATGTGGCTTTTCTTCACCACAGCTAGTCCTTACTGCAGCTGATGGGAATCGTTGCCAGTTTATGCCCGTAGTCTCTGCTGCCGAAGTAAAATGCCCTGGAAAGCACCACAGATTTTATATCTACTAGCAACCCAGTCACCTGACGTAGCTGGCTGATCTGCTTTATGTGTAAATCTACATGAAATATCCTCGGTTATAGATCTTTGCGCATCTTCTGATACTTGAGCAATAAGAGCGTTGGTTGTGCCAATACCAGGTGTTCCCAGAATCACAGACACAGCCACAAAAACATTAAAAAACAGAAGGGAAGTTTTAATATGTGTTCTCTTTGTCTTTCTTTTGGAGTCTGATCTTGGTGCGGCACAGGTCACACATTCAAGCTTTCCATGGGCTTTCAGAAAAAGCAGAAATCTGTCTGTCTCGGAGACGCCAAGCTTGTATGCGGCAGCTGGGAGCGCAGGAAGAACGCTGGACAGCACAGAAAGAGATTAGCTGCCCCCCTTAGGCGTACGGCGAGACCATGGGGTTGCCCTGGTGCAGCCTATGCAGGGACCGATCCAAAATCCCCCAAAGTCTAGAGGAATAGGAAGCAATGTGGATTAGGACTATAGGGAAGTGCCTAGTTCAATGGACAGTGAGTGCGTGAATACCATGGTGTGTCGATTATACAGGCTATCCGAAGTGAAATGCAGTTTTCTGCGTTCGCTATAAATTCATTGCGAATGCTTTCGAGCTTAGGTTTTGAGTGGTAAGAAAAACAAAGCCACCTATGTTTAGATGGGACTCGAGAGTAACTGCTCTGGTCCCCGAGACATCACCGTTACGTAGCGCTCCTGGAGCGAGGCGGCGCTCGGTGCTGCTCGCGGGGAGCCCTGCGGCCGTCCCCCCTCCGGAGCAGGTCGCAGCCCACCAGAAATGCCGCTCGGCTCTGCGAGGAGTAGCTGAGCAGGATGTTAATCATCTGCAATATTTACGGACTTCAGATCCACCTTTTAAATTATTTCAGCGATGCTTCATTTTCCTTTCCAACAGTTTGCTAAAAAGATCACAATTTCAGCCATGCTTACAGACATACAATATGTCTGTGAACATCCTATGACTTATTGCCCTATTCTTACTGTTTTTACAGTGTTAAGAGCTTGGGGGAGAAAAATTGCCTAGTGTAATAAGACTTATTTTTCTTTTTGTGAAGAAAGGACGCTGCCCTTTCAGCCTTGGAAGTATTCTTCTGAAAGCTATCTTCTCTGAAGAGTCTCTTACTACTATCATGGGCTTATGTTTATAGGCTTGCGCTCTCATTAAGGGGCACTGATTTAAACTAGGGACTTCAATCAACGATTTTCATCAAGATTTAAATCAGCTAGCAGGAAACACATAATTATTTAAATTAATCTGGTTCTTCATTTGTACTTTTTAATTATTCTCCTAAAGAACAACTGATACTTATTCACTGATATCTAGTGCTGTTTTACACTTATCATCAGCATATTCTATTACCGTATTTATTTAAGAATCTACATGTTAAGTCTAAAGCTACTTAACTCTTTGTATTTTATGTTTCAAAATGATGACTGACATGTCTACTACATGACTAATTTTAGTGTTCATTTGTCTCAAGGTACACTGCGAAGTAGAGTAAGAAACATCCATCAGTTAATATTTTCTAATTTAATTCAGAGCATAAGCTTAAATATACAGGGTATAGGGGGTAAGGAGAAGAGTACAACTATCAAAACGCATTCTGCATTTGACACCGACAGTGCAGGAAATATTACCTCTTGTCAGCAGACAGACTAGGCTGTTTCTAATCACAAAGTCCTTGTAAAAGCTCACATTGGGAAAGCAGAATAACCCGTTTGCTCTTCAGTTTCGATCCCTGATTGTTGTCTCAATGTTGAGTGAACATCTTTCTGTGCATCCAGAAGAGAAATATGCCTGTATGTAATTGACTTAGAGTTTCAAGAAACTTCTGATCCAGATGGTTTAACAAATATTTCAGCCGCTTCGATGGTTTGACTTCATCAACAATTTGTGGGGGTTTGTATTTCAGTTTATTATAATATTATAGTGAAACCTAAGCCATAATATTCAGTGTTATCCATTTAATTTAATGGAAAATTACTGGTTTTTAAACATATAGCATAGATAAATTTAAAAAGTCCTGTGCTCTGATTTTTCTGGAAAAAGGACTTTTTGCGTTTTCATCTTCCTCTCATTTGAAGCTGCAATGAGTTGAGGGGCCACGTTTCGGGTTTATACCAGCGTGTGTAAGATTAAGCCAAAAGCAAAACAAATCTCTTTCAAAAGCTGTGGTTTGGAGTGTGTGTGTGTGCGTGTGCGTGTGTGTATATATATGTGTGTATATATATATATACATATACATGTATTTTTTGGACTGAAGGGATTAAATAGAGTCAAGTTCATCCTTCAGTGGAGTGTGTGTGTGTATATATAATATATATACATACACATGTATTTTTTGGACTGCAGGGATTAAACAGAGTCCAGTTCATCCTTCAGCTAGTTCAGCTGACTTTTATTGGAGATGCACCAGAGACTGATTTCCAAGTTAGATATCTGGTTTCTTAGCTTCAATTAGTCCCCGGGCAGAGCAGCATCTGGCCACCCAGGAGACGCTGCGGCTGCTTCTTTCACAGGAGGCGTCGGGGACAGGAGCTGCTGCCCCATTTTTAGGTTCCGCAGCCTGTGGCCAAGTCCCTTGTGGGGGCAACGTGGGCAAAAACCCCTCCAGAGAAACACCAGCAGGCAGTGTTTGAGATGCGCGCGTTCTGGGGTCTCCTTGGAGGGTCCCAACTGGTGCACACGCTCTTGGTCATGGACTCCTGAGAGGTTCCCAGCTGATGCACACGCTCTTGGCTGGGGTCTCCTTCGAGGGTCCCAGTTGATACACATGCTCTTGGCCATGGTCTCCTTAGACGGTCTCGATTTTTGTGTCCCCTTTGGTCTGTGAAAGGCAATCCAGGAGACTCGCAGCCTCTCCAGCCCGGTGCCAAGTGGGGTGGAGAGGATTATTACCATCTTCCTCTCCCTGCGCTCTTATGTGGGTGCAGCACCTTTTTCCCAAACCTATAGCTGAAGGACATCCAAGGAGCACTGGATGTCGGCATAGTGGACAGCTGTGTGCTGGGCTGTGAGAAGGTCTCCAGCCATTGTGTGCTCCTGGGGCCGGGGGACCTTCATCTGCCTCTCCCACGCCTCCAGGCGGCCGTCGCTATGCTATTCTTTCAGCCAGACTGAGCCACCCATTTCCTAGCTCAGGCAACAGCGCCGGGTGTGACAGGGCTAGCAGTCGTCATCCCCTTTTGCCAAGTCACTGAGGCAATTTCTTCATTTCCTCCAAATCACACTTGAAACTAAAGATAAAATAGCAAAACCTTGATTTTTCTCCTACCATCAGCTATACGTACAATGTCAAGATTTGACAAGCAACACCTTGTGTTACAGACACACATCACTTGCTGGTTTAAAACTAAAAAATCTTTGCTGCCTTATACTGCGTTATTTCTGATACAGTCTGATACATCAGTATATAAGTCTCCAATCCTGCAATGAAGTCTAAGTCCAAGATTTATTTTATTTTTAATGAAATGCTTGACTTTTTTTCCTTTTTCTTTCCCAGAAGCTGAACATCCTTCAGTGGCAACTGAAACGTTGCTCCTGGCTGCTAAGACCGCTGAGACTCAAACAAGCCAAACGAAATCAAAAGCAACAGGGTGACTTCAACGGGGAGGGTCTCTCGTCTCGGTTGTGGGTCGTGGCTATGGGAACACAAGCCGAACCACACCGGCTGAGGTTAAATCAAATCCTGGGCAACAGAGGCACCCACTCAGGGGCAGCATGTGCTGTGCGCACCCAAAACTTGTTTTGAATTTCAGATTTAGGAGTGTGAATTCTGGTCCACCATATTTCTGAATAGCTTTATCCAATATCTGTGATTGTGGTCATCTGCACCTAGTCTTCCTTTTAGCTCCTGTGCTCCCACCGATGCAGTAAGGAGAGGACTCCCTCTTATCCTGGCGATAGTCACCGCTGTCATTTCCAGTTTTTGAAGACAGAGCAGACGCTTTCTGAACAGCCAAATGCAATGTTCTCTCAAGAGCAAAGGGAGCTTATTTAACCTTGCAGCATTAGGTAGAACAGCAGTTTAGGGGAAAAGCAAGGAAGATGAGATGGAAGCAAATGTTATGGATAATGGAAGAGTAAATTTCTGATGGATTTTTTTCTTGTTAATGTAGGTTTTTTAGCACATATGGAAACCTGTTCAGAGCTCGGGTGAAGAGCTGAGGGCCATTAGAGCCTCAGTCTTTGCACCTCCCTGCACTGCTGCGTGTCTGAAAAGGGAAAAGGGCCCCTCTGAGACATTAAAGGCGATAAGGTCTGCGGTAAGTGCCGAGAGCTATGATTAACTCTAATGAATGGCAGTTGTGGGTTCAGAGATTATCACAAAAGGCCTAGCTTTCAGTGCAGCATGGTTAAGCTGAAGTAAACAGGGGGCCAGTGAAAAACTGCAGAAAACTACAGTGCCGAGGGAGAAAAAAGGCCATGAAAACCAGGGCAACTTTTACTGAACCCGATCCCTCCACTGCAGCCACGGTGTGGGTGGTGCAAGATGAGAAAAAAGACGTCAACCTTGGCAGGTCCTTGGTCTGTCAGCTCAGGTCTAGGCAAGGTCTTTGGCCCCGAGCCCGGCCGGTGGGTGATGCTATGTGCAATGCGCCCGGGGTGTGTTGCCTGGCCGGGGGGCCCAGGGAGCTGTTTTGGGGAGCACCCTGCGTCTGAGAGCCGCCAGGCTCACTGGGAAGTGGGCAAAGGACCTGCTGGTGCAACGCCTTCTGGCCATCGTTCTTCCCTCAGCCCAGCTTGCTTTCGCTTACGTTGTCATATTTCCCCATTTTTTTCTCCAGTTTTAGCATAATCTGAGTGACTGACTGTCACTTGCAATGATATGAAAGAGGGATCTCACCTCCTGCTCTGAACAGCGTCTCACCTCCTCCCGCCAGATTAAAAATAAATTGGAGCAGGGAGGGCCGTTCGCACGGGGTGGGCTGGGCTGTGGTGGGTGCGGAGCCTCCCTTCTCCCCGCTCCCCGTTCCCGCTGCCCTTCGGGGCAAGGCTTGGCTGCACGTGTTATTTGTAGAGCGACAGTCGTTGAGTGCCGCTACCTACTCGAGGAGGCAAAATGACGACTGTAACGGCGATCGCTGGCGGGTATGAATCTATCTGAGGAGAAAAAGGGATTCTCGAGACCATCGCTTCTCCAAGCAGGCGGGTTATGGGCATGTCTCTCTCTTTGCTAGCACGGCTGCCCTGTGAAAATTGCGGCTGCCCTACGCAGCTCTAATGTAAACCTTTACGACGTTTCTGTCATGCACTCTCTACTCCGCAGCATCGTAAGTGCATTTCAACAAAAGCCTACATCAAAGAAACCAGAAATGACATTTAATTCTAACTTGTTACATATAGGACCACCTCTCTCTCAGACCAGGCTGTATAAATCAAGCCATTTTCAGGCTTTTCCTTCCAGATATCTTATGCTTTACATGACTCTGAAAAACACTTTGCTATTAGCGTTCAGTATTTCTTGGTTTATGGTCACACATGAGTGCGACCACGGTATTTCTCTCCTGATTTAACATTTACTAAGATTGATAGGTACCCTTATTAAAGGCAATCTTAATCTTTCTTATGGAATGTTATATAAAAACGTAGGCTTAAAACAGCTTTCAGAGGCAGGCACAAATTGCAGGCAGTAATACACCTAAATTACAGAGGATAGACATTTATTTTGCTTTCGTACTTCTCTGATTGCTTCCTTCCCATTGGTTCGCCTAAACTGGATTTATGTCTAGGGTCTGTCCACTGCTCAGGGAGCTCTTACAGATAATAAAACATGTCGGAGCAGGTGTTGGTGTAAAAAAAACAAAAACAAAATAAAAACAAACCAAATAAAACCCAAGGACCAGGTTCCACGCAGGGAGCCTGGGGAGAAATACGCGGCGCCTTTACAGCTCTTTCTGAGCCTCGCCTAGGTACGCTGGCTTTACCCCGCGGGAACGAGCGCCGCCTCCTCCTCCCCTTTCCAGTCTTCTACAATTCAACACGCTCCTGTCATCCGCACGGAAGTGCGGCGCTCCCCTCTCGAACGTGGCATGGCTCCTGGCCTTGGCGGCCGCTGCTGAAGCTCCCTGCCACGAGGCAGCATCGCCCTGCGCCTGCTTCGCTTAGTGCCGCTGCGGGCTGGGCGCCGAAGTGCAGCCTAGGAACTGAGCGTGTTTCAGGTTTTGTCGTTTGCTTTGTTTATCTGCCATCTCGGCGTTCGCGCTGTCAATTAAAAAAAAAAAAATGTTACGGTCTGAAGCAGAGGAGTGTGCAGACACGTGAGTATCACCTAGCGAGAGGAATGGGAACTGGTTACAAGTAACAGTGACCTCTGACACTTCTAAACCAAAATTTCTGCCCGCAGGCATTATGACTGAAGATGCCCACGTGCCCTGTTTGATCCGTGGCGTTGTTTTTGTGCACTTGGACAATGGTAGCCCTCCTCACCCCTCAGAACTGCGCTTTGTTAAACGCCTTTCGCCGACAAATTACACAGGGAAGGTAGGACACGCCACGGCCGTACAGCGTCGCACAAGTCCCCCCGCGCGCACTGGAGAATCCGCACCGCCGCGCGCTGAAACAGCAGGAGCTCCTGTCTGCTCATACGTTGTTGCCTAAAACAAAAGGAATAGTGGACGCAATTAGTACTGGTTAAGGAAAAGGAGTGGGTGGAGGGTTTGATGCACGGGTGGGCGGGTGGACGCACAGGTGGACGCCTGGGCGGAGAGATGGGCGGGGGGGTGCATGGGGGCTGCACGGGTGGATGGAGGGGGCGTGTGGGGGGCTGCACGGGTGGGCCCGGCGGAGCGAAAGCGCGGGTGGGCGTGCGCGCGGCTGGCAGGAGGGCTGCCCGCGCGGGCGGGCGCACAAAAGCGCCAGGTCGCCCTCCGCGCGTGGGCGGCGCGGCGGGCGAAGGGCCCCGCCCCGCGCGGGGGCGGGCGGCACCTGCGGCCGGGCCGGGCCGGGCCGAGCCGAACCGGGCCGAGCCCGGATGTAGCCGGCGCGGGAACATGGCGCTGGGGGCGGCGTGACGGCGGCGCCGCCGAGGTAGGCGCGGCGCGGGGCGGCCGCGGCGCAGCGCAGCGCGGGGAGCCGGGGCCGGCGGAGGCTGCAGCGCCCGCGGCGCGGAGCCGGCTCGTGGGTGCCCTCTCCTCCTCGTCAGGCGCTTTATGAAGGGTAGATATAGGTGAGCTCCGCTTATTCGGTGGGCGAGAGGTTTTTGTTTTTTTTTTTTAGTGACAATGCCTTTTTTCCCCTTTCCCCCCCCCTTTTTTTTTCCTTTCTCTCTTTCTTTTTTTTTTTTTTAAGGCGTTTTGCTTTCTGGCAGTCTGCTTTCCCGTGGAAGTTGGTGCCAACTTTCTTTGGAGGTGGTGCCCCTTCCAGGTTTCCCCTCGGCGAGCCGGTACCCGTGGCCGCCGTATGTCGATAACGGCTTTTTTTTTTTTGGGGGGGGGGGGAAGCCCTCGCTCGTGGGCGCTTGTGCGTGTGAGGGGTTGGAAGCGCCTGAAACCCGCTCGGCTCTTCTGTGCTTCTGCCGCTCGTCGCTGCAGAAGGTGAACGGCGCGGTGACTGACTTGCTCAGATTACGGTTACGATCAAAAAAAAGGTTGTTGTGTGAGGGCTTTTTTTTTTTTTTTTTTTTGTTCGTTTGGTTGGTTCCCCCCCCGGGGCGGGCAGACCCTCGGTGTTGATGAGACCCTGAGAATTTCAGGACGAACCAGCCGCTAACACGCAGGCTGCCTGCCTCCCTCTTTGTTACGCACCGGCCTTGGGTTAAAATAAAGAAACAATGGATTCCCCCCCCCCCCCCCAAATGCTCAGCATTAAACTAACGCGGCTGTCACTGCAGCTAAGGACAAAATTCCCACCAACTTGCGAGGCACCAAAGGGCAGCAGCGAGCCCTTGTGATGGTCTTGCCCTTTAGAGCCTTTTTTTTTTTTTTTTAATAGGCTTTAGCATTTGGAAAATGAGGGAACAGCATTAGTAGTTGTGATAAGGTGGCTCTCCATGGCCTGCTGATATGTATGATATATAAACATATATAGGTGCACTGTATACTGAGATGACACTGAGGCATTGTTGCTAGTCTGTTTATTGCTAGCGCCTTTATTGTACTTTAAACTTTAAATAACGCTGCCTAGGACAGCAGCAGAAACTTGGGCTCCCCCTCCCCGTGCGAGAGTCTGTGTTGATGGCTACGGGGAGGTGGCAGCTCTGTCACCGCCACCGTTGAGGACAGGCTTCTTGCTGCACGGAGGGTGTTTTTGCAGGAGCAGGAGAATTGCTCGAGAGCTCTGTCAGTCTAATGCTGATGATGTTTTTTTTCCCCCCTGACAAGGGGAATGGGATTAAAGCCCCAGGTGCACAGGTTTCCACTCCTCCTTTTCCCACCCCGTGCAGGAATTTGACTCGCACGCAACCGCCTGCGCTTGCTCGCGGTAGCAGGGCTGCCGGTGTTGTCGGTCCCCGGCATCCTTGCCGTTCTTCCCGGCTGGCTCGCGTCTCCAGAAGTTAATTTTGGGAAAAAAGCTTTGAGAGGCTTTTCCCTTTGCTCTCAATTTACAGCTCACAAAATGACCCTTTGGACTGGTCGTTTCCTCCTGACGAGGTACTTCTGCGCGTTACCTTCCCGCAACAGGCTGCCGCTCTCCCGTGGGGCGGGGGGACTGGCAGGGCCGGTGACCATCAGGGCAGCAAGCCGGGTCTGGTGCTGCCGCTCCGGTGAAAGCTTTGAGAACTGTAGGTTGCCTTTTGGCTTGCTGGCTTTTTAAAATTATTATTATTTAAGGTTTTTTTTTTCTTTTTTGGTTTAGTTTGTTTCAGGTTGATGGGAAGTCTTTGTTCTGCATGGAATTACATTTTTGCTCTGCAAAACAATTAGTCTGAAGTAAGCCAGGTGAAAACATGGTGTGAATTTGGGGGAAAGGCAGTATCTGTCCTCTTGAAAATGCTGAAGCAAAACTTTCTTCTCCTGCTTCAAACACTTTCTGTGAATGGTTTTGATCAAGGTGAAGCTGCACTTTTTAGAAGAGAAAAACTTTCATCAGGAGATTTTAGACCACTCTGCACCGAAGCAAGGCAGGATTATGGCAGAAGCTCAGAGTGGCATTACTGGTTTTTTGCACTTTTTTTTTTTTTAACGTGATCCTAAGGAAATGAGGCTTATCCAGTCACTCCGTGCATGCATATGTGTCTGCCTGTCCTTCAGCTGTAGTGGATGTTGAACCATGTTTAATGGAGAGTCTCAAGAGTAATTGTCTGTGTGTGGAGGAGAGGCCACGTCGGTGCTGTCGCCGAGGCTGGGCTACGAGCCGTTGGAGAATCCCCTCGGCACGGCCCCGCCTGAAGCCAGGCCTAGAAAACCCCATTGCTCAGGGACTTGCTTGGTTACTTTGGTGCCCCAATTAGCTTCCAGGTGACGCTTTTCTGGTCGCCTTCATCAACCGTGAGCGTTCACAGCAGATGGATATTTAGATTTCTCTGAAATCTCGGGTTCCCAAGGGCTAATCCTAAATAAGCAGCATGGAAATTGGTAGCGAGCAAGTTTCTCGCCAAGTGTTTTATTTCACAAGTATTGCTTCAGCACTAGGGAACAAAAGCATAATTCAGCCTTCGGAGGACTCGCACTGCTGCTGTCGCGCGCAGCAAATGCTGTTACCTCGCCAGCCTCAACTCTTGCCATCAGGCACCTGAGAGCAAACTTCTCACCACATTACTTGGTGATAACTTTGACCTTCACGTGGCCTCGTCCACCTCGCCTCTGACCCCAGGTTCTGTATTGAAGTAGGGGAAACAGTATGCACAAAACCATTCTTTCTGACATCAGTTGGCGTATGTGATTTGGGCTTAAAGCCCAGTTCAAGGATAGCTCCAGTTCGTATGGCTTAAGGCGTTGCCCAAGAGATGACGTTAACACAGATCTGTCATTGGTAGCGTGCAACTGCAACAAGGTATGGTTAAAAGAGGAAGAAAAACAGAGTGGGGGAGCCTCCATCTCTCACCCTCCTCTCTGATCACACTCGGACTTGGCACTTAAATCCAGTTATTACTTTGAAGCGGCTCCAGTTAAGGATCTTGAACGTTTGGCATGCACTTGTTCGAATTCCAAAATTCATTCTGATTTTTACTGTTTTACTCGGCAAAACCTAAAAACGGAAGTGTGGCCGAGTGGCATACACTGAAACTGCTAACAGGTGTCCGTGGGTACGCTCGGGCTTAACCAACAGCTGCGGCGTTTCTGGCATGTGTGTGAACTTCTAACAAAAAAACCTCGTGCTAAAATTTCTCCCCCGGGATATTCAAACTGTGCTGCTTGTGTTAACTTTTTTTACTCACGGTGCCGTTCCTCTTTCCTGATAGTGTTTCTGGGGTTGTCTCTGCTTTGGTTCTTGCTGAAGTCGGTGGCGTTTGGTTGTTCAGTCTGCCGTAGCATTCAGCCACGTTTTCCCCAGATTTGGTGGAAGCCGAATGAGCCCTCAGCCATTGGCCTTGCAGAAGATGGTTACTCATTACAGCCAGGCACGAGAGGAAACGCTGCTGTTGGAAATCCCACACCGTTGATGTTTCTTACACCTGGAGGACGTATACTTTTTTTTTAACATCCAATTATAGTCTATTAATTTTTTCCACTAATTGTAATCTGTTAAACACTTCCAAACAATCTTACTGTGCTCAGTAGCCTTTTAAAGCATGAAAAGAATTTTTTTTTTTTTTTTTTTTTTTTTTTTTTTTACAACTTGCTCTAAAAATGATCGGCATAGCCAATTGAGCCTTGTTTCCTATGGCTTTCTCACTTGTGGTTGATCTGTGTGATTTCCCAGGTGTCCCGTATGGGCTTGTCTCATGCTGCAATCTCCTGCTCAATAGGACTTTCATAGGGTATCTGCTCTCCAGCTGCCTAAATCCAAAGCTTGTAAGGACTTGATGTCTTTGAGATTACCCTCCTCCTAAATTCAGTGTCAGTTGGCCATCAGGTTCAGTAGGGAGGCCTGACTGATGTGCAAGCACAGTTGCATCAGCCTCATTCTTGAGGGGGAAGAGCTGGAAACTGAGAAGTTTCAAAAACGTTGACAGCTGTGAACAAAAAGACAATAAAGAGGCCATTTAGAAAAATAGAGCAAATTTCTGTGCACTCTCTTAATGATATTTAATGTTCAGGCAACTCTAATTAAGCTTCTCATCCATCAGTCCACACTGATTCCCTGGAGACTCTTTGTTCCTGCTGGCATTTCAGCCTGCCTTTCACCAAACCCAGCAGGACGGTGGGGCTTGGTGTTTCATTTGGACGGCTATCTCCACAGCCAGAAAGGCAAAATATTTTCAGTCAAAACGAATATCTAGAGTTTCTTCTTTTTTTCCTGGGAGGGATGAGTATTGTGGGGAGGGGGAGAGGGAAACAAAACAAAACCCCACCCGGGCTCAAGGAAGTGAGATGTTCGGGCTCTCCGGTTTGATGCGAGTTGTTCTTTGGGTTTCTGCTCTCTCGGCTCTCAAAGCAGGCCTCCAACCATGAGCTAAATTGCCATCCCCGTTATCTCGGCTAGAGCATTGTCAGACCCTGCTAATGTGGGAGAGGGGAGCAGAAACAAGCAGCCGGTCCGGTAACCTTCCCATGGCGTTGCTCCTTCTTGGGGTCAGCGGATGATGCCTGGGGGCTGGTTTAGGTTTACAGCGTCCCCTTGGGCTTCCTGGCGTGGCTTGGAGGGCAGCACCGGCACAGCGTTGGGTTTCTTGGGCAGTTCAACCTGCTGTTGAAAGCAGCTGTCTCTTGGCCCCGGCACAAAATGTAGGTTCAAGGGCTATCCTCGCCGGAGCGCTCTGTGGCCGCACGTGCTTGCGAAGTGTGTGCTCCCGTTATGTCGCGTATAGCAAGCTGTGACAGACGAAGCCAGCTATTTTACATCTTTCCCAACTACTTTTTTCTGGGGCAAGCGAAAACGCTACTGCTTTTGGAAGAGGCACCTAGTGGAAGTACAAAGGTAATCATGTCTCAGAGCAGACAGTACTGGGATACAACTTCTTAAATCAAACCAGCAAAACAAGAAGTGGTGCATGAATTATGTTTCATTCTCCTTTGATAGGCGAGACTGCTGTTTTTTTCTTGCTGGCAGTTCTTGTACCCTGAACAAAGATTTATTAAAACAAGAGTGAGTGAGACCTGTGTATACTGGTTGCTATTTATGTAGCCAGAGCTGCTATGATTGTGGGCCTGCTGTGCTGGGGGCTATACTATAGGACATGTAGTGAGACGCCGATGCTGCCCTGGAGGAGCCTGCACCATCGGGCAGGCTGGTGCTGTTTGTGCACATGTGGTCGTGCAGAAATGAAGATACCCAAAGCGTGCTGGAAGGGAGCGAAACGGCCTGCTCGGGTCATATGACGATGGGGTGGTAGGGCCAACGTTGAATCCGGGCTCCTGGGCCATTGCTCTGGTCACCGTGGTGCTGTGGGGGTGGGAGTCTTGATTCTGCTGAACAAAGATGCTGCTCCAAAAATCAGTTAAGCCAAAGATCTGAGATACCAAAAATAGCTTTACAGATTTTTTTTCCTTTTTCTTACTTGTGTTTTAGTTTGATTGCTCTCTGTTGGAGGCAGCTGAGAAGTGAAAGAGCATACTGCAACTAAAGGCAAGGGAATAGTAAAAATATATATCCAGTCACCTCTGATTAAAGAAAACCACCACCGAACTCTACGCATCTGACAAATCATTGTAGAAACATACAGTAATGCGAAATAGCAAGGTAAATAAAAATGTGCAATGTCACTAAAATCCACCCTTAACAAAGATTTCATTGTTTTCATGGCAATTAAGGTACCCCAGAAAGGGAGCATGGGGAAGTGACTGGTGACAAAGAGAGGACAAAAGGAATGACAGTGAACAAAAACTGGAACAAACAAATGCCATAAGAATTATCCTGTTGATAGTTGCTGTAAACCTTTTATTGCTATGTGCTCTGCTACGCGTGAATAATTCATCCACCCCAAACTGGTGGCAATCCAATCCATGCAGTGTCTTTTTGTCTTCCTCTAAGTGGTTTAAATGGTACCTGCTAACTCTGCCAGCGCCGAGCTCTGCGATGCACTGCGCCTCTTCTGCTGGCACTCTTGCGTATAGAATAAATACAAAGCTATTGTATTCTCAGTTCCTTATTGTATATCGAGGGTCTGTTGGATGAGAAGAGAGCCAGGAAGAGGAAACTGAGGTGGTCTTTTAATAAAGTGGTAAATAATAGTGGTACCGAGTTTAAGCTTACTGTTTGTCTCTTTGGGTTCTCTGTAGGAATCTTCTTATTGCTAAGTTGAACTCCAGGTTTCCCACTTCCCTGTGTGTTCGGTACAGGCGTAGAGGATAGAGCTAATTACTTGCGCCAGAGCTATTTCAGGCGCTGAGCGGAGCGTGGACCTGGAGGTCAGGAGGCACGAGGGCGCTAATCCCGGCTCTGCTGCTCTCCCAGCCACCGCCGGTCAGTTAGTTAACCTCTGCGTGCTCCTACTTGCCTCTGTATAAAGGGAGGGATTATGATAATAGCTTTTGAAATGTGTATGTGTCTGTGTGTGTATATATATATTTTTTTTTAAGGTGCAGAACCATCTAGTTTGAGGGGTTGCTGTCCTCATCTGTAATTTCACAGGAAGATGGGCTGCTGAAGACACTCAGTCCTTCCCAGGAGGTGTGGGGAGTTTGCAGGATTATGAAAACAGTGCTTAATGCCTTATTGGGCTGTTGGTGCCATGCAAATAACTGTGTTAAAAAGATTTTTCGTCCACCTGTTACACCACTCCTTGCAAAAGGAGCCTTAGGAACAACTGAAGGCCGTGTAAATGAGATACAGTTCAAAAGGGTTGGTGCTGAACTCTTTATGACATGTACATAACAAGTCAAAATGCTGAAATGTTTCATTTTTCAAGCCAAATCCTACCTTCTCTATGGAAGCCTGGTTTTGTATCTGTTAAGCTGAAAGGGGACTTTTGCCTCTTCCTAAAGCGTGAAAGTCTTAAAGGTAACAGGTTTGCTGCCGTTCTGCTTAGGCTTTGGAGGGTACTGGTTTTACCTTTTATAGAGAAGGGTAGTTTCCTAGGTTGAAGAGAGAGGATGGATTTGGGGAGAGCAAGGTGAGCGCAAAAAGAAATGCACCCCGAGCTGTGCGCCTGTGCCAGATGTCAGAGCGCTGAGGAAAGAGCATGGGTGCGCTGCGTGGTCGCTCTCGGCTGCACGCTGAACGCCTCTTTGTCAAATAGCAGCCTTGCTTGCTTTGTGTCAATTGAGGCCTTTGTCACTGAAAATAAATCAAAGGGGCAGAAAAAACATGGCTGAGCTGAAGCTGAGACCAGAGCGTTATTGAATTTGGAAGAAAAACACCTGAACCTGACGACTCCCCCCGCCTTTATTTTTTTTCCCCGCGAAACCGGTTCCTTTGCTATGTCATTAGTAAGAGGCCACTCTAAATACTATTAAAAGCAATAGGAAAAAAAAAAAAAAGACCTTTGGGAAGGCTTTTGGCAGTGTGACAAAACCTTGATGTATATATATTCTGTTGGCAGGGTGATATGGCTGCTTATTTGGGGTGTTTCTTATCACTTTTCTTAGCCCAGGGCCGTGCAGGGCCCAGATGGTTTCCTTGGGGCAGCAGAGTGAGAAGTCCTTCACCCCTGCAGCTGCAGAAGCCAATTATTTATTACCTGTCACTCCGACCGCATGAGGTAGTCATTTCAGACCGTGGAAGAAGAGAGCGATTTAAAAGAGGGCAAACCTCTGTTTGTCATGAGTAGGGCCTTTATTTGAGGAAGGTGTGCGTCTTTTACCCTGTCTTTGGTGAAGCTTGCTGTATTTGAGGGCGATGCGGGAAATGAAGAATGTCAAGATTGTCTTCAGCGTGCAGCCCAGAAAAACTAACGTTTTCCATGGGGGAAGCAGCCAGAAAGGCCAGGGGCAGTTTGCTGTGGCTGTGAGGGGCTGAGGACAGAGGCAGGGCAGGGTTTGCAAGCAGAAATAACTGCATTTTTGTTAGAGTGGTAGAGCTGCAAAAGCTAAGCAAGGCTTGGATGCGCAAGTTCCTCTGCGGGTCAGAAATACAAGGTAAATACAGGCTGGGAGCAGTTGCTCAAAGTTTGCTGAGGCAAATCGGCTAAAGCCTTTCGGAAAGAGAAGGGGCTTGGTGCTCCTGGGGTATCTTGGGGGCCTGTTCATGGGGGAGGAAGGATGGTAGCGGGGGAAGGAGGAAAAGTTGTTGGCAGAGCATGGTGCTGTTCGCGTGGTGGCTGGTCAGGAGACGGTGCCCAACCACCACCCAGGCTGTGGCATGTGCCAGCAAGGTTTTTGGGAAGGTACGTGGCCTGGGATTTTATATTGGAAACAAATAACAAGCTAGTGGATAAGCTAGCGCGCTACTGGGAGTGCTCCAGTGCCCAGGCAGTGGCTGTAAGCTTCATAGCCTGCTTTAGGAAATCTCGGTGGGTACACCCATGTTTTATGCAGGAGCTCAAAATGATGCAGCCTAAAGCCTGGAAATATATTCTGTCTTCTCAGTGTGTGGAATATATGCGCTGAAACAACGTGTTGAGGGAGGCCTCGCTGCCAAAATAGTTCAGTTGTCCGCCAAGGCCGTTGCAGGTGATTGCCTTTTCAGTTCTTGCTCTCTGCTCTGTCATTTTCTTAAGACCCTAAATTAAGGGTGACACATAAATGGAGAAGCAAATGAGTTAGGAAAATCTTGTGCGTGGATATCTATAATTGTGTTCTTGTGGCTCAGTGGAAAGGAGAGCCTCGTCCTGCTGAAAGTCAAGGAGGCTTTGGCTATGAATAAGAGCTGTCATGCCCGATAGCTGTCATGCCAAAACTGCATCCTGATGACGGTGCTTAGCTTCGAGCAGGTGGCGTAATACGTATCCTAAAGATTGCTCTGGGAAACCACATGCAAAACCAGGTGTCTTGTATGCCACAGAGGATTCATTCCTGGAAACCAGATGGGGCATGAGGAGAGCTTCATTCAAACAGGGGTGTTGGTAGGACAGTAGAGCCCTGGTCCTGTTAAGGAAGGGAACTGCTTTGAGGGTAAGAAATACCACCTCTGAAATATTAAGTGTCCCTCATTTTTTTCATAGTATTAGAGAGGTAATTGCTTCTTTTGATAAGCAGGTCTTGTTATCCGTCCTGCATGTGTGCTTTCCTTCCCCTCTGTCTTTGAGGGTCAGTCCTTAGAGCTGTCAAAATTCACAGGGAAAGCAAGTAGGGCTCTTTTAAGGACTCATAAAGTGCGGTGAATGAGGTAAATAACTTAAACATTGGTGCAGAGCATTGCCAACTGAAAAGTGACTTAAATCTCTTAGTAGACTAACATTAGGGTTTTTTTTTTTCCCCCTCCTCCTGTTTTGTTTTGGAGTGAAGATTATGGAATATGCCACAGATCAGCAGGGCTGCTTCTTTTCTGAGAAAAAGGTTTACTATAATGAAGTCAAGTTAAGGCCAGTTCTCCCTTTTTGGGGGTAATCCAGTCTGATTTGGGCATTGCCACTGCAACAAACAAGTTAGGCACAATTCCAGCCAAGAAGCCTGACATCCATGTGGCTATTGCATAGGTAAGGACGAAATACCTCAGTGAGCTCTTCGTTCCCGAGCTGGACTGCCTTGCGTGCGTCAACAGCTGTCAACACGCAGGAAGGTATTTTCTAGGCTATAAGAACCAAGTGGGTCGGGTTTCAGTCTTAATTTCTGCTAACTTTGGCTGCTCCAAAATAGGGGAATTCAGAAAGTGAGCTTAGGGAGATCAGGACGCCCAAAGCTAGCATGGGGCACAGCAGTGGGTAAGCGGGGCGTGTGGACTAGAGAGGAGCTGTCCTAGAGCTCTTATTTTTCTTGTGTTTCCTGCACAACCTGTATGTGTTCAGCTCCGATAAATTCAATCTGTGATTTAGCAGCAACTTCCCTGCAGCCCTGTTGAGGAAAGGGTGGTAGAGCAAGCACCTCCCGTGCTTCCCAGGGGACCAGTGGATGCAGATGCCCCCTCCAGGGTGGTGAAAACCCCTCATGGCAATTTGTACAGGTGTGAGTTGCTCCTTCAGCCTGAGAGTAGTTTCCCAAGCTGTAACAACTCATGATTTTTACAGCTCCTGATCCTCCCTGATACATTGACCAAGATGTCGGCAGCCACCTTTGGAGACACGATGATTTAATTTCTACAATGAAATGGCATACGCATTTCTTCTGATACCGGAGTTCATCTCATGGGGTGGCAAAACTAAATCTTTGTTCCTTTAGACTTTACAGAAGAGACCATAAGGAAGAAGCATGTTGTGATTGGTGCTGTTAGCGTATATAAGGTGTGTGTATACACTTGTGTGTATGTGCTTCCCTCTCCCCTTCCATGCAGTCATACCCTGCAGCCCTCATCGAGGGCACAGGGCAAATCCCCAGGAGTCTGGACCTTTACATGAGAGCACCAGGATTAAAGCCTGTTCTTGAGTTCATGCAAGTCAAGGAGAGTCTTTCTGCTGACTTCGGGTGGATCCTTAGCCTTGCAAGAGTAGGATTAACGGGTAGTTGGTCTTAGGCAGGCTCACGTTTATGAACTGTTTCTGCTTGAGGAAGCACTTTGACTTTTTCCTCGGCATCTGGTTGCTACTTGCAAGAGAACTTTTTACTTTAACTGAGTAAAGGTTTCTGGGTTTTTTATTACTTTTGCCATTTGCTTTCTAACACATCTGTCCTGTTTGTTTTTCTCTTTGGTGTCTCTGCCTTACTGATGAAACAGTGTCTTCCTGTTATGTTTCTGCTTCAATTTCCAATTACATGTAACAAGGAAAAATACTCGACTGTCCTGATTTAGCTAGAAATTAAACTGCAACTATTTTTCAGGTACGTAATGGGAAAAGTGGTGGTAATTGCTAACTAATACTTTTTGAATTTTTAAAAAATGCGTGAAATACTATCAAGTTGTCAGTGGACGCAAAGATTGGATAATGTACTGTTTCACTGACAAGCTCCCTTTATTGCGTTATGCATCCACTTTGCTCCATAAACTTGAGCTACTCAGACTTTGCCTTTACTCTTTCCATCCTCTCTCAGTATTACTTCAGTAGTATTAGTATACCTGTGCAGTATAATACAGCAGGTTCAATAACTTTTGAAGAAAAGAAATTTAAGCTGTGAAAATCATGATATTCTTTAATGTGTTTCTGTTCTTTTGCCCTGTCACTCAGCAATACATCTACCTGCCCTTGTTACTCCTAGTTTACTGGCAAAAATATGTTAGCTTCCTCGTTGATTCCTCACTAACCGGGGTGTTCTTGAGCTTTGCGTTATAAAGCTGGCTTTGAAATGTCTTGTTAGATGGGAGGGTGGGGGGCGTTCCTCTACGTCTTTAGTTGGTCATGATCATAATTCATTGTTTCCAGGAGAGTGAATGGTTAGCTGTTTGCTTTTACCTCTCTAGTAATGAGATTGTATTCTTTCCACTTGTAGATTAAAGCTCAGTGGTGCCTTTGGTTAAGAAAATGTATCAAAAGGTTAACAGCAGTAAGTAGACTTGCCAACACCAGATTTAAAGCCTTGAATCAAGCTGTAAGATGTGAAGAGCCTGCCTTTATTGTAAGCGTTTTAAAGCCCAGACAAGTGTGAAGCTTAGAGTTACGTGGACGTTTGTCGTCCTTATGGACCACTTCTCAAATTTTTTGCCTGTAGCTTAGACATAAAATTTCCTTCGAAAGGAAAAGGAAGAGAAAATTAAGACAGTAAACTGGAAGCTTTCTTGCAATCCTGTGTTTCCAGAGGTATGGCTTTTTTAGATAAACTTTGAAAACAGTGAGATTTGTGGTGAAAACAAGACTACTCTGTCTTTAAACCCCCATGAAACAGAACTCGCCTTACCTCTGGACACCGACACGTCAAGCACCACAAATGCGCTCAACCCATGTAAAGCAGAAGAACCTTCCTTCCCGGAGCGTTCCACCACCTCAAAACGGTGTTTGTAGCTTGAAACGCATCGCTTGACGCTCCACCAAGATCTCGCGTTAGCGTGTTTGTAGCAGGATCCTCTGTTCAGGGCAGGCTGGGCAAAGTTTGCAAAACCACTCGGGCTGTGTTCCCGTCCTGCTGTGACAGGAAATTGCAGTGCCAGCATCGTGAAAGGTCCAGGCACGCTATTGATTTAGACATGAATAACACTAGAAGTTGCCATGATGTCATAGCAAAGCATTACAATCATCATAGCAAATGAAGAGAAAAATAATAAGAGAATGTAACAAGCTACCTTGGCCTGCAGATAAATCAAAGCTTAGCCTTTGATTTCCCACTACTCACTAGCCCATAACATTAATCCATGGGTTTATCATTAAGCTTAACGGGTCATAAAATCTGGGCTATTTTGGAGGTAGTTCCAGAGATTTGCAGCCCAGGCAGAGAGCCGCCCCTAAGCCGTTGTGTCTTGTATAACTAGGTAAATAGCAAGCCTCAAAAGCTTCAAATAATACTATAAAGCTATCAAATGTAATAACTAACGCAGTCAGGCAGGTGTTGAAGGAGTGCAGCCTCGCTGATGACAAGCCTGCTGATAACCTGCTATAAGAGACCCCAGTTTAGAAAGACCCTGTTAATAATGAATTTTTAGTTCCCCTCACTTTAAGTTGAGTGTGTGCTTTCAGTTTGGCTCATGCTTAGCTCTCTTCTTCTGAACACTGTTACTTTCTTCACTATGGGCCCAAGGGAGCAAACAGCAAAAAATAGAAACAAAGATGCAACCTACAATTCAGTTACTTTATCATTGCAGTTTAAATATTTATGACAGTACTTCACAGCGTGCTAGTAAATGCTCAACAGCATATTATGTAAAAGCAATAAAATTTTACAAATGGGAGACTTCACTACTGCACTTTGCTAGTAAATCTTTGCTACCGTAGATGGTGAGCCGTGTAAAGGCCATGTGGTTTTTTTTTTTTTTCCCCAATTATTCCATGTAAGGTGTGAATTAGTTGGTAACTGCCATGTGTCATCAGATGCTCTTTAAAATTACACTGTCCCTTGTTCAGGCAAGATTTCCATTCAGGTCAGATTCCTGTAAAAGTTGATGGGAGTTAGGCCAGAGGAAAGACTTCAGGGTCTGACAATGGTTATAAAAGGTCAGGGTCTGTGATTTTGAAAGTGAGTAGGTCTTTGATCTGCGCAGAAGAAAGGATTGTGAAGCAGCTTCTTCTACAGGGCAAGCAGCCTGTGAGGTGGCAATTTGAATCATGAGTCTTTTGGGTTAATTGACAGTTTACATTAGTTTTAGGAACATGCTGGTTTTCCACCTCAGGTTCCCCCCCCCCCATGCAGCTTTCAGATCTGTGGGGAAGAAGGTTGTGTTAAGCAGTGTGTTTGCCTCAAGCTCCACTAATACGTGCTCTGTGCCAGCAAGAATAAGGATGGTGTTGGGGTGCAAATGATTTCCAAATTTTCCTTTTTCTCATAGAAGAGGCTTCTAAACCGAATATGTTACTGAAGTAAATGCAAGGCTCAAAATATATAGCTAATCCAAATCTATTGGGACTGTACGAAGCACTGACCGTCATTCTCTTATTTCTGACTTTACTACATTTGGAAATATGCCACCCTGAAGCACTTGAGATGATACGAGATGTCTTTGCCCTAAGCAAACTTCCTTGGGAAAAAATCTTCTGGGAGCACTTGGGTTGAGATAATTAACCTCAGCATAGCTGCTTCTCATAACCCAAATCAAGGACTTCAGACCTGCAGTGAAGCTTTCTTGTATTTAAGGTCTAAGCAGGACACCATTCCTGTCCGTTGCTGGTTTTTTACATGACAGCTGATAGTGTAGTGTGTGCAGAGCTTTCTAGTAGTGTGTTTGGTGACGTGGCCAAGGTGTCTTGCAGGGTTTGTTCTCTCCTCTCCCTCATGGGAAGAGAAGAGTTTGAAGTTTAATTTGTCTCTAGAATCACCGAATCTTTAAAAGAAGAGGAGGAGCGGGGAAAAGGGTTGGAAGGGACCTCTGGAGGTCATCCAGTCCTCCCTACTGCCTGGAACAGGGTTAGTTTCAAGGTTGGATCCAGTTGCTCAGGCCTTTGTCAGTCAAGTGCTGAAACCTTCCAAGGCTGGAGGTGGTGCTGCGTTGCCAGGCCCCTGTCCCAGTGCCGTTCCACTCCTGAAGCTGCCCTGTTTGCAGCTCGTGACTGCTGCTGTTTGTCCTTTTGCTGCATGCCTCTGAGAAGAGTCTGGCTCTGTCTTTTCTCTAAATTTAGGCGGTGAGAGACTATGAATAGACTGCACCTAAGTCTCTTCCTTTCCAGGCTAAGGAAACCCAGTTCCTTCAGCTTCGACTTTAGGTGCATGCTCCAGTGGCTTCTCTTCATTCTGTGTCCCGTGGCAGGGGCATGTTACTCCAGATGTGTCCTCACAGCTGTCTAGTAGAGGGGAATGATCACTTGCCTTGCTGGCTAAATGCCTGCTAATGGAGCTTGGGGCGTGAGCCTTTATAGAGAAAGGATGAATTCAGGGAGACATTGTACATGTGTGAGAGCAAAAGTAGTTTTAAGTTTCTATTTGCAAAGCAGAAATTTGAAGAACGTTCCTTGGATCAGAAGCTGATGATGTTTGTGATAGTTGTGCTTTCAGACATATTGTATGAATGATGATAATCGCTGAGAATGGTAGCTCTGTTTACCAGTCAAGTTGCATTTTATAGCCCTATTTCCTTCTTCTGCAACTGCCAGACTTTAATTACTTGTGGTGAAATTTGCCACGTTCTGCCTTAGATTGACTATGTCGAATACAATTTCGGCCAGGATGGTTCACTTGTTTCCTAGAATGAGATGAGGGGAAAAATATTTACCCATCTTAAATTTTAGTGATTTTTGAAAAGAAACTGTAGCACTTTCATGCTTTGAAGTAGGGATTTGAAATCTGCCTCGAAAGAACTAGTCTGTGTAGAAGTTGTCTGTAAAATCTGTATGGTCCCAGACTTCAGTCCAAGTACTGATTTATCAATTCCGCCAGCTATTTTAGCATAAAGAATAAAATGAGATTAAATTGGACTACTGCACTTAAACTGAGATGTGTATTCTAGTACCTCAGTGAATTAAGGTGGGATTTCCCCCACTTCCCTACTTCTTTCATGCCTGTCTTTACAGGCATGGGAAATCTGTGGTTAGTTATATTTAAAATCTTCGTAAAACTTAGAGTTCAAGAAAAAGAAAGTTAAAGACGATTTGTACTTGGCTGAAGAATGCTGTTTATCTGTCACGATGGCTTTCCTAGCAGTACAACATGTACTCTGGAAGGTGCTTTGGTGCAAATCTGTGCCAATAGGACCCAGCTTTGGAACCAGATCATGTGGATAGATGAGAAGAGGAGCTGCTAACATGAGCAATAAGGCAGCCTAAAACAGGCCTCTAAGAGCACATGTGTTGCAGCTGACAGAGGTTGAGCGCTGTGCAGGAGTTCTTCTGTGTGGTCATGGAGGGGTTAAATGTACAGGATGTACCAGATGATTCATCTCATATGTGCATTTGCGTGTTTATAAAAAACAATTGCTTGCTAATCTAGACCGTTATCGTAGTCTTTACCAAAGACACGTTAAGGATGCCAAGTAGGGAAGTAAGACGTGCCAAAATGAAGAAGAAACAGTTGAAGAGTTGAAGTTGCGCAGGCAACTTCTAATTTTGAGCCTTTGTATATACAGGCTTCTGTAGTCATGTGTGCTGTTTTATGCAAAAAAATTCGAGGCGGTACAGCAATTGCTTCGTATACTGTACTTTGATGCCTGCTGGTGGGAGTTTTTCTGGACCCTCGCACGCCGCCGAGCACTGCCCCTTCCAGCATGACCCTTGCCCGTGCGACAAGGTGGGAGTCTTGTGGGAGGCAATGGCCTGCGATCGCGGCAGAGCTGCTCTTGCTTGGAGTCGGGCTGGTCATGTTGTTAGTGATGGATCAGCGCTCTGGGTACGCTTGGTACTTTACCACTCCTCTTGACTCCGGTGCCCCTGACGTGTAAAGCTTCAGTTTTAATGCCCTAACTCTACAGATACTTCTTTGTTATTTTCTTGAGGTTCAGACTTTGCAGTGATGTGGGATCAGGGCCTGAAAGGCTGTTTGTATCTTAGAGAAAGGGAGCAGGATGGATGCAACTTGATTTTTAAAAAAAATAGCGAGTGTGTGGTTCCATGGGCCGAAGCAGATCGGTCTGAACGCTGGAGCACGGTGTCGCTTGGTCTCGGCCCCCTTTTAAAACGCCGTTCCAGGACTCCAGGAACTGCGCGCTCTCCCTCTTAAATTCCTCTTTTCTGAGAAAGCATCGAGTGCGTCTGAGTTTTGCTGCTTGATACAGGCTCCGTTTCCTCCTCCTGTCACCACTCGCTCCCTGTTTTCCCCCAGCCCCGTTACTAAGATCTCCTCTCCCCGACGCCTCATCTGTGTCAACAGGCTTCCTCATCTCATCATCCTCGGTCTAAAATCAAAGCAGAACTCACTTGAAGGAGAAGAAGCAACCTTGAATCCCCCTTGAGTTTTCGAGTGGCTGGAAGTTGTTCCTCAATCAAAGGCAGAGGGCGGGAGTCTCTTGGGCCTCTTCTACTTTTTGCTTCCTCTGCGCGCATCTTAACGCAGCGCCTTCCCCTTGCTGCTTCTTGCCAGGGTTAGCTCCGGCTGCTCGAGACGGGCTCCGCAGCGAAGCAAACGCAGTTCTGCGTAACCAGATAAAAAGGGCTGTGGCGTTCCTCAGTGCATAGATAAGAATTGCAAAGTCCCTTTAATAAGGGTGGTAGTTGGTGTTGTGGAACATGGCAGCTTTGTTAGGGAAAGAAATTGGAGAGCAAGGAGTTCCGGAAAGATAAGTGAGGCAGAAGACGTGCGTGATGACAAAGCTCATCTAAATTGGCTGGTAAGAGATAGTCATTTGGATTGCGGTAGCAACCGAGTCCTGATATTGCGTTTAATTGGTATGGAGGTGCTCAGAATAGTATGAGGATCTCTTACGGGAAGTGGATGCTGTGACCCAGAGGTGGTACCTGTTTGTTTAACTGTGATAGCGTAACTGGCATGGTATTGGGGTTCCTTTGATATAATTCACTAATTTAACTGTACAATTTCAGGCTGCCTTGCAAACTTTTTCACTGAAGTTTAGAAATGCAAATGGAGTTCCAGAAAGTATTAGTTATACATGAGAGGTTTCTAGCTGATATAAAGGGAGACCTATTTGAAAATAATTTCTAGAGTGTTGGTAAGTGATCGATCCGTGCTACGTGTTCAGAGACGGGATAACAGCAAACAAAAATACTCATTTTTAGGCCAGATAGAAATATTTCTAAGTGAGTTGGCAAATTTGTTTTAATGTAATCTGGGTTTGATCAGTAGTGTTGATTGTACTGAAGGCCTTCAGTTCTGACAAGGTGTTTGGTCTTGATAAATGTATTTATTTTCCTACTTTTTTGTTTCACTGGGATATGCATACTGGTGTAGATTAAAATTGCATCATAAGGAAGAAACAAAAGAAAGGGGACAAATCAAGTGAATGCTGCCAGATTATTTTATGCCTTCTCATTTTAACTAATAAACATACAACTTTGAATAGGGGTGTTCAAAACTGTGTGTGTGATGACCATCTTTCTATCTAGTTTAAAATCATTCAGCTTTACAAGAAGCTGACGTATTAACAAATGAAAAGGCATAGCAACATCAGAAAAAGTGATTATTCATGCAATGTCTCTTACATAAAATAGCTAACTAATCTGTTTCAGTGCTTAAGCGCTATTGCAAACATCATCCCTGAGACATAACTTAATTCTCAGTATGCTGGCAGTTTACTTCTCATCCCTAATTGCTTTCTGTTGTCACAGTGATAGCTTTTGGTTTCAGAAATTTTCTCTTTTCTCACTCTAGTTGTTCTCGCATTCAGTGCGGTTTTCATCCTCCTCTTGCTCTGTGGCTAATGGAAGTGAGGTGCAAGGAATGAGATTTGTGCTCACGCTAGTCTCTGGTTTAGAAAAATAGGAAAAGCTCCAGGGTAGCTGGTCTCCTGTTGCTCTGGCCGTCACCTCTGATGCTGTCAAGTTTGAGGTTCTGGAGGAACGTACCTGTTGATGGATGTTGTTGTCAGAGAAGGAGGTACGTTTGCAGATATTTTGGTTTATTGGCACAGAGGTATTTGACTTATCCTGGTCTAAAAAGTGAAGAATGAGGGGAGAGCATCTGCTAAAATATAGGATCTTTCTTATTTAAAAAAAAAAATCTTAGTTTTTAAATTTCGATTTAAGCTTTGCAAATAGCTGTGATTAGTGCAAAAACACACTTAATCTTTTTATGGGCAAAAGGACATGCATCTTAGATGTAAAGACAGGAATGTATTCTTAGTGTAATTGAAATCCTAACAGTCTAAGGAGATTGTCATTAATCCAGATCTAGTTATTACAGAAAAAGAAAATAAAAAATACTGTTACATAAAAAGTTTCAATAATAAGTTAAATATTGCTATACACACGTTTTTCTAGTGTCTAGCCCTTTCTCTGCTGTTTTTCTCACCCACTGCCCCTCTAGGTCTTAAAGTGGGTGTTGCGGGAGCACAGTACGAGTGCTTCTGCTTTTGCTCTGGATTGCTCTGCATATAAGAAAAGGGTGGGGAAAGTTTTTTTTTTTTTTTTTTTTTTCTTCTTTCTTGGCTCCCGTATAGGTTCTTCGCTGGGTTATCGGCTTTGCCTGGCGGGGCTGGGGCTTGCAGCAAGTCTTGGTGCCTCGGGTCCTCCTCTGGGAGGAGTGTGATGATGTTGGTGGGATTTATTCTTCTTTGCTGGGAGAAGCAGGATGTTGATGCTAATGGCTTCTTCACCTTGGCTCGAGGATCCTCTTGGGGCTATTTCTGTTTTCTAGCATGCTTTTACACCATTTCTTCAAGTCTGCAGCTCCATGTTGTATCCACATTTACTGTACGCAGAGCAGCTTAACGTGTTGGATACTCCTTTATTCTCTTTGTTACTCCTGAAACTAGTTTTGCCTAGCTCCCAGGTCTGTGTTTCTTTGCCTGTTGGTGCGTTGTTTGAGGCCCATGTTATATTGACCA
Organism: Struthio camelus; assembly: GCF_040807025.1. Classification (NCBI taxonomy): domain Eukaryota; kingdom Metazoa; phylum Chordata; class Aves; order Struthioniformes; family Struthionidae; genus Struthio; species Struthio camelus. The sequence goes on from NC_090944.1 coordinate 129,365,407, forward strand.
TGAGGTCTCCAGGGCCATCTCTTGCCCCTTCTCCCATCTCCCTGGTCTCCTCTACTCCTGTTCTTGAGGCTTCTGCTATTTTACTGTGCCTACGTTATTATACCAGGATCATAAATATATCATTCTACACAGAATAGTTGCCTGTTGCTGCTACCTATATAAAAGTGATGGTTGCTGTACAAAAGTAAGCCACCAGGTCAATTGAAAAATTGCTGTTGCAGCTACACAAGCTGCAGCAAAGCTGTAGGCAGAGCACATTTTATGTATAAATGAGCATATAAATGTGTGTATACAAAATATAAAAATATATGTATGCCTATATTTTTAAGATGCATGTCAATGTTTGTGTTTCCCCATGACCTGCCTGGCTGCTCGCAGACTGCCTCTGCTCGGGGTACCCTTGATGCCCTTCTGTGCCTCTTACTGCCTGCTCCATCCCACGTGGGACAGAGCCACTGGGTCTGCCCAGTGTTCAGCATACATGTGCATCGGTTCCTAGCGTCATATTGATGTTTTCTGGTTTTGTTCTCCTTTTCTCAGAAGGTTTCTCAGCTTTCTCTTGTCATCTTAATTATTGCTGAACATTAAGCTGGTGTTTTCAGAGTACGGTTCATAAAGCCATTAAGATCTCTTCCCTTATTCTTAGAGTTAATTAAAAGACTATGACTGTACATAGAAAGTTAAGATTGCTCTCCCTGCTATTGTTAGTTTGTGTTTTTCAGTGTTGAATTTCTTTTGTTCTTTCGTTAAGTTTTCTTGATTGAGAAGCAGGCAGTTAATGATATTTAAAAATCTGGCCGCTACAGCCATGGAGCATTGAGATACTTGCCCAGTCAACACGGAAGCAATTATAACTTTCAATTATGATTGTCTATGAAAGAAGAATAGAAAAGCTAGAAGTTCAGATCACTATCCTGGCGCAAGCAGTCATACTAACATATTATTGTCATTCTCTCTGGAAATAGGTATGGCATTTCAAGCCACTGTTGAGACCCTTATCTTGCTTATTTAGTTTTGATCTTTCTTTAATATACAAAAAATGGAAAAGCAGAAACAGTTAACACCACAGTGCAAATTATACAACACTCTTTCCCCTGGGTTCTATTTCTTTTGTTTACAAAAGTTGTGTAGTAGCCATTCATCCATGACTTGTGTCGATATGCTGCTTCTCAGTATTCCTGGTCATCATCTGGTTTTTGGATAGTCTACCGTCTGTCTGAAAGCATACATTTATTCCATCTTTGTCTGCTGTTCTATTTTTTATATACCCTCTCTTCAATAGGATTCATTTAAGACTGTTTTACTGCCTCCTCTGTGAACCAATTTCTGAACTTTTTCTGAAATTAGAGAACTTTGCGGTATTCATTCCTAGGGGAAGTGCTATCCTGAGACACCTGCCTTTCAAATCTCTCTCATTTTTGATCTTAAAATTTCCCTGTAATCTCTTTAATTTTCCAAGATGGAACGTTGGCCCCAGCGTGTTTAGAGGAAGCCTCTCCGTTCTCATTAAGGCTTGACCTGGTCCAGGAGTTTGAATCAGTTTAAGCCTCCTTCCATAACTCTTTTTCATCTGTGTTTTGAGGCTTTTGCCCTGTATCAGCCTGTGTGAAGTACAGGAGCACTTCACAGCATGTTGCTTCAGTTTACTTTGGTGTATTTACGCCAGAAACGCATACCAGCCTAAACTTACCCATCAGCCCCAAATTTTGCCTGCAGGATCCTCTTTGTCCATCTAGAGCTGAACGGATCACAGCTATCGAATCCATTCACAACGTGTCCCAAGTGTCTAGGAATGTGATGTATTCCAAGGAGCGCAGAAGGCTGTGTTTCATCTTAAACCTGGTGCGTGGCTGATCTATGTAAGAGAAACATCTTAGACCTGGAAGATTTGGGGGGAGAAATTCAGTTGTTTTTTTGCAGTTTCATAAGCTGGAGGTCATCACTGCCAGATTCTTTGGAGAAAAGCAGTTTTTCATTTTACCCAGCATTCATGGTTGGCCAGATGATGAGGGCTTTGAAAATTCTGAACGTCTGGTAGGTTGGTCATGGTACAAGGGGGTCGTCTTGAACGCTGTCACGCTAAAGCTCACCCTGCTAATGCTTGTGTGCAGTAGTCAGATCCTCTCTCCAAGGGGTGCCGTAACCTCTGAGCATGCCGTGGTGGCTGTGCTGGTGTTTGGCACCCTGCAGGGCCCCGCTACACTCTTGGGACATAGCGGAGCATTGATCACGCTTCCTGTGCCTGCTAGTGGCAACTTTGCAGTGTGTCTGTTGTTTCTAAGAAATGCTGCTGCCTTTCCTTAGCTCCCTGCAAGGAGCGGGGATCTCTTGAGGTCCAGGAGGTCCGATGTTTTTCAGCGTGCTTATTTGGGACATCTGGACAATCCTGGAGGTGAGCATTGTAGCCTTCTTTAATCATGGTGCGAAGTTTAAAAAGGGAGAGAGAAGACATTCGGATGCTACTGCCTAGCCAAGGAATAACCATAATGTCTGACTACGTCTTCCACTGCTTGTCCCGGATTAAGATCATCTGTTCAGAATATATTTAAGCAAATTGAGTATTCATAATTCTAGATAAAATTAAGGGGGGAGGAGGTTGTTCCATATCTTGAATGCAAATGTTTAAAACAGATGCAGCCTGCTGGGAAGCATCACATTGAATTTCATGACTTTAAAGGCAGAGGGCGTCCATTTTAACCAATAAGAACGATTAGGAGTTAAGAGACATTTTTCCTCCATTTTGAAAGTAAATGTATTTTAATTCTTCAATGCAGCTGCTGATTTTGCATCTCTTTCTGAAAGCCCTTTCCCTTGCTGGAAAGTGATGTAAAAATGTGGGCTGCATGCTAATCCAGTTTAAGATGCCAAGCTTCTTTTCCACCCGTGTGCAGTTTCCGCACTACTGCCTCCCAGATAAATGTACAAGCATGCCTTTTATTTTCACACATTACCAGTTTTGAGGGAAGCTGTTGGAGGTTCACCATGTTAGCATTACTTTTCAGGGAATGCGAGTATAAAACTGAAGATTTTGTGTTTTTTGAGAAGGGACATGTCAATGTGAGACGAGGAGAAATCTAACGTGTAATTCTTGGTTCTCTAATATAAACATACAGAAGCTCCTACATTTAAAAATAAACCAAAAACGAAGTCATGTCACTTACTGTACTACTGGAGCATCCTTGGGTACAGTGGTGACAGGGCAGCACAGGAGGGGAGCCTTGAGGGGGACGCTCCTCGTAGCTACCCTTTATTGAAGAAGCAGATATTAGCTGTAGTTACTGTTCCAGCTAATGCTGCTTTTGGGCTGGAAAGTCCACCTGCAGGGTGGTATAACCCGAAGGTGCTGGCATTCCACAGGTTCGGAGCGGGGCGGGTAGGTATGCTGAAACTCTTGACACTTGCGATTTTTTTCACCAGTCTGGTGGTTTTGGTGAGAGAGCCTTTCCTTTTTTCCATGAACACGTAGTGAGAGGTTGTTGGTTCAAGACCCTTGCCTTCTACTTTCCCATTCTTCCTGTGGGTTTGACGAGGAAGGCGCCGTTCCCATTGCTCCGTTCATGGCAGTGATGCCTCTGTGTGCCGTCATCCTTAGAAGGTTTCAGGCCATGCCGTTGGGAGAAACGGCTGATACGTGAGCTGCTGCACTAGACAGCCACTGCGACAGCATGTGCTTTGGAAAAGCAAAGCTTGTGAAGGCCCCCAAGGAGGGATGGGACGCAGAGGAAGGTGATGAAGGTGGGTGAGGAGGGAAAATGAAACCTGAGGTGGTGAAGGGGAAGAAAAGCAGGTAGTTTGGAGGAAACAGTGTGGTATGTGTGTTAATGACTGGAAATTCAGCCGTAAAAACACCCGTGTTCACTGTGTGGGTAGGCAGCATGCTTCTAAAGCTTCAAAGACGAGCAGGAGCCTGAAGCCTTGTGTTGACGAGTGGAGGACGTACCGTGGCTTGTGCAGTGGCAGATGCAAACCGTTTTTCCTAGTACGTGGGAGTATGACATCAAGTTCATATACAGACTGGGTACATCAAGTTGGAAGTTAAAAACCTCAAGTCTTAAGTGTGATTTGTGTTTTGTTTGACGCTTGTATTTTCATTACCATGGAGCCCACAGGGCACAGCTCGGTCGCTCTGGTCTCCTGGTGCTGGAGGGGGGCACTGGCATTCGTCCTGCCCTGTGCACGCAAGGAGGACTGTGGTTTCGAAGGGAGATGGCCTGAGATGCTTTCACAAACGCCGCAGCTGTGCAAAGCAGGTGCCAAAGCCGAATGCGCAGTGCAGGATGCTTTCAGATGTCTTGTGTGCCTCCTTAGGGTCTTCCCTCTTCCAAGTCTTACTGCTTTTCTTGGTTAAAAAGTACCTCTTGTAGGAAAGCCCTGTATAGAATCCCCTCCTTTCCTATTCTTTTTCTATTTCTTCATGAGAGTATATTTTGTAGTCTGAAACATTGATTTTGAGCCTATTGATGCTGTCATATCACTTTAAATACATCATCCATGCACATAATATGCAATCTGAGGCTATTATTCTGTAGAAGTGATCTTTCTCTTTTAAAGGTTTTTTTTTTAAGTCAGCACTTCAGTCTGAGCACTTTTCTGATAGTAACTCTTATTTAGTGACTTACTAAGGCTTATCTAAGTCGCAGATTCCCAGCGGATGTTCTGAGCTTGTTTCTTATTTAAAAACATCATCTGAATTCAAATCGGGAATTAACACAGTTTTGCAAATGACATTCACCCCTCTGCAGAAGGACCAGCGATAATCCTATGCGCTGCAGCAACAGCATTTAAAGCCTTGTCTGAGGGCTGTAGTGGTGCCTAAATGAGCCTTAGGCAAAGCACAGGCCTCTGCGGAGGGTTGAGTTTAGTAGGTAGGACTAACAATGTCTACTTTGGGCGCCTAGCTTAAATGCAAGTCGGGGCAGGGTGGGGTGAGTGTTAGGACACAGGGTCCCTATTTAGCCAGGGGAGAAGACCAGGTGCTCCACAAGGGCTTCCTGGATTGCTTAGTACTGTAATTAGTTGCTGCAAACAAAGTCTTTGTATAATTGTGTTCATGAAGCAGTGCCCCACTGCTGAAGTCTCTGACTTTGCTGGCAGAACGATTTGCTCCCTTTCACAGCTTTGAGGAAATCTGCGTCACGCTGGCAGAAACGCGCAGGAACTTTAGGCTGGGGCTTGTGGCTCCCGCTGGAAGCCTGCGCCAGCTGGTGCCATTCCTGTGGAACTTTCTGGAGATCCCTACCTTTTTTTTAAGTTTTATTTTTTTCTTTTCCGTTGCTCTCCTCGCTGTGTTTCAGCAGCGGCTCTTGATGTTTGCATTGCTAGAGTTCCTGACTCGGCAACGTGCGTCTCATTGCGATGAGCGCAGCAAAGCGGGGCAGAGAACAGACTGTTTCTCAGGCGTGCGTATAGCGTAGAGAGTACGCCCTACGTTTAGAAACTGAGAGACACCTCAGAATTAAAAAAAAGGGAGCTGAAATACTTTTGCAACGTCGCAGAGCTAAGAAATGCAAATCCAAGCAGATGTGTTATTCGAACACCTTGAATCATTGTGAGCGCTGCCATGAGCTGTTAACTCTGAGACTTTAGTAAAGCATACATAGCTTTAAGCCACCTCCACAAAGTGCTCCATACCTTTGTTTATAAGTCTTGGATGAACTGTATCTAGTAAATTGTTTTACTGTTATTTTCCATCCACCCACTTTTTGAAGTTGAGGTTCTCTGGGAGAAAGACGCACTTTGGAGCACCGTGAGTACTTACGGGAGACTAACGTGAGTTCCCGTTCGCTGTAGGGCTTCGGCCCAGCGTGGGCAAACTGTTCACTTGAATTCATAGACTAGGCAATGACTAGCTGTCTGTTATCAGAGGTTAAAGTAGTTGGTTGTTCAATCACTGGTTAGTTAGTGATAACCAGCAAGTCTTTTGCTAAATGACCTCAGAAAATGAATCTCCTAATGCAAATCGTGGAGCTACACTGATGGAATCGAGCACAAAGTTTAGCCCTGCAGTTTTAAAGAAAGGCTTACTGGATTTATGCCTAAGTGTTTATATCTAAGTGTTTGATATAAACACCTAGGCCAGGAGCTGGTGGCAGCCCTGCTGTTGAAATGACCAAGACAACATGTGTACGAAGGTGGAGGGGGAGGATGGAGCTCCAAGGGTTTCTTAACTCGGCTTCACAGTACTTGTTCCTTTGTCGCAGCACGTGTACGTTCCCCTTTAATTGCAGGACTTCTGAGAACACCTTGACAGAAGAGGAGGCAAACAATCTCACTTTTTTTCTCAGCTATTTTTATTTTATCTGAATCATTACTTATCAAAGAACATTGCTAAGATTTGAAATAAACATTTTTAAAAATGTTTAAGAGACACTCTTTGATGCTGTGTGGGAAAACATTAAATTATTCTTGCAGGAGAAAAGGTAGCAGCAAATGTAAAGATACTTTGAGTGTTTTTTAATATCTCGCAATGTTTACTTTGGTAGTGGGAAAAAAAAAAAAAAGAAATTGCTGAAATTGCTACAGTCAAATGCCTGTAACATTGCCTCAACAAAAGCTCAGCCGAGCTTGGAGTTTCTGCTAGAGTATAGATGTTGATTTCAAATGACCTAACACAAAGCAAGCTCTCTAAAAACCATCAGGAGATGTTTGTAAAACTCTGTGCACTGAGTTTTTTTGTTTGTTTTTCTTCAAATGAAGCAGTCAGGTAAGCGCCATTCCTGATATTTGTAGCTCAGAATGGAAAAGTAACGAGTTCTGAGGAAAATGACTGGGAGGGAGGAAAAACCAGCTTTGGATGCTGGCTCATTAGTCAATGGGTGGTTTGATGAAGGTCTGATTGATGTAAGAAATTTGGAGGCTAAACAGAGAAACTTTCTGATTCTTACTATTGCACATGCTGAAATTTTGGCAGGGAAGGATATGATGGAGAATCCTTCAAATTGTCTTAACGATCCATTGTTGGGAGTATGTACTTGTCAATTATATGCCCTAATTTCACCTACTTTGAAAGCCCTGAATGAAATCAGTACATAATGATGCTGTCCGTATTTCCAAATTTCTTAGAAATGGACCTTTGAAAAGAAGAGTTTTTCAGTTTGTATATCCCTGAGCGTGTTCCAGTATGTATCATGCTACCAGCTATTCATGCAGGATTTCTAAACTTATTAGTTTCGCTTAGATTCAGAAAGTAAATCCAGAAGGGACCATTAAATCATGTTCTGTTCCCCTGTATTTCTTGGGCCTCTCTGTTTCCATCCATTTGCCTGTGCACAGCGCAGGCTATGTTTCACTAAGCCTTCTTATGCAGAAAGACATCCCGTCTTCATATGACATCCCCAAGAAATGAAGCATTCACTGCTTTATTTGATAGTCTGCTGTAGAGTTTACTGATTCTTAGTAGAAAAAGACTCTCCTTATTGGCTTTTCCTTGCCTTCAGCTTCCAGCCATTGATTCTTTTTATTCCATATTACAGAGATAACAAAGCCCTTTTTTTTCCCACTATATTTTTCTTCATGAAAAGGGGTTTTATACCATAATCAAGTTACCGCTCGGTCTTCCTTTAGATAAGCTGAACAGATTGAGCCCTCACTGTCTCATTATCTGACATTTTTTCTCTCACCATCAAATAGTTTTTTTTATGGCTGTCTTCTGTATCCTTTCCAGGTTTTCAACATCCTTTTTCAAAGGATGGCCCCAAAGCTGTCTGTGCTCTCCCAGGATCCATCTCATTGGCTGCTGCACACAAGGGTGTAATTGTCTTCTGGTTTTTACGTGCTGTACTTCTGGAGCCCAGGGCGCTCGGGAAGTTGGTCCCGCTTCCCACATGAGCACCAGGCACCACCTCACGGATGCTGGGCTCTGCGCCAGCCACTAGTGCCACCAGAGCCCGTTCCCCCACGTGTGCAAAGCCAAAGCGCTTCTCTGACCTCTGAGTGCCCAAATCCCTGTGCCCCAACCCCCTGCTGGACGTATTCCAAGGGCTTTTCCTGGGAGCGGCTCTGAGCAGGGGCCTCCTCCGTTACCAGCAGGCTCTCACAGCACATAGGCATTGCTCAGGTGGAGGTCAGCAGGTCTCTCTGCCCCTCCATGCCAGCAGAAGGTGGGCCAACATTTGTCCTGCTGAGGTTTGGTTTTCTTTCTTCACCGCTTTCCGGTGGTTTTAAAAAGGAAAGTTACACAGTGCAGAGCTGTTTCTGGAGAAGGATTGGTAACTTAATAAAAGCAGGTGTTTTCAATACTCATTTGCTGGTTTGGCAGCTAAGCTAAAGTTCAAATAAGTCTCTCTAACCTTGCTGCAGGGAAAGCTAGGGGACCATTTGTTATTTTAAATCTCTTTACTTTTCATTTGTCCAATTCAATTAAGGGAGAGTTTATAGTTTCATTGGAAAAGGGCAGTGGTTATAGCAAAGCCGGGTGAAACCAGCTGTTCCAGAATCTGATGAATGATTTCAAGCTTTCGGTACAGATTAATCTTCAGTGTTTTTGGCAGTAATTGCAAGCAGATATTAGCTTATCTTACTATACTGGGGGTTGTGTGTGTGCGTTTTCATGCTTCACAGCTAAGCAGGAACCCCCGAGGATGTAGCCCGTCCACTTACACCTAAGTACTTTGTAGAAACTTTCTTTTAGCCAGTTTTCAAAAACTTTAGTTTCCAGAGCCCGTGCCTTGCCTAAAGCGTGTTGAAATCAAAAGAGAGCCCAGAGGCTTTCCGGAAACTTTTGGGCTTCACCAAAACATTTGGGGCTGCATGCACGTGTACACTAGCTCGCAGAAACGGCACAGACTTGAGCGTTTCCCGCCAGGGAACGCACATATGTTGGCTGCGGCAGCAGCTCTTCCCGCAGTCATCTCCCTCTGCTCCCCGCTTGTAAATCCGCTTTTGTGAGCGACAGCAGCCTTTAGCCGCCATCCTCTGGTGCTTTGGAGTTAGCTTTTGTGTGCGAGTGCAGAAAGGCACACGAGGTGAAGAGATGGCTGTGCGAGTGTCAGGAACGTGAGCCGGAGCCTGCGATCCTCTGGCTCGTGCTCGGCCGTCGCAGCTGGAGGCCGAAAGCCCAGTGATGGAGTGAGGGTGCGGGAACGGCAACGGCAGCTCCTGGGAACTTTGTCTCAACCGACAGCGTGAGAGATTTCTGAGTCTAAAAATAAGAGTGTTTTGGGGATCGATATTTTCGGAGTAACACTCTGTGGGTGCTTCCTCTCCTAAATCTGTGCCCGTGCTCCTGGGGGCTGCTTGGAGACTTGGCTTCCTGGTGCTTCCCAGCCAGCAAGGGAGCCCTCATCCTGAATGTGCAGGCTTGAGAGTTCAAATATGGCCTTTTTTTGGGATACTAAAAGTGGAAATTACTGGTCAGTTTGGAAAGGAGTAAGGTTAAGTCTAAAGAACATCATGTTTTTTCTCCCTCGTTGGAGGTGAAATCTGCCCTTTGACGTTCAAAGGTGTCGGGACAGATTTTGTTGGAGGTCATTTTCCAAAAAGCTGTTGTGGGACTCTCTCAGTGTGTACTGGGATACTGGCAGCTTTGTATTATCACTGCGTCCACCCAAAACTTTATGAGAAGCAAAAATGATTCAGTGATGGGAGAATTTACCTAGGAGTCAAGAGAGTTCCTGATAGATCAAAAACATCCTGATCTTGGGTACATGACTTTCTAGTTATTTTTCTGTTTATAAGTAAGAGGATTGTTGCATGCTCCTCTGTCCAAGGAGATCATATGTAAAGATTATGGAGTGCTTTAATTCTGTGGGTCCTCTAAAAGTACCTCAGATAGACGTTGTCAGTCACTGATGCAAAAATGAGTAACAATTGTTATTTGAATTGGTCTTAAGCCACTTCCTAATCGGGAAAGTACTTAAGGCTCCAGCATCCAGCTGCTGTGCAGCCCTTGTGTTGTCCTTCTGCATGGAAATGAGTGTTAGCCTGACTTTGCTGAAGGAGACGTGTTGGGTGGAGCATTGTTCTCAAGGTGTCAGGGTCTTCCGATATTTTACTCTGTTATTTTTTTTTCTGCCCTTTATTTCCATTAGGCTTTGCAAGCATCTCAAACCAGATGCTCTTTTTCCACCTGCTATTTCATCCTCTTTCCCCACCAGATAGCGGTAAAAAGTATTTTTCAGCAACATTTCACATAAATCTGGGAGGCTCTGAGCAACTGAGAAGCCAGCTGGAAAGATGAATGTGTCATGACTGGAATAAAACATAGATCTGGGGAGGGTGTTTTGTGTGGTCCCCCCCGTATTGCCATTTCTAGTGGGCCAGCAGATGGAACTGCCCGCATGGCCTTACTTATCCCTCCGAAGCCAGCTGTTGCAAGATGCGGGAGGGGGGCATGTGTTATATGGGCTCCTATGATTTCAAAAAGCTTATAATAACGTGCATCTGTTTTGTTTAACGGTGTTCTCCAGACTGGTCTTTGTTCTTCAAGTTCTGTATAATTTCCAGTTAGTTAATTTAGGCCAAAGTAATTTTATGAGGTACAGCTGCAAATTTGTATTTCTTCCTCTTACCAAAAAAAAAAAAAAAAGAAATTGCTGAGAAATCATGTGCACCCAGAAATTGCTCTAAGGTTGTGTCTCAGCACAGGACGTCCGGTGAGGCCTCCTGGCCTTCCAGGCGTTGGGCAGGGTTCCCCGTTGGTGCGGGTCCGACGCTGCCCCGTGCGCTTCTCCCAGGGGCGCGCTTGCGCGGACGGGGCCGTTCAGGTGAGCCGACGGGCTCCTGTCGGCACCTGCCGCTTGGAGGACAAAATACGACGAATCAGGTGCTTTCAGTCACTTTGAGTCAAGCTGAAGGAGCTCGTGGAGCGCGACGGGTCTCCTGTTAGGACCACGGTACCTGCGCCGTTGGTCAAACGAAAGGCCGCTCGACGCACCCCCCCCCGGCCCCATCGTGGTCTCGGAGCCTAAGCGTCGCGCGGGGCCGGGAGCGAAGGGGAACCGGGGAGGCGCTGAGCTTGATGAGCAGGGAAAAGGCTGGTAGAAACCCTGCCGCCGTCGGAGCTGAAGCTGGTAGTGCTCTCCCACGGCTCGCCTGCTGCTGAGGGAATTCCTCTTTTCCAACCTGTTTATCTGCAAAAAAAAAGACAACGCAGTCGGACTTTAAGCACCCAGCTCTGATGAAGGACAGGTTCTCGTTTGTATGTATTTTGCTGTTTAGAAGGGCAAGGCTAGATCAGATTAAATATCCAGTATCCCATCTCCTAACCCTCTCCGGTAAGAAGAAGGCATAAAAGGGTTTTAAAAAAAAAAAAAAGTGCAAGTCCTTCACTTAACGCACCCTTTTGGATTCCCCAAACCAGAAACCGTGAGAAACGAAGGCTGCCTGCACGCTTACAGACTGATGTCAAACCTAGCAGTGATACATCGTGGCATAAAAAGGCAAGAAGGCATTCAAAAAAAGTAAATGTGAGTTTTGGAAAGTTCAAAGGGAGCAACTGGTTAAAACTGTAGAAGTATGACCAAAAAAATTGGAAGAAAGTTAGAAGAGAGGCAAGCCTTTTTAGTAATAAAGCCACCCCCGGTGGTAGCAGGCTGAGATGGTTTGCAGGCTACCACCCAGCACAGCTCTGCCCGACGACTTCCCGGCCCGGCAGAGGAGGCTCCATCGGGAGGAAGAGCGGGGCTGCGATAGCTGTTCTGGCAGTCTCCTGCAAACCATTAACGTGGCGCTGCCTGAAATTCAGCGTTATTAGAAGACGAAGCTGTCTTACCTGCCGCAGTGGAGACGATGCAGTGCCCACGTCAGATGGAGACCTGAGTGGCCTCCGGAGGAAGCTTTATGCAGCATGACCACGTGGGTATCATCCTTCTTGGGGTAGTCGTGAAGCACTTGAAACTTCCCACCGACTTGATGACTGCATCTTCCTGCAGCTGTGAGGATAGCTGATACACTATCTTAGTCATAAGAAGCTCTGAATGAAGCCAAATCCATACATTTGTGAGCAGCCTGTTGTGCAGATTTACAGCAAATGGGAATGCTATAGAAAGCAAGCAAACTGCCAATAGGCTGTAGTTACCCTGCACTGATTCTGTAAATCTTTTGTGTGCTGGGAGATCCTTGGGAAACGAGTACTGAATGCAGAAATAAAATGAGGATACATACAGTAAATGCTGCGTTTAACTACCTGCAGCCATGTAAATGGCTGGTAGCTATCAGCCCCTGAGGACTATAATAATTGTTGCTTGACTGTCTGCTAATAAAAAATCAATGTCAGTAAGATAGTCCTTTTCGTAATGTGAGGCGTTAAAAGTGTCAGCCTCGTTTTAAGAACCACCTCCTGAGAAAATTGACTTGCCGAAGAGGAGAGCGTTTGGTGAAGTTGTCTCTCACCTGGCAGTGGTGTCCCCGGGGCTCTCGAGGCTGGATTTGCCTGCTGTACTCGGTGACCGCCGGCCGCAGGGAGGCAAAGCCTGCCGAGCCTCACTGCGGCACTGGCGTTCCCCAAAGTGGGGGTGCTAGGGCCGCCCCAGCTACTGCAGGGGGCTAGGCAAAACGCAGAAGCCGCTCCTGCGGCAGAGGGACCTTTGCTGTCCCAAAGCGCTGAAATAGCTTCGGCCCCTTAAGTCCAACCAGTGAGAGGTAGAAACTTTTGAGATCGGTGCTGTTTCCAAACCCACGCCACCTCGGCTAGCCTGCGCAGGGCTCTCCTTAGCAGCAGCTCCTTTCCCTGCGATCTCGCCGGCTTTTTCCCAACAGAAGGCTTTTTGGTTTGTTCTCCAAAGCTCTGAAACCAAAGCTTTTTGCAGAACTTGCATTCATTCCATCAGTGTTTCACGAGAAAAAGTTTCTTGGAGCTCCTCATCAAACCCAGAGCAAAAGCGAGCCTGGTGCCTCTGACTGCAGCCAAGCTGCCAGGGAGGTTCGTGGGATGCGGGAGCACTTGAGGCCAAGGCCCCTTCTCGGACTGCGTTTTACAAGGTAACACTTTACTACGTGATCTGCTCTGTCCAGGGAGCTGTAATGCTCCTTTGGCTCCAGTTTTGCTTGTGGCCCCTCAGCCTCATGTTCCTAGCACCTAGCCCATCCCACTTCCGTACTGCCTGCACCAGTTCCTGCGCTGGTTTCCCAGCTGCCCCATAACTTTGGAGGCTGGCCATCCCTGGGGCTGTGGATGCTGAAAATTCAGGAAAGTGTTCACCATGATTTTGGGTTAACAGTGTGCCGCAGGGAAGACCAGCAACAGGGGAAGTGGTTGGAGAGTGCTCATCCTAAAACACAGGCAGTATTTGCGTAGAAGCTGCCTAGTGTCTGGGTTTCTAAGGCAGCAAAGATAACTTTCAAAGATATTTCTGGAGCAAAATGAAATCTGGCAACTGCAAAATGAAGGCGATGCTGCACCGCAGTGATCTATGGTATACCATTGATTAAACTCATCTCCAGGGTGAGTCACACGTGGCCAGTGAATCCTGCCGGTGTCGTTTGCATAATGGTCAGGTGGGGACATGGGGCGGGGGGGGTGGTGGTCTGGAAAGCTTGTTAGCAAAAGAAGGGCATAAAAAAATCAGGATCTAAATCTGAGTGACTGCAGTTTAATGCAGGAAATGGGAATGGAGTAACTATGCGTGGATATATTTTAGGGTTTTTATTTGTCTCTTCCTCTGCGCTTTATGTAGTGTTTTGCACCAGAGCAAAAATGGTTGTAAAATATATCTACGTTCTGAGAAAAGTTACGCGTTTATGGAACGGAGCTAGGACTATTCAAAGCATGATTCATATATACAATAAAGTTTCCTTACACAATGCTGCCATATAGTCTTCGCTGTGAGAGTTAATGTAACTAACTTCATACTAGGGGCCTACAAAAGAAGACTGAACGTGTAAGGGGGCCTCACTTGCAAGATGGCATGGTATCTTTTCTTTAATTGCACGTATGCGATGTTGAAAATTCATGTGATCGTAATAGAAATGTCCCTTCATGCACTATTTTTTGCATGACCTCTTACGGTCACGGGGCTGCCAGAGAGGCAGAGCTCTTGCACTTGCTGAGGTTGCATGAGGCTGCTGCGGGTCCTGGCCCGGTGCTCGAGCCCACGACCCGCAGAGTGGCCGTGCTGTGTCTACGCTGCATAGACCCTGGGGCAAGGACGGGGAAGGAGATGGCTGGGGTGCCAAGAAAAAATTATCTTCTTGTCCTTTCCAGCTCAAAGCTTCACAAATAAGGTAGGAGCTGTGCTGCAGCCCGTTGAGGGCACGTGTTGTGTCCTGTGGGCAGCAAGTCGGAAGGTGGGTGGAGAGGGGTAGGGGACTGTGTAGGATGGAGGACAGCACGCGGACGTGGGTCACGCGGACCAGGGTGGCCCTGGAGCGAGCTGGCTCCAGAGCGGCGCCTGAGCTGTGCTTTGAGGGAAACGATATACTTGCTTTGAAGGACAGCCAGGAGGCCAAACTAACGTGCAGTGTTCATCGTGTGGAAATCAGGTCCTGTGAGTGAACCAGAGTGCTGAGCTATTTCTCAGTATATAGACCCATCCTGAATCTCTCTTGGAACTGATGTCATCATACTGTGGCTAAATTTATTTGAGTTAGTGAACTGACTTTTAAAATAAATGCTTTATATATATATATATATATATATATATATATATATATATATGTATATATACATATATATCAACTTTCCCTTTTACACAGAGCTGTGCTGTGTTGTTTCCTGGGGCGATAAATAATTTGTTTGCTAATAGTGTCCTATTTATACAAATTAAACCTTTTTAACAGCATTCTTATTAATTGGTTTTGACTGCACTGCATTAATTACAGAAGGGATAGTGTAGTTTTAATTGGAGAGAATTAGTCTCTAATTTAAGGAAAAAAGACAACACACAATGTGCAGCTTCCAGTAAGAGTTTCTTATCTCTGCGTTTAAACATTGTACTTAAACCATTAAAATAATCTTGTGGTGGCAGTAATTATATGAATAACTGGGTGGGAAGGAATCGTAAAATAACATGGTATAAAAACAGCACCAGGGAACACAAACTTGTTTTTATAGACGAAATAAAGGCAGGAGCGGATGAGTTCCCAGGTAGGAAGCGGTGATGGGACGTCAATGCTTCCTCACGGCGGTTGGGGCGAGCGTGGCCGGTTGTCTCGCGTGTGGGCTTTTGGGGTAGAAGTCAGCCCTAGCCTCTGTTTTGGTAACTTCAGGCCTTTCTTAGCCTGTGCCTTTAGCAGGCAGACCGAAGAGTCTGTCTAGCGCCCTGTCCCTACCGGGGCAGCAGGCGCGTCCCTCAGGGAAGGCGGCTGAGAAGTCACGCAGGGCTTTGAACAAGCGCCGCCGAGGTTCGCTGGGCACCACCTCTGGGACGCGTGCCCCAGGACGCTGCGCTGGGCCCCCGCGGGAGCGACTTTGCTGCCCGGCAGGAGCCTCCTCGTGCGCGCTCGGCTCCCCGCGAGGACGGGAGAGGTGACTGTGTTTTGCAAACCCGCCTCGTGCTGTGGCTGCGCTGCTATCCAGCTTGACAGGTTTGACGCCAAGCGACGTACCCCTGGGAGAGGGGAAGCGGTTTGTTTTGCAGGGTGTGGGAGGAGAGGGAACCGTATTTGTGTGTATTCCAGCAGCTGGTGTAAACCCATCCTAGTTGCAGTTCATCACTGGGTATTAACTTTTATTAACTGCAAATTCACCTGAAAGGATCGAGCTTTACCCCGTCATTAAGACGGGCAACGCGCTAGTTGATGGGAAGTTGTTGAAGCTTGCTAAAGACCACGCAGATTGCAGCTGACTGAGCCAGTACTGCAGACAGGGCGCACAAAGCGCACCGTTCTGCTAGCCCTAGTTTGGGGAATAAAGCTCTTTAAGACCTAGTCGTGCGCCGCAGTGTTTTGGCAGCTGTAACTACTGCACACGTGCTAAGCCTCTGAGTTTGTACAGCGCTTAGCACAGTTTCTGGTGTGTGAGGAGCGCGTGAGGATGATACTGGTAACAGATCCTACCAGACCTATTGGAGGAATAAGGAACCCTAACAGTAAAACTGATATTAAGTCTATGAGGAGCGGCTGCTAGAAGTGACTGTTATGCATGTGCGTGCAGACTGCAGTAAATAGAGCATATCAATAAATACATTTACCAGAAATAGTCTGTATTGTGCTAAATTTCTAAAACTCTTGGGAGGTACTAAATTAATACCCATATAATGCTTTAAGGATTCAAAATGCTAGCAAGGTAATAGAATTTATTGTTTATTATCAACAATTGTTAATTCATTATTATTGATCTTTATTGCAGGATTTTGGAATCTCAGCATCTTCAACAAATTAAAAAACCCGTTGATGATGCTTTTGAGACTTTTCTTGACCCACAGTAGCTGTTCGGCCACAAAGTCACCGTTTCATTTTTTTTAGAGGTGGACTTTTTCCACCTTAATATTTGGCCAGCTTTAAACCTGCTTAATTTCGAGCCGAGTTATTGTTGCCGTCCCCTCCAGGCTGGCAGGTTTCCCCCCACCCGGCTTATGCCGTACAATAACGCAGAGCGTGTATCCGTTACGCTGTGCAAACGGAGCCTGTGATTCCCTTACTTAGAGCGTGTCTGTTCTGAAACCGTCTTAATATGCTGCATCATCGCACTCTAGAAAGTCAAATCTCTTTTTAGCCTGATTTCCTAAGGAGGCTTATGCGATCATGCTCTGTTTATATCTTCCTCCCTGCCTTCGAGAACTTTTGAACCCGCTGGCCGGGATCAGCCAAATTTACCGGCGTGCTCAAGGTGTCGATGACGCAAGTCTGCAAGCCCTAGGCAGGAGATGAAGCGGTCGTTCCCGGTGGTGCCGACGGCCGAGGAGAGCGCCGCTTCTCCGTCCGCTCGCGGGGCGCTCGGCCACGGAAAGCCCACGGGGAAGGTTTGCAAACACCCGGCCGCCAAACTGCCGTGCGGACGGCTTCGCTGCAGAGCCGCGGCACGGCCGGGCGCAGCGCGCGGCTCCTGCTGAGCGCCCGCTCCCGAGCGCCTTGTTTCCGCCTCCCCAGCGGGCTGCCGCCCCGGGGAGAAGTTCAGCTGTGAATAGCAACCTGCGACTGACTAGCAGGCAGGGATGCGACGGCAGCCAGCTGGGATGCTCTGTCTGGGGGAGCACCAAGGTGTGAGAACGCGGAGTGGGCAGCTCTCCCCTCCCTCCCCGCCCCGTCCCCACCCCCTGCAAGTTTGGCACAACGTGGAAGAAAAAGAGCAAAACTTTGTGTTCCGAGTTTGTTTTTTCGAAAGTCCACAGTTAAATCGTGACTGTCGCTGTATGAAGTATTTTTTTCAAAGCTACGCATCTTGAAACAAAGTGACTGAGAATCTCAGGTTTCTGGTTTTTTACAATAATTTTGCAGCTCTTGGAATGCAAAAGGAAGGAAGTGTTGAACAAAGCAGAGCCTACAGGTTCAGAAACAGGAAAGCTGATGAAAGCTACATCTAGTGAGATATATGTGTGTGTGTGTATGTATATACATATGTGTATACATATATATGCATACATGGTGTGTATATGTATGTATATATCTCTATGTATTTCTATGTGTCTCACACACACACAATGAAATACTATATTTTTCAAGCTATTCTAATTACTGGTGGGGAGAGGTAAATTCATTGTGTTAATTCTTGAGCTTGACGATGCTGTGCTAGGAGAAAACCAGAAAGAAAGCTGTTTGAAGTTTGCCATGGATTGCAGTGACGTTGGGTCCCAGGGGAGAGCCAGGGCCGTGGTCCGGGGGAGTCTCTTCTGGGTGTGCTGTCTTCCCATCTGCATGGTGAAATTCCTTCCGGTCGGTATGTTTTTTGTTTCCCACCCACTTTTCACCATCTATATTTATTTAATCTGTCTTCAGGCTGGAGATTCGTTTACTCCAAGTAAGAGTGTATCTGAGGCCAATAAATCTGGGGCTACGTTTACAGCTAGGATGGACTTTATTCAAAACCCTAGACTGATGAGCTTGTTCCGGCTTTGTGACTTTTTCCGACTGAGGCAGAAATGATTCCCTCCCGTCCTGCATGGCCCAAGTAAAACAAAAACCCACTGGGAAGGGTCCGCAAGGAAAAGGCTTGTGTCAACTGAAGTCTCTCAGCAACAACCTCAATAAACTAAATCCTTCTCTGGGAGAAAAAGATAATCATATGAAGAGGCCAGATATCCCCCTGCTGTGCATCTGTCAGGCAGCTACTTGCTAAAGTAGCAGTGAGCATGTAAAGCGGTTCTTCTGTGCTCTGCTGCGATAACCCTGATGAAAAGGGAGAGAGGAACAGATGGGCGGGGGAATAAAATCTGCACGGAAAATAGTGCATATTTGGAAAAGCTGTGCCTGCAGTCTCTTTGTCGCTGCTGTTTCAGTTAGAGGTGCAGTGAGCTGGGAGGGGGGATCCTTTCCCTCTTGCACGCTCAGGAACGGCAGGAGGTGTTTTGGGGCGGAAGAAGCAGAAAGAACGATGTGAGCGTGTGCGTGTCGCCAGGCGTTGCTCCTGCGAGGAGGCTGCAGGGTTTGCGTTCAGAAGTGCTGGCCCTTTGGGGTGGTGGACCCTGGGCAGCGCGTGGCAAGGAGGGCACGCGTGCAGGTTCAGGTCTGCCTGCCTGGGGCGGGATTGGGGGCTCCCAGAAACGCTTCTGCTGTGCGAGGGAGCGTGCCAGCCAGGTGGTAGCTCTGGGTCGGCATAGGGTGCTGGGAAATGAGGACAGAGTTACGTGGGTTGTGCCTTTCTCCAGCCGAGCATGGCCCTGGGTGGAGAGCGGTGGTGGTGCAGAGTTTCTCCTGGAGACCTTCATAATATGCATCTGCGTTTCTTTGCTTGCTTTTGCTTCGTAAGGGCTGTGAGGCAGATGCCTCAGAGATACATGGAGAGGGAACAAGTAACTGCTTCCGGAGTGAATTGAGATAAAGCACTTTCATGCTTTTGGCAAAGGCAAGGTGATGATTTGGTTGTTCTGTTTGTTTTGAGTGACATCAGTATTTCCTAAATCTGGACCCAGGCATGTGGGATCAGCATGATCGTTCAGGATCAGCACAAGCAAATCCAAGCCTAGATTGCTGCCAAAAGGAGTAATTCCTCCCCTGCTGCTAACTGCCCGCTTCCACCCCTCTCTTTGTGCTGAGGCCGACATTTCTCACACACCTGCATACAAATGGACACGTGCCTACAGCTGGCCTGCGACACCTACCTTGTTCATCCTGCAACCCTGCCCTACCTCTCTGCTGTTTTTTGCGAGCTCAGCCCTTGGTTCCCAGACTCCTGCTGAGTTCTTGAGCCCCATCGCACCTGCCACCCCTGTTTTCCAGGTTCCTGTGCTCCTTGCTGCGCTTCCTGGCTCTTCCTTATCTCCTGGCAGCTCAGTGCCTCCCTCCCCAGCTCTGGGTAACTTCATCAAAGACGTTACTAACTTCCCTCTGGCTGTCCCTGACTGCGCTGCTCCTCTCTCTTTTCCCTGTTTCTCGGTTGCATGAGAGCTGCAAGACTTCCCTCTGTGTAGCCATAAGAGCAGAGTTAGAGGAAAGCACTTCTGCAGCAGCTCTCCCAGTTACTTAGAAAAGGTGGTGCGACACCACTGTTGCAGTCATACCCAGAAGCTGCTGCTGTTTTTGCGTTTCCACATGAATTGGGCATTTATTTTTCTCATTGTGCAAGCTGTTATAAGCCTATTGATTTCAGTGCGGTTATCCCGAACGTGCGGAGCCAAGAAGAAAAAAAAAAAGAATGAAACTGGATGTCTTCAGGTACCCAGTACAGGCACTCATCTGGTTAAACGGAAGAGTTTTCTCTCTGCGTTGAAGAGGAAGAAGAAAAAAAGCAAGTCTTTCTGACTTCAGGAATCAATCTTCAAAGAACTTCCGTAGTTTTTCGA
Source organism: Struthio camelus (assembly GCF_040807025.1). Taxonomy (NCBI): domain Eukaryota; kingdom Metazoa; phylum Chordata; class Aves; order Struthioniformes; family Struthionidae; genus Struthio; species Struthio camelus. Next base: position 129,385,221 of record NC_090944.1, read on the forward strand.
AAAATACTTTTTTGTGTTTAATAGTTCTTTTTCTTGTTTAGGTATAGCAAGGATTTTTCTGTTTTCTGTGGCTAAAGGAATTAGCTGATCGGGAAATTAAGCTTGACTTGTCATTGCCAAGCTGGCTTCAGCGAGGCATCCTCTGTAATCATTACTCCAGACGGCCCCTCTTGAGAGTTAGCTTTGATTCAATCTCTGTGCTCTATCAAGGCCCTCCTGAATGGAGATTTCAGACATGCATAATTATTCAGGGGAAGAGGTTATGATGTGGGCTGCTTAGGACACTAAATCCATTTCTACTAGAAAACTGATTGGATTTGAGACAGGAAGGCAGAAATGAAAATGTTTATACCACTAATCTCAGATGCGTACTTATTTTGTCTTAGGTTTTAATCTTAAATTTATACCCACGAATAAGCTATAAATATAAAGAAGCTATGTTTGTGTTTTAAATCAGTGTTTGACGTGGCAAGAATTGTCTCATGTCGGTGTAAAAAGCCTTTAAAAGGAGCCAGCCTGGAGGGTAGAGAGGGAGCAATTTGAGATTTACCAGGGATGTTCCTAGGTTCTCTGTCGGAGCAGATGGGGGCACAAGTTGACCGAGTCCAAGTTCGTGAAACGGGCATCAGAAAACTAGCGTACCCCAAATTTCTTCCGTGTCCTTTCTCACAAACTGCTGCTCACCATCTAGTATCCGATTGACCTGAGACTATTCATTCGTTACACATCCGTCAGAAGAGGACTTCTGGTCATTACAAACTTTGGTCCAATTCAAAATAGGACTTGGATGTGAAAGGATTTGTACTGATTACTGATCTACTGAGCTGTCTAGGCTCTCAGAGGAAGAATTTTTACAAAGTCTCATCACTGGCTTAATACTCTGGCTTTCTGGCCTGCAGATTTCCTATTTGCTCTGAAAGGCGTGTGCTCGAATGGGTTGCAGGAAATGAATTGCAGAGTCTGGAATCTGTTATCTTTACTCTGCCTGTATATTTCAGCATATTATCCCCTCCTGAATGTTTTTTCACCTATGCATTTTCTCCATTGTACACAATAAGCTGGCTGTGCTGTTCTTAAATTTCTGCCCATTGGGGCTGCGAATTTAGATCAAACTTAATGAAACCAGTGGGATTTTTGCAACCTCAGTGCAATCAAGTTGCACCGCGTTTTAGAAGAAAAGGGAGAAAGTTGCATTCGGGCGCGGAGGCACCTTTCTTGCAAGGGAATTATCCCTGCTGTGTGAAACCGGTTACAGAGCAATCGCAGGAGCAGCTGAGCCATTGGATTCAATGGGGCAGGAGGCTCTGGCGAAGAGGGAGCAAAAGAAGGTGTGATGAGCTGTGGGGCAGCAGCTGGCTCAGCCAGTGCGGTTGTAACTGGTGGAGGGAAGAGGAGCAAAGCTTTAGTGCGTGAAACGCCCCATCAGGGAGGGCATCCGTGGGTTCGCCTCCTCCTGTGCTGGGTGATGTCTTGGCACCAGGTGCAACAGAGGCAGCAGGGCTGCAGCACTAGTGAAAATGGAGCTGTGCTTTATGTGAGGTGACAAAATAGCATATGTTAATTGACAGGTTGACTACCAGTAAAGCAGAGCAACGAGAGACGAAATAAATAGGTCGTGTTAACTGAGCTACTGACTTACTGCAAGCTCAGAACTTAATAAAGTTATTTGCCTTTTTCATCTTTTGAACCCCCTGAGTGTTTAATGCTCCTCTGCATGGCAGTTAACACTCAAAGGCATCTTTTGCTTATTTAATCACAGCTTAACCTTGCCCGTTTCTGACTGTTCTTGGTGTGACTGTTTGAGACTGTTCATTTGTGTGTGCAGACATGCCAGTATTTACAGTTAGCTGGATGGGGATGAAGGATTGCAGCGATTGCTGGGGAGACGCGCAGTAGCTGCGGTGGAGGACGCTGTCCTGAGTGTGCCACACTGCTGTGTGGGGCTGCTAGATGTCACCTGGAGCAGGAGTATGGCACTGGCAGGGCCGAGATGCAAGCGAGTCGTGGCTGTAGGGTCTGCAAGAAATCCAGTCGCTTTACAGCACTGTCGGATAATTGCCAGTCATCGTGGCAGCGCAGTTTGAGAAGTCGCCACATCTTGGCTGAGGCATCCAGAGGGACGACTGGGTTGTTCCCTTCTCAGTTGCAGAGAGAGGTAAAACAGGCTCACTTAGACCAGCAGTTCCTGAATGGTCTGTAACTGGGCCTCATTGGGGACCTCTGGCTGCTTTCCTTGCGTCACTCATCTCCAGAAGTCAGGAAAGTCTGAAGTTGGGAAATTGGGATGTAGGTGGAAAATCTTCAGCACCTTCCTTAACGTAATATCAGGTAGAAGAGAGGATGGTCTGCAGAAAACCCAAATATGTGGCTGTCTTGTCCGAAAGCACAGATTTGCGCAGTGGATATTTGAATGCGGGAGAAGCTGGGGTAATTTGGGTAGAGCCGGGGAGCGGAGCGCTGGCGTGTCCCTGTGCCGTGTCTTGCGTCTGTGTGGGAGGAGGTCGAGAGCAGAGCCAGGGCAGCCTGGCACCGCGTCAGAGCCACTCGCTCACCACGCCGCCTTTGTCCTCGCCGGCTTTGGCTTCTCCATGCGGAACGTCACTGCCTTGTGTGCAACCGCTGCCGCTCGGGGTGGAGGGTACTTTTTTAGTATAAATGTTGTCAATTTGTAGTTTGGCCCTTCTAGAAAGGGATAGTTGCCTAAGGCATGCAGATGCCTCGCCTTGGGTCAGCAGAGCCCGTCTGGGAAAGAACACTTTCCGGCTTGGATTTGGGATAGGAACAGGCCGCTGGACACGTGCGCGCTCTTAGCCCATGTAGACGTGGAAGAAAACCGTTGAAAGATGAGTTTCCCTTTGTGGTTGCCAGGATCTCGTGCAGTCAGCCAGCACAGCTCAGCTGATGAATGGCAACCCATTGAGTTGCGGTAACTTGGGAGACTATTTCCCCCTACCTTTGGGCAATCCAAGCAGACCAGCGTATCATATAAGGCACAGAGTGTTTCTCCAAGGCTTTGAAACAAACTATAAAGATGGAAGGATTAGGAAGGTCTAGGCTTTGAGCAGGCTTTGGGCTCCAGTGAAGGAGCACCCAGCAGATAAAAGCTTGTTTAGAGGGCTGAGTATGCGCAAGTGTATGTATATCACATCACACCTCCTACTGTGCTGCACCAGGCCAGGCAGAAGCACTGCTGGTAAGATCCACTATAAATATTTGGATGACATAGCAACTACAGCATCACTTGTTTGACTAATTCTGGCGCTGTGTGAGTTTGTAATAATAACAGGTCATCTGTCGGTCATCGTAATTTTCAAGATAACGCAGAAAAGAATGCCAGTTAACATTTAGTAGGTGGAGCTAAAGTTTTTTGTTCCTGGGACGTAGCCCTGAGCCCTCTGAAATCAAACAATTTCTTTCTGGCAGTGTAAATCACCTACTTTTTGCAAGAGGGACTAACGTACCCTAGAAGAAACGATATATAGCATCATTAATGTCCTTGATTCCTCTTAATCCCCTCTGTTCGTTTTAGTCTGCTTTGTCCTTTAGGGATATCTGAGATAAGAGTTGTGGCTCCTTCCATGTACTTTTCCAATGGCTCCGAAGGGCACTGAGGGAGCTGCACGCCCTGAGGAGCTGCCAAACATCTTCTGCTGCCCCCTCACTTCTTTCCGTGTTGGTGGACGGCCCCACGTAGCCCAGATCCCTGTGGGTCTGGAGCTAATCACCATCTCGGAGATCTCGCTGTGCGTGGCGCCTGCCTGCTGACACCATGAGGCCACCTCCAGAGCCCTCCCTGCCTCTGCTCGGTCTTTGCCTACAGCTGTCTTGTTTGCGAGACAGCTGTCCTTCCTGAGGACCCCTTCCCATAGGACCATGGAGGTATGGGTCGTTTGGGCGTGAGCGTCTGGCCAGGGATTGCTTTCTGCCAGGACGCTGAATGACCTGAAAAAATGAAAATTGCTGCCCATTAAATATGTTCTTGGAAAAACGTGACATGTCTGGGTCAAAGTTCAGAAACGTAGAAGGAGAAGATTTATTTAAAAAATTCTTTTTTGCAGAAATGGAAAGGGAGTTTACCTGTCGCACTGCTGTCCTTTGGAAAAGCTCATCTCCAACTTCATTTCTTCCATGCTCTCGGGAAGTTAATTTTGGAATTGCAGAACTATAGTTTTATAATTTTTCTTTTCCCAGCAAGACTTAGAATTTTCCACAGCAACATCTCACATTTCCCCAAGAAGGCTTGTAGGGTTTCACAGAAGAGGTTTTTAATTTTCTTTAGAAAATCATTCTGGCGGAAGCATTTTGCCCAGCTTCTCTATATTGACATGTCATTGCAATAATCATCAGGAACATGTTGTGTGAGTCGTCTTAGTATAATTTATTATGAAGATTGCTCAAAAGATTCTCCAGCAAAGTTTTTATCGTCTTTTTATGCCTTTTGTTATGCACATGCCATATTGTGCCCTTGGCTTCCTAAATGTTTTCGTCTTTGCTGATTAAATCTTATTTTCAGTCTTCAATCTTAGGAAATTAATTAAAAAAAAAAAGATTTCTGATTTTAGATGTTTTCTGGCTTGGAGAGTCTTTGAGGCTTGATGTTCTGTTGATTTTCTTGTTGTTTAGTCTTTTGCTTAGATGGACGTGAGCCTTCCAATAGTCTTGTTTTCCTAGCTGGCATGCATGCCAAATTTTTAATATTTCTAACACTCTGTTGTTGACTCTAGAACCTTTTGGACTGGCTTTCTCCTTCTTTTCCTAGTGTTTATTATTTTTGACTATTAACTCAGGTGGCTGTAAATTTGATTATACTAAGTTGAACTTGATAATGTAACTTTAATTAAGTCGCTCTTGGTCTCCATTCTTCAACTCTCGTGAAACTGCATTACACTAATCTATTTCCAGTATAACCTCTATTAGGAATATCTGCTAAGCTTTTTAAAAATGAGAGAGTTGACGTCTCATTGTTTTCCTGAAGTGAATGTTACTAAGGGTTGATCTTCATTTGTAATTTCTGTGAGGTTTTTCCGTCTGCAGAGAAGTCCTCCCTAAGGTAAAGTTTTCAGAAGGGCCTCCCATTTTATTTATCTTATAGTAAGAGCGTAAAATGTAAGATTCAGGTTGCATTTTCAGGGCTTTCAAGCCCCTTCCCCTGCCTTTGGGGCACTTTTCTGAACGTTATTGGGAAGCATTAAATGTTGAACGTGGAAAGCTTCGGCATCCAAGCCGCTGGTCTTCCTTGAGTATTCCCTGTGACTCGTATTTGAAAACGGAGGGGATGTACCAAGGGATCTGCAAGGTTAGTCTTGCACCCAGATTTCTTTCCCGCTTGTTGCAGGCGTGATCAGGAGCAAGTCGGGCGAGGCAGCAGCCTGCGTTAAGGTCAATGCCTGGGCGCTCTTGCTTGGGCTGCTGTGCCGCCGTGCTGCAAGCTGCGCCATTTGACGTGGCTGAGATGTCGCGGGGAGATGCAGGAGCACTGCGGTTCCTTTTTATAGCGTGCCTCTAATTCAAACACTCATTTGCTCTAACACCTTCTGCTGTTAAACAAGTGCTCGACTTTGCAGACAGCCCTGCCCAGTCTTCTGCCACCGGGCAGTGCTTTGGGCAGTGCTTTGCCATAGTCATTTTGAAAGAAGAAAAAGCTGATAAATAGGATTTTTTTTTTTTTTTTAAAATAGCCTTCCCAGCAAAGTGAGCTAAAATGACTGCTAACGTTCGATAAAACTGATGGTGTTTAAAGCTAGACAGAATCAGCAGTAAAACCTGCATCTGTTCTCAGCTGGCACATGACCTGCTGTGGGTTCGCTGTGGTTCGGTGTTGGGCCAGTGCTGGCAGGTTGTGTCCTCAGTTGCAAAAGACGACCTTATCTTCCTTGCTTAGCACAGTTAAGGCTGAAACTGGCACCCTGTCCTGGGTTTGTGTTATTTTTTCAATGCTGTGAGCGTGCTTCACGCTTCTGGTAGGTGCCAAAGCTCGGAAGAGTGCATTGCCATTTTAAATAAAAGAGACGGTGGATGTTACTGTTCAGCTGATTCTGAATTCGAGGGTCTGCTTATATCTCATTCAGAACATCTCGCGTCAAATATGTGAGACCTTTTCCCTGAGTGCGGTATAAATTGCAGATTATATAACACGGGCTGCCTAAACCCACGTTTTAAAATTGCAGTCTGTCTTATTTTAACTAGGGGCTTCAGAGCTGACTATTGATAAATGTACTCAGGCATATTTAATTAAGTAGAAAATATAGTGCAATCCTGGGATTATTTTTAAAGGATTAAACATTTATGATACTTGGAGAGATTTTCATCCGTTTTAATTTATGTAACTTCTTATGTGGCGTGTTGTAGACAGTCTTTATTAGATACTTCATCTCTGTAGTGTAATTTAACTACTTTAAGTGAGTGATCAATCTTTATCAGCTGGAACGCGCTGCAGTTACTCCGCCTTGATGAAAGAAAGCGTTAATGTGTATACAAAGCTATAGGACCGGTTGGGGGCTGAGGTATGAAGATGATGCATACTGTACCCGCAGGGGCTGTACCGCCCTGATCAGCTGTGGATTTGTGACACTATTGTCCACGGTTGTTCAGAGCTCACGTGGTTCGTTACTGGAACAGCGGAAAGCAGTGCCTCGAATAGCCTAATCTCTGAACAAAGACGAAACGCTTGCTTCCTTTTTTGGCTTTGGTGTGGCATCTGCATCCCTTGCATTTTCATCTCCGGTCGTTTGCAGCTGAGGGCTGCGGGTAGCAGAAGTTTCGCTCCGTAGTTTCAAATCTGTGATTTCAAAAGAAAATTGCAGCGGTGAGTTCCGGTGCCGAAGCTGAACAGCGGATCCGCCCCAAGCCCTCTGCCAGATATAACCACTGCCCTTTGGGGGCTGTTTCCAAGAGGAAAGCAGATCCAAAAAATACAAGCACCCCCAGCCCCTGGAGGTAGCACAGCGAAGCTTGCCAGCCCCGGTGCTGCGTTCATCCGCGTTGCCTCTGCAAAACCCCCCGTACGTCCTGCTCGGCGTCTCTAGCCGGGGAGAGCCTGCCGAGACCGACCGAGCAGCTCCTGCCCGGCACGGCCGCTCTTCTGCCCTGGAGGCTCTGACATTGCCAAACCCAGCTAGCAAGATGCGTGATCCTCCTGCATCCCTGCAAAACTGCAAAATACAAATTGTCTGGCAAAATGGGGTTGAGCAGCAGATAATTATGCATTACTAGGCTGCTTTGAAATAGCTTTATCCAGAGGTACATATTCTACTAGCTTTGGCAGCTTTGCTGCCGTAAATTCTCTTGCTGAAACATCCAAACAAATACAAGGATTAAATAGAGCTCTTCTGCCTGGACAGATATGACAGAGACTGTTTGTGATTTTTTTTTTTCCCCCTCAGCTTTCATACCTGCACCAGTAATTGCCAAATGCTTATGGTTTCTTTTTGGAACATGTATGCTTATACTTTGAATTTCAACTAATAGCGCAAAACTCTTCCCCCCCCCCCCTTTTTTTTTTTTGTGGGGTTACATTTAGTCATTGGCACTTTGGAAGTTCAGTGGTTATCCAACTGTGAATTGAATGCTTCAAAATGATAGGTAGTGATGTAAAAGAACAGAGAAATATGACTGTACACTTTCACAGCAAACGAGCAGAGAGGGCAGCATTATAATGGGAAGCAAATGTAGTGTAAGCGTCAGGGTTTGGGAGGTGGCCCGTGTTAGAGGAATTTGGTAATATTGCGTTCTTTACTGCTCTTGCCTTCTCCCAGTCCTCCCCACATGCATTTAACCTGATTATAAAGCCTGTTGTAATTCCTCAGGATGCCTCCCTTGTGAGTAAAGTGAACTAATACTTCATATCTCAGGTATCACATTGGATTTATATTAGCATTTGAGGAGTCTGTTATAAAGTTCTACATTGTCTGAGTTATAAATGAAGCAGAAGTAAGTGGAAAATTTTCCTGAAGTAGCACATCACTTCTAAGGAAATGAGAAAGTGATGTAAAATGCATGACTGGTTGGTTTATCAGCTGAGTGAAAAAATGGTTTCTAGAGCGGTTTCTAGAGGACGTGAATTATACGTCGAGTCATTTTTAGTATTAATTTTATTGGCACTTTTTAAAATGACTCGACCAATGGCATTCTAAAAATGTTTAAAACAGAACCTAGGGCAAAGAGTAACCTCTAAAAAGACAATTCACTTCCCAAGTAAACCGGCTCTCAATTAAGCCAGTTCTTGCCTTAGAGGAGAAAATCAAGCCTTGATGCTGTGAACTTTGGTACTTGCTTTGCTTTAAGCGTAGGAGTAGTCTCATTAGCTGTTGTAAGACCCAACAGTATGAATGAAGTTATACATATGTGTAGGATAAGACTTAAATTCCGCTCAACATCAAACCTCTGAATCTGTAATTTCCCAGTGAAACAGTGGGAGAAGAGAGAAATCTTGAAGAATGCACTAAGAGTTAATTCATACAGGCCCTGGTAGGAGAAAGACAACATGTAGACACATTATGGAAATTTGGAGGGATGAGAAGGAAGGAGAGCTATATCTCAAAGCACTTGTAGCCAGGTGCGATACTAAAGACCTGAAAAATTTACCAGAGGGCAGTTCACACCTGTAAAGATTTGCCATGGATGCTCTCGATGTGAACCACTTCCAGTGCAGAGGCTCTGACCTACTCCCCTGGCGTCTTCAACTAGGCCAGACAATTTGTCCTCGGCCTGCATATTAGAAACACCATGCCCGGTTGTACGAACCACCATAAAGAATAGTCTCTTCTGTGAAAATGTATCTGTGCAGCGAGGTGATTTCTCCAGTAATCAACAGTGTTGGCATGACACAACCTGGAGGGATATGTAAACCCTGGAGGGACATAGCTCTCTGGTTTTGAGGGTGATCTCCTTTCATTCAGACAGAAATACTTTATTTGTAACTTATTCCTAGTATCCTCTTGACTCCTGATGAACTGCACTCCAAAATGGAAATAACTGCATCCATACTGGTACTTCATGAACAGCCCAGGTGCGTATGAAGTAAGGGCTGGGCCTAGAGGTAAATTCTCTGTGCTGGTCTTTTCATCTGTTTTGCGTTATTATTACTGCATATCATGAAGCCCAAAATCTTGTTTTGTCAGTACCCTTCGCCCTTCAGTACCCTCGGGACGTGGAAACGGGAACTGAAACGAAACTCGGAAAGCTAGACTTTGGTATTTTTGTCTACAGTCTTTTCCTACCCTGCTTTCTTACTCTTGCTCACCCAAATATCCCCAGAGGAGCCAAAAGCCTTGATTTCCTGCTGTTGTATCTCCAGTCTTGTGCGGTAGTCAGGAGAAGAGTCTGCGACTGAAGAACGTCGAAGGGCGGGCTGCCTGGGCGGGCTGCCTAGGCGGGCTGCAAAGGCGCTCTACGGAAAGTGTCCAGCACAGGCAACAAGGTCAGCACCTGCTCCTGGAAAAGAGAGGTCCTCTTCTTTCAAAATGCTTTCAAGATGTTCAAGATGCTTTTTAAAGTTGAACGTAGGTGCCTCTTCCCCACTCTTCTGCCTACCAACCTTGCAATGGGACCACTGCACAGCACCCCTGCAGGTCAGGTTATGTGGCTCCGCTCTCAAGGAGGATGGCTTCATCTGGGTAGGTATAGCTAGAAAATGAAGGATGTGGTCTTTTTTTTCTAGCAAAGTTAAAGAGTCGAACCTATCCTTTGCTGTGATAAGAGTTGGACTCATACTTGAAGATCTGAAAACAAAGACAGGCTCCCTGTGAGATGTAGACAAATCATTTCACCTTCTGGGCAAATGGAGCTTATCACACTCTTTTTCCCACACTTGTCTGTCTTGTCTATTTAGGCAGTAAGCTGTTCAGGATAGGGACTGTATCATATGTGTAGCAAATATGGCTCTCTTTGGTACTGTTACCGAAGCAGTGTTTATAATAACTGGGATGAGTCTTGCTCTTTGGCATCAATTACACTAAGTTCAGACAAAGCCCCTCAGAAGAGTTAGGTCAGCATAATTCCTTGGCAGAGCTGAGGGTGTTGGTGTTGAGATGTCTATTTTGTAAATGTATAAAAAAAATTCTCCTGCAGTGCAAGCGTCTAACCACAGTAAAAGGTATCTGGGGCCAAATTTTGCAGTTACTTGAGCTTCAGTGATGTGCAAAGTCTTGTGTCAACTCGAGATCTTTTCTCTTTCTGTGCAGGCTGTATTTTTACTAAGCATTCAGATTTTTCCCCCATGAGTAAAAATACCATTGCTCATTGAACTGATTGTTACCGTTCACTGGTTGAATCATCTATGCAAGTCTTTTGGTAGCTGCTCGGAGGCAGAGGTGTAAGCAGATGGTGTTTCATCTTGCAAGATGCAGAGGGCTCTCAGTGGCCGTCGGCTGTGTGGTTGGCACCGTAACATGAGTCTTGAACCTTCTGTTGACCAACTTCATAGGGCCAATTGGGTCTAGCTTTGCTGGAGATACAGAGAAACCCTACCTTTCTGTTGACTTTGGCAGATGTGAAGGATACCTCACAGTTCCCAAGTTTGGCATCCTGGCCAACGAATCTGGGAAGGAACATAAGAATAGCTTGAGTTGTGCCGGTGAGAGGTGGCTAACCAGGGTCTCAGCCTTGATCTTTGTGCACGTTTCAGTATTTTATTTGAGAAGACACTGAGAGACACTAATAGCAGAACGTTTAGAGATGGTAGTGAGGAGACTCCTTTTGAAGATCCTCTGTGAAATCCTTATTTTGAATAAGACCTTGAAGAGATCTGAACTTATTTCTCACATCCCAGCTGAGCTGCATAATCACATAGCCTTTCCGCATAAAAGCAGTGTCATCACCCTTTCCATCTTCTCAGTGGTTTTATGAATAGTGCCTACATTACTAAGGAAGAAAATACTCTGCTGAGTCTGTTTGCTGAATTCAGCCCAAATTCACAAGTAACTTCATATCCTCTGAAACAGCATTTTTGACAAGCCACGTCCATTTAAAAAAAAAAAAAAATCTCTATTTCAGTTTTTAACCTACACTTGGTGATCTCTTCTGTTTGTCTTTCTGGACTTCTTTTCCATAATTACTTTTTTCTGGCAATCTGTTTAAATAATTTACAATTATATTTATTTTTCTGGAGGCTGATCTGCACTTAATTTGACGTTTGCCACTGTCTCTTTATTTCTTTTGTATGTCATCAGGAAGATGAGTGCTTTCTCTGTCTTCTGCATCTCAGCAGTTGCTCTCCTACGAGACATTTCTTCAGCCTTTCTTTCAGCGGTTTCTGTGAGCTCGCAAGTCCTGAGTGGCACAAGGTGGGAGGCCTCCCGGACAGGCTCAGGCCGTGAGAGGAGCCAGCGCTCGGTGTTTGCTGCTTGATCACCCCGGTGCCTTTCTCGTGTGCAGCTTCACCTTTGCCAGTTTTCTGCTGTGTCTCTGGGTGTGCTTTCCCTCCTGGGCATCCTAGAGCACCCTGGAATACCCTGATCATTGGGCATCCGCTGCGGTAGTTGGCGTTTCTGTTTTGAGAGGCAAAACATTTAGTGGCAAGGAAAACATTTGCTAGTGGAAAGCTCACACGATCCACCGTCCCCGGTTGTGTTTATGTTAGCAATTTCGGTAACTTTGCCATAATAACAATAATTTAAACAGGTGCTGTTGAGTAAGGGACAATTATAGACTGTTGAATTTTTACATTTGCCTAATATTCTCCGCAAGCTGCAAGAGCACCTCATTTTGCTGATATTTAATAGAATTATGACTGAGCAGCTCTTTTTGAAGTCAGCGAGGGTAAAACTACATTTAAGCGGTGCAGAATTAGGTCTAGCGCCCAGAGCCGCTCCCTTGATGATGGGTAACGATGCCGTAGGTGGTGGCGGCAGCAGTTGTTCCCTTCCTACGTGGATTCCCACACAACTGCACTCACTGGCAGCCTGATTCACACACTGGGATTTATGGAGCTGAACAAGTGATTAAAGAAAAGCTGTACACTTAGTACACTCTCACACATTTTCCAAGGCCATGAGGGAAAATCCCCTCTTTTCTTCCTGCCCTCTGTTCTTGCAGCTGTCATGCGTCTTCCTAGATAGGCTTTCAGACTAGGGGATGTTTCAAGGTGCCTAAAGACTCATTTATACTCCTTTGGATGGTGGCCCATAAATCGTGCAGGTGTTACCGCAGATTCCCACAGGCTGAGATTTTGCCTGTGTGATTTGGGGAATTGTGCAGACAGGGTATTGAGGCCAAATCCGACAGAGCACGTGGGAGCAAGCTCCCATTCCGGCATCCCATTTTTTCCGTTAAAACAGACAACTTCAGGGCATTCATATGCAGAACATTTCTCTAACATTTTGGTATTCTGGTCACTTGGCTAAAATTGTTGTATGCCAAAGATCACGTTTGAGCTTAGCCTCAGTCAATAACTTCTCTGCCTCTGTTAAACCTGTTTGAGTGGACTCAGTGTGATATGATGTGAATTAGTGTCACTGCTACAAAGGGAAGTTACATCTCAGAATTGAGCCTTTGGGGGCTTTTTTTGTTACCCTTACGTCCCCGGATGGAGAGGTCAGCGGTACCTGCCATTTGGCTGACAAAATAATGGGTTCTTCATACACAGATCAGGTTAATAAAAAAAACGATTCTTTTCTTCAGATGAAAATTTGAGGGGAAGAATGTTTTCTAATTTCATTTAAATTTACTGAATGTTTGGTGTTGAAGCTTATTATTTCGGAATGAAAACTCTAAGCACTTATTTTCATCTCCTTTAGTCGTTCTGGTAGTCCAGAAGCTGCGTTAATGCTCCACAAGTTAATGAAGTGTCCAAATCAAAAGTTCAGCCTAGTTGCAGCCCGAGTCCCTCCACTTTCTCCAGTGTAAATGAGATCAGAACTGGCCCATTTGTCGACAGAAGGTTTGCACAGATGTTGCTAAGTGTAAAATTTGACCCACGGAAACTTCACTGGTGATGACAAATGAGCCTGAAGAGACCTGGCTTGACTCTCAGATCCCAGCTTGAGTTTTCAGCACTTTGCGATTAAGAAATGCAGATTTCCATGTTTAAACTGAGCACACTGAATCTGGAACATCTCCAACAGCACATAGTTGCTGTTTCCATGGAGTCAGCTGTGAAAGCAGATCTTTAAAGAAAGGAAAAGCATAAGAGAAAGCACAGGGGGGAAAGTTCTTCACCAAGTGCGCTGATACTGATAAATCTGTGCAGAAAGTGAGTCCCCTTCAGCCGCTCCTTTATAAATAAATTTCCTAGAAATCAATTGCAAGTTCATTTTTGCAGACAGCCACAGCACACAGACGGTTATCCACATGTGCCAGTGGTTTCTGGTCTTCCAGGAGCCACATGCAGAAATGGAGGGTTATTGATCTTGGAAAGTCTTGCTTCAAGGCGAGAGAGAGAGAGAGAGAGAGAAAGCCTGAAGGAGTTTTATGGATTTATGAAGCCCTGCTGTTGAGGCAAAGGAGCTGCCGAGACTTGCTGTATGTGTCTAATAAACTTAATTCTGAGTGTTCAGGTTACTTGGAGAGGTATCCAAGACAGAACTGGCAGAAGGGACCCAAAGCCGCCGTTGCACATCGCAGCGTTACGTTGCACATCGCAGCATTAATCACGTTACTGGCACTTCACCTTGTATAAAACATAGCCGATCAAATCCTCTCCTGTGCCCTGCAGGAACCACTGCCTTGGCTTTCCCCTCTGATATGGAAGTAAGTCAAAGCTACTTGATTTATCTGTCTCTTTTTCTTCTGGTCTGTCCTCTCTTACTCAGTTTGCTCAGGTATCCGTCCCCTCGGACGCGGCGTGGGCCTCGGCGGTCAGCCCGGCTCACGGATGCCTCTGGGCTGCTGCCGTCTTCGGTGACTTCCCTGGGGCCGTTGTCCGCCCTGTGCGTCCTTTCTCAAGGCTGTAGCTACCTGCATCGGGGCTTTTTTTCTTAAATGCGTGTGTCGTACTTCCAGATAATCGATGTTGCGGCAGGTACGCGTGCGTTCATGCTTTTGCGAGTTCCTTAGCACCGTAGCGTCGTGCTGGTTCTGCACCTGCCTGCTGGATGGTTGCACCCTGAAAACGTTCTAGTTTTTTTCTGACGTTCTGTGTTAGGGCCAAAAAGCTTGGTAGCATTTAGCCCCGAAGAAAACTACATATTTATGGCTCTGGTACAAATAATGCTCTTCCTCCTATTTTCTGATTCAGCAGGATAGATGGTCTTAATATTCAGCACGCCTTGCCATGAAGATCACTTAACAAACCACTGAGTAGATAAAACATGGGCTGAGAGGAAAGGCATTCACAGGAAGCAGATGGGTAGCACAGTATGCGGTTCGCCTGGCATTTGTTATTTTGCTATAGGAAGCAAAGAAATGAGTTACAGTGGGACCAAACAAAGAGAAAAAGCACTTAAACACGTAAATATTCAGAAGGGCAGAAGAAACAAATGTATTGACCTAAATGACCATTGGTGACTGAAAAGCTTACAGGCAATATATTCAAATTATGACTGTACCATTAAGAACATGAAAAGATGCAGACAAAACGGGGTTGTGTGACTAAGGAAGAAAGGGAGAGCTGCTGACATTCTGAAGAAAATACAAAATAATAGAAATAATTTTTTTCACGGTCCATTCTTTACTGCTCTGTCTACAGAGACCTTTTACAAACCAGACATCTTGTAAGTTAGTATTTTAACTTGTGCCAAAAATGGTTCATGTGTGGTTACCTTTCCCTGAACAGAATGTTTCATTAGACTAATTCTGTGAATAATTCAGTTTGAATCATCTTAATGTGATGCATCTCAGTGAATTGCAGACTGATTGCAATTTTTTTTTTTTTGCATGTTTCTCCAAGCTGAAAGCAAGCTGACCTGTATGTTTTCACTCTTTGTTGCATTCGTATGGAAACTTTTGCTGGGCTGATCATTAGCCATTTTTTTCTAATTCTGAATTTTTTTTAATAAAAAGAAGAGATTAACTTGATTAACTTGATTAACTTGAATGGAAGGTTTAATTGACCTCCTTTAAACAAATCTCTTTCCTGGAGAAACTTGAATTAAAAACCCACTCTTATTCCTGCAATTTAATCGATCATTTTACAGATGAGATACCGCCAATGTACAATGATTGATTAAACCTTAATTTCTTAGACTGTTGCAAGCTGAGTCCGTAGAGATGCAAATCAATTACACCTGTCCTGAAACCCTACCGTATTAATAAGTAATGTTTAGCACTGATTTTAGGCATCTACTGTTTTCTTTCACATTTGTTCTCGTTTTTATTCTGTATCCTTGCAATCATAATTTGTGTGCGTTTCCTACCTGGCCCCTGCAGTGCCGGAATGTGTCTCTCTTCATTTGTATTGCTTTGGTCTGTTGTTTGTTCACTGCAATGCATGATCGCATTAAGGAAAAATTTTCTTTTTTTTCTTCTTCTGTTACCATGAAAATCTAGTCTATTGAGGACAGTTCCTTGAACTCTTGTTATTTTGCAGAAAACGTGGGGAGTCAAAAAGGTGGAGGCAGGAGACTTGGCGGTTGATAACCCAAGGTGACGGCAAGGATAGGGACAGAGCAATAGCTGGAGATGAAGTTGGGTTTGGAGGTCACTGTTAGTGAAGGAGGGAGAAGCCAGCCCGTGCCTGTGTTGAAGTCAGGGCAGATGCAGCAGGGGAAGGGAGACGGGAGCTTGGAGGATTATTTTGCATAAGCGGGTAATGGAGAAGCAGTGCAGGAAGGGAAGAGGGGCAGCAGCTGGGGTGGGCTTTGGCTACTAGACGTAGTCCTTTTGGAGCCGGGTCAGCTTGGATTTGGGCAGGAAGATGACAAAATTGAGAGTCCAGGAAAAAAACATGTGATGCAGAAGAACCACAGGGTGTCCTATCTCTGTTTTAAAAAGTGAGGCTGGAGGAGGAAGGTGCTATCCAATTCCCTTCGCAAACCTTTCAGATTTTAAGTATGCTTTTAACCAAGAGAAAAAAAAAACATTGTTCTCCTCCCCTTGATGTGTAATTTCCTTGCTCTGATTATCGCCAAGTGCGGAGAGCATTTGCCTCTGTAAGTGTAATGGATGCCAAGGGCACTGGAAAGCTGTCATCAGACAGAAGAGGAAAAAGCTTTTTTTTATGTATCCCGGAGCAGAGTTTAGCGGAGCATTGCAACTGCTTGCGTTCTGATTGTTGCTGTTTCATGTGGCATGTTACTCGCCTCTTTCTCTAAATTAGAAAACTATCTATTAATAAGCTGACATACGAGTAGTGTTTTTGCATGCTAAATAGTGTGATTGATTCATCCCAGTGGGAGCGTACTCTTTCTAGCTTAGAAAGCTGAAAAAATGCGTATATTGGTAAATACATTAAACTTTATTTACAAATATTGACTCTGAGCATTTCCAAGTCAGAAATCTCTTGCCTTCCTTTTCCGTTGTCTTTTCTGGTGAACGTTAACTTTGAAGTTTGACTACTGGATTTGCAGCAACCAGTGTGTGGTTCAGCCTTTGTTCAGGTTTACAAAATGTTGATTAAGGGAAACGGTTTAAGTTGCTGAGACACTGGTTTCCATTTAGACACGGGAGATGGTGGCAGCAAAAGGGAGGGAAGCAGACAACTGGTGCGTCAGCTCACTGGGGTTTTTACAACTGGGGTTTCTCAGAGCAGTTCCCCAGCTAATTTCAGTTTGAGTGACGCCTCGGTGTCTGCTGGAGCATGGCGTGGTAGCAGGTTTGAGCTGCCTTCAAAAGAGATCTCCTCTGCAAGGAGGAAGGCATCAGACATGTCAGTTTTGCAAAGAGGTGATTAATGTTCGATTGTACGTTATCATCCCTGAAAAATAGTGCCGAGTGCTCGTGTTTAAAGGGCTAGCTAACTCACTGTAACTTACTCTTTTTTTTTTCATTTAGCTGTTATTCTTAAAAGAGTAGTCACTTTGGTTTTCAGTGGAAGGTTTCCTCTAGCCTATATTACGAAGAAAAGAAATATGAAATAAGCTTTCTCAGATAAAGTCCACGCACTCTTGGCCTCCCCTCTCCAGCTTTGAATGTACTGTCACCACTTGGGGTTATTTTTCCCATCCTGCTATCAGTAGCGAGAAAGAGTAGAGAAGAAAACGGCTATTTCTGGGGTCAGAGCCTTCTCCCACTGAGAGCCAGAGGCCGATGTGGAAAGCGAATCACTGGAGCGAGGCAGCTCCCTCCACCGGGCTGGGTAAGCGGTGCCCGGGGCTGGCGGCGATTCGGATTTGGAGGTGAGCGTCCGGGAAGTAGGAAACCCGCAGCCGTGGGTACCCAGCGCTGCTCTCATCGGGTAAGCAAGAGCAAAATTTGCCCTACGGAGTCAAACAGAGATACTCAGAAATTTGTGAGAAAGAGGTTTTTGCCAGTAAGTCAAACTCTGTGTACAAAACAGTCACTCCCCTGATAGTCAGTGGTTTTTTTTCATTTTTCCCTAAATGCATATTTGGCACTTTAAAAAAAAAAAAAAAAGAATCGATGTACTGAATTGATGGATTTTTGTTGATGGCACCATGGACAATTTAGGTCCACTTGGCAGCCTGCTTGTAGATGCAGCTTTTCTAATCTGAGCCTCCCCTAGTGGGGAGGGAGACGCTCACAGGGACTTTACACTTACTTATTCATATCACATCTCATATGTGGGAGAACTGAGCCTTTAGCTTTTGACATGCTAAGAATTGGTTACTTTCAAGCGCAGGCCACAACGAATAACCATGTGAGGAGGAGATTATGCTATTTCCATTTAAAACATTCAGCCTATATATAATAAGAAGAACGGTAGTTATAATAACACCGTTCGTTACCTTCGGAGTAGTAAAGGGAAGTGACTGGAAAAGGTATTATACACTACAGTGTGCTTTGCATAATCTTTTTAAAAGCCTTTCAGGACTTCTTCCTGCTTTTATTGGGAGGAAGATGGACATAATTTAGCAAAACACGGTTGTCAGTCTTGCTGAACTCACGGCCGCGTACTGTACACAATCACAAAAGCCAAGGTGGGTGCGCAGGGTGCAACTGAAGGCTGAGTCAAGCCCCACTCTGTTTAGATTTAGTGATTTAATGAGTGCTGACAAGCTGAGAGCATGTCGAGCACGTGCCTGGGCTGGACGGCGAGCTGGGCGCGCAGTAGGTGATCTGCGGAGGACGATGCCGAGGAAGGGTGTCTCCTTAGATGACTGGGGACTGCTCCTCTGCCACCCCGTGGAAATGCCCGAAGACCCCTCTGCTCATGAGGTGCCGAAGTGGGGAAGCGTGCTGGAAGGAGTGGTCGCTTTCGCGCTGGAAGGGCTTGCAACAGAAAATACTGATGTAAAGACATCTGAGGGCATTTTTGCTCACGCGTGCGCAAAGCAAGAAGAGTGCGGGTGGTTATTTGTTAGTATGATACTCCTCACCAGAGAAGAATGGAAAGCAGCAAAAATGACCATTACCTTGAAAAGGATGTCCCCACGTGTGCGTTTTCGCGCTCGGCCTGCGTTGCACGTGCCCGGCTTTGCAAGCTCAGGGGTAGCGGAGGGAGATGGCCCACGAGGGCTGGGGCGAGGGGCAGCAGTCCAGCGCGGCGCCCTGGCAGGCTCCCTGCATACGCGCACACCCGGTGCCATGCATAGTGGGCAATGAGATGCTGAAGGAGTTTAAGGAGGCTATCGAGGGTCTGGTGGGGAGGGATGCCTCCTGCAGAGGCAGAGAAGCATGCCTGGCCTGGTGTTGGGCACGGCGGGTGGTTGCGTTGGCTTTGTGGTGCTAGCGGCAGACGCTGGAGGAGCTCGATCTCGAGTGGGTGCCTACAAAACCTCCTGGCAACTTCAGTAGACGTTAGACAGGCTCAGCAAGGAGCAAACTTACTGCCTGGAAACATTGATGCCTGCTTTCTGGGAATGGCTAAACAGGCGAGCTGCAGGAGACTTCTGGGAATAAGCTGCCTTAAAGCAGCACTGGAGCTGAAAACTACCTTCTCAGCTCTTCTTAATGGCCCTCTTTACCAGGAAGGATGAGCTGCTGTCACCGCGCAGTGTGCTGTATGTCTCCTCTTGCTGGTGGCTAACAAGAAGAGAACTAGCTTCTCGCCAGTTCAATCCTAACTGCTGATGAGACGCTTGATTTTCGTGAGGTTTTTTGTTTGTCTGTGTGTAAACAAACGTGCATATATAGCCTTCAGTCTTTTCAGTCTGCATCTGTATTACTCTGTTCTACAAAAATGCGTTTCTTAAAATGGCGATCATGGATGTTGTTCAGAGGCTGTCAGCCAGCAAAGCGCGGGAGTATGTCCTTGCGGCTGCGAATGTGTTTGCACCTTTCGGAGGTGATCTGTTGCGTGCTTTGGGGGTGCTTTGCTCAGGTTTATGGTACAATGGGAACGTCTGCTGTGTTTTTTAGGAGACCTGATCACGATGATGATGATTTTGGCACTTCTGTTCTTGCTACGATGTCTGTGAATGCTTTCCATGCATTGTATCTGTATCGCACAAAAATGCTGTTCAGAGAATAATCGTGGAAAAAAAAAAAACAACTTGTTTGCAGTCTTTCCCCATGCAGATGTTCCCAGGTCTTTGTGTGGTCATGGATTTAGAGGAGCAGACCCAGCACTCAGAGTTCCCCTGATTAGAGTCCAGTAGCGGTCACTTGTATCTTCTAAGTTTATTCACTGATTTACTGTCAATGTACTAGCCTGGGGTTTGTTGCTGACTAGCGCTTGTGAATTACCTCTTACTGTCCTACTGTAGCTGGACGGTGTTGCAGGTTGGAGACGAAGTATCTCTTGGTATGAACTTTATGCAGGCTCCTAGTTGGCAAAAGGAATGAGTAGGTTCTGTCACATATTTCAAGGATTTTGTCCGGGGGAGTAATTACCACAGCGCTCCTATTGATCATAGAGAGAGCTCACATTTCAAAAAGAGGCCATGTGGATTATTTCCTGAAATCGAGGTGTGCTTTCCTTCTGTTCCTGGTGCTAAATGATAGCTCCCTTGCACACCAAGCCTTGCACCTTAACAAGAAACACACAGTAACTCATGGACTTGCCAAACTTGCACGTGATCCAAAGTGGTTTTTGGCAGCACTGATTTAGTTGGATATGTCGCGTTTGTGAAATCCATGTGCCTTGGGGCCTTATCGAATTCACTTGAGCCCCCTCTGAAGAGCAGGCTACCTTCAAAATGAAACCAGGTTTATTCCAGCCCAGCAAAGAGTAAAGTTTCTGACTGCAAATTGAAAACATGAAAGAAAGCCATAAACATGTTAAAAGCAAACCTTTTTTTCACGGTACAGTGCAACTCTTGGGTTCTGCCTTCTATTTGTTTGGGGACTTTTCTGGCTACTCTTAAATACAAATGGTTTTTCAAAGCATACCTCAAGGACCTTTCTTATTCCTGTGCTAACTGCAGGGACTTCTTTGCATTGCAGCCTTGCCCTCACACTTGCCTGGCATCTCAGAGGACGCAAGTGACGGACTCTTGAGCCTGCTGGAGAATGAATCTTATCATGATAATGCATATTAATAGGGGCTTCAGGGGTCCTCAGGTCACAGTGGTGGAAGATGAATTTGGTAATCAGGTAAAGGAACCAGGTGGAAGTGTCATAGTTGTTGAAAAGGCAATCTCTTCTTTTCGTAATTTTTTCAATAGTCCTTAAAAATTGTGCAGCCTACCAAATATTTGGACTAGGTCTAGGCAGTGCCTCCCCTTGTGGCACCAGGTTCTTGGGATACCTCAGCACCATCCGAAGCAAATAGCTGTCCTGTCCTATAGCTGTGCTGGCCTAGAGGCAAAGCAGCCCTTCCAGGAGACTTACTGAGGAGAAGACAACCTACTTTTACTTATGCTACAGCACCCTACGAAATGTAGGTAAGTCACAGAGCATATCCCCACGGCTTTATCCCAAGGCTTTAAACCACTGTCATCTTGGCTTGGAAGGTCTGCAACATGGGTGATGTTTTATTTTTCCCAATCCAAGGGAAGTTTTTAGTTCATCTTCTAATGCAGCTTCGGTTTATGAACAACCTAACTATTGAAGAATCAAACACCCTGGGCTGACGGCATGCATCAGTCTAGGGATCGGTCTCCTGCGCAGAACAGTATCCCGCTGATTCATGCAGTAATGTTCCCTCAGATTCATCTCTTTCCTGTGCTTCGTTGTGGTTCACAGGAGGGAGGACAGGACCGATCAAGTTCTGACAGAAAACCAAGTGCTGTCATTCTCTGTTGCTGTGGGATTTCCAACTAGGGACTGACTCTGGAGCTCTCTCCACCCCAGGTGTGGTAGGATCCTCTTTCCTTGAGCACCCGCCACGGCACACTGCTGCAAGGGCATCTCTGCACACTTTGCTGGGCCTGGTGCTCTCACTTAGACTCACACGTGCACACGCACAGGAGAATTTAAGAGGTGAATCGGGGACCGGCTGCCTGTTTACCCAATACCTGCTTGAATCTCTTCCCTCGAATATCCCTTCATCACTGGTAGGAATGGAGCCCCATTCAGGCACAGCAACTTTTCCTCTCTCCCGTGCTGTTTCTGCTGTCCATCAAAGCTCCTGCAGTCTTTGGTGACAGGAGGAATACTTGGATTTTGCCACTGAGTTATTTTACCTTTACACTTTCCAGATCATCATCATCCTTTAAAGAAGAGCTCTTTGCCAGTTTTAACCTTCACAATGAAACTTGAGCCCTTTGTTAGACAGTGTTCAGATCGGGGTTTAAGGTGCAATATTTGCAACCTAGAAGAGCTAAAGAAAAGCTTCATGTTAATGGAAGTGGGAGATTCTTGGCTTATATCTTTCCAGTCATGAAGAACTGTGCAACTCCATCTCCTAAAGCACTGCTGGCTTTAGATAGAAGAAACTATTACCGGTTCTTTGGGAGAGTTTTGCTGATCGCTTTTCAGTGGACATGGTAATTGAATCATTTGGATTTCCAGGAGGATGGTTATGACAAATTGTTGGAATAAAGAGTTTTAAAACTCAATAAAGAGAGTAAAATAGCTTTCCAGTAATATGCATGGAGCATAGAAGCTAACTTACAGGGGTATATTGTAAAGACTTTATTGTCATTCATTTGCAGTGCCTTGAATAATTTGAGTATCACGGCCATCTTAAAAATCATCTTTCTAAAACCTTTATATTGCCCCATGAAGCACACAGTCTGTCATCTTGTCTGATAGCTATCTAGAGCACAGAGACTTTCCAGGTCAGCTGAAAGACAGACTGTCAGGAAATGTATCAAATTATATGCCCCAAAATTTGGGGAAAATACTAAGTTTGAAATGTTTGTGTTTTAACTTTTTTAAAATAACTTTTCAGTTTCATGTCTCTTACTATTTAAGAGAAGGAAATAGTGAAAATGAAATTGAAGATTTGATTGAAGAAAGTACTTAATTTGACCCTAATTCAAAATTTTGTTTTTGTTAGAAAAATATTTTCATTTGAGAGCGAAGAACTTCTGCACACTTATTTCTTAGCCAGCAAATTTCGCAATCTTTTTTTCGCGTAGTGCTCACCCCGGCCACCACCTCCTTGCATAATTTTGTCTACTTCTGTGATGCATCCTTTTGCAGTTACTTCTCGTGCTCGTCCTTTGATTTCCCGGTTGTATCAGCAGCTTTGATGGAGCCTTTCCATAATGCGCTGTGGAATGAATGAATGGATCAACTTACGTGCCCCTGGAAACAGCCCTGAATGCAGTCAGTCTGCATTTACAGATTTCCCTTTTTTTTTTTTTTTTTTCCCCTTCTAATTGGTGATGTATTTTTGCAACTGAGACTTCAAGAAGGACCTGCAGTCTCAGGCACAAATATGCTATTTTGCATCTTCATGCTTCCTTCTGCCCTGTGCCGTGCAAACAACAGCCATGGGATATAAAAAGAAGGCGCAGGAGCATTGCGGGCAATCACTGCTGCAGCCGGCGTCGTTTCCCAGGGTGCAGCGAGCACTGCATGCTCTGACCCTGTGAATGCGTGCCTGCCACATACTGAAATTCAGTTTTTCGGGATGTAGCCAGCTCCCCAATCTGGATGCAGAGGATATGCTGGGGTCCGTGAAATGTCAGCACTGGGCTGCCCCACTGCCACTGGCTTTTCCTGGGAGATGAGGTTTGTCCTCGGTCCTGAGCTGAGCTGTTTTGTCCCATTCCCGGGACTGCAATCCCTGGCAGTGATATTCCCCTGTTCTTCCCTGACCTGGCAAACAGTTTTGGTGCTTCCCTCCAACTAACCTGTGCCGTGCGTGGACCGGAACTTTTACAAGGAAAAAGCTGAAAAGAGCTCCCCTGACTAGATTTCTGAGGCAACTGCAAGGTATTATTTCCTGTGAGGTAAAGGTGGAGTTCTTCACCTCTGCTTCGGTTCAGCATCCTCCTCTCTACAATAAACAAGACTTCTCAGAAAATGCAGGGAGAATATTTTGCCTTTTCTCACAGACTCCTTGTTATGGTGTCATATTCTCAGCAAATTTGCTTGCAAATTTAGTTGTTCTGTGCTGCTGCTGGGGGAGAGGAATAATGCCACTTGGTTTAACCATGAATATTTCTTCTGGGAATGAGCTGGCGTGTTGACATAAGTCTCTGAACGTTTCAAAGCTGCACCAGCTTGTATGCGTTATTATACAACAACTTCTCTCAGTATTTCCAGATCAAGCTTTCCGGGAGGCATCTTTGCTGGCCATGTAGTCAGCAGGCTGCCTCTTCTGGCAGCCTCCTTTCCTTATTTCTTGAGAGGTTGAAAGTGTCCTTTGGGACCTTTTCAGATGAAACACTTTGTCCTGGTGAGGCTAAACACACTATTCCCAGCAAAATAATATGAATGGGCCTAGCAAACTGTTCAGTGGGTTGCGTGTAGGCGTCTTCCCTGCAAAGGAAGGGATCTGAGCAGCTCTCAGTGTTCCCACCTCACCTCTCAGAAGTGACCGTCTGGCATGCAGTAGCCTGCCTGGTTGTTTGAAACCTAACTACAGTCAACAGTTATTTTTATTTTAGTCATTTAAAAGATGTAAAATAACTTATACTAATCATCCAGAGATGAAAATGCGTTTTTTACATTCGGCTCTCTGTAAAATTTAACATCGTATTATGGTGCTTGTTTGCTGTCCTGTGGCTGGTCTCAGAACTATCCCATAGGTTTGAAAGGCACAGAATAAATGATCTCAGTTTCTCCCTAAAACATTTCTCTCTCAGTTGAATTGAGAATAGGTGAGACCTGTCACTTCAAAACTGACATTTAGAGATGTAAAAATACAAAATCCTATTTGTAAAAAAAGAATAAATAGTACTGGGGAATTATTCAACTCCAGTCGTTGACTATTGGGAATGATCCAAATGGAAGTGGACTGAGTGAGCATTGCTTTCTAAATCTTCAGTATTCTCCATAAAAGGTTTATGGTAAACTTTCTGAAGAAGATAGATTAAACAGTAAGCTCTAGAAAACCCTTCAAGAGGTCAATTCTAATTTTTAATACGGAACAGTATGGAAATATAAAGTATGGAAGTATGGAAATATGGAAATAGTATGGAAAATAATATGGAAAAAGTGTTGCATGACAGCAATTTGATAGACATAAGATAAACTGACTCTCAAAGCGTTTTTTCAGTGCAGTCCAGAGTGAGAAAAGGACAAGCAAATATTTAAGAAATAAAAATTTAAAACAGACTGTATGCATTTGCAGTTCATTGTAGATCACATTGTAGATCATGCAAATATTTTTTCTTCTGTTAACACATTAGAGTGGTATAGAGCAAAACCTGATACTAAGATAGGAAATCCACAGGGATTAGAACAGAAGTGTTTTTAATCTTGCATGTATTTGCTGTATATAAGCTAATCTATAGACATGTTTGCATTTTTTAAATATTTTTAAATGTTGAATTATCCAATTTTATTCCGCTTGTTGCTAAATAATTACAAGCCAGAATATTGTGTTTCATCCTAAAGAATATTCTTCCTGCCAAAGATTTTCCGTTAATAATGCCTTAGGAGGTATTCATTTCTGTTGATCGTTTGTTGCAAATCAATCTTTATTACAAAGGTTGTGTTAATGGAAAGCGTTTTGCAAAAACGGTAAGAAAAAGGAAGGGGGTTCCTGAGAGCCAGCACAGCCCATACAGTTCTAAAAGTAAAACAGGAAATACAATTTACAACAGGTTGCTTGCCTCCTGGGAAGCTGAAAGTGTGGAACACAGAGCACAGAAGAGCCTTGCAGAGGTATCAGTGGTTGCAGTCAAAGCTTGCTTTTGCGAGGGGCTCTCCACTCTAGGCGCTGTGCGCCTGTAAAATTCTGGTCGGTTGTGACGTTCTTCAGTTGTTCTTGAGAAGACGCATATATTACTATGGGGGGGAAAAAAAAGCGTCAAAAGCATCAAATGTGAAGATACCAGTGAGACTTGTGGCAGGAGCTAGGCTCCATAGCCCCCCGTCTCATTAACAACTGCATGTTTTGCATATCATATCGCTCGGTGGGTCCTGAGGAGTAAGGCGTGCCTGCGGAAGCGATGCCTCTGCGGAGCCCTTGGTCTCGGCAGGGGCGGGAGAGCCGGGCTGAAGCTGTGACCCTTCGGTCCCGGGTGACCCACCCTCAGCTGATGCTTATGTCGTATGTCCACAGACACAACCAGCAGCATAAACTTTTTTTTGAGACCTAGAGACCATTTCACATCTTTTTTTGAAGAAAAAGCTATTTTTAAAAAATTATTAGAATACCAAAACGGTAAATACGGGGCTTTTGTGAGGTGCGTTGTGGCCTTGTGATTAGCCTTTGCCGTGAAGCATAAGATGTACCTACCCCGGTGTTAGGTGCCAGCCCTGGGTCGTGGGCCCGTTTGTAACGCCGTCTTTGCGGCCACCGGCAATCGCTGGGGAGGAAGCTGAGTTTCAGGGGGCTGAAGCTAAAGCTTTACACGTAGAAGAGTAATTTGATGGTGTAAGTGCCGCGTTCACTGCGCTGTAAAAGAGTGACAACGCAGCCGTTTCCCTGAAGCTTTGCCAAGTTACATCACTGAGGATGCGGCCCAAAATGCCAAGAGTGGAACCGGGTGCATAATAGACGAGAGCAATTTTCCATGGGCTTTTCAAACAGTTCTCTAATTCTTTTCTCTCGACTGATTTATGACTTCATATCCCTGCGGTTCTTATACTGCAGTCACCTCAGCCTATAGGAGCGTCGAGCTTTACTAATACTAATATTCAGAATTAAGTAATATGGTTTCAGGACTCTGGCTTTGATATTTCCTGCAGGCGTTCCAGATGCGTTATCTCTCTGCTCGCTCGCTCTCTGCTCTCCAGATAAATCATCATTTTTATTCTTGACAGTATTACCATTTCCTGAAATTTTTTCCTAATTCAAAACATAGGAATAGAGAGTAGCTGTTTTAGGGTCCTGAACTACATTCTTTATAATATAAAAAATATTATATGTTTTGTAAGTATTTAATATTAATATAATAATGTAAATGTGATAATAATAATAACAAATTCAGGAAAATATTACAGTCGTTTTTAAGTTTCAGAAGGAGCTCAAGATTAGGGATGTCTCACTTAATGGGTGCCTTATTTAATACCCCCTTTCTGTGGGTGTCCAGCATTTCCTGAAAAGTTAACACCATTAAGCTGCCTCAAGCTGAGCATCCAAAGGACTGTTTGCTTCTGAAGATCTGAAAACTTTTCATTTGCTAGGAATAGAAATGGTCTGAATTACCTCCAGAGGTTGGGGTGGGGTTTTTTCCCCCCGCTTTTCATCTGCCCTGAGCTATTGCAGGAAAGTCTATACTTGCTGTATGTGTGTGCGTGTGTATAAGATAACAGAGAGTGACTGAGTACAATATGTGCATTTAAGCTACTCAGTTGAAAATTACTGAGCATTAAAATCCATTGGGAATCACAGGACTTCTAAATTAGGAAAGCACATGTCAGTATGTGAAAATGAGTCCTTGTACCAGAGTTGCTTTCAATGAGGAGAATGGGTATTGTTCCCTGGAGTACATAAATCCTAGTTTGGCCGTTCCATACTCGTTTTTACTATTTCTCTAGAAGCTTGCCTTGCCTTTTGTTGTTGTTTTTTCCTGTATCTTGTCCCATTGTGCGTTTCTATTAGATGTTTCTCCTGGGCCAGCTATCAAGAGACACCCTACTGTGCTGTGGTGTGGCAAATGAAGGCATTTTCCGCCGTAAACAAGGTATTGTGTGGTTTAAAAGAAACATTGACAATGACAAGTCCTGGATGGCTTGTAATTGGTTAAATGTATTTTTATTACATTGCACAGTGTCAGGGTAACTCAAAATAAATCGGCCAGTTTGACCTAAGGTTGAGCTGAATGCAGTAGGGTAAATGAGGGCTTTTAGGAAGGATGTCATTTATGCGCTTATTGGGTGTGGTCTAGATATCAGTCAGTCAGTATATATTTTTCCATTATTAAAATACGTCTTTTAAAACTGTTTAAATGACTTAAGAGAGTATGTCCAATTTCAAAAAACATTAGGGACCTTGAAAATCCATGGGATTTGGAGAAATAAGTTGAATCCGATTGACCATTAAGCTCTTCTGTGCCCAAAGCTCATTTGGACAGGCTTTGAAAATAGTATTTCTACACTTTCTTTGAATTAAAATAGATAGTGTTAAGCTGGAAAACGTTTATGGACACAGATGATTAATTTTTCATCAGTGACGTTATTTATGTGTGTAAGAGCGTAGCAGCACGATGCAGGATTCTGAAAATTTGGGTCGTACTGACTGGCTGAGTTCATCCATTATTTGTATATCGTTTTTGTTACGGCTGTAGAGTCACTATTTCAAATCGACACCTTGGTTCATTGTTAGGGTACCCCAGAACCTCTTCTAAGGCTTTATTTTATTGTTCCCGAGCTGAAATACTTAAATAGTAATAGGGAAATATACAGGATTAGAAAGGAAACAATATAATTAGGTGGATGAGCTAAGGACTGCCGTCACCCTGGTGGAGGCAGCAGCCCCTTGTGTTGGCAGGTGTCCCCACGGTGGAGACAGCCTCCGCGCAGCGCGTCCCCCCCGGGCAGCAGCTCTCCGCCTGCTTGTCTGGCTGCACGGCACAAGCGCCATTGACTGCCGCGTCCTGCGCCGCGGGAGAAAAGCGGGATTTGGCTCTGCGTAAATCCCGTTGTTCCCGTGGGGAGGAGGCACACGGCAAGGAGAAGGGACCGTGTTCGTCTCCGCGTTGGGTTGTCTGCAAAACACGGGCCCAGGAGCATCCTATCGTGATTATGGATACAAATCTCAGCGTGATGAGTGAGTTTCAGGTGATTGTGTAGAAATAAACGATGGATAACATCAGGGTTTTAGGGAAAACAGGATGCCCAGGAAGCATTTCTTGACCAGCCCTGAAGTCACCTACAGGGTATCTTACCCGTGAAGTCAAACCAAATTTGTCTTCTGTCCCAACTCTTAGGTTTGTTCTGTGTTATTTTGGTCTTCGTTCTTTCGTCCGAGCTCATCTGCCTCACAGATGGTGGCACGAGGAGCCAGCTGTTGACTTATCTTCCAGTCCCGGGCTGTTCTGCCCTCATGCAAACGTCTTCCCCCTTTCTCGTCCGCCGGCGGGGGGCTGAAGAGCAGCCCCTTCGTCCCTGCTTTTCCAGCAGGCTCCTGCTTCTTCCGCGCGCTCCCCTCCCGTCTGCCTGGTGTCGGTGCCTTTGCGCGCCGGCCGCCCGAGCGCCCCTCGTCGCGTGCTCTCCTGCCTCCGCAACGGCGAGGCGAGGGAGCGACCCAGAGCCCTGCTCGCCCGCGCTGCCGCAGAGCTCCTCGTCTGCACGTGGGAATCGTCCACTTGGAAAATCCTGCCCGGCGGCCGGGCAGCCTCAGTGTTCAGATATGGTTTTTTAACAGAAAAAAAATGCCAACTTTTTTTTTTTTTAAAGGGAGGTGGATGTGCTGCAGTCGGCCACCTTTATCCGAGGAGCCTTTCTGTGGTCCCCGTGAGCACCGTAACATAGACGGCGGTGCGGCGCGCGGGCGATCGCTGTGCAGGGTCTCAGCGACGTGTCAGGCCCGATCTGAAACCCGATGAGGCTTTTCAGAGCCTTTCCATTAGCTTTACTGGCTTCTCATTCAAGCCTCTCTGCTTTCCCAGGAATTGCCTGGGAAATAGAAAATTCGAGAGAGCTTCTCTTCAAAAATTTATGTCTCCAATCAGGACACGCATTTTTTTTGCTAGGGAAGATCATCCTCTGATTCCAGCCAGCAAAAGATCCCCACCAAGACGCTCAGAACAATTTTTAAAGGAAACGAGATGTAAGGAACTATTGTTGCTTCTATTCCTTAATTTAACAAAATATTGAATATTTGCCTTGCTTTTATATATATGCATATATGTGTGTGTGCGCACACATATATATATATGTACACAGATATGTGTGTGTGTGTGTGTGTACATGCATGTATGCAAGACCTTGCAGCGAGGCAAAATACTTGGTGAGAGCCGGAAAGAGTTTCCTCTGCAGGTTTCCTCCCTGCCCTTATCGTGGCCCACGGACTTGGCTTCCGTTCCTTAAAGAAGCAAGAAAAGCCGAACGAAAGAAAAGAGCAGAAAGGTGGGTGAGCCAGCGGGTGAGAGCTGCTGGACGCAGCGCCCAGTCCGAGGTTTAGCAGTAGCCAGCCCAGCTCTGCGTGTGTTCTGCTAAAATACAGTAGTAAAATACGGTTAACTTAGAATCAAGGTAGGATTTTTCTGTCTGCCGCGTCCAAAAGGAGCTTCTGCTTTCCGTGCTGGTCGGGCCGCTGCGTGCCGGCGCTGCCCGGGGGCCGCCGGCAAGGCTTGCCCTGCTGCAGCTGCCCGTGCCCGCGGCCCCCGCAGGGCCACCTCGGCCTGGCCCGGCCCCGGGAGCGGGTGCGAGGTCACGCACAGGCTTTGCGTATCCAGGCGGGCGCCTGAATTTCGAATGTCCTGGGTTTTATACTTGGTCTCCTTTCTCGTGGCTGCCCTTGCAGAGGGGGGAGCTTCACCAGCGTCAGCTGAAGGAGAACCAGTGTAGTTCTTACCTCTCGCTCACCGAGCGTTTCTTAGCCGTTTGTGCTGCCGTAAGTCAATAAGCAGACGTTAGCTTTCTCCTCAAGATTGAATACTTGCCCTGCTTGCATTTATCTAAAGTACTGGCTGTGCAAGCTGGCTTGACGTGTTAATTTAATTTGTGCTTCGCAATTGGTACCCTCTCATTTATGATCAAATATTGGAAAAGGTTACAATTGATCAGCGAACGTGGATGGAAGTTGGCAAAGCTAACGATAAATTATTGCATGTTGTTTGCTCTCTGAGAGAATAATTGAAGTCCCTGTGCTACAGAAAACTTTTATTAGCAGTTAAAAAATTACTGAGGGAGAGCTACCGGCACTCTTCTCCCGTTTTGAAAGCACGCGCGTTTCTAACGATCCCCCAGTCCTTCACAAGGAAACGCTCCGGGCTGCGGCCAGGTTTTGGGGTGGGAACGGCTGAGGGGAGGTCTGCGGGCAGGGGACGCTGCGGACGTCGGCCGCCCTTTGGTTTGAATTGGCCTTGTCCCCCAAACCCGAAAAAAGGCTGAGATAGCTGTATCCAGCGATGCTCTGTAGCGGGTGGCCGTTTCGGTCTTGAGTCTCGAGATGAATATTCAGCGAGCACGAAGCCAATTTTCAGACGTTAATAGCTTGCCCGTTTCAGTGCTGAAAGGGCTTGATGCTGATTACTCGGTAAAAGAACCACAGGGAATCGCGGACTCCGAAATAAAAACTGCCGAACTCCATGCAGTGCGCTCTTAATAATGGAAAGTGAACTAATTGCTAGTCGTTAAAAAGAAAAACATGTTGCTGGGCTGAGGCAAACGATGAAAAATGCCCCCCTCCTGAGCGCATATTTACAACCCAGCCACGTGCTGGAGAACCAGAAAGGTTTACATGAGAAACGCTTGCAGACTTCCCAGGGCAGCTCGGCGTTGTTAGCAGGTGCTGCTCTGGAAGCACAGCCGGTTTTGTTGGTTTAGTAGGACACAGCATTTGACTGCTGAATCACTGTAATAAGGGGGGGAAAAAAAAAACAAAAAACAAGGCTTCTGTAGTTGTAGTACACGGTTGTTAAAAGCGCTGTTCTTTGAGGTAAAAGTACATGGCTCACTTTATTATTGTAGTTATTAGCTTTATCAGGTTAATGTATGTTTTTACGTTATGTCAAAATTCCACAGTAGTTTGCTCTGGTATTAGCCTGCTGGGTCATTTCAGATGCTAATTGCTATCGTTAATTCTCATCGGATGCACTTGGAATTCCTTGGTAGTTTTCAAGCTACAAGACAAAATAAACCTTTCTTCTTTCCCTAGTTTTTAATATAAATGAGCAGCTATTGGGAAGGGAAAAAAGAAGGCTCCCACTTTTTCCTTGGGAGCAGGATCCGACATATGGTCACTCTGTAAGTCAGCCAGAATTGAACAGGCTTCTCTTTCCCATTTGAGGGATTTCCTCTTTTAACTTTATGTAGGGTATGACAAAACATACAGGAAATGTGCAGAATATGCATTAACCTTTGGATTCAAGGATGCCTCAAGGCATTCAAAAAGGATGCCTCCTTTTTTCCTTTTATTCCACCTACCTCAGATTTTACATGCTGTAAATGCAAAATACGTTCTCTTGGGCTTTGTACGCAAAACTGGACTTGAGCTTTTCATTTGTCAGCCCCTCTGAGTATCCTCTGATCTTGCGTAGAGACGGCCCGCCAAAGCCATAGGATGCAGGCAGAGCATGTGAGACTGGATAAATAGAGCAGCCTGTCATCTCTGAATGTGAGCCGATAGGACAAACTCAGGGATAAGAGCTGCACACGGTTTTAACTTTTTGTGGGAGATACATCACTACAAACCTTTAACAGTGCCCTAAGTATAACTTTACCATTCTTTACAACAGTACGCTGTTGCGTAAAGACCATGCCAAATGTTGGAGCTTGCACAGGCGGGTATCTCTGTGCACATTTTGGACATGGGTAATTTTGAGAGGGCTAAAACAAGTTGTTGAAGACGGGAGAGTTCTTGTGTTTCTGTTTTAGTAGTTGCACTCATGCAACTTTTTGTGTTGCTTCTGTAATGCTGGACTACTTGCTATATCCGAACCTGTGGCCGGAGTCTGATAGATTCACTGGCCTAGGGGAGGCATGTTTGCTCCAACCTGAACAGACTAGTCCAGCGCCGTGGCTCAGCGTTGCATTTTGAACTCAGATGGCAGGTGTCCAGGAATGGAGATGCACTAAAAGTGATGGGACCAAGGGCTGCTCTAAGGAAAATGTGGGCAATCCTGTGGAAGGCAGGGGAAATTTCCCCTGCTCTCAGCAGGGTTGGCTGGGGCCCAAGGACCCTGAATTCCTCTTTGGAGACCCGATCCCTCCCCAGATGTCATGCAGCAAATTTGGACTGATGTGGGAGCCCATTGCGCTTTGGTCTCCAGTGGATCCCCCTGTGAAATATGTTTGTGCATAGAGAGGAGTGAAATGAAAGGGAGCCCTTTATTCTAAGTCTGACATAGCTCTAATAGCCAGAGTGTGCTGATTAGCATGTAATTCAGTTTATTAGGAAGTACAGTAAATTAAGTGCAAGATGCGGTGATCGCTCTTGATGGTGCGCTTTCAGCCTCACCTCTGCTCCTGCAGCAGTTGGAGGGAGCTTTATTGTTGCTATTCAGCCTGCACCGGTGGAGCTGGCAACGTGCCTTTCTTGAACAGAAACTTCCAAAATGCAAAGACTGTGACGTTATGGGACGGCTTTTAAAAAAACTACAACCTCATGAAAAAACGTTAACCCGTTCGGATGTGCTGTGGCTAGCGCTTTCACGCTGTGGTAGGAAAAGACCTGCGGGCTTGCCCTGCCTCAGTCTGTGCGCAGCCACCACGAAGGTGGCGTGGCGGAGGGGCAGGAGACCCCGACGCCGTTCCTCGCGTGCCAGCACGGCCGTAGCCCGCGCAAACGCGGGCGCTGCTGAAACTCGCGGCTGGGGCACCCTGGTGCCCTCCATGGGGACGAGGGGAGGCTGGGCAGGCAGGAAGACTTCCTTCCTCCCGCCCGCCCCTTCCAAAATGTTCCAGATGGCCGCTGATATCCCGAGGAGAGCCGGGGCTGCGTTCAAGCGCCTTTCCCCGTGGCGGTGCGCTGCTCACCGCCACTGCCATCCCGCAGCCTCAGAGGGCGTCTGCTGCCCCTGCCAGCTCCCAGGCCGTGATGGTAAAGGAAACTGCAGAGCTTCAGAAATGAAGTCATTTGAGGACTCTAAAATATGCAATATTTGACATGTATAGGGAGACTACGTGCTTTAAAGGTGCTCTCATAAAATGCCCTCTTCTATACAAATGCCCCCGGGGAAGGGATGACCAACCCTGCTCAGAAGACTTCTGTATTGCTGTTTGGGATCTGGAAGCTGGAGCAACCTACTTGCAGCACAAAACATCTTATCAGGGAGCTCTTTTTTAGGGATTTTCCTTATTACTATGCTAACGGTTGGTTCTCTTTGGTGTTATTGGTACAGCTCCAGTGGCTTCCAGGAACTTGCACCAGTTTACCCTGGCAGAGACTTTGGCCGGCAGCTCCCGTAGGAAATGAGAGTGTGGTCCTTCTCGTATAGGATATCGAATGAGGTAAATTTGGACTTCTTGATTATATCTAGAACAAAGGCCTATGATGTATATGAGATACAGATTATAGCTCTCAGATTTATCCTGTTATTTTCTACTCTTCCCCCATTTGCCATCAGCACAGCTGGAGGAGGGAGTGCTTTGGGTTTCATGACCATCATCAGAAGGAAAGGCAGTGCTTAAGTTCAGTTTTCTCCATCACTGTTGTGTTCCTCCAGTAAATGCCACCGCCGTATTTTTTCCCGTGTGGCTTCGGTGAAATCATGGCATATTTGTACCTGTAGCAGTAATGCTGCTTTCTTGTGAAGACAGAGTCTTATCTGGACTGTTATGTCATGGTTAGACTGCAGGTTGGAGGAAATCAGCAGAGCAGTTTTAACACAAACATGACTTTCTTTTCAAACTTTTCCAAGTCAGGAACAGACTTGCTTTTGGTCTTATGACGTCACGCTTAATAAACTCTCTGGTTACTGTAGCTGAAGGACTGTCTCCTCCAAAAAATTCCCGTTTATAAGCACAAAATCAATGTGCTGCTTGTCAGTACGTTTCAGCTTAAAGTGATGTCCTCCTATAGACATATCCCACTGTATCCAGAGCAGTGAACTGGTCCAAGACCAGTACCACCAGTAGTAGATGTTGTTAGGACGGGCTCCACGAGACCCTCTCACCTTATACTGTATATATGTTGCTGAAATCAGCCAGATTGTTCATTAGCAAAGCACATGCAGACAGAGAATAGAGGACAGGTATCCTGGTTGTGTTCATCTCAACAAAAATAGTAACGAATTAGGAACGTGACAACTCTAATTTCCTCTCTTTCTGTAGGGGTGAGCACAGGAGGTGCCGGACATAAACACAGCATTTGCCAAGAGAACTGGCTCGTTCATGGCTGTGTTGGATGCTGTCAGGAAGAATTAAATTAACCGTGAGCGCCCCGACATGGAGAGGGATAGCGAGAGATCGCCATGCCTCACAGGCAGCCCTGCATAGCTTCCTTGCAATCACTTTCTTCCCTTTGCCTCTGTTAAAAGGAGGTGATTACCCAGTTGTCTGTGGGATGTTTTGCTGTTGTCAAGAACTAATGCTGTGTTCCGCCAAAACAGCCAAAAGGGTTGCCGTTTTGTGTGACAGAACATTGATGGGTACCTGAATTAACTCCTTTGCTAATAGGGATGCATTTTGTGCTCTTGATTGATAGAAATTCTGTCAGGTTGGCATTGCGCGTGTTATCTCCAGCATCCTGGGTGACTGGGGAGGTCAATCATCTTTGTCTTTGGCAGTGGGCATGTAGCTACCTCTTATTCCCAAAACAATGTGTTTATAGACCTTGGAAAGCTTTTTCACTTATTCGTTGTCCAGAATATTTTTTACTTCTTCACCTGATTAAGTGACTATCGATAAGGGTATGACAAAAAGAATAAATCATCTCTCCTTTTTGAGGTTTGATGGCAACCACCTTGTTGGGATATATTGGGGACTGAACCAGGGCTCTTAAGAGATGAGCAAGGAGGTTTCACTCGCTTGGCTGGCCCCAGCCCGCACCCTCAGATGCATTCTCAAAGTGGCTCTATTTCAGTTTGCTGATCTGAAGAGGAGGAAGGAGTCAAACTTGTTGTTCTTTTGATAAAATGTACATTAGAAAAACATATGACTTCAATTCAAAAAATGCATTAAGAATGTGTACATTGAATAGTTCGGATATGGCCACACGTATATTGCCTGTACGTCAGCCATTGTTTTACACCGGTGTAAGTGTGCCTGGGATTTCATAGTCAGAGAAGTAGAGTGCTTCAGGTTATTATGAGGAGTTGCTGGGAGTTGCAGCTGTAGTCCTTCTCCTGAAAACCTGTTCTGAACCGTGGTATCCATCCACCCAGTGGACACTGTTGCCTGGGATCAGTTTGTGTATAGAGCATACATAGCTGCAGTCTGAGCTTTAATTGTCACTTAACCTTCTGTTCACAAACCTCAATTTGCGCATAATGTAAATGCACCCAAAAGGTTTGCTTTCAGCAAAACAAAAACATGTACGTGTGTGATATTATAACATTTTGTATCTGTGCCTCCAGTTGCATAGAAGACTATTCTTTGAGAGAAATCAGGGGACATGAAATTTCCTTAGAATCATTGTGTATATTAATTATATTAATACAATTATATTAACATTGTGTATATTAATTATAGTGATTTGAAAGAACCGTGGTAAGGAAAAGTCAGTGTTGCTTTACAGTGAAATGGAGAGACACCCTGCTGGCTAGTGAAGTGAGAAGGCAGTACCCAGCATTTATTATTCATATCCATCAGAGCCAGTTGGGCTCTGATCACTTCTGTAATGCCTAGCCACCCTTCCCGAAGCTGGTGGGAAGGATGCGCTGTGCAGAGCCGCTCTCACCAGCTGTGAAGGAACATGGCCGTCCTCAGCCAGGTTTCCTCAGCTGCCATTCACAGCTAGGAGGCCCACAGGAGATGTTCTCCAGCCACAGCTATACATATCACTTATGTCTTCTCCCACATGGCTGAGTTGGGTACTCACAGCGAAGCGAGTCCATCCTTCATAACGTGACGTGCCAGTACCTCCATCTCTCCAGCGCTAGTTGCACAGTCAGTTTAAGCTGCAGTCCGAAGAGAAGGCAAGTCCCACCTGCTCATACTTCAAACACAACTCCCCATTGTGAAAGCGTGGCCTTGGTGTCGCAACCAAGACCAAAATATGCTCCTGAGAAAGTAAAGGTGCTGCACGCTGATAGCTACCACTGGGCCAAATTTCACGTTTACCTCTAACTGCAATAGTATCAGATCAAAAGAGAACAATTTAACAAAAAGCAGTTTTAAACCAAGAGAAGGTAATGTCTTGTTGAATTAATTTACTGCTTATTAAAATGAAATGGCAATGCAACAGCTTACGTGGTTTTATCTAATGTCTTTTGGGGCTCTGGAGAACTTTAAGCATCTAACAGCTGCATTAGGGCCTACATCCTGTTTTGAAACCATGCAAGTACTGGCATTGATTATATAAAGAAGTACATTTGTAGAACTGGTGGTTTAAAAAAAAAACTCCGATACGCCTTATAGATTACAATGCCAGAAGGCAAATGAAATCAATCCACTCCTATTGATTTGAAGCCAGCTGTGATTTGTGGAGCCCGACTGGTCAGTGGTGAATGCCAGCTGCTAAAAAAACTGCGGGCTGCTTCTATTCAAGTCTTAAAAATAATTTTTGACCAGAGACCGAACAGGAAAACTTTGAGTTGGACTGGAAACACTTCTGCAACATCTGCTCCTATAATTGGGGTCCCAGTTTCTTAGATCCTGACTGAGACCAGATCCAGACTGGAGGCAGCAGGGTGACTGAGCACTGAGAAGCCACAAGGTACTGATGTGCCACTGAAAAAGAGGAAGAAAGTAGCTCACAGTATGGGAACTGGAAAACAGGGCAAGTAGCAAGGTGATAACACCTTTCAGGAAAGGAATGCAAGGAAGATACCTGAGATAATAAGAGGCGGAGAGAGACTAAAGAACAGCCCGTGTCAAACAGGATAGAATAATTGGGGAGAGTTCAGAGTTGGGGAACAAAATCAATGAGAGGTTTGGAAGATAAGACCTGTGAAGAAAGGCCAGCAAAAGCAGATCTACTCTGCACTAAAGAAATACACACAAAGGGAGACAGTCATCTGAAAATGCGCGGAGGGAAGTTATAAAGCAGTCAGGGATCAATTTGCAAATAGTGGGCCTAATCTTTAAATAAACTGATGAACGGAATGAGAATGGAATAAATATCTGCTTGTCATCCCATCCCTTATGCAGCAGAAATGTGACCTCCTTTTCTTCTCTAGGCTTCTCCTTTCCAACAGCTGCACCTCCAGAATCAAAAAGCTAGATTGGCGTCTTTGCAGCTGAGTGTCTCTTGTGATATACATCCATTTTATAGAGCTGCTGGCCTCCCTGCCCAGCTATTTCAGTCAGATGCTTCTGTTCTTACTGCTCTAGGACTTACCAAGTCCCACTTGAAAGGACAACGAGATAAAGATGGAGGGCTATTTTAAGAAAGCAACAGAGGATTTTTTTCAGGACAGGAAAGTATTTCACTGAAAAGCAACAGAACCTCTCTCCTTTTCCACGTGACCAGGAATTTCTCTTTTCCTTAGGCAGCAGGTTTCTGGAGTCCTTAGGAAAAGTCACTTCTGAACTTGCCTAGACAGAATCTTTAGGCTCTCCTTTGCTGTGAGGTGGGGCCTGCCAAACCTGAGGATTAATCCAAAGGGCAAGCGTGTTGGCTATTTCCTGTTCTGATATAGTGACTAAATACCTTCCTCCCTTTCAATATGCAGTTCATTCATCTTTCCCTATGCCTCTGACCTTTCTTTCCTCAATTGCCTGCTTATGCCTTCTAAGTGCCATGCAAACACCACCTCTTGTTGCCTTTGTCAGCCGGGGGAAGAAGGCAAACCCAAACATTCATCCTAGGAATGACCAAAATGAAGCTGAACCATGGAACAATGAAAGGTGTTTGAAATTGTCACAAAAGGCATGATAAGAAGCGAGTGTGGAGCAAGTTCCCAATTGGACAAATATTTCTAAATTTTTCTGTCTCAGACAGAATAAATATTTTGGGGACAGAATAATTCAAACTTGAGTGCCGCTGCCCAGCTGCTGCCCAGTGCACACCAGCTAGGTTTGCTCAATGCCGGTGTTGGTAAACATGTGCAAGTAGCTCCTCCTCCTCCTTTCCATGAGGAAAGGCTCTCCTTGTCCTTGAAACACAAACCTAAGTTCAGCTGAGCTCCCCCCTTCTAGGGGTGGTGCCATGCCGTGACACTAATTGCAAAAAAAAAAAATGGAGTTTGCAATACAACAAGTAGATTGTGGAGGATTTCCTTCCCTAGAGATACCTATGGTTAAACTTCCTAGCGTGTTAACAGAAGGTTGCAAAGAGGCTGAGCAGGTTGAGCAGAGACTGAGATCTCCACTCTTGTCAGTATGTAATAACTAATGTACTTGACCAAAAAAGCTCTCTATCTGCTAAGTCAATGCTCTAAAGGTTAGCTTCACTGGGAAGCTAGATCCAACTAGACATCTGCTAGTGAGACATAAGCTGGGAAGGCTGCGCTTCCTCTGGGGGTCTCCAGGTGCTCACTCCTGCGCATGCGTCGGTGTACTCCAGGTGGTGGTGCTGGTGGTGGTGGTGGTGGAGGAGCATTGCTCTCTCCGTGCAGCCTATGCAAGGACCAGGCAGGCTTCCCATACAATAATTGTACCTCCTACTACCCTTCAAAATGGGCAGGGTCGTTGCTGTAATTAATCACACCTGAATTTGCTGGCCAGGTGCTAGCAAACCGCACCGACCGAAGGGCATAAAACCGGGTGTTTCACACAATGCTGCTCTATGTCGTCCTTTGCTGTGGGGATGTGGCTCTGTCTAGCTGTTGGTACTCAACTCATGACTCGCTTCTCACAGCAAATCATTTCTCTCCGAAAGACAAGTCACACCATAAAAGTGTGATTAGTGTATCAGCTGATATCCTGGGTAAGCAGAACCCTTTGCAAATACAGGTGAAAGTACTTAGGACAGCTTAGAATCAGATCCAAGCTCTTTGTCTATTTTGTATCATTGCAATGGTATATGAATATATCCTCCTTTCATTTCTGCTAGATGAGATCTGTATGAATATGTAAGGACCAGATTCTCAGCTAGGATGGCTTGTCTTTACTCCGAGAGCTGGAGTATAGTTTTAAGTTGCAAGTTCTTTGTATGTTTGCCCTCCTATCATATTAGGGTATGGCTAACCGTTTAATCTGGGTCTCGCCCCTAAGCTAAACTGTATTTTGCTGCAGCAGATACAGAAAGCTCAGGGCTATGAACTTTGACGGACTGTGTGCTGGAACACGAGCAGGTCAGCACACAGATGGGTAGAAAGTAGGATCTGGGACTTTCTCTCCTGGGGACGGTAGCATTTCCTTATTTCCTAAGGTATTGTAAATATGCGTGTATTAGAGAGGAGGGTAGTTAAAATCTCCGGCTCTGTGATAGGAGGTCAGGTAAATGCTTTCCCTGCGTAGCCCTCGAAGAGAGTATTTGTGGAGTAAAGTTCGTGTAAGTGTTAGGCTAGTAATGTATACTGAAATCATACAGTAGAGAGAATGGCTACAGACAGAAACAAAGCTTAAAGATTTTTTCCTTTCTTTCCTGTTTCCTCATGACTTCTCCAGGTTTTTCCACCATGTTCGGAAAAAAAAAGAAAAGGCTTGAAATTTCTGGGCCTTCCAACTTTGAACACCGGGTTCACACTGGATTTGATCACCGAGAGCAGAAGTTCACTGGACTACCTCAGCAGTGGCACAGCTTGTTAGCAGACACAGCAAACAGGCCAAAGCCTATGGTGGACCCGTCATGTATCACTCCTATCCAGCTCGCTCCTATGAAGGTATTGTACAGAGTCTTTGTTTCTTGTCACCTTTGAATTTCCTAAGGCAGTTTTAAGGGCATTTAGCTTTGAGAAGTAACACTGCTGCGCCCTCCAAAGTGGAGCGAAAGTTGTACTTGATCTCTGTCCAGAATCCCCGAACCTGCACTTGAAAGCAGATGGGTGGATAGTCATTTCTGGCTGGAGTCCCAGTGACATTTTTGTCACGCGGCCTAGGCAAAACAACTCTGGTGGTTATAAGTCACAGAGTCTAGGCCATCGTTTGCCACAGCGTTTTCCCTATTTCTCTTTGCGACTGAGATTAGGAATTCTGAAGCTGGCAAAAGATTACCTGATTATTCTAATGTAACTGCTTTTGTATAGTTATTGTTTGTATTGCTAGAAATAAGGGAAGGTTAGAGTGAGGTGACAGGTAGTTAGGGGCCTGAGTTTATCTTAGTCCCAGATAGCCGTTTTCAGAGGAAGTAGGCAAAGCCAGGATATGGATAGAGCTGCAAATCCAAATATTTAATGCTGGGACTGAAAGGAAAACTATCTGTTACATTTATAAAGCCTCTAAAAATGTCCCAGAAGAGTGTGCATCATGGTGTCAGGGCTGGTAGGGGCCATGCCTTGGTATGTTCTCGGGCTATGGAAGAAAAAGCCACGAGTCCCAGTGGAGGGCTGAGACAATACTGTTGTGCAGTATAAAGCTGCTTGATAATTAATGTAAGAATGGTGCTTTAGGCAAAGGCAGTTTGGAGCAGGGGAGAGAGGAAAAAGTACATTGAGGAGAAAAATGAGAATGACGACAGGAACTCTGATAGGAGCTTGACCTTAAGAATAGGTTCGGGGAAGATGAGTTTGTGGGATGAGAGCAGGTCAGTCAATTAAACGTGTTCAGTACCTGTGTGTACAATGTGCTGGGAGAGGTAGAAGCTGACTGGACTGCCAGGCTGCTCAAGTGGTGGCGCCCCATGGCTCGACGTCCATCGGCAGCCAGTAGCGAGCAGAGCGCCCACGTCAGTAGTGGGGCCATCATCACTCAGAGCCTTCATCAGTGACAAGAGACGGAGCGCACCTTCAATAAATTTATGCACACTGCTCATTCGTTGACATAACAGTCAATAAAGCTTCAGATCAGAGAGACCTTGTGAACCTTGAGGACCGGGCCAACACAAACTTCACAAAGTTGAGAAAGGGCAGAGCTTGGCACCCGGGGCAGAGAAACCCCATGCGCCAGTGCAGGCTGAGCAGTAACCCTGCAGGAAAGGATCTAGGGATCACAGCAGACATCAGATGGAATATGAGCCAAGCATGTGCTCTCATTGCGGATAAGGCAAACTGCATGTTGGGCTATGTTAGGAGGAGCGCGGCCAGGAAATTGTCGTGTCTCTCTACTCTCAACGGACGAGGCTGTATCTGGAATACTGTAGCTAGGTTTGGATGGGCACACGCAGACACACACACAGCCTAGTTCAAGGAAGAAGTCAAAAAGCTGCAGAGGGTCTAGCAGAGGACTACCAAGAAGATGGGGGGCCTGCAAGGACAGGTTGAGGGAGGAGGCCTTGTTAGGTCTGGCAAGGAGAAGCTGAGGGAGGGATGTGGTGTCAGCCTGCAGCTACTGGAAGGGGAGTTACGAAGGAGATTGAGCTGAGCTCTCCTCAGTGGTGGCAGATTGGAAAACAAGGGGAAGTGGCCAAAGGCTGTGGTGTGATTCGGTTTGGACAGCTGGAAAAAAGCTTCACTAGGCTGGTAGTACACTGCTGGAACATGTACCAGTGCGGCTGCGGGATCCCCATCCTTGGTGGTTCAAGATGCAGCTAGACAAATTTGACCTGATTTAGTGTTACCGGTAGTCCTGCTCCAAGCAGGAGGTTGGACTAGCTGGCACCCAGGGGTCCCTTCCCACCCATGTTTCTGTGACTCTGCATCCTAATGTCCCAGGAAATCACACCTGCCATGCTGGCAGTTAGCATATACTCTGCCCAGCCACATACAGCTTGCACATACTTTGCCTCTCGCTGTCGTTACACTGAAAAATAATTTTAGGGTTTCAACTTCATGTGGATTTTCTGCCATCAAGGGAAATTCAGATAATCCTGAGAGTGCAGACCCTGTATTTATATTTGATAAATGCTCTTTGCTAAATTTGCATTTGCTGCCTGCTGCTGAAGAACACTCATCACTTACTGATCAGGATTTCCAGGCATTGCTACAGGACAAGGAGAATAAAGAAGTCTTGATTTTTTTTGCTGTGGTAGAATATCTTACTATATAAGAGATGCCTAGAATAATGAAGAGAAAAAAGTAGGCAAGCCTTTGCCTGCTAGGGGAGAAAATCAAGTGTATTCCACAGCCCTTTTTAGCACCAAAATATCCCTGGGTATTTTGACATGAGTGAATAAAGATGTTTTAAAGATGAAAACTCATTTTATTGTTGTGGCAGTACTATCTCTTTTATGGAATTCTGGAGGCATGAATCTGTAAGCTTTAAATGCTTTAAAATGTATTAGCTTTATCAACACCCTATAGGCAATATAAATCTGTGTCTAGGCCTACAAATGTATATATGCATATCCTGATTCACGTGCATCATTGCAGTGAAACAGTATGCTCAGGGGTGTGGGAAGGATCAAGCCCCGAATGAGTACCTGAGCATTTCAAGGCAGAAAAAATCACTGTTAGTTATTTCTAAGAAACTGTCTGTTCTTCCTATTCTGTCTGTCTATCTTAAACAGTTGCTTTAATGAGGGTGCATCCGCCTTGGCGTTTTAGCTGGGATCGGGAGTGCACTTTTGAACACAGCCTTCCAGTGGCCTCTGCCCCCGTCTCAGCGCTGAGGGTCCGAGCCGAGCTCTGCCTTGCCCCGCAGCATCTCACCCGGCGCCCGTCCCCGAGACGGGCTCGCCGAAACTCCGACGCGCTCTCCGGGGCGGTGGCGTGGGGAGGCTCACGCAAGCGCGCTCTGCGCAGGGACCTGCAGGGACGTTATTAGTTTGAAGAGACAAAAGATGTGAAATTTGAAGCAGGTTAATGAAATTCCAGTTAACGCCACTCTAAAGGTGTAGTTAAATAAGTAAATGTGATTAAGACTGCAGGATTTGAAAAATTGTGCCTTCACCCTCCAGTTGTTTTCTCTATCTGAGACTCAACTATAGCCTATTGAAATAGGCCTCCGTTATCATGCTGGGGAAAAAAGGGATGTTTTAATAGCAACTAGGAGGCAGTGGCAGTAATCTGAGAACTTACTTTTAACTTTGTTGTAAGAAATCATTTTTACTGTGTATTTATTAAAAATTAACATGCCTTGTTTTGATATATCTTAAGTTACGGAGCTGAGCTAAGCTGTAGCCACTTTAAAACTGAAAGTATTTAATACTGTTAAAGTAATTCGGGATAAACATTTCATTCAGATTAATTTTTGCATAAGTGCACATGCGCTTACACCTTTAGTTCTATTAGAAAGTGATTTAGATGCTTAGGATCTTATAATTTCAGTGAGAACCAGAGATTTGAAATACATTTGAAAGTGGTGAAGATCAGAATCAAAGGCTCCAAGCTCATGATATTCTTTACGGGTTTTTTCCTTTTCCATCCAGCAGTTAATACACTTTCATTAACGCACTTGTAAATGTACTGCGATGTAGCAGAAAGAGGTTCATAATTAAGTATGTTCTGAGTCACCATAGTAAGTCGGGCTGAGGCATTGGTCCAGAGTTAGTCCATATAGTGGTTCCAGGTCCTATGGCAGCTCTCTAACTTTGCAATCCTGGGCTTCTAAATTTACTCTCTTTTAATTACTTCCGTATTGACTGTATGTGCTGTGTGAGGCAGAAATGTTCCTACCAGTAGTTGTTCCTCTGAGACTGAACAGTCACGCAGGTTCTCGAGGTAGAGTTTAAGAGAGTGTTTTGTTAGGTTTTGGGACAGAGATTATTCTGTTTCCTTTGGGCTTGATCCAAAGCTGAAGTAGAGGAAGAGAAAGACTTTTCTTGACTTCTGTGGGATTTGCAGCCATCCCGGTCAGTCCTGTTTACTTTTTTCTCAGTCTGCAAAACAGTTGGGACCTGGTGATACACACTGTGCGCTGAAAAGTAGGATATCCCTTTGGGCAAAACCAATAAATGATAAATGTACTCAGCTCTCCATCTAAATAACCTGCCATAGGTTCAAAGGCAGCAGCAAGGATGGAAGAGGCAGAGCCGTGGCCTCCAGACACCCTGGGGTGCCCCGTCCGGCAGGGAGGCTCGTTGTGCTGCCTCTGCCTTTCAGAGATCAGAGGGTTATAGTCCTTTTGCGCAGGGGCGGTGCTGCAGTGGCACGTGGTGATGACACCGGAGTTTGAATCCAAACCTGAACTGACGGCAAAACCTCATTCATTTCAAGCACAAGGAAGGGCAATAATGGAATTCCCATTCTCATTGCGTATGACCCGGATACC
The DNA here is from genome assembly GCF_040807025.1 of Struthio camelus. Classification (NCBI taxonomy): domain Eukaryota; kingdom Metazoa; phylum Chordata; class Aves; order Struthioniformes; family Struthionidae; genus Struthio; species Struthio camelus. The sequence goes on from NC_090944.1 coordinate 129,429,624, forward strand.
AGCAAAGTATTGTGTATGTCGAATTCTAACGTGAATCAATGAAACATGGCAGAAAATACCATGAGGAATAGAACGTAACAGTGATCTTGATAGGTTTTTGGTGGGGAGAGAGGTGGTTTTGAAAAAAGACTGTTTTTGCACTGAAAACTTTTCTGCATGAAAAGTGTGAATCGCCTCTATCTTCCTGTACTTAAAATAGATTTCATGAACTCTCAGATCCTAGTTTTAGGCCCTCAGTCCTCTTGCTTCAGCGCTTTTTATTCATCCTCAGTGTACCTGGGGTTCATTGTTTCTCTGTTTGCCTTCAGCATCCAATATGCTTGGATTGTCTTCTCTTACAAGTAAGAACAAATTATTCCAGAATGGTCAATCTCCATTGTCATCATGCTGTACAGGAGGTTCAATTTGTTGCCATGTTTTGATTTTTGAAAGGCCTCAGACTCGATAACTGAGCAAACAAATTGTATTTATGCAGCAAAATTCTGTGACTTCTTCGTAATTTCTCCACTCTGCTCAAAATATTTGAAAAACAAACACCAGAACCCCAAAACGTTTTTTTTTTTTTTCTAAAGAGCTTAGCATTGGCTTTGTAAAGATGCTGTATTAGCATGCGTGTGTGTTCACTGACATCAGTGGAAGCAGGACAGTACTGCAGGACAATCCTTTTAAAAATCCCTCCTCGTGCTTCCCTGTGCAGCTAACACAAAAGAGGAGGTGATGTGACTTTACTACTGTATTATATCCATTTATATCTCCAGCCAAAGGTGAGATCTAGTGTTTGCATTGCATCAGGTAGAATTTGTATTTCTGTCTGGTCCATTGTCAAAGGGGATTTGCTTACCTTAATGCAATTTCCCATATACTTCCTTCTCTTTTTTCCTTATGAATGTTTGTGTGCTCTCTCAGCACGTGCTTAGAGGCTAATTCTTCTGGGCCTTCCTCCTTCAAGAATATCATGTTCTTTCAGAAATGCATGACGGGATCTTTATCACTGCTGTGTACGTTACTGGAGAAAAAAATACCGTTTGTTTCTGAAAAACACTGCGCTGAGGCTGTTCTTGGGATGTCTGTGCTTGCTCGCGCATAAAGCTTCCATCGCTTTTCTTTCGTCAGTACCTTGGAGTAATCTCACCCATCCACACCGTGGGCAAAATCCAGATGCCTGACTTGAGGAAAATGTAGTGATAGGATTGTGCCTGAGCAAGGAGAGAGGTGAGTCCCATACTAAATGCGGCCAACTATATATCTCTGCTTGATGAAGCGATTGATGGGAGGAATAATGACCTCCCTGTTCAGGCTTCAGTGTGTCCTGCTCCCATGAATACGTTTGTGAGAAATCCCTTCATGGTAATGCAATGTAGTTTCGTGCATTTCCTGAATTTTTCTTCCCCGTTCACCAGTAGCTGGTCACCTGTCCTCTTTTGCTCATATTTCACAGTACGACCGATTCCTGGCACAGGGGCTGCGAGAATTTCCTCGTGCTGTTTTGGAGATGCCTCAGAACCAAGGGATGGAAGGGGATGAGGCTATCCCCTGTCCCATGGTATCTAATGTATAAAGATAAGTCATTTAAATAGCTGAGACGTGGCGAGGTAGCAGGGTTACTCAGCTGTTAGAGAAGTGGTGTTCAGCCGGCAAAGGCAGCGCAAAATCATGAGCTTGACATTGGTGCTGTATTGTTGACCAAAGGAAAGTAACCTCTTTTATGCTGTGTTGGTTTGAGCCGCATTAAAAGTAGAGAAAACAAGTTCTTTGAATCAGTTCACCAAAATACCCTTGAATGCCAGTGAGTGGGCTAAGATACACGTTAATTATGCCAGTGGCCCATGCCCTGGGCTGAGGTAGTTCATTCACCTGGTGTTGTGCTACGTGTGGACTTTCCTGGTCAGAATTTCTGAGTGGGAGCGACCGCAGTGTCGCTGACCTGTCTCTCTTCCATCCTCGTGTTTCGGTGGTATGAGTGCCTGGCCAAAGCCCTTCCCACCAGCGGGGGTGCCCTAAGCTCCTGGGGTTTTACTTTCCCTTCCACATTTCCAGAGCCTCATTCCCACCACCTCCCTTCTCTGCTTTGACTTGACTGCCTTATTCTGGGCAACCCATGATGCCCAGTCCTGGTCCATCTCTGCTTTTTTTTGCAGGTCATCTTCCCTTCAGTCATCCTGTGGAGACCTGACCACCAGTGGTGACTCCCACGCAGGAGTGTCTAATACTCGTGATCTGTGTTGCCACTCTAGGGTTTGCATTTGAGTTTTAAACAGTGAAATAAAGAGGAGCTGTTCCAGGAAGCTATTCCAGAGCTTTCCTATGCTCATTGTGAACAGAAACCAAACGGCAAGGGAAGATTATGTCAGCGTTTGTTCTTAATTCCTGTCTTGTCTCTCGTTTCCGCTTCTTCAAAGGCTTCCTCTGTCCCTTTCTCTGCACAGACACTTGGTGCTTTGCCCCTCTGCCCTCCCCAGGCTGTCACTGAGGTGGGCTCCCATCCTCCAAGGCTGCCAGTGGGCTGAATCCCGACTCTGCTGCTGTTAGGACAGGACTTGGAAAGCTGCTGACATCTCGTGGGCCCTCTTTGTAACCATACCCTTAATAATTCATGCTTAACAAGTCGTGCTTTGTAATTACGCTTTGTAAGGGCGCCTTGGATAAAATCCCCCCCCCCCTTCCCCGCCTCCTGCCCTGCTTCTTCAAAACGAGAAAGACAAATGAGAACAGGCAAATACAAGTGTTCGGGGGCAGGTGTCTTCGCGTGTGCTCCCACTGCCCAGCAGGAGCACCCCATGCCTGCAGCACAGGGCCCGGTGGCAGCAGCGTGGCTTAGCTTTGCAGCAACCCGCCCTGTGAAGGGCAACTGCGGAGGAGGCAGAGGTACACAGCGAAAGGACCAGAGCCAGCAGGTTGCAACAGAGGAAATTTTGAGTGGCAGGAAAAGAGTTTCCCAGTGAGAGTGGTTGAGCAGTGGGACAGCAGCCCAGAGGGGCTGCGCCATCTCTACCCATGGAGGTGTCAAAATCTGATGGACAAGCAAGGCCCTGAGCAACCCAGCTAGTCCTTGAAGTTATCCCTCCTTTGAGCAGGAGGTGAGACTAGATGACCTCTAGAGGTCTCTCCCAACCTAAATTTGTCTAACCTAAATTTTTCTTACCTTCAATCAGGCATAGGCATGTCTGCAGCCCCACTCTCAATTTACATTGATCATTAAACAGGAATGCATTTGATGCTACGTGGTGCGAGTAGAAACTACTGTAACATGTTTAAGTAGAAGCTTTTTCTTACACAGGGATAATGCTTCACTCTTGAGGGCTATTTGATTTCCCATGTTTTCCAGTGACAGTACAGCTTCTGTTGATCTCTGTGCTCCCCTCTCTTTCTGTAAAGATATAATACAAATGTGCCACCTAGTGTCGATGAATGTGTTTTACTCTGACATTAACTTAGTATGAGAAGAGCCAAGTCTCCAATTTCAAGTGATCTTGCAGGAAATCTTTCACTACACAAATTAAAGTCAGCCACAGTATGAACAAATGTGAGGAGTTCACAGTTCAAAGTCTGTAATGTTTTCTGTCGCTGGGTTAATATGTGCTCATGTGTACTATGTTGTATAGTGGGACCTTTCAGTTTTGTTTTGAATAGTGCAATTTCAGAAAATTACAGCTTTTTAGATATATTCATTAGAAGAATACCTACAAAGATTAGTTTAAAAAAGGGAGACTATACCTGACTATACCTGAATAGGAAGAAATTTTTCATATGAGTAGTTCATTTTATGGAAAATGTAATTTCAATGTAAATACTTTAAAATGGAAGAAAATATCTTTTTGAAGACCAAAAATGCTTTGTTTCAGCTTTTTCTAAGAAAATCCTTTCTCATAGGTGCTTTCAGCTAGCTGATGTTTTCCTAGTTCTTCATAGTTTTGAGTTTCTGACTTTCTGAACAGTGTGGTTTGTGATTAACTTTTCAATACCAGCTCTTTTATTTTCGTACCATTGCATTTATGCTGTTGAAACACTTTATTCAACCTGGCATTAAATTGTTTTTCTGGGGTCTGCTTTGGACAAGAAAACAGAATCATTATTACCTCAGTTTGATTCAAAACCCAAAATGTTCCTCAGTTTTTCGATTCAGAAAATGAATCAGAAATGAATCAGAAAACCGGTTATTCACATAGCTTTTCTGTCTATTTGTCCCTCATCGCAAACCCTTCATGTTCATATGATTGCAGGGTCTATTTGCAGTTGAATTGTAGACACCAACGTCTGTTTGCAGGGTTCATAAGCAGCACACTGAGGAAACACTGGCATTGCCTATTTGAAAAACTCTCTCAGTACACAAAATAAATATTGTTAGGAGCAAAAAAAATTGTTCTCATTCTGTTTTCCTATTTGTATCCTTTAAATGGACTCAAATGCCAGCAGGAATAACACCCTGCTTGCAGAAATGTGGTTTTCAAGCTGGCTGAGTCCCTCCATCTAATGTAGATTGTGTTAGGTAGGGAAGGATGCTTTGCTTCCCCGCTGAATCACATAGGTCCATCCAACACTGCACCAAGGGTTTAAGTGGACTGTTTTGCCTTTCAGCCTTAGAGGGACGATAATTGGCTACTCGCTGATCGCGTCCATCTTTTAAAAGGTCCTTGACTGCCCTGAAGGAGTTTGTGCTTTTAGCACCTTACTCCTGCAGATGCTCAGCTATAAGCTTACATCCGTACCTAGGAATGGTCTTGCTGAACTCATTGGGCTCTTCCCTTGAGTGGTGTTACCGTTGGCTGAATGCAGGATGGAGATCTGTGGATGTGGTCTGTATATCCTTCATCATCTGAGTAAGCTTTGTGCGTGCTACCATTGCCGTTGATAGGGATAGGACTGCTCACGTGACAAAGGATTTGCTTTATCTGTGCCTATAGAAACAACAGGCAATAATATAGGTTATAGACTTCTGTGGGTAAAAGTAGTTTTCTCTGATCTAATAAATAAAAGAATGTTTTCAAATGCTGTTTGCATCACCATTGTGGTTTTAAATAATGTTAGTGTTAGAGAAGTCTTGCAAGGGCTATGGTATTCAAGCTTTAATTATGCTTATGAGAGCTTGTCCAGGTGAGTAGGACTTAGCAATATGATGAGTAAAGAGTGAAAGTAAACTTAGAGTTCCTTATCTATGTTTACCAAGACAGACTACCTGGCTTTAGAGCTGAAGAAACATATTGTAAATCTGCATGGAAAAGATATGAATCTCAGTATCAGAGTTTCAGAAATGGAGTATGATCCTCTGGGAACATTCAGTCAATACTAAACCCCACAGTCCTTTCTCATAGTCTCTTCAGGCAGCATTGTATAAGCTAAAAAAAGCCAGGAATTATTTCCTGAGCAAGGACACCGCCTAATCATGTTCTTTTTCTAACATGTAAGTTAGTCCCTGAAGTCAGATTTATAGGAAACTCTTCCCATAACTCCTCTTTCTTGCTTGTCCAGCCTGTTAAATGATCCAAGCTCCCAGCTTAACCACCTGGAAGTTTTCCAGCACTCTTCTGATTCTTTTCACTGTATCTTCCTCTGGCTTCATAGCTGTTAAGAAGTAATTTCTTCCTATTTGTTTATCAACACTTATTTCTTCCACACTTTCTCTAAACTGACCCGTAAAAGCTCTGTTGACAGAAGCTAGGCTCAGACGCATGAACTCCTGGGAAGCGGAGGCGGTACTTCAGCGTGGCTGCCGCAGCAGTAGCGTCTTTCCAGTTTCTGAGAACAAAGTATACAGAGCACAGAGCAGCCTCTGTAGAAAGAAATTAAGAGGAACGTATTTTACTAAGCTTCAGTCAGGCAGCCCGGTGAGTCCTTGCTTGACCGAGTTGAGAAAGCTGACAAGCTAAAACTGGCTGTGAGGGTTTTTTTCTCCTATTTTGTCAGGGGCCCTACTGACTGGCTGAACTTAGAGCAGCACCCCTCTAGTCTCTTAGATAAAATACCGTGTCGACATTAGCAAACCTCTACTCTTTTTGTTGGCGGTCATCAGTACTGAACACTAGGTGGCAGCAAGAAATCTTTGGAAATTCGTCTACCTGCATGTCACCAGCTCCCGCATACAGCACAAGTGATGAGAAATCTGCTTGGACATCCTGATGGAATTTGTTCAGGTTGCATTTTATCCCTGTTCATAGTCGGTATCATGTAGCCTCTTTAATAAAAGGTCTGTGGAAGGGGTTTCCGTATAAAATGGGTAGTACTGCATTTGCACTCCACATCAGCAAAAGCGTGCAGTGACAGTAATGACACGATAACCGCAAACTCGGCAAGTCTCCGTGACATATTTGTTCCTAGCTCTACTAATAAAACGAAATGCTTGTTTTGCTCCACTGTGCTTCAGAATAGAATCCATATTGGTTATAGTCCCATTATATTATATTTTATATTATATTATATTATGACTACACAGCCAAGCTTATTCAATCCCAGCAGAGTTCTGCTTACAAAGAGTGCTCAGATCAGGAGAAAAATAATGCTGCTAAGCAGCTCACTTACCTGCGGAGCCAAAGCTCAAAATATAAGTGCTTATTTTGTCTGCTTTTCTAACATGTTAGATGTGAGCTTTGGTGCTCTCTAGACATTTGAAACTGATTTGCTACCATTTATTTCTTTCTTGTTTTCCCCTTCACAGAGGATCCTTGCACAGTAGACAAGCGCCGTCTGTTGTGAGAGGACAACGGTGGTTTGCCTGTAGAGACCTTTAAAAACGTTTTCTGTTGAAATGTCAGTTCCATAGGATGAACTGCGTGGGTCAGAAATAAAAGGGCCTGTCAGATACAGATTTTTGGAGGGAGAAAAACTGGCAAAGGAGAAGTGTTCAGGATGAGAACTTTTCCTTTTTAATTGCAAAGGTCAGATCCAACAGGCTTTAGTTAGCTATTGGAATCGCACAACTAAAAGGATAGCAAGAGATTACAAATTTTACTGAAATGAGAAGTTTTGTAGTCTGAACAAAACAATAATTGCAATCTGTGGCCTGATTTGCATTTAATAATTCCCTTAGAGCACAGCCTAAACTTCCAGCGAAAACACTCCCTAGTCAAATGTTCACAGTCCAAAAAGCTTCAGATTTAAGCTGTTCCCTGTAGACGTATGGCTCCGTGTGAAGTAACGCTTTCTTATTAGTGTTGGAATATATAGGCAGAGAAAACTGGTTTAAACGTGTCCGCCTTTATGTGCCAACGGGGGGAAAAAAATCAGTGCAGCAGGAGGAGGCGCGCGCTCCCTCCGCTGCGCCCTGGGTTGCGGCGCGGGGGGACCCGCACGCTGCGGGGAGCCAGGTCTGCTGCGGCCGTCCAAAACCCAGCGGCGTTAGTCCGGGCTGTTCGCCTGGGCTCCCTCTGCGGTGAAGGCACAGAGGCAAAGGAGAAGGGGCTCTTCACAGGGTCGCAGCGGTGCTGCCCGTGAGCATCCCGTGCCGGCAGCCCACGCGCTGCCCGCCCCCAGCGCTGGCAAGCCGGTTTCCTTCTTTTCTACTTTTTTTTTGCTGTCCTAAGTGGTGTAGGAAGGAGAAGGAGCAGCAGCTTGCAGTGCTTTTTCAGACAGACAGATTAATTTATTAAGAGTGTCAGGGCCAATCTACTCTTGGGAGCAGGATGCAGTTGGAGGTGGTGCGGTCCAGCAAATCAAATCAAATCAAAATTACCCTACAAATGTCTTAGCCGTTTCTTGTAAATGGGACTGTTTTACTGCCCCATGTATCATCTCTGCAAGTTACTCTATTGCAGACAATTGTCTGAAATCATCTGTTTCCTTTTGTTTCTTCAGAGAAGGTATCTGCTAAGGTGTTTGATTTGCAGTTTTCATTTACAAGACTGAGTAAATTAAATATCAGCTCAGAAAGTGCTTCCTGTCTTTCCTATCGCCTATCTTATAAACTTGACTTAACTGTTTAGATTTCTGCGCGGGGGCTCTTACTGCTGTATATCCACATTTTCAACTGGAAATCATTCAGTGGTGGTTAGCACCATTTACTTGCATCATTCTTATTGCTAATGCTTCCTATTCAATAATAACTGCCCTTGAAAAGGAAAACTTGTATTTCCTTGGAAGAAAAAAACGCTACTATTTGCAATGCATATTAAATGTGCATGTTAAATTATCCCATATTTTTATTTTGCTAATGCAAAATCCTAAATTCTCTGAAGTCAGAGTGAGTTTTCAGGAGAGGATTATGGTGACCGTAATACTGCAAGACATCAATTAGGTTAAAAAAAAAAAAAAACCTGATGTGGATGGGACTGGGAGTGCACCATTTTAATAAAATGTTTTGAAATCTCCTCACCGTTTTTAAGGCCCTGGGATTGAGCTGGTTTTGTGCTGGCCAGCTGTGGTAAGGCAGTAAGCGTGTTAGCGGGTGCAGAGTGATTTCTCTTGGGGTGCCTTCCCGGACGTGCGCCTGCCAGCATGGTCAGCGTATTGCGTACGTTGTTCCATTGTCCCTCGTTGTTTTAATCCCAAATACCCAGGGCTCTGCTTGCAGTAGCTCTCTCGCCCCTGAATAGTACTTTACTGGGCTCCTGGGAAATGAGCCCCATCGATCTGTGAAATCGAGGCTTCACAGCGTTTGGGACCGAGACGCTCGTCAGCTTCCTGTTCTGCTCACTGCATTTGCCTAATGATTTATGAAATGGGAATGTAGTTCACAACTCAGTTTCCCGGCTTTTAGAGCACAAGAAGCTTCTCAAACTGGCCTCCGTATGTTGTAAAACAGAAATGTTCAATTTGTGCTCAAGTATATGCCATTTATAGAAACTACTTCACTGTGGTAAATTGCGTTTAAAAAGTAATATAACTTAAATTATTTGTTAGAACTTATCAGGCTGTCGTAATCCTCATTGTAATTAAAACCAGGGAGGTGGCCACAGCTGCGGCAGTCTAAAGCAACTGACTCAGGAGCCTCTGCCCCCTAAACAAGTTCCCCACTGCCAAAGCGGTCAAATTCAAGCAGTTATTTCCATAGCATAAAATATTATCACTGTGGAATTCGCTGAAGTATTTTGGAAGGTTCGATCAATCTGCAGCCAAAAACCTTCCTCTAAGAGGAACAGCCGGGATCATTAATTGTGTTAACGCTCTGTCAGCCTCGCGTTGGTTGATGTGCATGTTTAGGGCATAATAGGAAGCTCATCTGGGGAAACGTCATCTGAACGGGAAAGAAGGTTTATACTGCAGTGCCATTTTTTTTAAAGACTGTCCCTCTCTTCGGGCTTTTTTAATTGGCGTTGTTGGTTGAAGGCGAGCTATAGTCTGTGTTTGCTGTGGTGACCGTCAGTGCCCCAGTACCATGGCAGTCCTGCGATTACAAGCATAGCGGTGTTAAATGAGACTGAAACGGCGTGGCGCTGTCTTTAACACCACCTGCCCCTACTGTGCACCCCTCCTCTCCCTGTGAAAAACCCAGAGCAAGACCTGACTGGCCCCTAGAATAAAAGGTTTGATAGTGTCATGTGGCTGTGAGGAGAAAACCTGTTCTCCCTATCACTGCTGGGAAAATTCACGCAATACTGTCCTCCACCAGTTCCCAGAACCAACCACATGTAAACTTAAAATACTGACTTTGTGGTAAAGAAGTAATGTCTAAATAGATTTTCCTTTAGATCTACCTAGATTTAAGTGCCTGATTCACGTCCTTTATTCTTTCATGATTCAGAGAACTGAAGAGCTGTGACTTCTGCTGTGACGCAGGTTGCAGAGCGTTGCCCCCTAATTTCTATGTACAAAGTACAAGAGCTTATCTGTGGCACAAAACTGCACAGCGTTACGGATGAACACATGCAGGATGCAATAACATGGCTGATCCTTGTTTAATGGTCTATCACTTGGTTGTAGTTAGTCATGGACCTGGCCAGGCAATGTTGAACTCCCATTTTATTCAATGATAAGCTCAAAATGGAAATATTTCTGTTCAAAAGTATCGTCTCAGCGCTTCTAGACTAGCATCTCCTGCTCTGTTATCTACTAGTCATCAGTCTTCCTGCCCAGCTCATGCTGCCCGTGATGCAGGATCCTCTTGTTTGTTAGTGCTGGGAGAGGAAAATGGTATCGCGGCAGAAGCATGAAGGCTGCTTTGGGAGCCTTGGGGCTGGTAGGGCGCAGGAGGCGTGCAGCTCCCTTGAAGCATCTTGGTAGTTTATCAAAACTGAAATATTTTGGGAGGTGGTGGTTGAGTGTTTGTTTACTTCTTGCAATTTCTTACGCCTTTTCTGAGAAAAGCAGATTTTTTCACACGTCTGCCCTGAATAAAAACCCCCCAAAAACAAGCTTAGGCTGCAAATTTTAGGTTTAATGACAACTGGCTGATAAAACATGATAAAGCATGATCGTGCTTTGGCCGCAGAGGGGGCCTCAAGAAAACTGTATGTAGTCATTTGTACTAGCCCTAAGTGTACGTAGAGTTCTGTTACAATCCAAGTTCGGTGCCATTTTTCCACTATGTGAACAGTTATGCCTAGTTCAAAGCACTGTTGAAAATATGCCAGTTAACACCTGTTCTGAAGTGCAATTTTGCAATATATTTTGCTTTCCAAACTTTGATGCCTCTGACCAGAAACTGCATTCATCTGTGAACTCTGTGAATCAGACTTTTGGATTTCAAACTGGTTTGTGTAGGTCTGCAGACCATAACTTACTACTTTCAATGTCCTGGCATCATCAGGAGATGAAGGGGCAAGTGAGCTGCTTGTTTAGTCACGATTACCTGTGCCCAACAGTTTATTTTTTGCATAAATTTCTGAATCTGAAGAGACGCAAAAAAGGAAAGAAACAAGTGACCAAACATTTGACTTTGATTAGGAACCGAACAAGGATTAGAAGTAGAAACAGAGTTGTCATCCCCTACTTCATCTCAATCATACGTTAGTGCGAAGAATTATAATGCAGAATGTTTTTTTTCACACCTCTTTCTTGCAGCATATCAGTAATCCACGCAAGAATCAGGTCCCAAGGCCAGATTTTTGAGGTACCAGTTCGTAAGTACACTAGAGACAGTGGAGCTTCGTTGCTTTATATTAACTGGTGATCCTCAGCCCTTAGTTCTGTAATTTCCTTGGACATAAACCTGTTCAAGTCAAATACAGCTTTACCTGAGGAAGGCACGCAAAATTGGACCCTAGAAGAGAATCAACTGGAATGTTTCGAAGGAAGAATGCTAAGGAATTAGCAAGCAATTTTCTTTTATTGTGAAAAGTGTGCTGAGTCTTATTTTCTTCTGTCTTGTCCTAGACTATAACATGTTTCCACAGAGGTATTCCTTCACGTGTGGCGTGTTTTTCAGAAATATACCATTGATGTCTATACTGTCCACACAGTCAAAACCTGCAAATGTGCTGTGAAGCATTTGTGCTATAAAAATATGAGCAGCTCGAGTACCTTGATCGCAGTTCACCTACCGCACAGGCCCTGCACACTGCTTCCTAGTCTACTTTCATCCTTTTCCAAGACTGTCCTAAGCCAGCCAGTCTCCCAGTGGTGGCAAAGAGTGGAAAACCTGAGAAATGTCTAAGGTGACCACTCTTGCATCCATCACCTACCTCTCATCTTTCACAGACTAGAGCCTCACCAGATCTGATGCTCCTAGTTTTTAGGGGTTCGTGGAGTCCTCTCTCCGGGGCAAAGATTGTACGCGGCCTTGCAGGTGTAGCAGAACTGGCATGACATTTGGTGCTGGGAGCCTGTAAATCCCTTGTGATCCACTGGAGAGCCTTTGGACCTGTCTTCCTCCATGAAAAGGAGCCGTATATAACCACAGAAATTCCAGGCTGCAAAGAAGAAATAGCTTATCCTGTTTCCTTGCGCTAGATTGGCCTCGACTTGCCTGTCGCAGCCCAGAGGAGAAGCAGTGCCAGCGAATACCAGCCCAGTCAGCGTGAGGAGATGGAGATCCCCATTCAGACGAAGGAGAAAAACTACTTCAGGTTGCCTCTGAGCACTCGTGGCCTGTGCATCTGGCCTGTGTGGTGGATCCAAGTCCCTGCAGATCGTGTCAAGTGGCCACCACCAGAGCGAGAGAGCACCTTGGCGAGGTGGTGTCAGCACCGTCCCAATCCTCCAGCTAGAGGCAAACACCTGCTCAGCAGCTTTTGCACACAGTTCCTTGCAGGTTTCCTCTGGGGAGCGACTTGGTTTTGTCATGCTTCTCATACCCTGAGGGGATCACTGTTCCTAGGCCCTTGAGGAGCACTTAAAATGTCAGTGTTGAAAATGTCTTCCTCAGCTAATGCGAAAGGTGTGCTGGGATGAACCTATGTTGACAAATTCTGTCTCTTTAAATGAAAACAAAACAAAATAGTTAAAAACAGTCAGTGTGGCGAAGAATAAATTGTTCCTAGCTCAAACCTACGCTCACTAATTACACATAACGCCGTACGATTGAAGACACTGCAGGCATACACATCTTCAGGATTTTAGAGCTGCTGACGATGCAAAAGGGGCAAATATTGGTCCTGGAACATTGACATGTCATGAGTTTGCAGTCTGCTGCTGTCTTAGTCTTACAAGACTAAAAAGCAGAGTTGCGTTTCTTGGAGCAGAGAAGTTCTCTAATCTTGCACCTTACCCTTTTTTTTTGGGACCAGAAAGTTTCCTGACAAAACGAGTGCTCTGAGTCTGGGGCTTGTAGCTACTTCTAAATTATGCATGGGTCAAAGACTATTGGGTGCTGCCTCTGCATGGCACCCCATTCACCTTAGTGGGACACTGTGTGTGCTTTGACCAGACCGTGAGTTGCAGGATCAGAGCTGTAACACCAATGATATGGAGATTTACAGCATAAGGACATGAGCACATTCTCAAAAAGTCTTTTTGAAATTGCTTTACGCCTTCCTTGGGAAAAAAAGAAAGAAAAAGAAAGAGAATTTCTTTAGCATGGAGATAATGGTAGGTTCGGAGCTACTGGAAGAGGAGAGAAACAAGCTGCCCGAGTTTTCTTGGTGTTCCTCGGCAGAGCTGGCCGTATGCTTTCCAAATGAATGGTTTTTTGGTTTGACAAAGTAGGAAAGTTTTACATTGATGGACAAATTTTATCCAAAATGTGACCAAAAAGCTACAGTATGGATTTATTTGATATAGCTTTTTGGCTTAGTTGTTCCACTCTTAGCACTACAGTACTGAAATGAACTCCATTAGCCTTACGAAAATGCAATGTCATTAAGAGGGCAATTGAAATTCCTATAATTAATGTTTTTCAGGAATTCCTCTTGTGGGATATTTTGCTTTTTCATTCCATCTTAGAATAAAGTAAAGAAAAAGAGAACAGAAGAGAAAAGAAAAAGAAAATTTTGATGTGTCAGAAGGCCTATGAAATCAAAGTTCTGAGTTTTTGAGAATCTGAGAATTCTGTTTTTCTCCATGTGGAATGTTTATATAACTCATCAGTAATACATACACTAATTTTCTCACTCATAGTAGAACTTTTAAATCACATTTCCCTCTCCTTTGTTGTATGTCTGAGAGATCTGTGTATACATGTTATATATAACATTGCGTATACTTGATGTATTGTAAGTATAGCCAGAGTAATTATTTTTGACATTTGCTAGTTTCCTAATAACGTTTCAGATGACTTATAAAGACCATGTTTGTCTATTTTAAAAAAGAAAGAAGGAAAAGTTACTAGAAGGTAGATATTTGAGTGGAATTTTAAAACTAAATGTTTTGTTAAAGTTACTATATTTTAAAATGTCAAAAGAATTACCAGTGAATATGATTATAATGAAATGTTGCTCTTGTTGTTATGGCAACTAACTTTTAAAACTGCTGTGAAGGTTGACAAATTATACAGTGCAGTTTTGCTTAGTCTCCTTTTATAATTTTCCATCACTTTACTTTTTAAGAATTTTAAACAGCTGGCAGTAACGTTATTAAGAATATCCTTCTTCTCTCAAATGCTTAGATACACATTTGTTTTGATCTATCGAATAATACATATTTTTCAGGCTAAGTAAATTTCATTTCTACGTTGTCAACTCTTTCATCAATTAAAATGTGAATATGCAAATGTTTTTGCAGCTTCTTACCTGTTCTGTGTTGTTGCCAGTATCAGGTTAATCTAACGTGACAGCATTGCATGTGCACGCTTGAAGGCTATTTATTAGGAAGCTCAGCTCACCGCGTTAGCCAAACTCTACTCTTCCTGAAGTGCCTTCTTTGGGCAACAGCAAAAAAATTCAGGCTATGCCTCTGTGCACTCAAACCCGTGACTACAGCGTAGATGGGGATGCTTCAGCCAGTCTCAGGTAGCCAGGAGAGCACAAGCTCCAACCCAGCACACCCAGTAGATAGTGTCCCTGCAGCCCCAGGGTCACCCATGCTGGAGTCCCTGAGCTGTGGCCTCCCTCCCTGTTGGTACCATGCTCCAGGGGGGAAGCCAGCCGCGGGGTTGTCACATTTGCCACAGCTGCTTCTCAGACTGCCGTGTTGTAAACGTGCCCTTGGTTTGCTAGCTTGGAGACACCAGCTTATCTGACCCAGTTAGTTCAGCCCCTATTGACGAGTCCCACCAAAACGCACTGCAGAGCTCAGCCTAGGCTAATTCTTGCTTTTTGTGAAGTATTGCCTGCAGAACCAAGCAGGATTTTTTTTTTTTTGTGAGGTGTTTGGTAGGTGGATGCGTAGGAGGGAGTCTCTTGAACAGAAGACTCTCTCTAGCATCTGCCCTTCCTCAAAGGGAGGAGTTGTGAGAACAATTACTTTAATTTTGTCTGTAGTCTGTGTAGTTTTGTATTTATTGTATGCATGATGTAATTCAATATCAAAGTGCTGCAGATTTGCTTTGCCTTTACTCTGATGAAATTAGTGGAGAGATAAGAGCTTAATACTGGAGTGATGCAATGGTGAGTCCAGCCTGCCTGTCTAAAATGCAGGTAGCCCAGGTGCTGCCTGCGTATCAGCCAAACGCTAGCCCAGGTGCACAGCATGATGACCCTCCAAAACCAGGGTCTTTAGCACAATGGCAAGGAGAGTGGAATGATCTTGGAGACTTCATACAGGAATGGTGAATCAACCTCTGTGAAGGAAGTATTTTTTTAACTGACATAATGCGTAGTGACCTTTCTCACCATAGAAAATGCACCATGTTATCTGCAGGGATGTGTCATTACAGGTATCAGTTGCCTCTTCTGTCATAACGCAAAAAAGAATCCACACACTCTGTCATTATTAGCATCTGTCATGAGTGGAGTAACATGTCAAATGATAGTGGGTGGACAGACTAAAAGCTGCTTTTTTACATCCAGTGGTGTTGAGTCAGATCTGGGTGATGAGCACATCACAAACATGGCGTGCGCTGCAGCATTGGTGGTGAAGCAATGGCCTATGCTTGGCTGCTTCTGCGCTCCCAGCTAGTGAAAAACCTGGAGGTGGACTTTGCTTTGGGTGTATTTATTTATTTTTTAGTTGTTCTTTGTTTAGGAAAGGCCCTATCCAGCAGTTGTCCCAGATGGGGAATTTCTAGATCTGCTCAAAGCACAGGTACCATAGCAATACGTTGGAACAAGGGAATGAAAGTAGAGAGGAGAAGGAGACAGGGATAAGATTTTCTGTGTTCGTCTGTCTTGCTTTACAGGTAAGGTAGGGCCATCAGGTAGGATGGTGCCAGTAGCAGATTGTGAAGAGTGACAAGCTGTTGCAAGATCTGTAAGCTTCAGCTCTCAGGACTAGCTTCTTTAAAGGTATCGTGGTGCCTAAAGATGTAGCCCGATACACTGTGGGACTTAAAGAAGCAAATACAGAGTGACTGAAAAGTCTGGGTCTCTTCTATTTGGAGAAGGCGGGGTTGTGATGAAGAGTGGCAGAATGATAAATGTGGTGGGTATGTTGAATGAGGAACCATTGACCACCAAACCCTGCGGTACTAGAATTGGTCACTGCAGTTGGAAGGAAATGGGCTTAAGACAGATAAAGTACCGTTGTATCCAGCGTGAAATGCAGTTGTGGATCCTGTTGCCACAGGAGGTTGTGGCATCAGATGGATCAGCAGGTTCAAAAAAGGATTAGATAAACTCACATACTGGCCCCAAAACAGATGCCAAAGGGAATAGGAAGAGATATATCTTCCAACATCCTAATTCAATGATTGTGGCTCCTGGAGGAGCACACCGGGAAAGGACTGCAGTTCGTGATGAGGCTTATGTGTTTTCCCTCAATAGCATCTCCTGTTGCCACTGTGGGAGACCACACTGAGGGCTGTGTAGGCAGGTCTGACCCAGGAGGGCACATTTCTGTATTGCGATATCAACCAAAGCAGGCCCTGTTGACTGCGAATCTGAAACAGCCGGAAAGCGATCAGCCCCTTACCCAGCACTTCCAGTACAGACTGAAGAAAACTGGTGCACTACGTCCCAGTGACGCCATAGAGTGGAGGTACATGGCATGACTGGCAGGCATTTGTTAAAGCAGACATACATCTAATATGCCATGTAGGTGAAATTTGGAAGCTTACAAGCAGGAGAGCAGTCCCAAAAGTCACAGTTTGCGTGCTTGGGCGCTGCGCTACACTGCGAGGAGCAGGTGACAAGTTTTTGTCTGGTAACTCTGATCTAAAATGCATGAATCCTCAAATTCTTCTGTCCGAGCTGAGTGGCCTAACCGCTGGAGCTATAGCTGTGCCAGTCATCAGAGAACATTAAATTAGACTAAAGGCAGCAAATGCATAACCAGTGGGAAAATTAAATCATTTTTTTCCTTGCATCCAATATGTGTGTAACCTCCAGAACTGCTTACCACAAGAGCAATTTATGGGATACCAAAAGGATTATATTTTTTTTATAGAAAGAATGAGAATATATATCATTGGGAAGGAATCTTTAAAAAGAGATAAGATACTGACTCCGAGGCTTTCCAGGTGTAAGCCAACCTTTAAATTACAGGCTTTAGGAAGAAATGTTCTCGCATACTTTCCTAGTTGTCGTATATTCCTTGTGACTAGCTCTGAATAATAGCCATTTTATAGACAGGCTTTAGATCACAATTGGAATAGGTCCAGTAGGACACTACTAGAGTGTGCAGAGTGATAAATCATGTTTCTTCCCTTCCAGCACGGTTTCTAGACATATATCTGATTAGCGTCTGTGGCAAAACGTGTGTTCCCAGGATGATATTGTATGTCACAAGCCTCACTAAACTTCACACATAGTTTAATGATTATTACCACCATTGGAAAATGAGGCATTCGGTTAGTGCAGATCTCTGGTGCCGGCACATCCGTCTGTCTAGCCGTAGCTGCTGCATGCGTGTCGAGGTTGGGAGCCAGCTGTTCAAATGCATCACTTGTTTTTTTAACCTGGACAATTCGTAGCATCTCAGATTCTCACTAAGGATGAGGGTGCTGGTCCCACAGCCAGAAGTATTTTTTGGCATTGGTCCAGGTCTCAAAGTCCAAAGAGGCAAACGGATCTGTCCAGTTCCCTCCTTGGCTATACCAACAATCTAGACGTAGCACAGACGTGTGGTTACACAAGGGCAAATTAAAAGCAAATTTTACCTGGTTGCAGGAGGAGTGGCTTCAGTGCACAAAGCCATTAGGTAGGGGGCTGCCAAAGAGGAGGGGACCAAGAGGTATAATTGGGGCATGGGCGCTTGAATTTCCTGACTGAAAACAGCCTGGACAAAGCTCTGTGTGAGGAGTTTGAAGGCTGTAGCTTGCCCTGGTGGTTAAGCAGTGAAAGCCACAGGGAGAGCCCTTGGAGCAGCCACTAACGAGGCGCAAGGTCCACATGCTGGGCGGAAAGGTAACAAATGGGTGGCCACCAGGCTGAAGTTGTTGGAGGCAAGTTGCTGAGTTCCTTACCCTGGGAATGTGGATAAATCAGTCAGGCTTGTACCCATAAAGGGAGCTTGTCCTCAGGGCCTAACTCTCCGTGAACGGGCACTGTAAAAATCATAATCTCTGAGCTGGGTGTCAGCAACTTTTGGGAGGAACGATGTATGAACGAGTTCCCCAAGAGAGTTCCTCCAACATTACATGGAAGAAAATGCTGGGGAAGGAGATGCTACGTAAGCCGCTGAACCCGATCCTTACTTTAGTCTACAGACTCCTTTTGTCTGAAAAACAGACAGGTGTTCTGTGCTTCCTTTTAAACACAGTCTTTTATGGAATGTCTAAGACTGACACACAAGCTCATCTTCTGCAGGGGGGAATGCAGCATTGATTGCGTACTTCTGCAGTGAGCGCTGTCATCACAAATCTGACTGGCATTAGGTGGGGTGAAAAGGGGATGGCTATATAGAAATATATAGAATTCAGTTCTTTCTTGTAAGTAAGATTTCAGTTCTTTCTTGTGAAGCTTCCTCATTTGGGTGTAATTAAGCATTCATTGGACCACACTAAGATTGCAAGGATGGCTCTGAGACAGCAATTCCGAATTTAGGCTGCTTGTTGGTGGAAAGGCAACTCAGAGCTTTTAATGCCTTCCTCCACTGACTATTCAATGTGAAAAAACAAAAACAAAAACACAAAAATTAAGTGAAATAGTGGGCCCACCTACTTGAAAATAGCTTTCCTAAATCCGAGTCAGGCTCCCCAGTCACTGGACTTCCAGCTCCCTTGCTTTTTCTCCCTGGTAGCGTATTTCATTATCCATGTGAAGTCAGACATTTAAGAACGTGGGTAGGTCTTTCTTCCATCTCCCT
This sequence comes from Struthio camelus, assembly GCF_040807025.1. Lineage (NCBI taxonomy): Eukaryota > Metazoa > Chordata > Aves > Struthioniformes > Struthionidae > Struthio > Struthio camelus. The sequence goes on from NC_090944.1 coordinate 129,448,269, forward strand.
CCTTCCCTTACAAGCCTTGCGGTAATGTGATGGTACGAGACAGGAGCTCGGGGTTCGAAGTCAGCCATGCAGACACCTCACGCAGGTCCAAGGCTGTCGGACACAGCCACTGCCACTGAAGTGCCAAGAAAATGACAGTTAAACTCGTGAGGTTAAAGAGGATTTAAATCCTATACCGGGGTAGAGTTAACTCCTGTCTTCCCTGGGGTAGTGGCTCCTCAGTGCCCCAACTATGTTTGGGGCTTTTGGCTGCCACAGGGCAGCAGACGTGGCCCAGAATCAGATCTCAGTAAAACCACAGTGTCCAAGCCTGTACTCAGAAAATTAACCACGCTCGCAGCCCTATCCCGTCCAGTTTTGGATATCTCCCGCCGTTTTGAATTCCTCCAGAGGCATTCTCCGTTCTGCAGTCCCACAGCCTCTCCTGCCCGGGCCCCAGCACCTCTTATGCCCTGAACTGCTGGTGTAAAACTGTTAACTCCGGGGAAGGCTGGGGCTTGGTTTCTGAACTGATCACAAAGATCATTTCTTCTTCCAAGGTGGCACTAGTGGTTCAGATATGCTCACCCCGAGGAGTGACGTGGTCTCGTGAACACAGTTTCCAGTACTTCAAACCCTTGCGTCTTGCAGCACAAGCAGATGGGTTATTAGCACTTCCGTTGTTTACACTTACATTACTTTTAATGGCTTTGCTCTATGTCCCTTTTCTTAAGAAAAATTGATTTTCAGATATCCACAGATTATGCTTTTATTTTATGTATAATACAAAGGAGGAGATGAGCGAGCTAGAAACAAAATCAGAATTTAGATTGGCTGTTTATAAGATGACATTTTCTAAAAGGACATTTGTTTGCTCTGCACGTCACAGATTTTAAATCCACGCAGACTTCTGAAAACAGAGCTCGAGAAGGACAAAAGATGATATATTCTTAACGAGTGTATAAAGTATAGTAGTTTTAAAGACAATAAACACAAGGTCATATTAGGGCAAAACAGTTAATTACCCCCTTCATTATTGTCAAGGTTAATACAGTATTGGAGAGCAGAAGCTGTTTTTCATCTCCTCTTTGAAACAAGGCAAGACAGCTGTTCTTACAGACAGATCCATTATAGCTTATCACTAGAGGACAGACCACTAAAGGAACGCCGTGAAATATGTCTACTGTCACTGGTGTCCAGAACAAACGCCAAACCTGTTCAGAAAGCAGTGGAAATGAAATGAAAGCTGCTGCATCAGAGCGCCGCACTTTAACTCATATAGATTGGATTTCATTGATTTTAATGTATGACAGTAGCGGTAGCATAAAATTCACTGGCACTCCTTAATCTATTGTAATATTGATCTGTCCTAAATTGCACAATGTTTTGTGTTGAAAAGTGTTCTTTAATGAACATTGGATATTGACGATAACAAACCACGTGCTTCCCTTGTGGAAGAACCTAGGTAAACAAAGTGGTACGCACTGTCGGTTCTGCCTTCTGTTATTCATGCGTGCCTGGTGATTGCGCAAGTTTCCATCAGATGGTCTCAACAGACAGAAACAAAGCCCTCATAAATCTTAGCGGATCAGCCTGAGCAAATAACGCTGTTTTTAACGATCCGTCTACTCTGTCTGTAGCAGCCTCAGAAATTCTTTCAGTTTATAAATATATAAACCAATGGGTGGCAGAAAAAAGCACTTCCTGTATAAATAAAGATGAAGGAAAATAACATTCCCTCTTCCTATGGAAATCAAGCTGTTTCTTTTAGTTTATAAAGCATATAGAATTAAGACTGCAAAAATTGGTCACTAGTTACTATCACATTAATTGCTAGTAAAACTATGTTTCTGTCACTTCTGATGGAGCCTGCTTTTTCTGCTACATTGTCTTTCAGGGCTTTTCAGGGTAAGACAGAGGTAGAATTTTCCGTCTTTTGTAATTTCTGCTCTTGCATCTCAGTCTCCCGAGGTTTTCTGTCTGCTCGCTACTGTGACATGCAGAGTGTTGGTGCGGTAGCAGGAATCCAAATCCCCAAACTGGGAACCGAGGGTGAGCGCTTGAGCCTCTCCATAGTCACCTAGATGAAGTGAGCTCGATTTTCAGAAGCCTTGAGTGCCTTCATCCCTGTGTATTTCTGTGAATTTCGTGGCTTCCCCACCCCTTTACTCCTCAGGCAGCTCCTAGTGACTGCTTGACTTGGAGCCGGAGTCCTCAGAGGTAGGCTGATCTTTGTGGGCTTTCACTCAGCCTCTTGGGCCTAGATCCTCGCAGGTGCTGAAATTAGACCTTTGAACCTGTGTGCTTCTGGCCCTGGTGCTAACAGTAGGCTTTCAGTTGGGGAAATTTTGGCTGTGGCTATGGCAGCGCTCCAGCTGCGGCTTTAGTTCTGCAAATACCGCCCTTCTCAGCAAAGCTGCAGGCCGTTCGCAAGCCCACCGCACGCGCTGTAATAAATCCCTTCAGGACAAGTTAGCGTGTCCCAGCATAAATTTTGTTCTGTGGAAACATCTTCTTTGATTTTATTTTTTAATTTTGGATACACTGTGGGCATTCTTTCAGAGTAATTACTCTTATTACTCTTACAGAATAACACCTGCTTTGGGATTTTAATTTGGCTTCTAGGCTTAATGAATTGCGGTGAATTAACTCTACCCACAAGGGAGGCACGGTTTTAGACTTGTATATAAACATCTTAAGTTCTCTTCAAATAGCAAAATACTGGAGAGTATATAATATTTCACTGGATCTCAGTGAAGTGCTTTCTAAATTATCTACTGCATGGACATTACCGTTCATTGGAGCAGAACAATGCTAGATGTTTCCTTTAAAAAAACTGATGCTGCTAAAAGCAAGCTGTGGTAGGCTGTCTGATTTAGCCATAGGTGAATCTCACCAAGATATGTTTCCTTCCATTTAAAGGAAATGCTAAATTTAAAAACAAAGCAAAGCAAAACAAAACCAAAAAAAAAGCACTGACAGTTCTGTGGAAAGCATTCATTGTCTTGAAATCATACTTTATTTTTTCTTTTGCACCAAATTACTTTTGCATACTAATTTATTGTAATAATTTCAGTGACATGTCTTGGACAACTGCAGCGGCTGTGCTTCACTTAGGGGGCTGCAGATTTCAGACAGAACTCTGGTGGTACTGTAATTTAGATTTGCATCATGCTTGTGGGATAGGTAAGTTTTGTCCTTCCTTTGCACTTAAAGGCTGTAGGCCTATAGTTTATAGGCGTAGTATGGCCTATAGTTTATAGGCATAGTATAGCCTATAGTTTATAGGCATAATTTATATTAAGTAGTCTCAGGGCTTGTAATCAGGCACTAGAGTTAAGTAATCTATACTATTCAGTTGTTAGGACAGTCCCTAGCATGGCTGATGTCCAGGCCAAACGGCATTCTCCTAAACGAATCCTGGGCACCATTTAGACATTAGCACCGGTCAGAGACTTTTTCCGGTAACCACACACATTGCTTTGGAGGCTAAGAGCATTTAACAGCGTGGACACAGCCCATTCCCCGCAGACTGTCTCAGTCCTAGGGGATCATCCCAGACACTGCTAATTCGCCAGTATAGAAGAGCCTGAAGCAAGTGGATGGTTTCCACAGTTTGGCAGAAGAAGATTGGAGAAGAATTGTAAAGATGCAGGTTTGATCAGTTCCGGTCTGATTGCTCTGATGGGTTTTCCCAAAGGCTAGATGGTTTTATTTCTCCCAGACATACCCATGTATTTCTTCTCCTGAAAGGGGTGATACATCCCGAGGAGTCTCACGCTGGACAGAGTGTAAAACAGAGGAAACGTCCTACAGAATTTCTCTGCAGACTGTATTTCTTTGGTTGGGGAATTTATGAATGAGTGGGAATGAGGCTCAAGAGCTTTTAAAATCTTAATTCCCCTTAATTTCATCTGTCTGGATAAGAAGGCACTACAGTCACAAAGCTAATCAAGAATGCTTCATATGACTGGGTTTTCAATGGCAAATGCTCTTTTTGGAAAACTGAAATTTGCTACAAGACAATTTTCCTATTTGTGGAAAAAAAAAAAACAAAACATTTTTTTAATCCATATAATCAAAATGCTTGCTCCCAGGCAGGCACCTGTCTACAGAAAGTTCCTAAACTGTGATTTTTGTAACTAGTGAACTCTGTAACGCATAAACCCTCATTTTTATTTGTTTTTCTAAAATGCCTTAGATTTCTGTTTTCTGAATCCCTTGAGGAGGAGCTGATTGATGTCAAAGCCTTCCAGCAGAGCCCCAGCCAGCCACTGCCCAGATCTCACGTAGCCACTCCACTGCAGCACCAGCACCAGCACCAGCACGAGCCATTCGCTTTCCCTTCTGATGTGCGCTTGGATACCTGTGTGTGCTTCTTCTACCCGCAAAATCCCATAGGCATCTCTATTTCAAAAACTGCTTTGAAAGAACGTCTGTTTGAAGGAAAGGAGGAAAAATTCCTCTTTTCTATAACCTGAGAGCCGTTACGGTCCCAAAGGTTCCCTTCTGCTCCGAGACCCTTTTGTGCATGCACAGTGCAGATTACTTCAGGAAACTTCTCCTTTGTGAAGGATGGTCCCACAGAGATTATTAAATTGGCATTTTACTCCTTGGCATGCATTTACATGGGGGAAATGGGATGGCAGTTGGGTATTTCAATCTTGTATTCAATTATAAGCATTTCATTGTTGAATGTGCTGTTTTATTATGTGATAATTAAATATGAATGATCACACAGTCATCCTGCCAAAGAGAGGCTGTAGCTTAACGAAACCAGTTCCTCTCATCCTCCTGAATGACTTCAAAGTCAAAAGGAGTGATCTGTTTTCTATTTCTTATTTTTTCTGTCCTATTGTTTCGGTATCGTCAGCTTCAGAATAGCAAACTAGGCAAGTAATTATGGACATAAATCAGAGCAGGGATCAATGTGAGGTCAGGATTGCTTTGCTTTTAGCCCGGCTTTACTGAGCTGTCTTTCTCTGAATAATGGAGAAGTATATTGCTGTTAATTTTGTGGAGATTCAGCAGAACAACAGTTGAAATGGAGTGAGGAAGAAAGGCAGACACTGCAGAAGACAAAACAGGCCTGTCTTTGTCGTGTCTCCTGACAGCATTGTGAACCTTTCATGGGCAAAAAATGAGCAACAACATCAGGATTAAGCACAAATATGGGAGTATATTCTGGTCCTGCAGTGGGCCCTTTTTGGAGGACCATTTATACTCATCTCCTGCCTCTGCTGAAGAGACTCATTTCTTTTTCTGACGTACAGAATGGGGGAGCTGGGGGAAGTTTTTGTCAAGATGCTTCCTAAATTGGAATTTCAGCTTACGTACGTGTACATCTTTGCTAAGGTGTTTTCTTTTTCACTGAAAGCTAATTATCTTAAAACCCAAACTTGTCAGTCACATCCCAGCTTTTTGCCCAAGAGGGTTGACTGCTTCACTGGACGTGGTAAGACCCTTGTCCAGCAGTGCACAGCTGCCCCTTCCCAGGATGGACAGCAGGGTTGCCCGGCAGAGCAACATAGGAGAACCTGTGAGCCTTATTAGAACTGAAGACTTATGTTTTACATGAGATTTCCCATGAAACCCACTGTGCCATTTCTCAGTCCCATACTTTTTGAAAGTTTCAGCCATTTCTAAGAAGAAAGCTGTAGAAAAAAAGTTGTATTTTATTAGTGATAAAACGTGTATGACCGTTCTGTTGACAAAGTTTTAGCCCCAGCATGCTTTTGAGCAGGGGTTTGAGCAGCCGCGTCGTGCTGGTGCCTGGAACGTGATCCCCTGTGTTCACGTGAAAGCTCTACGACACTCAGCGAAATTACAGCTTCTGATTTGCATGTATCTGGAGGGACTTGATAGCTAAAATTCTCAGAAATTCTTGCTAGATGGAGAATGCTAAAGCCTATGTGTGAACAGGCCGTTCACGTTCCATCCCAAGGGAGTGACTGAGCATCTCCCAACGTGGGACTGTAGAGGGCAAAACATGTTTTCGCGACTCTTGCTCCTGCCAGTGCATGAGGGCAGCTGCAGAGTCAGACCCTGGGACTAAAAGCGGTGCGTTTCCAGGTCAGCCTGGGACCTGGCTGTGGGAATAAGGAGCCGACAATTTTAGAGCTTACAAAGTCAACCAGGCTGAGGGGGTGTGAATTTTGGTGCAGGGCACCAGTTTGTTGTTTGAGAAAATGCAGTGTTATTTGATGTGTAAAAGAGGGAGGGCAGACTTCCCTGTTCTTGCACTTCTCCTCAGCAAGTGTCCAGACCTCATGGACAGCATGGAGCCATGGCTCACAAGCAGAGGAGAAGAAACAGGGGAAGGCAGGTGCTGTAGAAGTAAGGAAGGAGATAAGAGGGCAGGAGTACCTAAGCAAAAAGGAGAAGTAGAGGAGTTGGGAGATTAAACAGAAACGGAGACAGGCAGGGACACAGGGAGGCAGGGCATTAAACAGGCAGCAGGGTTCAAGAGCGAGAAGGGTGGCTCGGTCACGCCACAAGAAAGACCTAAAGCGTGCATGTATATAACCAAGACTGTAAAGACGACTTTAGGATTCACCTTTTGAGCACTTTGGCCTGTACGTCGCGTGACGCCGCATCACAGCAAGTGACAAATTAGAGCACTGCACCAGAAGTGCGTAACACTCAACTTCATTTACTTGCAGGCTCTAAGAAAATGAGCCGTTGTTCTAACAGTAAGTCTCCTGGCTTAAATGCAAATACTTCAGTCAGACCAAACACAGAATGATTAAAAAACATAAATAACACTGTGTTTGCCTATCTGGACGTCAGCATATTCTCTGCTTCATCATCTTGCTGGAGGAGCACCTTTTGAATTGTGACCTGATTAAAGCAGTTACCACGTAGATGTTGTTTTGTTCCCGGAACACTTTTCCGAATGCCTGCAGCGTTCCCAGTGTAGAAATGGCTCTTCCACAGTCCCAGCATGACTGACTTACAAAGTCCCTTATTTTGTCATTCCTGTACTGCATTTGCCAGCTCTACGGGATAACTATTTTGTGCACAGACTTGACAGATCAAAAATAAAGGCGAATCCTGCTGCTTTCAAGCTGAGCAGTACCTTATTGCTTTTACAGTCCCTTGCACGCAAAGGGAGCTTGCTCGCTCCTGATCCTCCTCTGGGCTGTGCGCGAGCTCGATATGGGCTGGTAGGGGGTAAACGTGGAGCAGTGTCCCCTGCTCACTGTTCTCTGACAAGTTCTCCTTGAGAAGCAGAGGCAGAGCAGCCCGTTGTGTCTCTTGGCTGGAGGCAAAACCTTATCCTCGCTGCACGTTCCAGCACAATCTCTGTGATCTGGCTAGTCAGCGCGCTTGGGAAAGGACTGCGAGTCCCGTATTTGAAAGTACCTATGCCAGCTAGGAGCCTGCGTATCATCAAACGTCAATGAGGTTTGTATTCCTCTCTGACACAGGGGCCGCTGAAATTTTTAACCTGTATCTTTTTCAGTTTTCTGCAGATGGGCAATACTCAGTTTCAGTTCCCTCCTCATGCTGGTCACCGAATCCTAGGTCCCGTGAAGGTCCTGGGGGCATCACTAGCCCAGCCGCCTGCTCCAGGCAGGGTCCCTCTGAGTGCAGGGCAGGCAGCTCGGGGCTTTGTCTGCTCGGGTCAGGCACAGAGCAACCTGTTTGACTGCTTAATTATTCTTACCATGATGTTTTTTACTTTTTGGCCAGTGATCACTGCAGCCCCTGGCCAGCACCCCGCAGCGGATGTCCGACCGAGGTCCGCTGTGTGGTCACATGTACCACCGCCGACGGGCTGGGCTCTGGAGGGCGCAAGGAGCTCGGATGCTGGCAATGAGCGGCCCCAAAATGCCTGAATCTGAAAAACTAGACAAGTGAAATAAGATATAACCGCAGATATTTAGTTGCAGTGAATCAGCAAAGCAAATGTGTTTCGCTCGAGCCGTGCTGATTTATGGCCCTGGCCCTTGATCTGTACATCTTATTCTTACCGCATGTTTATAAACATGAAGGAGCACTCAGTGGAAGTCAACTGCTGAAAAATGGATGTAATCACATGTTACAATCTTTAGATGATACTAGCTAAAATAGTCAATCTTCCGTGAACGAGAGCAGAAATCAAGCATTGCTCGCTTCACGTCCTACCAGGAGGACGAGTTCTGGACAGAAATGAGTAGGGATGGGCTGAGGGTGTGAGGCAGTTGGTGAGAGAGCTCACTTTTTTGTGTGCTCCTAAGCCCTTCTTTGTCTAGAGCCGTGACATCTAAAGGGGAGGAAGGATTTGATGACTTTGCAGTATTAGGATACAAGTAAGGCCCCCACAGCTGCCACCACCTGGCATCCGTGATGTGGATGTCCCAAAGCCGTGATTGTGCACAGTGGGTTGCTGGATGCTGTGAACTGTAGGAAAGACAAGTAGTTAGATATTACTCTTTCCCTCTTCCCCAGCTGTCTGTAATGTTAAGTTGACTAACAGGCAATTCCCGGTGGTAATTCTGTTACATGTGAAGATACAGTTTTGTGAAAAAAAAATAGCACTGGATAATCTATATGCTACTTTCCACTCCAGTAATTTGCTAAAGTAACATGTAGAAATAAGTGAAGACCAGTGAACGATTTTCTTTTAGCTTATCCGTACTCTGTAAATCATACTCAGCCTACCAGCTTGGTTTGGTGTAGACAAGTGAATAATAGCAAATTTAATCATACCAAGTTTTTAAAAAACAACTAGTGATTTTAGATGCTTCCATTTTTGACTGCTGAACACCCACCTCTTGAATCAGGCTTTTTAAAAGTGTCTCGAGGGTGCATGGCAAAGCTCAGCTTATGGTGTACATAAAATTTAACCCATGCTTGTTTCTTTATTTTGGCATACCCTACTTTAAGTATGTCTTGAGATTTTCTTTTTTCTGGCAATAAATTTCTGTTAGGTATGTGGCTGAAGAACGTAACACATCACTACATATATTTGTGGGCGAATCAGTGTTTTCCTTATCAGTGATTGTATTGGTCAGATATTAAATGAAAGTCAGTATTTAATCGAAGCAATTTTTTATTCCCAGACTATTGTTAGAGGAAATAAACCTCGAAAGGATACTTCAATCAATGGCCTGCTAGAAGAATTTGACAATATCTCAGTGACGCGATCTAATTCCCTGCGGAAGGAAAGTCCTCCCACCCACCATCAAGGAAGTTCAAACCATGTGCAGAGGCACCAGGAGGAAAATGGTTATATCACGTATTCTCAGTATTCCAGTGAGTCAGACACTACAACAGACTATGTCATGGAAAAGTATGGAGACAAGACTCTTTATGGGGAAGAGCTAGACAGATACTACAAAGGTAGTTATGCCACCAAGCAAAATGGACACATGATGAAAATGACTTCCAGAGACATCTATTATTCAGAAGTTAAGCCCCTGAAATCAGACCTCTCAAGGTTCCTGCCAGATTATCATACACACATGGAAGCCAAAAACAAACCGATTGAATACAGTGGCCTAAAGCTGGAATATCAGAGGTTTCCTAGTGGATCCTCGCTGGACTATCGAGATCCCTTCCCTTATGCTCCTTCTCGAACTTCAGTGCAAAGTGAGTGCTCTAAGGAGAGACTCGAGTATGGTGACAGCGACTGGGGAAACGGATCAGGCAAGGATGATTATGACAAAAGGCCAAAGTCATCATACGTAAACCCGGCAAGTCCTCAGCCAGCAATGAGACAGAGATCCAGGTCGGGCTCCGGTCTGCAGGAGCCAGCCATGCCCTACGGAGCAAGTGCTTTTAAAGCAAACCAACAAGGACACTCGTACAGCTCCTATACCTACCCTCGCTTGTCCGAAACTGCAGCAGGCTTCCCAAAGGTAACGCTAATGCTCCCGATCGCAGCTCTCCCAGCACAGGGACTGACCCCTGCGAAGTGGGAGCATAGAAAACTGTGGGCAAGGATCCATGCCAATGTGACCTGAGGCATGCTGCCTGAAGCTCCCGGTAACCTCGCTGGGAGTAACAAGTCCATGGCTCAATGGGTGTGAAAATGTATCTGCTTTTACTTGTGTATCTGAAAATGGATTTAGGGCACTAACGGGTTTAGGGTGTTTAATATTTAGAGACAGATTTTGAAATGCCTAACTTGCACTGATTTTCCTTGGGATTTCCAAAACCCCAAGCTCTACAAAACTTTTTGTAGTGCTAGAAGTTTGTATGCCAGTGTAGATCTTGGTAGGAGCTGAGAAGTTTGCCTAGTTTGAATACTAGACTCCTATATTTGAGTTTTCTTATTCATATCTCTCTGTTACTTAGAAAAGTGTTCCTGTTCTGCCACAGAAACGCAGTCACAAATTCAGTGCATCTGTTGGGCAGAAGAGCCTTCTGCAGTTAATTCAACATGTATTAAGTCATATAATTACTGACAAAAGGCTGGCTAGCCTCAAGGCTGACATGTCTGCGTTTTAAAACTGTATTTGTATTACAAGTTTTATTAACCCTTTGCCTCTAATGAGAACAGAGATTTTCCCCTCTGCTGTTTTTTTTTTAAACACTGAAATAAAATCCAAGAAGCTTATCTCACCCAAGACATTTTTAGTATAGTTAAAAAAGGTCAAGATGGTAAAAAGCAGTTCTCCCGTGATATCTATAAGCAGCACCTCTGCAGAAATTTTGGCCTGCTTTGCTTTTTCTGAATCATGGGAGGCATATTACTCGTATAAGCTATCCAGCTCTTGGGAAGCTGGCCTGTCGTAATTCTATCGATTTGCTATTTTGTTCAGCTAAGGGAAGAACTCTTTTCTTACGTATCTAGTCACATAGCTATAGTGATGACCTGCTTAAACATATAATATTCTGCAAGAGATGTTTTTTTCTTCAGTGTAAATTGCATTGAACATTACCGAGTTCCCCTAGCAACAGCAGCACAGGCTGCTCCCACCCTGCGCAGGCACAGAGATTATAGTTCGTTTTTCTAGGGCTGAAGCGTTCCTGGGTTGTCTTGACTTACCAAATGTTTTGAAGTAGGTAGCTTGTCGAGAGGTGAGAGCTATTCTGCTGTTTAATAATGATACGAACAGTACGTTTTGTTACTCTGGGTAGCCTGGGCTCAGCGCGTTGAGAACCTGGTACTGTCCATCTGCAGAACCAGAAGAAGTCATCCAAGGTCTCTGCAAATACGTGGTAACCATATGCCAGAGCCATGTGAATGTGTTGCTTGCTTTGCTTCTGGCCGCTTTGCTCATTCTGTGGTGCAGAGTTGTCGTTGGGGCCCTGTGGTCGAGGGAGAGTGATGCGTCTTTGTTTCAGATTGCATTCAAACACAGATCGGGGCTTTGGCATTTGAGGATAAATCTTGGGGGGGGGGGGGGGGAGGGTAGAAGAATATTACCATTGCTAAGTCTCTTCCTTTGCCTCTCCTGAGCTCAGAGTTCGTGAAGAGATGCATGCATTTAGTTGGGGGGGGGCTGATCCTAACAGGCTGGTTGAGCAGTGCCAACCCCAGCCACTTGCACGGAAGAAGACGAAAGTAACGCTGTCTCGGTGATGTCGGTGAGGCTTTGGAGGTGCTGAGTGGAAGAAGACCCTCTAAGGCCGCTTGAGAAGTAAGATCGGTTTCTGGGCCTCACTTCTGATGCGAGCGGTGGTAGCTTGAGCTTGCGCTTTAGGAGCACACCAGCGCGTGTTTTGTTCTCCCTCTGTCCGGGACGGATGCGAGACGACGCAGGAACGTCAAATGGGTGGATGTGTCGATGCCTTCATGTGAGAGGAGAGCTCTCTCCAGAAAGTTTCCCCGCAGGCTGAATGCTTTGCAAAAATAGGAGTGAGGTAGGATCCAGCTGACTAAACGCAGGCGCCCCTTTCCATCGCTGCTCCCTGGGGCATCCCTCCTGCTCCCCGGCTGCCGTGCTGAGGGGGCCGAAGCCTCCCTGAGGTCTTGCCTTAGATTTACCAACTGAGCGGTGTCATAGCCCAGTAGGTTAACCAACATGTACGAAATGAAAGGGGCTTCTCAGAAAGGGAGCTATCGCCATGGGTCGATCCCAGCTTTCCGTGGGAGCAGGCCAGTGCCCCCCGCATTAGGCTGCCCGTGTGCTCCTGTAGCAGATACCGTGCGGCCGCACACCCCTCGGCTAGGGCAGGTCTGGGGCAGAGGCTTTTGGATGCCTGGCTCAAGACTGGAGAGAGAGATCTAGTTCTCGGATGGCAAACGCTAGGCGTTTTCTGAAAAAGAGACTCACTGAAGGTGTCTGAAACCAGTCACCGAGAGCAGCTTTTGCTGTTTTTCTCAGTCCTCAGACAGCAAAAGGGAACCTGAGAATTAAAACAATTCAGGGGGGGAAACATATGTTCTTGGTAACGTATCAAATAAAGGAATTTATTTTGAAAATCCGTCTGTAGTACAGTAAAAAACAGCTACCTTGATGTGAATTCTGGAAGTGATGAGGAAAGCTTCGGACAGGCTATCTATCATTTCCTGCATTTAAAGCAGTCATTTTGTCAGAATTTAGTTTGGATAGAAAGTAGAAGGGCAAATCCGCTGATACTTCATAGACTCCCTTGTGCCTGATCCTGCAAGTTTTACAACATTCAGGAGGACTGAAGATTGAGGCATGTTTTATGGGACTCAAAGCACTGCAGACACTTTGAAAAATATCCTATTAAAATGCAGTAACAGCTTTAGAAAAAAATACGTCCGTGCAAGATTCATTGTTAGCCGTTTCTCTCCCTAGAACATCAAAAACACTCCTACAGCCTTGGTATATTGAAACCTGATGATTCACTGTTACATGCAGCAGTTTCAATTCCCAAGCCCATCCACAGCTCCTGGAAGTGAGTAGCAGTTTCTTGTCTTGGATGATTGCTAAAGAATCTTCTTTTCAAGGAGGCATTAGTAAGATAATGGTTCATTCAGTGAGTTTGCTAAATGAGAATCAGGTCTCAAATCAGATATTTTACAAATGAGATCAGCTTTAAAGTATAATTAAAAGTGGAAAAAGTAAGCATTGAAAAAGTCTGCAGACAATTGCATGGCTTAAAAATACATTTAAAAAAGATGTACATTCCAGCTTTTCAGTCTGAAGAGTACGCTTAGTTCAGTATTATTTGCAGCTGATGTGTCAGATAAATCAGATTTATGCCCTATTTCATCATCAGTGATTTCAGGGGTATTACATCAGAAGACTTTTGACCCATCAGGTTTGACAGCAGCGGTGTGGTGGGACCTTTGAAGGTATAGCATGGCACATAGGAGGCTGAGGGCGATCATCCTAGGTGCAGATTTGGTTCCCTCTCAGTTCTCCTCTGTGTAACTCACCTGTTCTTCTGTTCCTGCAGAATAGCTCCTTTAACACTAACACTATAACGGTGTTGTAACACGCGTTCGTGTCCAGGCAGAGCCTGCTGTGGTACCCTTTCGACACAGATACTCTATTCCATGTTGTTCAAAGGAATCTTGTCGATATTGTCACAGCTCTTTGGCTTAACCCGCCTTTCTGCCTATTTTAAACCCATGCCACCACGTTCCAGGTCTGCATATTGCGTTAAGGTTTTCTTCCATAGTTGGGCATTCTGTACTGCATGTTTTTCTTTTATCCTCTTCCTCATCATAGGCAGTCCTCTAAACTTCTTGTGATAGATTGTGTGATTTCAAAGCTCCTTTCACGTGACGCCTTGTGATTTTCCAGTAATGCATCTCTGCGACTCTTTGCTGTCCCTCTCTTCTGCAACCCTCACATCACTGCCAGCCTAACGGGGATCTCCGTCCAGCCTGACTGCTCCTCACACCTCCTTGCTTTTTTAAACAAGGTCTTGTGCAATTTGTAGGTACCCTGTACCAGGAGGATGTTTCCAGGCTGGCAGAGGCAGAGCCAAGGCCTAAGAATCTCTCTCTTTTTTTGCTCTTTTCTCATCCACATATCAAAAGCTGTCCGTGAATGCTGTCTCGTGTCGCTGTGCGTGGAACTGGGCGCTTATCAGAGATTTCTACCGGCAGAGCGCTAGAGAATAGCCTTTTCCCTTGCAATCTGTGTGTACTTTATGGGCCATCTCTTCTACATCTCCGTATGTCGCTGATTTAAATGTGCGGCATGGACACAGGGTTTTTTCCTAGTACACTGCAGAAGTCTCTTCCACCTGTTCCCTTACAGCCCACTTCCCGTCTGGTAGGCAGGTTGTCCTCAGTGCCGCCTAACCAGCTCTTGTCGTGCTGGGAAAGCATCCCTCACGAGCACCAAATATCTCCCGTTTCTCTTGACCGGTGGGTTACCTCTGCAAACTGAGAGCTCGACAAACTGACACCTCCTTTATGTTTATTGAATGGTGACCCCACCGTGCGAGGAGTGTGTCGCTCCCTTACAGGGATCTGTTCTCCTGGTGCTCTCAGCTCTCTGGCTGAAGGGCTGCAACTACCGTTTCTAAAGCAGTCCGTCTTGCTGGGGCCGGAGGTTTCTGCGGCTGCGGCTCGTCTGATGAGGCCCCGCGCGGATAAAAGATTTGCCCAAGCAAACTGCATTATTGGATAAGATATCCCTTACGAGCAAGCAGATGTTTCCACCTAATGTAATACAAAATGGACATCGCTGCCATCAGAGTGGAAACTGAAATGAGTGTGAACGTTGCGTTATATCCTCCTTTTAACAAGAAAAAGGCCTGACTGCCGAAGTGGCCACGTACGGATTTGAGTAATGCTGTGAGTCAGTGAAGCAACCCACGCAGCACCAGAAGTGTATTTCATTGGCACTGCAGTGCCGTGATGGATTTCCTGTCAGAACTTAATCTGCTCTGTTGACCTGATCTTGAATGAGAGCAGGATTGTTTTTTCTTTCCTTGGTTGTATTTAAAGAATTTCCTTTCAGTAGTTAACTGCATGCAGTGATAGAATTATTTATGGAGTAACGTGCATTTGATTTTGCAATGATGGGAAGAACTGCGTTAGAATACAACTTAGGAGGAGAGGTTAAGCTGATTTAATCATCCTGTCTCCTAAACTTCTGTAATATTTCTTGGTATTCAAGAGGTGGATGATTTTAAACTTTACTGCAAATCAGTTATAAAATGCTAATTTCAAAAAGCTTTTAGAAATTTTTAGCAAAGACCTTGGCCTTTTTTCAATGTATTTTGAAACCCTGAATTTTCATTCTAGAATTTCACTGTGGAATTTGCTTTTACCAACATACTAAGCATAGGAGATGCTCAGATACTTCAAGCATGGGTGAAACCCAGCCTCAAACAATTAATTAGTGTGGATTTATTTAGCTGAAACTTCTAGGCTGGGCTTCCCCCCTCTCAACATAAAAAATGTTGTGTGTGGCTCTATGTAAATAGGTATATAGGACAGAACTAAATTGAGTTCCCCTCCCTCCCCTGAACCATCTGCACGCTTTTCCCTGTCAATTAGATTGGCAAATGTAACGTCCTTTGTGAAATTCATAATGTATCTTACCCCTTTTTATTTTATGGGTGCCTCTGCTTGAAGGTTTAAGTGAAATTGTGACTATAATTATTTGTATATTTTGCTCATATAACACTAACGTCTAACGAGTATTGCACAGCAATACTGTTACGTGTTGGATGCATGCAGCATGTGGCTGAGAGCTGTCACTTTGCAAGTCTGACACTAGAGCAGGATCCGGTTTCACATTTGGGAGAAGAATCTGTAAGGAGCCCTTCCGCAGAGGCATTCCCTTGTGCCTTTCCAACTTCATTTGAAATGAAAAGACGGGCACGTCCAGCCCACACGTGATGTTGGAAAACGCTGATATAATATTGCACTTTGAGGTTTTTCTCCCCCCCACTGACTAGACTTCAGCTAGAAACTCCTCCTCACTGTGCAGCAAGCTACAGTGATAAATTGATGCTGCGGCAGATTTTTTTTTTTTTTTTTTGCAGTCTTAGCATAAAACGGTCAAATGATGTTCCACTGCAGAATTCAATTTCACAGTTCAGTTGGGTCCTTGATTACACTGCCAAATTCAGATTAATGTGCATTTAACTAACATGGATCAGGGACTCCTGGCTGGCAGCCAGCAGTAATAGTAGCAACTGTGAGCTGTGTAGAGTTTTATGCTCTGTCCACCCCTGTGCACCGCCAGTGAAATTGATTGATTAAATGAATTCATTGCCACAATTATTTGTAATTGTGCTACATTGTGAGCCTATGTCTAACCAACCCCTCCATGTCCCTCCCCCCCCCAGGATGACCCACGCATTGTCAGGAGCTACGTGTGCTATATCGTAAATATGGAGATGTTCTTTTTCGGAAAATTTTTGAATTCTCTTTTTGGATGAGATTTTTTGCCTTTCACCCTTTTTTTTAGTTTTGGTAGAGACAAACGATTGGTCGAGTATCTGGTTTGAGAACGTAACATACTCACTTGCTTTCAGTGTAAGAGGCTTAGAAAAGCTTGAGAAAATAAAAAGAAGAAAGGAACCTGTAAATGAAAAAAGCTTCCCATCGAGATAATTTCCTCTGCGATTGTCTCTGATTTCAGATGAAAATTAGTGGTTTCGTGGCACTGCAGTTAAGTAGTTTGTCACTCTGGAAAATGATCTAAGAAATGGTAAATTGAATTAGTCTCCTCATTATGCCTTGCTTGAAGGAAGTCCCTTTGAAAACTCCAAAAACCAACTCTCATTTCAAATAGGTTGCATGCTCACCTAATCATAACTCTCCATGTTGTACCCCTTCACAGGTAAAACTCTAGCTTGAATTTCCATTGCCGCTGTGCTGGTGTTTGCTTCATCGCTTGCAGTGCTCTGCCCGTATTGCGGTAGTAATGCAGTTGGTAAGGATTACACTGGTATCACTCCGGGTTGTAGAGATGGAGGGGAGGCCCCCTGAGGAGGCTGAGCATGTAAGTGAATGTGCTGTTGTCATTTTAAGCTGTATAAGGCTAGGAAGAAAAAAAAGGGAGGAGGACAGAAAGGAGGGCTGCATCTGTTGTGCAGTGCTCCATAAAGCACACTACAGTACAGATGTGCGCCAGCGCAGGCTGGGGGCTGGCCTGCTGGAAAGCCGCTTTGAGGAGAAGGACCTGGGAGTCCCGGTGGACAACAAGTTGACCATGAGCCAGCAATGTGCCCTTGTGGCCAAGAAGGCCCATGGCATCCTGGGCTGCATTAGGAAGGGCATTGCCAACAGGTCGAGGGAGGTGATCCTCCTCCTCTACTCAGCCCTGGTGAGGCCACATCTGCAGTACTGTCTCCAGTTCTGAGATGATGAAGGGACTGGAGCATCTCTCGTGTGAGGAGAGGCTGAGCGAGCTGGGCCTGTTCAGCCTGGAGAAGAGAGGACTGAGGGGGGATCTGATCAATGTGTACGAGTATCTGAAGGGAGGGTGTCAAGAGGATGGGGCCAGACTCTTCTCCATGTTGCCCAGCGATAGGCTGAGAGGCAACGGGCACAAACTGAAACGCAAGCAGTTCCATCTGAACATGAGGAAGAACTTCACTGTGAGGGTGACAGAGCACTGGGACAGGTTGCCCGGAGAGGTAGTGGAGTCTCCTTCCTTGGAGATATTCAAAAGCCGTCTGGACACAACGCTCAGCAATGTGTTCTAGGTGACCTTACTTGAGCAGGGGGGTTGGATGATCTCTCCAGAGGTCCCTTGCAACCTCAACCATTCTGTTATTCTATGACAGTGCTATCCTGCAGATGGTAGGAAAGGCAGGTAAGTCCCAGCTGCATCTGTGCCAGGAAATGAGTTTTGAGGCTGGAAGCTAATGAGAGGGATCAACCCTTTTTGGACAAGGTTGGGTTCTACCTTGTGCAAATATCTCTATCTGCAATGCCAGGCTGAGGAAGTCTCACCTCTGTCCCTGCGTCAGGATCTGGGTGATAGGTGCCAACAAGCGACATGAGGACTGCGTGCCATGCTGCCAGGGATGTCTCCAGCCCATGCAGCTTCCTGGGTGCTGCAAACAGCTTCTGTGTCAGTTCTTTACCTGCGCTGCCTGCTGCAGGCTGCTGGTGATGCCTGGGCAGTACAGTCGTAATGGTGCAAAACAGCAGCAGCCAGGTAGTGGTGTTTGGCAGCTACACTGGGTCAGCCCAGCAGCTGTGAACACAGTAGTCACCATGCAGGAAACGGTATATTCCCGGCCTGCCCTTGGTAGTACCTTGCTGGTCTCCTCTAGGGTCCTGGTTTTGCACCCTTTTCAAGCTTGTCTTAGTGCAGCTCTTCTCATTGCTATGCCGTGTTGACACTTGGAAAAGTGGAAAGACAATCAAGCTAGATAGCTCCTTGCAATGGAAAATCTAATGGTCTAAAAATTTCTTTTCAGATACAGGGTAACAATGCCAATTTGAAAAGAATGAGTACTTTGACTGCAGAAGAAGTGTATTGTGCCAGCACCCAGCTGAGGACCTCCAGGGGTACTGAAAATGAACTAAGTGTTGAGGGTTGGCTGGACACATAGAAACCATTTGACTTTAACCAAATGTCCCAAAAGGAAAGTTGGGAGACTGATTAGGGAAAAAGAAAAATGAGCAATCTCTGTGAGAGCAGTTTGTACTGTGGTGCCGGAAGACTGATGTCTGGCATGATGGGTCACTCACGTGTTTTAAATGCTAGTAACTGTCACTCTTCAGTGCTTGACCAATGTGTTAACCTGCCTATTTCTGTTTTGCAGGTGGATTATGATCGAGCACAGATGGTAGTTAGCCCACCACTCTCCGGATCGGACACCTACCCTAGAGGCCCAGTAAAGCTACCTCAAAGTCAAAGCAAAGTCAGCTATTCAAGCAGTAGCTACCAGTATCCTTTAGTCTATCACAAAGCATCTCTCTATCACCAGCCGTCTCTCCAGCCAAGCTCTCCCTATATTTCCACGGCTTCCTACCCGAGCTCCCCAAGTGTCACATCAAGTGCTTATCCTCCACCGAGCTGGGGTTCCTCATCAGACCAGCAGCCGTCCCGGGTGTCCCACGAACAGTTCAGAGCTGCTCTGCAGCTTGTCGTCAGCCCCGGCGACCCCAGGGAATACTTGGACAACTTTATCAAGATAGGAGAAGGCTCCACAGGGATTGTCTGCATTGCCACTGAGAAACACACAGGAAAGCAAGTCGCAGTGAAGAAAATGGATCTCAGGAAACAGCAGAGAAGGGAATTACTCTTTAATGAGGTAAGTTATTTTGGATACTGGGACCAATTTTACAGGTGATAGATTGAACATGAAACATGAACGAAACGGCAACCCGAGTGAATGTTTTTTTAAAAGAGGTGGTGACTTCTAAGTACATTTGTGGTGTAGAAATATTGTAGAACCAGGCAAGTTTCAAATTGTCTTCCTGGCTTTAAATCTATAACTCCATGAAAAATCATAGCAAGCATCCGAGAAATCTATCAGCTGATCCTTACAGAACATAAGGCAGGACAAATACCAGACTTTCAGGAGAAGAGGGACAAGTAGAAATAAACCATCCCTTTATGGTTCCTTTCAGGGTACTTTTGTGGTATTCACGCTCTCTTGTATTAGAGATTAAATTATTTATTTTCAAATGCAAATGCTTTGTTTCTGTTCTGAGAGCAGTGAAGGGGGGATTGGTAAGCAAATCTGGAAAGCATGTCACGGAGGACCTCTATTTCAGCTATGTAGCGTAGAGATGAAGTCAGCCTGGGAAGTCTGAGTGCATCCTGAAGTCTGTATTTAAGGGAGCTCCAGGGTCTCGACATCCAGAGTAGCAAAAGGTCAGTAAGCTCTTCCTCCAGCACACCGTGCCCCATAGCAGTGCCCGTGGCGAAATTCACATCCTCTGGATCAGACTGAGGGTCCGAATCATGTGACCGTGTCAGCTGCTAACCTGGCCTTGTGCTGGGACTGAGGGTGTGTACGCTGAAATCCCTGAGAGTTGACATACAGGTCAGTTTTGTTCATGGTATTCACTAAGCAAGTTTTTATCCCCATCGGTTCTTTATGGAATATTATGTTCCTTTATGGAATATTATGATGACACAGCTTTGTGTCCTGTGCAGTTGAGACACTGCAACGCTTATGTTCAGGCAGCTCCCGTTATTTCAGAGT
This sequence comes from Struthio camelus, assembly GCF_040807025.1. Classification (NCBI taxonomy): domain Eukaryota; kingdom Metazoa; phylum Chordata; class Aves; order Struthioniformes; family Struthionidae; genus Struthio; species Struthio camelus. The sequence continues at coordinate 129,468,240 of NC_090944.1, forward strand.
TTTGTGTTTAGGAAGAATGAAGTAAGTACCCTGTGGGGAGAGGTGGATGGATTTAGATCTTCTCTCCACATGAGTAAAATCTTAAATGATTAAGAGTGCGTGCAATCATGTGTTTAGTCAGAAATACTGGGAAAAGGTCTCAGGGCTTAAAATCAGTTCATTGTTGTCATATTCTAGATCCTGGAAGAACAGAAGACTAGTCAGACGGAACAGTCTGGTATTCTGTCCTAAATATAGACCACCCTGACCCGTGAACTGTCCCAAATACTGACCAGTGCTGGACACTTAGGGAAGAGCAGAAGGCAGGCAGGCAGGGAAATCACTGTTGTGATTTCTACCTTTCCCATCTTCCAGATATACGTGGCTCAGGGACATGTTGAGCCCAGTGTTATGTAATTGTTTAATAGCTCTTGATGGATTTTTCTTCCATTGCTTTGACAATTTGTATTTTTAAACCTTTGTTTACTTTGAACCTGCCACCTAATCATTTCATTTATCGTCACCTGTTCATCTTTTCCAAGTTGCTTATTGTGTTACCTACCTGTCATAGTACTCCTCAAACATGTAATTGCCATACTGAAGAATCAGGGACTCACAGAAATATTGATTGGAAGGTGCCTGTGAGGTCCTCTAGTCTCGCTCAAAGCACGACTATCACCAACTCTAGGCCAGGTCAGCCATGGCCTTGGCTAGGTGAATCTTGAAAACCTCCAAGGATGGGATCCCACAGCCTCTCTGGGTACGTGTTCGAAGTACTGTACTGCCCTCCTAGTGAAGGTTTGCTTTCCTAAATTCTGATCTGAAGCTCCCAAGCTGCAACCTGCAGCTGTTGCAACTTGTGATCCAGTCTGTTTATTGGTTTCTCAGGCAGAAGTCATTCCATACAGCTGGTCATCCTTGGGTGCATCTGTATTAGCAACTTATTAAAGACCCAGTTTGCACTTTCAAAATAAATCTCTTGATCATCCCCATTTACTGCCCTTTGTTTTATACTGTGGAGCAGCCTTGGAGCACAGAAACTGGATTCCGTCAGGGTGAACCTAAACCAACACAGGCGTGCCAGGAGCTCACCTGATGTGCTCCAGCTGCTCTCCCAAAGTGAGGCTAGAGGAAGTCCAAAATAAAACTCTGAAAAAATGTATGCCACGCACATAAGATACTTAAAACCAGCTGTTTCACTCTACAGATCTCCGTCTGGTCTGCATTATTTGCAAATGGAAACATAGCCCTTGTTGGCTTTTTCTAAACCTTTTCTGGTATTAGGTTATCCCTCTGAGGTGGAGAATCCAAACTAAATTCAAGAATCACCAGACTGTTGGTGATTCTGGTGCACCAGAGTGCACCAGACTGTTGTCTGGCATATACGTAGTTTTTGTTTTCTCCTCCCTTCCGCTCCTAACTGTTAGCAGTCCCGTTTGCTTCCTTGATGGCTGCAGAGCGCTGAGCTGACAGTCCTTTTTTCGTGGAGTCATCTATTATAATTCCAAGGTCTCTTTTTCCAAGTGTTAATAGCAGTTCAGAGCCCACTACTGTATAGGTGAAATTAAGATTATTTTATTCATGTGCTTTGCTGTAAGTTTAAGACACTGAATTTAATTTGCCGTTTTATCACCCAGTTGTTTGGTGTTGTGAGTTCCTTCTGCAACTTGAAGAGTCGGTTTTCCTTTTCGCTCCCTTAAATAAGTTAGTAGTCTGCATTCTCCACTTCCTTTTTAGATCACTTACGAATATGCTGATCAACACTAAAAATATTGCAGGGCCCCAGGAACCTCTCTTATGAAATCTAACTATTTAATCCTATAATTTGTTTCCTGTGTTTTAACAAAAAGAGGGCATGTACTGCCCTCAGTATATGGCAGTCTGGTTTCTTTGAAACTTTAAAAATCTTAACATTTTTAATCAAAATATTAATTTTGAAAAAAATTTCCTTAAAGGCTTTTGATCTGGGACCTTCTTGAAATCCAAGTAGACCAAGCTTTACCTGGATTACTTTTGCTCACTTGCTCCTTAAAAGAGCTGTAACAGTTTTGTGAAGCATGATTTTCCTAGACTCTTCCTATTTGTCCCTGTTACTGATTAAAAGAGTCACGTGAAAATAGTTATCATTTCTACCAGCTTGCCTAGTACAGACATTGGATTGCGCTGCCATTATTTAGATCCCTGTGGAACTTCCTTTGAAAATTGGGATGATATTCACCACTTTTCATACTTGGGATACCGAGTTTTAAGAAACAGGTTAGACACGCTGTTAACAGTTTCATAGTTTCATACTTGACATCCTTTAGGACTTTAAGTGAATACCGTCTGATCTAAGGCATTTGTTGCTGTTCATTGCATTGATTCCTTCAAAATCCTCCTTTACTGCCGAAAGCGGTTTGAGACAGATCCTGTGATACCGGCACCGTCAAGCGCAGTCCTAGCGTGGGGGTCTCCACAAGCTCCACCGTGGACAGGGGCGCCAGGCTTCCACCTACCTTTTTCTGCAATGGCCTGATCCTTAAATGTTCCTTTTAACAAAATGATCATTTACTGGCTGTCCAGATTGTCTGGCAGGCTTCGTGCCTCAGGTCTGTTTTTGACTCTTTTGTTGTTAGTTTTTATGCTTGGAGCAGTGTGCTCTTCAGAATCGCTTTGGTCTGTCTGTCTGTCAAGTTTTTATATTTAAGGCCAGAGTTCATACTGTTTTCTTTTTCCTCATTTGGACAAGGCGCTGTTTTGATGGGCAGCTTTCTTATTCCTAATACACTCGTTTACTCTACTGTCAGCCATGCCAGTCTTTTCCTGGCATTTCTAAGATCTTTTGGATAGATTGTATTTATTTGCTTTATAGGTGCTTTTTAACAAGCTTCTTCATTTTCACATAATTCTCCTTCTTGAAAGCTATGACTGTACTGAGTACTTTGGCTTTATTTTGCCCCTGCTGTAACATTGCATTGAATTGCATTGCAGTAACTCTAACAGAGCATTTCTTGAACAGTGACATCTTGAAGCAGGTCCTACATGCTGCTCAGGACCAAGTAGAGAGTTGCTTTTCTGACAAGCTCCAGCCATTCATGTGATCTAAAAATTTATTTCTGCCATTGCTGAAGTTCCTCCATTACCTACGTTGCGGTTGTGTTTTCTATCCCTGTAGCTTTTCTGATGTTCTGCAGTGTGGTGCAGCCATTGTCACTGTCTCGGCTGGGCTGATGTTAGCTTAGTCTCAGTTCTGTACTTTCTCTTTTAGGTATGCTGTTTCGGTTCACAGGGAGTACTATTGGAGGATGTGTCAGCTGGTTTATCTACTGGACTCAGTGTGTTCTCAAACACACAGCAGTATTCCTTGGCCTGCCCAGCTTGTTTGGTTATAATTTGTGCCCCGATAATACAGCATCCCACTGACTACCTTGCTTCCACTCCATTAGGAACAGCTAATGTGCTTATTATGTCAATGTCGTTATTTAAATCAAAGCATTCTGCTTATCCTACCATATCTGTCATGCTTACAGCACTTTTGACCCGGTGTCTTTTTTACTGTAGCGTTTAAATGAAATCACTCGTTTGAGTAAATTCATTCTACTTGGGTTTTGTCAGTTTGTGTCTTACACTTACTTGAGGACGCAGAGTTTTTTGTAATTGCACCTCTGGAAGAGCCTTCATCCCAAATTGTCGACTCTCCTCCGTTTTTTTGTTTAAAAACTGCTAGAGTTAGAAGACAAAATGTTAAGCACTTCAGAAGTAAAATTGTTCATATAGATAAACAAATCCAGCAAATTTCACATGTACAGAAATTCTTGCTGACTTCCAGGGATTATGTATGTGCACAGGTCTTCCCTCATTAAGGGCTATAGACACCCCAGATTAGGCATTGCGTGACTTAACCTAAATTCAAGGTACAGATGTGCAGAGCTGTTCTGGCACCTGTATAGCAGATTCACCCATATACCAGACCTTAAGATATTAACTATTCTAGCACTTAGCATAAGATTAATAAGTACTTAGCATTTTTAAAAGCGTAACTCTGTCTACACCATATTAGTGATCATTCTTTTCTCACCAACAAATCATTCAGATTTAAGTGAAGAAATTATTCCATTTCCAGGCAAAATATTGTGAGGAGTGAGAAAAGCTGTATCTTTGAGGTGTGTGTGGGGGGGGGATTAATTATAAACGGGTAGTAAAAAACACAGAAGTAAATCAGTTTGGACTATTCCCTTTCTAGCTTGGGTGTCAGAATTATGTATGTATAATGACAAAACTCTGCCAGCCAGTGAGCGCAAGCTCCTCGAGAGAGTCAGCAAAATCACCGAGGAATTTCGAAGAGCAGCTCAAGCATTAACACTCGGATTTAGACCAAGCCTCAGGGATTTATTTTTCAAAGTGTCAATTATAGCTCTCTGTTTTTGGACCACATAGAGACACTGAAGAGCAACTCCTTGAACAAGATACGTGATCCTGTGAGGATCCGTCAGCGAAGCCGAACTGAGCTTGGTCCCTCCAGTCACTCATACTGTAATGCATATAGACAATTTGCTCCTTAACCCTCTAGGGATACCCAAGCCCAAATCCTGGTTCCCTTCTCATTTTACTGCCTCTGATGTGGTCAGTGGCACAGGGATCTCAGAGTCCTTTAACACTGAGCCACCTTATTAATACTCCCTATATTATCAACTTTTTGTTAAAATACTCTGCAAGGTACATGATGCTATATTGCTGCATGATGGAGAAGACTTTGATGGGTTGACTGACTGATCGAGGAAAAATCTCTGTTGTACTGAAAGCAGCTGGCCAAAAAGTTATGAAACGAATAGTCCTTTCCCTGCATTCAGGGAAAAAAAAATTATCTACCACTTAGAAATTTAGCAACTAAAAATTCTTCCTCTTTCCTGTTGTATTTATGATGAATGTCATTTTTATGTAAATGTATTGATTTTGTTTATGTGTTGGTATTAGCAGGAATGTGGTTCATAGCAGCACATTTACTGAGTGCAAAGAGAAAAGTACAGTGAAAAAGAAGGTCAAAAGAAGCGTCAGATAATGCTTGTAGTAATTCACATACAGTCTTTTTCCTGTCTCGCAGGTTGTAATCATGAGAGATTACCATCACGAAAATGTGGTTGACATGTACAACAGTTACCTGGTTGGCGATGAGTTGTGGGTGGTGATGGAGTTTCTGGAGGGCGGTGCTCTGACAGACATAGTGACTCACACAAGGTATGTTGGGGGAGCACCCTGTCACCTGCGTTGTGTCGGACGAGCAGGATGAATCCCACGACGTAGCCGAGGCACGAGGGCGATGTGGCAGCTTTCCTTTGCGTCCTCCTCCGCACTGTGCCACGGTTAGGACTGCAGGAAGAAAGAGGAGCCGACTGAGGTCGGAGGAGCCCACCTCTCTGACACTTCAGGTTAAGCAATAGTTGTTCAAGCAGTCCAAGTGTGTCTGGCCAGGAAAGTCCAGTAAGGAAGTCATTCTGCTGAGAAACATGCAAAAAGTTCTTGAAACTTTGCTGTACGTTTAATCTTTAATTCTTTTTGTAGCGGAAGCAGGTTTTCATATCTGAAAATACTCAGCCGTGCTAAATAGGCAGTAGGTTTATTTTTCTCTGTTTGTGCTGTCAGGGCAAATGATAAGTCCTCTTTGCATCTGCAAAGACCTGAGTTTAGGTTTTGTGTTTCTCACACAGGGACTGTGGAGCGTAACAGTGCTGTATGGGATTGATTCCCAGGGAAGTACTGAAGTCTTGGCTTCTGTTGTAGCAATAAAAAAAGAGGGAGGGAAGCGTTCACAACACAAATGAATAAAAGTGCAGATACCCCTTTAGCCGGAATTCAAGCCAGTTTCTCCTTCTCCTGTGTTTCTAGTCCCAGGCCCATCTTTCCCTTTTTTGTTGCTCCTTGATGTCCTTCGTACAACTTCCACTGACTCCAGGGAAGACAAACCTTCACCCCACAGTCACCGATGCTGAGTGGTTGTTGGGAATCTGTCGTGGTGTGGGATAAGCGTAACCCTTGACCATGCTAGGGGAGCACATATACCTTGGCAGCTGATAGTTGCATCTTTGCAAAGGCCAGCGCGAGCTCTTACCAGACCTGGCCTTCCTCCCCAGCCAGACCTCGCTTGCCCCCATGTTTACATCCCCACCACCGCTGGTGTCCCTTCCTACCTCACCTTGCAGTGAGAAAAGCTGGATATCTCCTAGCTATATGTATGTATGTGTGGGTGTGTATATGCAGGTGTGTGTGTAAATATATATATATGTATAGCTGTATATGTGTGTATGTGTATATACACATGTGCGTGCACATACATATATACATATGTGTGTACTTATACACGCATGCACGCACGCGCACACACACACACACAGTAGCATACTCACTTTATTAGCATAAATAAACCACTGCCGATGAATTCCTATCAGTACAGCCATTCTTAAGTGAAAGGGAAGTAAATATTTAAGAGGGCTTATTGGTAAAAGGAGGTTTGCTGGGAGAGCTTTAGTAGCTAATCTCCCAGCAGAGACGTGGCTTTTATCCACCAATGACTCAAATGCCAAAAGGGGCTTTGTTTCTCTGTATAATGATCTATATTGTTGTTTTTGCTGTCATAACTTTGTCAGCTGTAAGGGGAAATTTCTTTCCCCACTCAAAAACCCATGTAAGCGTGCTTTCAAAAATGTTAACTGTGACCCAGGCCTAAGACGTAACGGGATACATTTTTTTTTTATCAGTATATTTGTGTTAACCGTATTTCAGTTAATACTGTGACTTTCAATAAGGTGATTAGCCAATACAAAAGCTGTAGTGTACTAAACCTCACTGCCAGTTTCTACAACCCGCTTCGTATCTGCTCTTCACTCATCTTTTTCTGCTAAACAGGATGAAATGAGATAGATAGGAAAGAGGAGAGGAATTCTTTATTTAATTTCTTCTCCTTGAATTAAAAAAAATAGTTTACCCATTAATCCATTGGAAGGACATTTAGGTGAGCAAGAAGAAAAGCAAGGAATCGTAAACAAGGCACCAAAATTTGTCTTCTCTCATAGTTTAATGACATTCTTAGGTCCTACCAAAAGAAGACTTTTGAGGTATGTATTTTATTTTTAAGTGTCGCCTTAGCTGACATGCTGAAATAAATCACAATTTTGCAAGTCGTTTGTTAGCTACCGTTCCCCAAAACATTGAACTCACTATCTCAGATATTTCTGACAAGAGTTTAATGGCAAACAGATGTTCCCAGGATACCGCTTCATAAGAGCTGTCATCTTTTTTTTTTTACTCACACTAGTCATTCCTTAATCTTCTGGGCTTTTTTACATTTTATGACCTTCCCTCAAAGATTTCCCTGAACTACTTCCCATTGCATCACACAGTTAAAGCAGAAATCTCCTTGAGTATTTTTCTGGTAAAGTTATAGAGATGATTTTGGCTGGCTGTTTCTGGGACCTGCACTGGTTTGAGTCGAACACAAGGTGAGTGATAACGCGCAGAGGAGACAGCGCTCGTTGCTACCTCCGTCATTGCCTGGGCGCTGCGGGAGGCCCGGCGGACGGGGCTGCCGTGCCAGGGCGCCTGCCCGTACCGCTCGTCGCCTCCCCTCCCTGGCACTGCCATCGCCCGCCTCTAGTCGTGGGACAGACCTCTTTTTGCAGAATGGGGTTTTGCACATGTGCACGTACATGACGACTAGATAATTTATATTGTTTTCTTCTGAAATACACTTATTATTTTTATAAGACACATAAAAGCAAAAGAAATGCTCTCGGAGAGTTACACCCAGGGCAAGACATTTTGTCTCCAAAATGAGAGTATTGTTTCTCTTATTTATTCCTTGAGTGATTCCGTTTCAGTAGTGATTTATCCTTCTTGGCAAGTAGTAAAGTTACTGTGAAGAAGGCATTTCAGTTATTTCCCAGAGGGAAACAGACTCACTTTAACATGCTGTATCACGTAATATGCTACTCTGGTTTAGTGCTATAGGGTAACTTACCCAGACCTTGTTTCTGAGTTCTTCCTCAGACGTAATCTTCCCTTTTTCTACAGAAATAGGCCTGGGGGGTTGTTCCGTGGTGGTCTCCTGGCTGTCCACGCTCCCCGTGCCATGTGTCAGAAACTGGCAGATAAGGCAGATACATGTACCAGCACATGGAAGGGGTCTAGATCGTCCCCGTTGCCACCATCTGTGGCATGGGGCTAGTAGCAGTAAAGAGAGACCATTTCATTTACACAGCCCAGCCATACCAGGGAGACGCTGTCCCGGAAAAGGCTCTTTTGAGCCGTACAGTGCTATTTCTGTGTGGTTGCTTTTCAGACAAGGACATCCTCTAAAGGCAAAAAGCCCTGTTTCTCCAGGCAGGCTTCTCGGCGTGTTGCAGGACAGTTGTTCGTGGTTGTAAAATTGGGACCTGGAAGAGGGAAGGGAGAGGGCTTGGCTGGATCCACAGCTTCCCACGAAGCAGCTGCTGTTTTTCAGTTTGAACCACCACTGGCCAAAAGCTCTAGTTTTCCCAAGCTCAGGAGTGCCAGAGCTGCAGGGCAAGCCACAGCAGTTGGGGCAGGTAGCAACTAACATAACTCTGAGACAAAGCTAAGGGTTTTTTGAAGTATTACTTAATTTACTGTCACTGTACTGCTGGGCTTTGTGGTTTTGTTACGGGGTCCCCGTTATTACAACTGTCGTAACTGCCTTGAACGGGAGAGTTGCGTGTCTTTACTCCAGCTCTGCTATTTTCAGTCCACTACCCTTTTCTTGTTTCTTCCCTGAAGTTCAGCTTGTTTTCCAACCTTGTTGCTTTAGAATGAATGAAGAGCAGATAGCTACCGTCTGTTTGTCTGTCCTGAGAGCGCTGTCCTACCTGCACAATCAAGGGGTTATTCACCGTGACATCAAAAGTGACTCCATCCTTCTCACAAGCGACGGGAGGGTGAGTGTTCAATGGTTTTCACCTCGCTCTCTCACTGGGTTGCAAAGGGAGTGGGTTAATCCCAAGCAAAGAGTCTGTCATGGCAACAGCTTCATTAAACCCACGGAGAGTGCTGCGAGCTCTCTGCGGGCAGGCAGGCGGTGTCTCCTGGGGCTGCCGCCTCTCGCCACCTTTCCTTCAAGACACCCAGGAGCTGGGATGCCATCTCGGAGCAGTGGTTTTCTTAAAATAGTAAATGGTAGCGTAACGTAGCCCACATTGCCGGTGATAACATACACTCAGAGGTGTACGAGGTGTACAGTGAGTTAAGGTAGTTCTGCATGTCACATAGCTGTTGAAAGCGACACTATCTAAAAAAAAAAAGAAAAGAAAAGAAAAGAAAAGAAAAAAAGAAAGCTGAGTCGGTGAGCAGCTATTCTGCTCCACACCGGGAACTGCCGTGCGTAAGAACTAGGCTCTTGGTCCTAGTGCAGCTGAACAGCCTCTAGACAGCCCTGGCCCCAAGACGTGCCCCCTCCGACGCGCAGGTGCCTCCACCTGGGCAAGCCCAGGATCCCCCAGCAGTTGTGGACGTGGGGTCTGCACTCCTTAGCAGCAGAGGCGGGCGGCTTCCTCAGGCTCTGGAGGCCCCTCCAGTTGAAGCCACGCCAGGAATGCAAAAGTTGTAGAGCTAAAGCAAGAGAAAACTGCCCAAAAGGGAGAATGCAGCTCAGCATTTAAGCTCCCCACCGGGGAGGAAGACTAGAAGTTTTCATCCCTCGATTCTTCCTGTTTCTAATCCGATGACTGTGTAATACAAAATGCATAAACAGGTCTTGGGAAGAGTAGCCTAATCTGCTGGGTTTTTATTGATTATATTAAGAAATTAATTAATTACAATTGTGTATAGAGTGGTTCAGCTCCAGATTAGGTTCTGTAGCACAGCTGCTACCGGACTGCTGAGCCCGACTGGTGAAACCACCTATTCAGTGGTAAGTTTTGTGAACAACTTGTTGCAGAGCTAAGTCAGAAAAAGGCAGGCACGGCCTGGCAGAGGGTTAACGTCTTCATTGCATGTGTGGCCCATTGTGGGGGTCCTGAGCAGGCAAGATGCAGTGGCAGTGGAAACTATCCCACAAGGATAATGCTTACGTAACGGGAGACCTTCTTTTATGCTGTGCTACTCCTACCCTAACGCCTCTCAGAAATATTTTCTTTTTACTATATTTAGTTATGTAACCTTTTATAGTCTGTTTGCTCTGTTCTCCTGAGATGATTAGGAGACTAACTTCAGTCTGTACTAATAAGAGATGTTATAAATTACTACTGAAAAGCTTGCCTTACTATAATTGTACCTTTTATTGTACATAAGCTTGTGAGACTGCAGATAGTGCCTGATTTTTCACAGTCTCACCTGACAGCTCCCCATTACTCAAACTGCAGCATTGACGCTTTGAGATGTGGTAATTTCGCCGTCTTCGTCGTGACCTCATGGGTGCCTGTTAGACACTTGCGCTAAAGCCTACCCTCCATCCTCAAGCGTCCTAAATGCCTTTCTGCAGGGCAGCAAAGCGGCAGCCACAGAGCTAGCTGTGGACTGAACTGAATCCCTGTCCCAAAGAAGCTGCTGTTTCCCTCCAAGGAGAAAGACAGGTCTGGGCTGTGATACTTCTGGGCATACGCACCACTAAAAATTTAGGCGCCTAAGACTTGGAGGCAGAGGGAGGCGGATCATACTTAAATATAAGAGCCTAATTTTCGCTTAAGTTAGGCACTTGGCTGCTCAGTTTGGATCTCACCTTATGATCCCATTAGGGTAATTAGTAAAAACTAACGTGCTCACGGACAGTGGGGCCCGTAATCAGAGTTTTAAGGATTGCTCTACTGGAGTTACACATCAGACTAAAGCGAAACTGAGTAAGCAAGTTGGACTTAGCCCAAGACCACCCAGTATATGTGGAAACAAATCTAGATCATCTCATTCGGAAGGTAAAATCTTGGTCCCAGCCGGAGGCAAAGACAGACCCCCCCCGGCTTCAGGGACGGCCACTTTCCAGGCCTGGTCCGATTCCCTAATCAAAGCTGTCCTTTACGATTTGATTCCTGCTTCCCCAAGTGAGAAGGCTGTTCGTCCTGCAGCAGACCCAGGGCACTCCTGTTAATTCTGTAAGGGGAAGGAAATTCCAGGTATGGAAGAGTTTTTCAGTTGCATTTCAGTCCATGTTGCTGAAATAGCATCTGATCTGCATTCAGGATCTGCATACAGTGCCTCATTATACTCATTACTCCAGTACTTATTATCTGCATTGCAGATTTCTTCATGCCTGTGTTGTGCAATTATCTTTTTTTAGAAAATCGTCTTCTTTTGTGTACTCGAGTGAGCAATAGATATGCAAAAGCTCTTGTGCTCCTACAAAAGGAGATTGGGCTCTGCTTCCAAAATATGCATTATTTCATCTATTCTTCATCCTGTAAACTGAAAAATACATTTAGCATGGAGAACTTGGCTATTATTGGCTTTGTTTTAGAAATACTAACAATTATTTTGTAATTCTGTTAAAAATAATACCCTCAGTTTAAAAAAAAAATAGTAATGTCTGTATCGAATCCAAAAGAAAACAAATCAGTGCTGATAATAAAGTGCTGGTCTACACAATGCAGCAATTTATGGAACTTCCTACTTAACTTGTCATGGAGCTGTTTGGGTTTGCTTCATATCCCCAAAGGCTGAATACACGATCTGATTTGGACTTGATGTGTTCATCTTTTTTTTTTCACCTTCTGTGAATATAAAATGATTAATAAGCTTATTTCTTGAAGCTAATGGAGTGGGATTTTTTCATGTATTTATTTGGAGGCCTCGAAACAATCATCAGGGTTTTTCCGGAGGCTGTTCCACATTAAGATAACCCCTCTTGCTATATACCACTTAGAGCAATGGCAACCCAGGCCTGGCTAAGCAAAGGTCAACCCCCTTAAGCTTCAATTTCCAAGGTACAAAAGCTGTAACAGGAGTGACATATATCAATTGCAATATGTTTTTGAATATCATTTGACATGCGTACACACGCTGCAAACATAGCTTTTGTATGTATGCAATGATATATTCTTTATAAATAAGGTTTTTATTAGTTTGGAGCTTTTTGCTTTTCTTCTCATTTATGTTTTTAAAATACTGTAAGCCATTTATCACGTCTGCATCTTCTGTTGGTAGAGAGACAATAGGATATCATGGGCAATATAATGAGCACCACTGCCAATTTCTCCTGCTTGTTTTCCTAATAAAGCTTCACTTTAATTAGCCACACGTTCTGCAGGCTGTATCACCTGCTCTAGCCACACTTCCAAAACTGGCTTGCTGCTGGCCTATCCCAGGCAAACTTCACAATTCAGTCCCTGTCCGTCCATGCTGCAGTTGGTATGCATGCACATCTCTTGGAGATGAGTTTCTCTTGGAGGCAAGTCACCCCTAAGAGTGTTTGCTTTGGTACTCAGGAAGGGCGCTTTTTTCCCCTTCCTTGTTTTTTTCCTAGATAAAATTGTCAGACTTTGGATTCTGTGCCCAAGTGTCTAAGGAAGTCCCCAAGAGGAAATCGTTGGTTGGAACACCCTACTGGATGGCACCGGAGGTGATATCTCGCCTCCCTTACGGCACTGAAGTAAGTATAACAGGGAACCCAGAGTGGCTTTTCTCTCTTCTTGAAAAAGTGTGGGGTGCCTTAATTGAACCCACCTATCCCTAGGAGAAACGTACAGTTGAAATGCCTTTACATATACATGCTAAATAACAGCAATTACGTTTGCCATGGAGTATTATATCATGCCTTGTTTAAAGCATTCCTCCACAAAGTGTGGTTAAGTAACTGTTCTGAGCACTAGCCAATGGAGTCCCCTTGTATTTTAGCGTAAGGTGTTATATTAAAGGAAAATTGACGTTGTTTTCGCATTATTGAATACCCTTTGATAACCTTCAGACTGAGTCTACAAGCATGCTTTGCAGATACAGGCATGCACGCCTACATATGCCCGTTATGCATGGCCAGGTCCCATCAGCGAGCCGGCACGTCAAGCATTTGCTTGCAAGAGTGCCAGCTCACATCGGCCCCCTGAAGTCCAGCACGCACTGACTGGGCAAGGGCCAGTCCAGCTGTAGCTGTGGAGGGGGAGGTCATGCCAGGCTCTCCGGTGGGGAGTGCCAGGTGCTCGTGCGGCCCTCCAGGCAGAGATCCTCTGCTTACTTCCGACTAAGTCTACCTTTGGCCAAGACCGTCTTCCTCTAGCGGCTGGCCTGGAAAGGCACGGGCGTATAGCTTTAGGGAAAAACAGCCTCCCTAGGTGTCCCAAATGTAAGAGCAAGTCATGTGGGTTGGATTGCCCCCCACTGTGTAGCATTCGTCTCTGCATCCTCTGATTCCTTTTGTTGTTGTTGTTGTTGTTGTTGTTGTTGTTGTTGTTGTTGTTTCTCAGCCAAGAGAGAAATCTCTTCATAGGGTTTTCTGAACTCAGGGTTGCCGAAATGAACTGGTGTGGGAAGACCAGCATGCCTGCTGTGATCTGTCCCTTAGCCAGCAACTGCACACTCTCCACTTGGAATTTCCAAGTCTTATTTTTTATTTTCCTTGAATGTTTGTATTTCAGTCTTTGGAAAGAAAACGTGCGTAGGTTCAGAGTGTGTGCAGTTGTGGGTTAGCTGTGACCACTCTCCGGGTGCCCTGCAGCTACTGTCTGACAAATTAGCATTCTTCCTCTGGGTATGCAGTGTAGTCAGCCTTTTAAAGCCACCGATGATCTGTCTTTCCCCCCAAAAAAGGTGTGTATTGAGGGTGGGGGATGGTTGCAAGAAACATGGAACTGGTTATGGAAATTCTTGTGATTTTAAAGCCTGCTTCAAGTCTAGGCTCATCAGTGCATCCGAGATATTTTAAGTGAGGTATTCTCAGAGATAATGTGTAATATTTATTTTCACAGATGGAATTTTGTGTAGAAATATTTAACAACTTCAGCAGGTTCCTACTGAAGCTGAAATTGTCTGTCACTGGGAGCAATGATGCGTAGCTTTGTCAGGTTACACACCACAAGGACATTGGTGAAAAGAGGCAGTAATTCATCCCAAACCGCAGTCAACTAACTCATTAGCTGAGTAATTGTTAAAAAAAAACACACACACACACACACTTATCTCTGAGAACTATTTTAAGCAGTGTCAAACTGTCTGAAAAAAAGAGGCAATTCACGCAGTTTATTATTGGAGACCTTCAGAGGAGATGAGAAAGGGCTCGCCTGTGGGGACCACGGGCTCCGGAGGGAGCGCTGTAGCCCAGCTGTTACTCAGCTCTGAGTCACAGCACTTCTGCACCACGGGCTTTCGGGGAAGCCAGCCCCTCTCTCGCTCCCTTAGTAATGGCCACGACTCGCTGTTCCTCAGCCTGAGACGTGGCTGCTGGCCTTCATCTGCTGTTCTCCGAGGTAATAGGAGTCATCTTTTACTTCGTGTCACCTGTAGTAACAGCTGCGGAGAGCAAATCTGCACTCTGTACGGCAAGGAAATGAGCCGTGCGGCGAGGCCCGCGAAGGAAGCTCTAACTTCACATCACGCAGCTGGGAGCAGGCTGGTCCAGAGCGGGTAGAGCACCAGACGCCCAGCGAGGCCACGGCAATTGCACCCTGCTGGCATTGACTTGGCCCGGTATATGTAGTATTATAGGAGATATTTCAGAGACGTCAATCCCAAGGTCCCCTTCCACTGAAGGGATTATAAAGTGGTTAAACTTACAGCTACAACGTTAACTTGTCTACCAGAAGGGAAAGAAAAACAATATATATATGTATATATATATATTTAAGCAGGAGGATAGAGTTGTCATAAGAGCAAAATAGGTATGAACTGGCCTTGACTATATTTGGGCTGGCAAATTACAGGAATTGCAATCATCAGAAGAATAGGAAACTGGACTAGCTTTGCAGCAGGCCAGAACAAAAAAAAAAAAAAAAGATGGTGCTTTTTTTAGACAGAGCTGAATTGTTTTCCGAAGGGATTGTGTAATGTGGTTACCTATGATAGCTGGAAATGGATTCAGGTAGAGTACATGCTTGCATTTTGCCTTTGGGTCTCAAATGGCATCCCGGTAGTCTTTAATATTCAGTAGAAAGAGTAACCGATTTCACAGCAACTGAATTAAGCTTAACTCTTCCCCTAGCTGCACAATTCTGTAGCATTACAGAGCCCACATGAAGCAACTCTTCAGTGGGTGTAGATCCGTGTAGCTGAAATGAGATGCAGTAGGGATTAGTCAGTTTGTCAAGCTAGCATAACCTAGCAGTGATTCCAGTGGACTACGGTCACTTAAACCAGCTGTGGATTTGATCTGTAAGTTGTTTCTAATTTATTTCTTGAATAAACTTACAACTCAGAAGCAAAAATTGTGATCACTTGGTTAAAAAAAAAAAGAAGACGAAGACGATAGTAGATGGTTTACCAGTCTGTTGGCTTTACACGGATGCAAACACCAAGTACAATGGCATAAGCTAGCTCTGAGGTTTACAGGAACCCAAACATTTAGCCCATCAGCCTCATTTCTGTACTACCAGCAGTGCTTATGAATGGATTGCATGTTACAGGTGGATATCTGGTCACTTGGTATCATGGTAATAGAGATGATAGACGGAGAACCTCCCTATTTCAACGAGCCACCGCTCCAGGCAATGCGCAGGATCCGGGATAACTTACCGCCCCGGGTGAAGGACATACACAAGGTTGGAGTTTTCATATGTGATATGGACCTTAATGTATTATGGTGTAGTAAATGCATAGCCAACAGTGCCGCAGGCTAAAGGATAAATTGCAGGTACCACTTTAGGTACCACTCAGAGCAGTGGGTGCTGCACAGGAGTTGTGCTGTGAGGAAGGGGGGCCTATGCCACCCGTAAGTGGTAGCCTTTTTGTGCCTGGTGCTGGCTTGTTGTTCCAGCCGGTGACCGAGAAGAGAGCTGGGCAGAGACCACTGTGCCCCACACTTGCCACCCTAGCTGAGGATTAGACCAAGTCATCAAGTGACCTCTACTTTGTATCAGTTGGTGCATCAACACTCGATACCGAAACGTTCGGTTACCTTCCATTTCAGTCATACTTCCGGATAATGTCAGAGCTGAGCCCTCAGTGGTAATGTAGAGTGCATTTCGGCTTTGCTCGCGTGCCACACACAAAGCTACTCCTACCTCGTGTCCTGGTCTACGTCCCACTGATACCCCAGTAGTTTTAACAGTAACGGCCTATAGGAGACGCGTGGCCCTTCAGATCAGTCCGCCTTATAGTTTTGTAAGGGCTCAGTGTGCGTTTTGCCTCACCAAGAAAAGTAGTTTGCAAAGAGCAGCATAGGAGGGAAATGAGTGTCTCTGCTCCTAATGCCCATACCATGTTGCAGGTCTCCTCAGTCCTCCGGGGCTTCTTAGACTTGATGCTGGTGCGGGAGCCCTCGCAGAGAGCCACGGCGCAGGAACTGCTGAGACACCCCTTTCTGAAGCTGGCAGGGCCGCCTTCGTGTATCGTGCCCCTCATGCGGCAGCACAGGCACCGCTGACCTCGGCCAGTTTGCAGGAGGAGGCCGGTACAGAGGCCAGGTGAAGCCTGGCAGGAATCCTACAGGGTTTTTTGGAAATCGAGGAAGGGGCAGCCGAAACCTCGCAAAGGAAAAAACAGCTCTGTGAAAATAATGCAGTGTACGAAAAAAAAATCCCGAGGTGCTCTCTGGAGCTGTGAAGGACTGGGGAACTCTCTTTGCCTCTGAAGGGACAGCCATGCAGTGACGCTAAGCGCTGTCCCGTGGAAGGACTCTTCCATGGGCAGTCATCTGCTTGGCTTTCCGCTCTCAAAGCAGAAGGATGCAAATGCCAACGTGGTTGAAAAGGTAACAGAGCATAGCACAACCAGAAGGAAACACCAGAGTTTTGTTGCAAAAGTAAAGGATATGGCACTTCTATTTCAGAAGAACACTTTTCTGGCATAAAGCACTTTTTAATCTCAGTCATAGCAGTGTAATGTATTTTGAAATGAATTTGTAATTTTCTGTACAGTACTTTTTGATAATTTGCAGTACTTTGTCATGTAACCATCGTGCTAGTTGAAGTAATAAGTGTAACTTAGCAAGAGTTTGGGAAAAATTAACTTTCCTACTTTTTTTAACCCTTTTGAAAATGGGGAAAGAAAAAAAAAAAAACCTCTAGGAACCTAGAATGTTTGGCAGATTTTCCATCGGGTTCAGTAGAGTACACGTCTTACCTTTACAGCAGTTTGAAGAGCAAGGGGAACTAACAATACTAACGCAGTAATGATTTTCTGATCAGAGCGCTGACAGTATTGTTTTGAAACGTTGCTCGGCATTACTAAATCTGAGGGAATTCTAGTTACGCAGTGGAAATCAGTACTTCTGTTGAATGTCATAAGTTGTTTGGTTCTCTTTCATTTCGTTATTTCTAGAGCTGAGTGAGCTAACACATCAAACGTACCTTTGTTCAAGGGTCATCTTCTAATGACATGGAGGGGGCTTCATTTTGTGCTGTACCATCCTTGCTGTCACAAGGTCAAGCGTGTTACCACAAAGTCTCCATTATTTATATCACACTTTGAAAGTCGAGATGGACTACAGAAGTCTCATTCCCAAGCATGTATTCTCCAGATTTCAAACAGACTGCTGTAATATGTTATGAGATGTTTGCCATATAGAAAAAGTTGTGCTGCTGTCTAGACCTTTCTGAATGTTGATACAACAGTTGACTACTATGATGATACATTTTTGTGTTACTTGTTGGATGAACTTGCATGTTAACTGTAGGCCTGAATAGATTTGCCTTTACAATTTTTAGAAGTGCTTCAGAATTATTTCGATGATAAATGAATTTTATTTATTAATGATTAGTTATTTTTAATTATGTATAATACAAAAGCCATGTTTCTCCAGTTTTTTTTCTTACTGACCTCATTTTACAATATCATTATGAAATGCAAACCCAATTTTGTGAAAACACAATTAGCTTGTTTCTTATTATGGAATTTGAGAGTGACTAAATTAATTGTTATTTATTGTTGTAAATTATAACTGAACATGTAAAGCTGACATGAGCTGTTTCTTAATGATCTTCCTCCTGGACAAAAGATTTGTCATTATAGTAAAGAGCTCCTTTAGTACTGCCCCTAAAACAGTTAAGCATTTTAAGGGAGAGGGAGAATTAAAAAATTGCAAAAGGGGAGATAAAACCAAATAAGAGTTCGAACCCTGAATAAACGTCCTTAAATATGCATATCCTACTCCCTGCTCTTTTCTCCTCTTAACCTTTTTTTGCACATTTTAACTTTGCATCGGTGCCCTCTCCCGTGAAGTGGTCCATGCAACGTAATGGTCTTTGAAGTTGGAAGGAGCCAACGCCACTAGGTACCCCCAGGATTTTGGCTCACAGGGTGAGGCCCGGCGTCACTGCACATGCGCGGGACCACCGTCGTGCCTGGCCCCGTCCGCCGGAGCAACCCTTTCCCCCAGGTGGCCACGGTGCCCGCTTGCCCGTGACGGGTTGTCCCCACTGGCGAAGACATGGTTCATTCATTCCCTGCAATTCCTGCAGACACATTGTCCTGGTACAGACCCACAGAAACCTTGTAGAGGAAACTAAGGTAGCTACAGGATTTTAAAACTTGTTTGTATTTTGTCGTCTTGGCAACTCAGGAAAAAGGCTGCACCAATAAAGACAATGACCTACAAGTAGAACCATAGTATTAGCCACAAAATTGAACTTTTTTTAACAATCTTTGAATAAAAAAAGGGGGTTGGGTTCTTTGGATTTTTTTAATATTCAGCACATTTTAAACAGTACAAGTGGAGAATTTTCTGCAACTTTCTTACCATTCAATATTTTAAACAGTATTCATCAAGTTTACTGAAAGTTTTGTCAGCTTAAACGTTTTTTTCTTTTCTGAGCACCAACTACTGGTGAAAAAAAAATGCACACGCAAATTAAAATAAATAAATGTTTTCATTTTCAGTGTGGTTTTCTGTGCCTTGTTTGTATTTTCTAAATTTTATTCAGTTACACAGTACTTGACCAAACACACAACAAAAAGAGGTTCCTGGAAATCTATTTATATAGCTGCCACTAGCAATTTTTACTCAAAAGCAGAGGCTTGGACGTGGTCCCCTGGTGCTCACTGCAGCTGTGTCCTGCCTCCCTGGGCAGGCAGTTGTTGGGCAAGCCCAGCCTGAGTGAAATGCAGAGATTTATCTCTGGTCGCAGGGTTAGGAAAAGCCACTGGATCACAGCTAAGAGCCGTGCCTACCCATCAGCCACGGGAAGGTAATGGTCAGGAGTCAGTGGCTGTCTGATTGGCAAAAAAGAGGCTGTTTTGTGCTCTGTTAATTGTATTTATTAAACAGCTTAAGATATTTGAAGAGCAAAACGATGCTTTCTAGCTATAAGTTTCCAAAGTAAGAAGGAGGGTATAAGAAACCACAAACAACTATATTACTGTCGATAAATTATTCTCGTGGTTGATGTCACTGTCGTTGCCTGAATGCTGATGGTGCATTAAGAGTCATGAGTAAGAAGACTATTAAGAGTCTGACTGTGCCCCTTCCTGCAGTTAAGAACAGCAGAACTAGTAATTCTTCTAAGTGTGGGCCAGGCTCAACAAACAAGAAACAAGAGGTTAGGAGAAGCATAAAGCTTGTGCAGGAATCCCTATATGACTGGAAAAAAATGATTTGCATTAAGGAGGGAAGTGCAAAGGCTTAGGGTGTGCGGAAGTGGGGTGGAGCACAGCCATGCAGCCTTTTACACAAAAAGAGCCAGTACAGGTGGGCTGCAAAGTATCTGCGGCATCCCATGCTAATGAAAAAAAAAAAAAAATCAAAGAGGTGAAAATGGAGATGAGTGGGAAGAACCCATTTATGAATATGATTTAAAATACTAATGAGCTAAATACACTGAATATGTCACCCAAAAAGGAAAACAAGGGGGAAAACCAGCGTGAAACAAGCATGCAATTATATACCACTACAGTGGTAAATATTACCAGGGTGAGGCACAGAAGCTGGGACTACCTTACAGCATTGCATGTGAAGCACGCCAGAAAGACGAACTCCTTTGAAACACATGCACATATTTCCCTAACCCCTCCCCACCCCCTGCAATGAATAAACTCCCCCGTTTTTTTTTTTTTTTGCCTCTGTCTTTACTTTTTTTCTCGTTCAGCTGGCGAGCCTACTGAAAATGTCACTGTCTCCCCAATAGCAACACCAGGTAGCTAACGCAGCTACAATGCTATTTGCTCTCTCAAGTATATTCAAGACCTGGAAGTGAGCTTTCGTATTAGAAATTTGCTCCCCCCATCAGAACATGTCTCAAAATGCATTGGCCATCCCTCAAAAAAAAACCCCACACACTCACAAATGTGCTCAGCTGTGAATGTGTCACCCACAGCGCTTCAAACTAAAGCCAGCCCATAACCAAAAAAGCAGAGCGTAACCATGTCAAACCTCCTGGGCCTCGGCTGACAGGCTGAGCCCTGCTCACCACCTTCGGCGCAAATTTGTCCATTTGCAGCTTCCTCCGCGCTGAGCTCCGTGGCTGCCGCCCCGTCCCGGTCACACACGACGTTGCCGGCAGCCGTTCACCCCCAAGACTTGGTCATCTGCTGCCCTGGCTGAAGCCCAGCTCCACATATGTCCAACTGCCCAATTGCACTTATTCCCGCCTGCCACTAAGAAACTACAGATTTTTCTGCAGACATCAGTTCTTAAAGTATTAACAAATGCTCACAAATGTTATAGCAGAACCCAGGGCATGCAGTGGTTACAATCCCCCAATTTCAATTTTCTTTCAACATTTTTAAATAACTTTTTTTTTTCAACGAGCTATGTCAGTCTGGGGCACAATGCACGCTGCAGTTAGTTAAACTGAAATTAGTTAGTTAAACTGAAATTATTGTTTCCATTTCCACCCTTCCGCTCCAGAAAACTGAAAAATCATTTCTGGTCAACAAGAAATTATTTTTTTATCTTAATTCAGAAAATAAAAAAAAATTAATTGCTGTATTGATCCAAGTCTGTTCCTGATAACGTCCAGAGGCTTTCAACCTGAAGGCGGATGCTGAGCACCAACTAAGGAAAATATGTGTCTCACAGGAAAAGCAGCAGTGGGTCTTAAGAATAATATGCTAGCCCATTTTTTTCTGGAGGATTTGTAACACACCATCATGGCACACTGAACACAAGGTTGTGGGTTTTTTCTTTTTTTTTTCCCTGCCCTAAGTCAGCTTTGACTTTTCAATGAATTTAAAAAAATGTGAAAATCAAAACTTTTCAGCTAGAAAATTTCTATGACACTTTGTGTTTTAAAAAGCAAGTTCTCCACTCAGAAAAGTTGCTGCAGTACCACACATGCCAAAACTCAGGAAGCAGTGGGATTGTTCGGCGTTCAAGTGCGGTTTCTTAGCAATGAACGGCGAAGATCAAGATTTCCTTGGGAGGCTCTGCGATGACTGTACTTCAAGTTTCACTACAGACTGAATGAACGTAAGTTTTCAAAGCCAAGCTCAAGTGAGAGTTTTTCGGTCTCAAATGCATTTTTGGAGAAAGAATCCCACTGAGGCAACAGGATGGTCTCACTCACGTCCTGCAAACAGGCACACGACATGACCTGAAAGGGCCCACCGCCTACCAGCAGCTTCCTTGCACAAGACACAGCAAACCCCAGCTCCTCGGAAAACTGGCCTTGAGATGAGCTTCACGCAGCAGCTCTATGTCCACCAGCCTCTGTGTCGCCTTCACACGGAGCCAGGTAAGCCCTGAGCTGGCATTTCCAGGGGAGGCTAAGAAAGATTAATTGCAGCCTGTCAGATGCTGCATGGTTGCAGACTGGCGGGTTTTCCCCCTTCCACTGCAGTTTGGATAAGGAGCCGTCAAAGTGGCTAAAGTCTTTGTCAGCCGCTCGTCAGCTATTGATCACCCTTCCTGCTGCCGAACCAGCTCTGCCAAAGTAGTGTAATCACGGCAGGTTGGAAGGAACCGCAGTGCAGACTGGATTCCCACCAGCAGCTACTCGGAGGACCCTTTTTACGTCACCGGTTTAGAGTTTAACACGTAAACTGATATGGAATTAACCCAAGTTTTGCAAGGCAAAAAAAAAAAGTGAAGGA
This sequence comes from Struthio camelus, assembly GCF_040807025.1. Lineage (NCBI taxonomy): Eukaryota > Metazoa > Chordata > Aves > Struthioniformes > Struthionidae > Struthio > Struthio camelus. The sequence goes on from NC_090944.1 coordinate 129,490,302, forward strand.
TGGGTCCTGGTGAACGTGAGAAGAGAGCAGAAAAAAAACCACTAACGGACTCTCCTAGAGAAATAGATATCACAGAGGAAAAACAGGACCTTCCTCCTCACTTCCCGTCACTAAACCCTTCTATTCCCCCGTTTTTCACAGCCAATATCCGTACTCTTTAGTTCTTTCATGGCTGTGGTAAGAAACAGTGGTCTGGTTGCACAGGGCTGATTATACTCAACCAAATTTGCAGAAATTGTTCCTCGTGACTCCGAAGGCTTTTGGCTCCTCAGGAGGAAGCAGCTGCCTGGAGGCCACGACCTCACTGACTGGGACGTCCCATTTCTTGCTGTCTGCCATCCTGCTGCCCGCGTTTTCGGCCTGCCGCGGCTCGCACACAACCACACGCGTGTGCTGCCCTCCCCTGCCTCTCCCACCTCGCCCTGTTGCCTGCGTGCGCGTGGCCTGGGTCTGATGGGAGACCGGCGAGAGACGCCGGTCGGGGAATGTCCCGGGCTCCGACCCCGTGCCGTCATGCTCAGCGCGAGCTGCGACGCAGCGCTGGCATCCCAGGCGGCGGCGGTGAGCGCTGCAGAGGGACCTGCCGGCAATGGGAAGCACGGTCCGGGGTGAGTGCAGCATCAGCTGTCCCCAGCAGGAAGGGCGCCGAAAGCCATCTCACCAAAAGGCGCCATTAAGACAAATGACAACAGAAGGGCTCATTTGGCATCTGCAGTTTGTCTATTTGCTTCCTCCTTTTCTTTTTTTTTTAAAGCTTGGACGTCAAATAACGGAGCAGATGCTCGCTCGCAGCCTGCCGGGAGCTAGCTCCAGGGCAGCCTTTCTGCGGGAAGGCGGACAAGAGCAAGGCAGCACGAAGCTGATGAGCCGGCCTCACTGAGCCTGTGATCTCCGCCGTTACAGATGCACCCTTTCAGCCGTTTATTGCCTCCCCTGCTACCTACGGCATTTGCAGCCTGCCCTGTCTCAGCCATGCAAGCCCTAGAAAGAAAGACGGGTCCTGCAGCCCCTTGTTGGGAAAGACGAGGGGAGAAGGAGCTCAGTGCTGCTACCAGGGCAGGACACACAGAAAATGCAGCCACACGCACGCAGGCTTTGCCCGGGTCTCCACTGCACCGGCTCCAGGCCCCTGTCTGCCTGGTTCCCGCTCTGGCAGAGGAGCGATCCTGCTCTACACTTAACAAGCAGCAACACGCACCAGTCTGCCCTCGGCAACGTATGCATACGTGCCACCAGATTTAGGCTGGTCTGTCGCTGCCAGGTCAACACTGCCAAGCCAACTACCTCTTTGCAGCTGCAAGCAGACCTTGGCACTGCCCGGCAAGCAGGTCTGATGGTGCCATCACAGGTCACTCTTCCAAGGTCCCTTTGCGTCAACAAAGCAAAACAGTGCCTTGTAGGGCACCTCTCATCCAGCCTAGCTTAGCTGCCTGTATTAGGTTTGCCCTGAAAAAATACCTGTTTGTTTGTTTCTTTTTTCACTAATAGTCTGCTGCAGGCAGTGACGCTTGCTCAGCTAAAGCCCCTCCAGAACACCTGCACTTGTGAGTGTTACGAGTAATGGACCAAGCCACGAGCACTGTTAGTGCCGCAACTTTGTTTCTTATATCCAAGAGAAAAATAAAAGAGGGCTTTTGACGTCGATCAGATACCACGAATAAGGCCTGACTAAGGTAGGATGCCTGCTACATCCACCTTCCTTTTCCCCTTCAACAAACAAAAACTTATGGAAGAGACTGCAGTACTAAGAAGCAGTTCATGTCTCCCCTCCCAACGCCCAGCTTTGCGCTATTCTCTGCTTACTGGCCTCCCTGACACGCTACAGCCTGTTTCTCCAGTCGTCACTTGCCTTTCCTGGCACCTGGCCAGAACTTGGTGAGCTTTGTCATATTGACCATGTTGGCCACACATTAGCCACGTTGCTTATTGGTCCAGCGCCCTCTTTTTTCATTACTTTTACAATACATCATTCTTCAGTTTTCACTTGGAACAAAAGCAGGTAAGAGAAAGGGATTTGGGGGGAGACTGCTTCAGGGTTTTATTTCTGGGTCGTTGGGTTTTTTTTTCCATAAGCCTTCAAACCATCGTCTCTGATGCCATGAACCTTGATGAAAATCATCTACTGTCCTGAAAAGACAACCTGGGCTGCCAAAGGGGGTGCCTTTTAGGAGTCCTCCCATTTCGATCCAGTCAACAAAAGAGAAAAGTCTGGTTTACACTGATGCTATGATTGCATGTTCGGCAGGTAGTCCCTCAACCTGTCAAATTAGCATCGTACGTTCCCAAATGCCAACAGATCTCACTTACTGCAGGGCTAGGTTGTACTCGCAGAGCGCTTTTTACCTTGCCAAGTGACCCTCTGCATCCATGGCTGGCACTACTGAAATCCAGGTGTAAGTCAATATAGCCAAGAGCAACAGTCGCTCCTTCACTTTAGCGTAAGGGTATTTCATCAATGTAGTCTACATCTGCTTTAAGGTATTGGCTACATTGCCACGTAGCTGAAAATCAGACCCTAAATTACACCCCTTTTCAGTAAATATGTGCAAGCACAGATAATTGTTTCAATGTTTAAATTAATATTTTTTTGGCTGACTACCCTATTTTAACCTGGAGGGGGACAGTTTGTACAAGTCACTAGTTGGATCAAATCAGTACAAGAAAAACATGGTATATGCCATACCCTAACTTAATACGAGGTCTGGACGAACTCTTGCTGAAGTAACTCTGAAGCCAGGGGAAGTCAGCAGTTTCAGTGGAAACTGGATGGGACCCTAGCAAAATATGCCATTTCCCACAAAACACATTAAGAAAGAAACAGTTAAAATATTAGAAGAATATTAGAAATATAGCCTACAAATCACAGAATACTTAGCCTCCATTATGTCTTCTCTAAATCATTTGCATCAAAAATATTGCTAGAATAAAACCTACATTTAACATCCAACCCGACTATGTACTCTTACACCAACTCCCATTAGATATCACAGACCTCTCTGTTCTTGGGATCAGTAAAAAAAGATGATGTCATTTCAAAATGAGAAGGCAAATCAAGTATTAGACATGTACATATTTTAATTCATTTTAAAAATGGTCTACAGAGAAGGATAGATCTCAAGGGTTGCCTTATATTTTTTTCTGTCACATTAGATTATACCTGAATAGTCTGCATAGTGACTTTAACATTTCTGTTTTCTTTTTTTGCCTTGTTGTGAAAATAACAGTTGCAGGTAGCAATGTAACATCTCAAAGACAATCACAATACGTGCAGGATGTCCAGCCAGAAGCATTTCTCAGTTGACTTGCAGCAGCATGGCACTCTGTAACTTGTGCATCAACACTTTTTTTTTTTTTTTAATGTTTAATTCAGATGTGTCTCAAGAAGCAAAAACAAACTTTCTTCACCGAGCCTCAAGTATCTGGTCAGTTCCTCAGCTGGCTGCAAGCTGCTTGCCTAGAGTTACTCCAGTTTATGCCAGCTTGAGGACCTGGCCTGTACTTTTTCCAAAACACACCTTTGTCTCCTTCATGCTTTCCTCGGCGTGAGTGCAAATTTCAGGAATGTGGTTCAGGTCTGCTAGTTGGGGGACCCTGAAGGAGTCTGTGCAATGGAGCCTCCTCTCCATTCCTGCTCTGTGCACGTGCGGGAGCAGAGAGGGCTGAACACGTGCCAAGAGCAAAATACTGGGAGTAAGACTCCCTGGAGGCAATGCAAGGAAAAGCTAACTTTGCCCCCAGTGTTTTGACATGTGAAGTGTTTCCGTTTCCATATGACCGGCCCAGTTGATCTAAGAAGGTATTCATACCACCCACTTTCATAGGCAATAGCCAGACCCCAGACTCCAGAAATTAGACGCTCCAAGTCACCTTGCGGAGACAGCTGTGTCTCTCCCCTGACTGTATTGGAGCCCAGTCGTAACTGGGTATGTCCACGAAATACGGTTAGGTGTTGTGAATACCGTCTCTTGTTCCAATTGCGTCTCCTCACCCACAGAAAAAAATGCTTTTGCTTTATCTACCTGAAAAGTATTTGGGCTGCTCGATCCTGTCATCTATCCCATGTGTTTGTACTGAGATCTGTCTCGAGGAATTTGTACTTGATTGGCTGTCAGTTTGTGGTGGATATGGTAAACGCAGAGGGTTATCACAATAACCAACCCCAGTATCAGACCCAAAATCAGAGGCAGGGTTTCTTCTAACTGCTCCCGCTGGTCCACTGGGCATTTATGCTCTGCAGTTAGAGAAAGAAAAGGACATAGAAAGGGAGAGAGACAGACGTGAACGATAAGACGTTTAAAACGTTAACTCCTGCCGCAGTACGAAACAGCCTTCCCGACGAGACAACCCGCAACGAATCACAGCCCCGCACCAGGGGTCCCCGCGGAGCAAAATCTGCCTCCGCAGCCACGAGGCAAAGCAGCCGTCTGGGGAGTCCCCGGGAGAAATTTAGCTGCTTTGAAGGAAACTGAAATCATGGTCCCAAAGCCAGGTTGGTAGGGGCAGGTGATACCTGTTACCAAGCCAGCTGCTGCCCTGGAAGGAAGCACCTCCAGGCCCACGAGCACTTCTTCAGGCCTGATCTGCCACCCTGACACGACTGTGACCGCGCCGAGGTCGGGACAGCCAAAGTGCAAGCTTCCTTCCTGACCGTGGCTAGAGATCTGCCCTGTTTATTGAGCTACAGTGGCTAGAAATGTGGTAAGGTGAGGCCTCAGCGTCAGTAGTTCGTAATTCCACAGCAGAGCAACCCTGTTTGCCATTAAAATATATTTTTCCCTCCTCTCTCTGCAAGGTGACTGAGGTCTAACAGTGCTTTCCCCACCTCTCCACCAAACCTTCAACAGAAGATTCAACTTTGACTCTGCACCAGTTTACTCCTGCTGATGGTCTGTCCTAGGGCCTGACTCCGGACAAAGCCTGCACGATTTCACTGACACTGACAGTGGCTGAAAAAGGCAGGTCCTCCGGGGCTCAGACCCTCCATGGCCACATGCTTTCAGCCATAACTTCCCAAGAAGACAAGCCAAAATAACGTATGTCATGCCTGCACTTCAGGCAAGAAACAAAGCTTTCAGCTCAATGCCGTAGGCGGTCTGTAAGTGCCTCGGGGGCCGGCTCGTCTCCCTGGGGCGACCGTGCCGTGCTTCGCGGTAGGGCAACGGGAACCCCCAGCCAGCGCTGCTGTAGAAAATAACAACGGCTACGAAGGGAAAATACTTTGATTGCTATTTAGCTTGCAAAGGCAAAGCCACCAAAGTCAGAAAATACAAGAAAGCAAGTTACTCGGGTAATTCCAATTTGGCTCCCTTTCACGTACACCTTCTACTACGGGCATTAATGACACGATCACGTTTTACTTTTTTCCCACAGGAGTCTTGCTCGTCCATGACTGAGGACAGCAGAGCTGACGGTGCCAAGATGGGGCAGAAAGAAGAAGAATGCTAGCCCTGAAAAAAAGGTTATGGGATAAAGGAGGGACAGTGCCCTGGATTTTCTTCTTCGCAGTACTCCAAATCCTGCTGAAAACAATGAAGACATGAATTACATTCAAAAAAAAAAAAACCACCAAAAAAACCTCCTGCGTGTTAGGCGACCATATACAAAGGGCAACACTAATTCCCCCCATCGCTAAAGACGGTGCCGATGGCTTCCCTGGGCAGCCGATTGCAAGAGGCAGAGACCTAGCACAACTGCTAAAAGCGAGCGCTCTGCAGTCGGTCTGCAGCAAAAAGCAGGCGAATCCGCAGGCCCGCAGGCGCAGCCGGGAGGTGACGGCAGGGTCACAACCGCCGTGGTGCTCTGACACCCTGCAGCGGCAGGGTACCTGCCTCCCGCCACCGACCGCGGAGCGAGCAAGGGCTGCAGAGCAACGCAGCCGGCTCCAGCAGAGGCAGCGGCTCGTCAAAACAGGGCAGGAATTCTATTATGAAGTGTTTTAAACCATAAACGAAGTGAAACAAAAAAAAAGCAAACGGGAAATGTAGTCTAAAAATGTCCTTTTCGGTTCCAACTCCTTACTGTTTCACCAGAGGGGTGATTAATCACCGGGGCTGCGCTACAGACAATTCAGCAGTTGCTGCAATGCAGGCTTTTTGTTTGTTTGTATTAAGGGGGAAAGGAAAACCCTACGGATTGTTATTTAGCTCCCAAAATTTGATTTCCAGAGCTTTATGAAATTCTTTCCAGTTTCGGCTATTAAGACCCTACCAGCCTTGTAACGCCAAGGCAAAGACGCAGGAGCCGCTGCCTGCGGGAAGGCTAGCGTACAGGGTAACCCATGCGAGGCGACCTGGACACAGGGACCTTAATGACCACGTGAAAAAAATGGGCATAAGGAAACAGCAGCCACTCTTGCAGAAAGGACTCAGGTCTGAGGAGCAACCCTACCCGCTCAGCCTGACAGGTCAGGGCTTTGCTGACACGCCGCTTTGCTCTGTTTCAGTCCTACCACCGCAATCGCCTCCTGGGGAAGCTTATTTTGCTTGGAAAGCGGTTTAGCTTAAATCCCACACAAAACTGAAATAAGCCTGGTTTAAACCAAAATGCAAGCATCCACCTACGCTCAAACACCAGTACAAGCACCGCGAGTTTGCCCGTCCACCTCTCCTTAAACAAGAGCTAACTAACCCAGCTCGGAGCCCTCTCACTCCAAAACACCTGCCTGCATTATACGAAGTTTCATTGTTTTGCCCAAAACACACAGGCACTTTTTCAGAGGACATGGCCAAACGTCCCTCATCCACAGAAAGCCACTGCTGTATTTAAGTGTCTCAAAAAGGTCTCAGTTCTTGCAAGGAAGATGTTTCATTATCCTGCCACTTCTTAAAGAGGATTAAAACAACAACAACAACAAAAAAGCCGACAGGAAAAGCTCCAAAGCGAAGCCAGCAGTCCCCGGCAGCACAGGCACAAATCCTGCCGCTCTCCCCAAGCAGTTATTCGGGCGCTTCACCAGGCAGAAAGCGCTCTGCCACCGGCAGCGGAGGCCGCCTGGCCCAGGAGGCACCTCCGACCCTCTGAGCACCGTCCCCCCTAGACGGACACATCTAATTCCTCCTTTTGGAGTGGGCACTACGGTCCTAACTCTCCTGAGACCGCGCCGGGATTTGAACCGCAGCCGTGCTGGAGCCGGCAAGAAAACACAGATGAGCGCCAAGCGCAAACGCGTCTGCAGGAGGAACTAAGGCGCTCCGGGCGCCGACTGCTCGGAGGAAAAATGATCATGTTCCAGCATCTACACAGCATCTTCCATCCCAAGAGTTCAAAGCCTTTTATAGGCGCTGAGGTCCGCAGCACGGCGGCGAGGTAAGTACAACCCTTATTATCCTCCGTTTCTCAGCAAAGGAAAACACGAAGGCGGGGAGGGGGAGGCAGGGGAGAATAACGGCTTACATGAGGTCTGAAGTAGACCCAAATTCAGAGACTCAACCCGTTCAGCTGCAATACGGATAGGGAGCACCACCTCCCTGGGAAGCGCTGAGCATTTCAAACCAATGCCATCCTGCAGGAACAGAGCCCTTTTCATCGCCACTTTCGCAGTGGTTTTTTTCAGGTCCCAGGGATCTCAGCATTCGCCTAAACCAATAAGGGGCAAAAGCATTGCTCTTCCTGATTTCCCGCCTCCCAGTTATCCAGCGCCCTCTCGCTTGCTGGGCCCACGAGTCACCTCGCTCGCTCCCGCCCGCAGCGACGGGGTGGCCCAGCGCCCACCCAGGAGGGGCTCGACTGCCCGAACCCGGCGCCTGCAGCCGCGGGGCAGGTTTCGCCTCAGTCCTGCAACGCGCAAGGGCCCCTGGTTGATGTTAACTACGTGAAAAGATCCTGGGAGTTTTGGTGGGTCTTGAACACCCTCTTCCCCCACCACCCCCAGGATCAGCATCTTTCCCGAAGGAGCAGCAGGGACCTGGACGGGTCCCAGGGAGCCCGGAGAGCCCGTCGGTAGCAAGGCATGGAGGTGGGCACGCTTCGCGTCGCTGCTTTTTTAGCCTGTGCTTCCTCCAGCGTCACGAAGCGCCGAGGCTCACGTTGAAACCATGGTTTCTATGGTGAGTGCTTGTCCACTTTCAGCACTAGGCTACAAAACCACCAAACAGGCAGGTTTTGTAGTTTCCGCACCCGTCTTCAGAACAAATATATCAGTCAGATAAAAATCAGAAAGCGGTTTTCCGTAACTAGCGGTCGCAACTGCAGGCTTGAGGACCAATACAACAGCTATCCAAACAGATGGAAAAACTGTCACCGACTGGAGAAATTGTGTCTGGCGTGACAGCACAGGTTTTGAGACGCGTCTTTGTAAATGACTAGCAAAGTCATTTATAAGAAAGAAAAAAGAAGGAAAAAAAAGTAAGATCGGGTGCTTTTTAAAACCTGGCCAAGCACCTCGCAGAGAGGAGCCATTTGGTGTGGAGGACCCTTGAAAGCGAGGGTGGCTCTCCTTCGGTGGCTCAGCAGGAGGCGAGATCCCCTAAGAACCAGGTGGCTAATGCTCAGCCTGTCTACTCCAAATTTGATTTCTGACTAAAATCAAAAGAACTGACAATTTCTCTGGGGTTCTTTTTCAGATTCGTATGGTGTCTTAATTGAGCTCTCCTTTTATCAATCTTTTGAGCTAAAAAAACGTCCTCAAACGGGAGAGCGTCAGTTCCAGTGACGAAGCCTTTCCCTACCGAGTCTTGGTGCTGAAAGAGCACCAGCTCTCCTGCCTCTCCCAGACTCTTCCCATCTAGGAGGTTTCTTGGTCTATTCTAAAATATTTTAAAATGTTATGTAGCCTGTTCATAATTAACAGGATTTTCACCTAACGGGAAATTAATGAACCACAAAGGAGAAGGCAAATTACTGTAATTTAGGGTTGGCAGGAGTTCCCAAACGCCACAAAGGATCGGGTGAAACGTTTAGCCATGCATGCGCCGAGCGCACGCCGGTCCACAGACATTGCTGACCACCGCCTCTGGGCGCTCTCCGCTCTTTAACTTCCAGCAGAATTAAATTGGAAAAATTCTGTCACTACGTAACAACAACAGCAACCGCAAAGCTCGACAAGGAGATGAGCTCCGCTTCCCTAGGAAGGAGGGACCCCCCCCCCTCCCCGCACATTTAACGATCGCTATGCCAACCTGCGTCTCAGCGCGTCCTGGATAAAAAAGAAAAACCAAACAACAACAGCGAAGAAAAATTAGGTTTATGGCCTGAAAGTGGAAGCAGATGAGTATATCATGAAAAACGCAGGCAAGTCCCCTTTGGCAATGAAGTCTGAGTTTGGTTTGGTATCACACAGACACGACAGCTAAAACTGAGTCCAGGCTCACACACTTTAAATATTTAGATTTTTTTCCGCGCTCTCCAAGGTCAGCACAGTCCTACCCGTGAGTGGAGGAAGCCTGGATCCGCAGGAAGAGGGGCGGGAAGAAGCGGCGCCAACCAAAACGGCAAGAAACTATGAAATTCTGCCTTTCTCCCCCCTGTAGCCTAGGCAAAATGCACGGTGCTGCTTTGACAGAGAAGGGACTTATTTGTGCCCCCTGATAAAACCTCCGCCATTCAATACGGGCTTTGCCATGAGTAATTCAGCCATCTAGAGCTCTGCCAGAGCCGGGGTACATAACAGCATATATTTACTACCCCATTCAGAGGCACGTGAGTCATGAGAGCAAGTGCTCGGCTTTGTAGTAAGCGTTGGTTTTTTTACGGCATTCTGAAGTGTTTCCCACATGCCAAAAAAAAAAAACAACAAAACCCCAACATTTTTAATGCTAGGTTGGAAGTAACACTACCATTTTCTAGTCCGTTATTAAAAGATTTCGGCTGCTACATATTTAATTTACATCTTGTTTGGGCCATAATAGTGGAGTTAATTAATCTACTAAAATTACGCTATTAAAAAGGGGAGACTGGTCTTGAAGTCCTAATTCAGGAGAACGTGTTTCTCCCGCTTCGTTCAGCCTGAGGAGGGACGCAGGCTGACGTTCGGGAGGAACGCCGCGTGTTCCTCAGAACGAAAGGAAGCCGAATGTGGCTCCGAATGAATTTTGCCTGAAATAACAGCGAGAGAGAGAGAGCTGGATCCAGCCACCCAGAAACGCCACGGGCGCAACTCCTTCTGCAGCCCAAATCACAGCAGTGCCACCGCCGACTGCGGTGACACCCCGGCTTCACCCCGCCGACAAGAACAGCGAGCGGTCGCTCCCGGTTTCTGTTATCCAAACGTTAAAGAAACCTTCAAGGAGGAGCGATCATCTCCCGCGTGTTTGGTTTCGGCCCCCGGCCGCCGGGGCAGAGGAGCCGCCGGCAGCGCTGCGCCCGCTCGCCCCCAGCCTCTCCCACCCTGCGCGTGCAGCTGGCCGCCCGGCCGCTCGTCCAGCAGCCCCAGGAGCCAGGGCATCTCCCCACCGAGACGTGCGGGGGGGGAGCCTCAGCCCTCCGCACGACTCGCCTTTCCCCCACCACCCAGGAAAGCAAAGGAGCCCGGGGGAGGGCGTGAGGTGCCCCAGGCCACCGAGGACGCCCGTGGCCAAGGGGACCCTTAGACCTTTACAAGTCCCAGTCTGCTGCCTTGCGCCTGCGTGGGGCGCCCCGTCTGGACCACAAGGCACTTCCCAAGCGCTTATGACTCCTAAAAGTAAATTGTGAGGTGCGCATCTCATCATTTCAAACAAGACTAAAAACCAGTGAGGCTTGAAGGCCTTCTCCTGCTGAGCTGCTGCCTCTGGCCTTCGCTTGCCTCCCTCCTGCTCAGGCTCCCGCGAGCGGCTCCCCACGCGCACGTCCCCACTAACCACTTACCCTCCCCATCAACTGCTATGGTGCCGTGAGAGGAGAGACGGGCCGTGGGGAGGTGTTTAGCTGTAACCTGCCTAGCGCGAGGACAGAGACCAGAGCAGAAACTTCTTGCCTAAAGCAAGAAAATACGCAGAGCGCCGGCAGGTCCCTCGCTGAAGTCACTGCTGCTGTGCCTTCACCCTTGCTACGTGCCTTAATCGAATTAAAGCCAGCCTATGCGCGCTGCGAGCGTTTTCTCCCACAGCAGCCTCGGTCTGACCTAAACGTGCAGTGGTGCCTAAAAGACCCTTAGGAGCTGGGCCAAAAGGTCCTTCACCGATGGCGAGGCGACCAGCAACGCTCTCCAGGCAGCAGGCAGCCCCTGGCGTTCGCTAGCAACTCGGCTAGGTGAGGCCTTACAAAAGCCAACAGGCATGCAGTGAGAACCGACCTACTTCAACAGATTCACAGCTGTTTCACCAACAGTTGTTCAACCTCCCCCTCGCTGCACCCCCCCCGTCAACCCCAGAGCAATGGGTTGAGCTCGTGAAGGCCTCTGGGGACCACCAAGGCGGACGAGGCTGGAGCGAGGGCTAACAACCCACCGGGAGGGTGGAGGAGACGATGCTTCAGCAAGGCTGGGACCAAAATCGCCCCAGTGAACGTCCGAGGGACGCAGGGACAGGCCCTCAGCCCGCGCCTCACCTTCACTGAAGACAAAATCCGCGCTGATGTCGAAGGGCTGAACGCGGACTTCGGACAGCAAGAGCTCCACTGACTTCTGGTGGTCGCTTGAGACAAGGGAAATGGTCTGCTGCGCTTGGCACTCGTAGGACTTGCCGGCCGGGGTGACTAAGGCAGAGAGTCGGTGAGAGCTGGCTGTGTGCTTCCCGGCTGCCCAAAGAGCAGAAACAGGAGACAAGTGAGGCCTCCCCCCCGCCTCCTCCAGTGGACTGACCTGACTTTATCCGCAGAGCTAATATACTGAACGCGGGGCTAACGTGGCGGGTTTGCAGCACAGCGGCCGTGCGCCCTGCTGCTCTTAAAGCAGGCGCTCCTCACGCGGCGGGATGCGCTTTCTCGTGCCAGCCCGCCGCGCCGCCCTGCCTTGCTCACCCCGGGCACTTCCAGCGGCTCCGGGGAAATTCGTCCGTAAGGGGAGAGAGACGGTCCCACCGCACCGCGAAGGGCTACCGCACGCGCCGTTGTGCCGACCGGTGCGCGCGGAAAAGGGAGACGGGACTCTACCGCTGCTCCAGGCTAAGCAGGACTAGTTGTGCTGACTTAACCGGATTTGCTCTCAAGCCTACAAAGTCCGTTAAATGCTTCCTACTCATGTACATACTGATACAGGCTGCAGATTGGACCCGTATTCTCCACATTCGGGAAACAACAGTTCCTGTAGTTATGCACGGGCTCTGAATTCAGGTGAAAAGGAGCAGTGCAATTTGGAGACCTTACGACAGAGCAAAATAGGCCATAACATCTTTCCTGAAAACAAAGTGTCACCGTTTCATTGCAAGAAAGTATTTTCTCGTTACATAAAGCACAGTTCATAAACCGAGGCTGAAGCAGGCTCGGCAGGGTGGAGTGAGGGATATCCTCCGCCGCCCTGCTCATCTGCAGCCCTTTGTTCCTCACCCAGCATCACATGAAGGCAATCGCCGTTTCAGATGTGCTGTGGGTATTCGATGCACATACGCCATTGCGGCCTGGGGACATAAAGCGCTAAGGCGCAGAACATTTCCACGTCCAGCGGGTCTTATGCCATAAACTTGCAATGTAATAATAAACGTGTAATTCACTGGAGTTTGAAAATCTTGCTGAAGAGCAACTTGCTGATGACAGTATTTCAATTTTCAATGCAAGACAACTCATTTCTGAGGAGAAATGAGGTAGAAACAAAACAAAAGCCAAGAGCAAGCAAACCTAGCGAGAAAAGAAGAGACTTTGGGGTAGAGGTATGTAAGGACATAGCCGTGGATGTCGCTCTCATTCTTATCTGGGGAAACAGCACACTTTTTCACATGCTCAACGGGCATCGAAACCAAGCAGAAAATTAATCTTAAAACATAATAAGGTGCCGATTCCGCAGGAGAGGTGACAGATCTTTTTCAAACCCCAAAAGGTCAATGCGAGCCACACGAGGCTGCTGTGAAATAGCAAAGAAGCTGAGCGGGGGCTGTGGGGGCTGCAGGGCGGTGGGAGCGTGGGGAAGAGGCGAGGAGAAAGTGGGGGGGGGTGCAAAAAGCAGCAATCCCCCTACCCCAAAATCACAGAGGGAAAAGAGAAAAAAAAGAGTGGGCGAGGGGCAAAAAAAGCAAGGGGCAGAGATATACACGGATTTATCTCAGCAAGGCCGGCACAGCTGCCTTTGCTCACCGCAGCCCCGGCTGCCCCCGGACTCCTGGGTCCCGCGGCACACGGGACCGGGATGCCTCGCAAAGAGGCTGCGAGGGGAGGGTTAAAGCCAAGACTAAAGAGCCGAGCAGCGCGATCTCACCGCCACCGAGGTTTCGTGCGTGTGCCTCCCTCCTCCCCCATTAAATTGCATGCAGCTAAACCGTGCCCGGGATCTGTCCCCCGCCCCCGCCCCTCGCCGGCGCCTCGGGGCGGCTGCCAGCCCGCCGCCTTTGCCCGGCTCTTACGGCTGACGGCGTCCTTGAAGTAGGTGCGCTCGGCGGTGTCGTAGGCGAACTGGATGCGGGCCAGCCTCCAGAGCGCCTCCGGCCCGCGGGACGTGTTGTGCCCCTCCTGCGAGACACGGGCCGCGAGTGGGGTCAGCCGCCCCCCGCCGCCCCCCGCCCGCCGCGCCCCCCGCCCAGCCCCGCTACCTTCACGAAGAAGAGCCGGAGGGTGTAAGCTCGGTCCAGCCAGGATATTTCGAGCTCCGACTCGTTGGTGCCGCACTTGCCGCGCATCTCGGCGCCCCGGGACAGCGGTATCTCGGCCTGCTCCGTGATGAGCTGCAAAGCGGCCGGCGGCTCGGCGGGCGCCCGGGCTGAGCCGCCCCTCCACCCCCCCCTCCCCGCCCGCGCCTAAAAGCCCCCGGCGCCGCTGGCGGACTTGCCGAAACCGCCGGCGGGTTTTCCTCTCGCCCCATCCCGGCATTGCCGTGCCTACGTGCGGCGGGGCAACCAGAGCTGCTGGGCTGCAGCCCCCACCCCGGGCACGGCCCCCCCCCACCCCTCCCGGTCACCGCATCTCCCCGGCCCGGGACCCGCACCCGCACCCGGGCTCGGCCCCAACCCTGGACCCGGACCCGGACCTGACCGCGGACCCGACCTCGGACCCAGACCCGAACCCCGGACCGGGACCCGGCCCCGGCCCTGAGCCCAGACCCGGACCCGGACCCGACCCCTCCACTCACATCCACGTAATTGCTGGCCCACACGTCGTAAGGGACGATGAACTTCGCGGCAAATTCCGCCATGAGACACGTCGTCCGGTTTTCCCGCACCACAAAGATGTCCTTTTCGGGGTTCGGGGAGAGCCCGGAGAGGTTTTCCACTTCTTGCTCGGCGGCCAGGCGGGCGGCGGCGTCTGCGGGCAGAGCGGCGCTCAGCGGCGCCGGCCCCGCCGACCTGCCGCTGCCGCTGCCGCTGCCCTGGGTTTGTGCCTGCAGTCTCCCGCCTTCGCCCCCCACCCCCCCACCCCGACAAATTAATCGGCTTTATTGCAAGAGCAAAGAAGATACCCGGTGGCGATGGGGCATCCCGGTCGCGATAAGACAGAAAGTCGCGATGAGACAGCCGGTGGCGGTGCAACAGAGCCAGCGGCGCTAAGCAGCCGCGTCTCTTCGCACCGCGACCGGCTGCCTGATGGCGACAGGGCTCCGTATCGCGACAGAGCGGGCCCGGCGATACTCACGCAAGAGGAGGAGCAGTGCCGGGACGCGCGGGGCAGCGCGGCGCCCCCCGGCCATCCTCCCGGCTCGGCCGGCGGCTGCTGCGGCTGCCCGGCCACGGGGTCGGCTTCCTCCAAGCGGGTCCGCTCCGGAGGAAAAGCAGGAGGAGAGAAGAAGGGAAAAAAAAAAAAGGAAAGAAAGAAAGAAAGAAAAAAAGAGAGATTTAAATCACCGCCTTTCTCAGGGAGCTGCACAGGCTGCAACACCGCTCCGCTGCGGCGCGGCGGGGAGGAGGGATGGGGAAGAGCGTGTGGGTGTGTGGGGAGGGGGGGGGGGGACGTCGTGCCGGCGGGAGCTGATGAAGGCGCCCACGTCGAGGGCCGGGGAGTACGCGGAGGCAGGGCGCGGAGGAGGAGGGATCCCCCCCCCTCACTCCCCAAAGCGGCCGGGGCCCCGCGGTGAAGCGCCCGCACCGCCCTGGCTGCGGTGCCCGGCTGCCCCCCGGCTCTGCGCTCGGGCGTCGGACCCGCTCCCCGCCTGGCAGCGGCCGGGCCGCCCTGGCAGCGCTGCCGATGCCCCTTCACCCTCCTCCCCCCCCCACAACCCCCAAAGAGAAAAGCGCCAGCAACTCCCGCCGGTTTCCCCAGGTGCGAGGTGGGGGCGGCGGGGCCCGAGGCGGGGTGATGGGCTGCGGATGCGGCCGGGCACGGAGCTTCTCCAACCACCTCCGCCAGTAAAGTCAGGAAGGGGGGGGGGGCGGGGCACGACCCAAACCACAAAAAAAATACCACCCACAACAGCAAACACCCTGACAGATGTGCCCCCGGCGGGGAAAGGGCTCAGCGGGGCCCTGCGGACGCCGGAGGAAACCGGCTCCGAGGGGCAGCGGCGCCGACAGCCCCAGTGGGCTCCGGGGGCACCGAGCCGGCGCTGCCACGCTGGGTCCCCCCCTTTCTCTGCAGCCTTTAAGTCACCGTGCGCAGCCTTCCCTCCTAACTGTCGTGTCGGACAGCTGCTTTTGCACAACCATTGCAGTTCCCCGGGGGATGCCGCTGCTGCCAGGGAAGGAAACAACCCAATAAAACAGGACACGTTCCGGCTGGGTCTGCTCCGGAGGAGGGGTTGTCTAGTCCAACGCTAGCTGCTCATGGCTCGTTAGCAATTTCGTTGAAGGCCAACAGCTGCTTGGTGTGTTAATTTAGGAGGAAACGCGTAGCTATTTTTGTGTAGCGAGAAGGACGGAAGCAAAACCCGCGTCCTTTGGTAAGAGGCCATCAACGCGCCTGAGCGCTCGAGGCGTCCTAGCGCAACGCGGCGGGCGCCCGTCCGCGAGGGCCGCCGCGATGCAGCGCCGCGGCACAGGCCGCGTCCAGGTGGAGAGCGGGACCAGCCCTCCCGGGAGATGCCGCGATTCGAAAGCCTCAGCGAAGGGGGCTGCGCGAGCCCACGCGGGCGGGCGACCCCGAGCCCCCCCTGCGTGCGTGTGCCGGCGGCAGGGCCTGCGGACGGCGGCGCAAGGAGCAAAACGAAGGCACCGTGTTCGGGGCTAAACGGCAGGTTGTCTGTGCTCAGGGGTGACACCCGGACCCTGCACGGTAACTACCACCCCCCGGGCACCCATGGGCACCCATGGGCTGGAGGCCACGCTGCTGCGCAGAGCTTTGCAGGCTGCCTGTGGCCCGGCACGGCGCCTGCGCTGGCTCTGCGGGGGGACCCTGCACCAAGCTCCCCTGCCAGCAAAGAGGAAAAAACACCCCCCCTCCTCAAAAAAAAACCCTAAAGCTGGGCGATTTTTAAAAGATTTCTAGAGGTGCTTGCCTGGCACGTACCGCAGCCGACAGTCCGACTAGGGTCCCTAAAGATGCCAGGGCCCCTTTGCCGCTGCTGGGGAGGGACAAGGCTTGGGGTTGTACCCCAGCAAGGCCTCTGCAGACCCCAGGTGACCCCCCCGCTGGGTGACGTGGGGCCGGAACACGGGACAGGGGTGGCCCTACCGAGTACAGGCGTGCTTGGCGCACAGGCACCGCGGCCTGGCCTGGCGCTGGTGGCTCTTGGGGCAGAAGGAGTGAGGTGAAGAAGAGCTGCAAGGCCTCCTCGCTGCTCTCTCGCTCCCGGCAAGCAGGGGTGCCCCGGCCCGGCCCTCTCCAGCGGCATCCTGCACCGCAGCAGACCTGATTTGGGGAGTCCCCTCTACTCTCTGTGAAACTGGTGCCTGCATTTCCGCCCGCTCAGCTGGGGGTGGCGGGACATACAGACCCCTCACTACAACGCCGCACTAACTACCGTATTTTTTCCGCTTCTTGTCAGGAAGCCCCGCGTGGGATGCCACCCCGGCCGCCTGTGAAGAGCACAGCTGCTTCTTTGCAGCGCTGCCAGAGACACAAGTCCCAGGAGCAGCTAAGGAGCAGCAGGATGCTGAGCCTATTAAGGACACGTCTTTCATTAACGAGCCAAAAAGACACCAGCTTTTCGGAGCACGAGGGCTTTACGCAGGCTTAGGCGTTCTTCGCGCTTCTAGTTCAGCGAAAGGCATGTGGAGGAAACGGTCCAGGGCTTTGCTAGCCAAGGGGGTACCAGGTGAGTTGCGGTTGCTGCCGCTGCCTTCGGAAAGCCGCCCTTCCTCTAGCAGCGCCTGCCTGCAGAGAGGCTTCTTGTCCCCGGGAGAGAGCTCTTTAAGGAATAAAACCAGGTATTGAAGGAACAAATTGGTTTTTGTAACTGCTCTGTTGAAATGCCTTTCCTGCTTGCTGTAGAGCTTAAACCTCCTGTTAGCGCCTTTCTCCCCCTCTCCTTCGCCTAACAAGGAGTCATTCCTTCCCCCAAAAGATAGAGCCAGACCTGTGTTAGCTGTGATACAGGACTGACCTACCAAAAAAAATAGTTGTAGGAGACATAACCTTCTACATGAAGCTGTTTGACCGTATCAGGCCTTACTTCTGCGGGGACTTTAACGCCTGGCTTCTTCAGACCTGTCACTGGTGACCTCAGTACCCAACCACCGTCCGTCCTCTCGCCTCTATTTCGTTTCCAGATCCTCGGAGGTTTCCAGGCAGCTGCCGAGCAGCAGCCCCGCATCCAGCCGGCGCAGGAGCGTGCAGCCGCCCCACGGCGTAGTTTGGCGGGGGGGGGGGGGGGATACATTGGGGACGGAGGAGCAAGCCTGACCCACAGCCCCCTGAGCCCGCCGTGCAGAACCGTGCTCCCCCGGCACCGGCCGCCAGCCCAGCGCAACCGAAAAAGCCTTTCGGCTCCAGCGGCGATCCACAAACCCAGCAGCGGTATTTACCCTTCTCTATCAAAAAGGGAAAGGCCTAAGCTTTCCCAATACCAAAAAAAGGCAAAAAACCACTGACGGACAAGAGAGCGCTTACCTGAGGAAAGCCAGCGCGGCGTTAGCTCATCCCGAACGCCCCGGCTGGGCCCTCGGCGCCGTCCCGGCTCAGCGCCCCTGCAGCCACGCCGGCCTCTTGGCGACCTGCCCGGGCTCGCGCGCCGCTCTGCCAGCTGAACCCCGCCGCCTGCCCGCGGCAGCTGAGAGCGCCAGCTCTCCCCAGCCCGCGCGGCGACCCTGCCCAGCGGGCTCCGCTAGCCCAGCGCCTCCGGGACGCCGCTGTCCCTGTGAGCCGCTTTCGCCAGCGGCCTGCCGGCAACAGTGCGGGAAGGGGTCTGCAGGGAAATCAGCCTTCTGGGCGTATTTAGGGTCTCCGGCAGTAAAGCTTAGTCCCACGGAAGTGGGGAAAGGGTTAACCAGACCTCTGACCCTCTGCTTGGAAAAAATCAAGTTAATGACAACGCCTCAAATTATTGGAAGTGAAAGACTAGCAGGCTGCTTCTGAGGCCGGGACGTCACGACCCTCCCCTCCGTCAGCGCTACGCCGAATTTATCTGATGAGAGGGATAATCTACCGCTTCCTGCGATGAAATCGCAGTGAAGAGGAATCCATCACCCGGGCTAAGAACGGCATCTTAAACGGCTTCAGCTCAGTACAGATGTTCAAATTAATCAGCCTATTTTGTCTCAAAGGAAATTCTCACCGCTTGTTAGTGGTCAGACTTCAAATAATTTTTGCATCAACTACTACTTAAAAGGTATTTCAAAATACTTACTTGACAAAGTTCATCACTTAATTTCAAATTACTGCCTGCATTTTGTGTTCAATTGTCAATGGATGAAGCACGTACCAGCCTGGGAGCCGAGCCTGGAAGCGGAGGCTGCCTGGCTCCCCCGCTTCGCAGAAGCACGCTCGGACTCAAGATTAAATCCCTAACTCTTGGCTGAGCCGTGAGTACGCACTCAAAATTATTCCCTTCCCCTCCAAAACCAGCTCATATCCCAAAGTACAGGATACTCTCCAGGGAGGTAGTCCTAGCAGATTTGATTTTCCTCGGAGAGGGAAGTGACCTGAACCCAGGCCTCCCATTTAGAGTTGCTTCTTCAGCAGCCAGGGCTCCCGCTTCTAACCAGGCGGTAACCCAACCTAAGAAAACCAGTAACGCGCAAAGCTTCAGCAAGCCCCATTCCCTCCACGTCCCAGAACTCATGCCATTGCACTGTCCCTCCTATCTGACAGGATTTAGTAGCGTGGTCTCTGTCCTACACTTCTTACTGGAAAACACTGTGCCAGGCCGTGGTATAAAAGCACAGCTTGCAGCACTGTCTCCAGCAGCTGTATTTTACAGTTTGTTTTTTTTTTTTTTTTCTGTCAAGCATGCTCCATAAATGCTGCTGCTACCAGCTCCTTCAAGCACTCCGGGAGAGGAAAAACCGAGCTTGGCGGGCAGGTGAGGTGGCTCAGTGCACGTACAGCAAACAGAACTTGTCTTTGAAATGTCACGGTTCATGAGCTGGAGGTGCTTCCAGGGGCTAAACGGCATCAGAGTGGGAGCCGTCTGTTTATAGCTTTGAGAATAGGCACCGCAAGCCTGTTTAAATCCCACCTTACACACCTCAATACTATACTGACTTCTGCCTTAGTTGGCTTCTCAAGGCAGCGCTGTACCGTACTCCGGCGGTCTTGTACTGCTGCAAGGGCCAGCACTGCACAATTCTGCTATCACTCAAAGCAAATGAAATAAGACTCCTTTGAATAATAAGCTGTGATATAAATATATTTACACCATATGCATTTTTACAGGAAATACTTTACAACTTATTAAAAATTCTTTAGTAATAACACCATGACCCCATAATTGACTACAGTGACAACTACAGTTTTTGGATTTTTAAGATTTTTATTAGAGAAGTTGAAAGTTTCATCTCAGGACTGACAATAACATAATAATCTCTTTTCATTTCATTTGTTTATAGGAATATGTAGAATTCATTTGTACAAGCATATACAACAACTTAATTGGTGCTTAGTACATTGAAATCAGTAATCTGATTTGTTCTAAACTACCAGTTTTCCATGCAGTCATCTTTGTATTGGCAGCATGGACAAATTCCAAGCAGAATGCTTCATGCATTGTTTTGCAATATAACTACAGCAAGCTTTAGAAACATGCAAATTAACACGTTAGTAAATTGTTTTTATATCTAATGGACATAAAAAGGTTATTCCTGATATGAAATTCTGAAAATCTGCATAAATACTTTTGTGTAAAATTAAATTAGTTATGTACTTTTCTTTTACTAGAAGTATCAAGAATGCCCACATAATTAATGTACACACATATATATATAGACCTTGTTATGCTAAAAGTCTTTGTAATTGATCAAACAATATTCTGTGCCATACATTTATTCAGTATTTACTGGCTAGCAGAATGACTGTGGTCATATAGTAGGCATTACAGTCTTATTGGCATCACATGCAAACATACTCTTAGTATTTCTGCTTACTAATCTTACCACATGGCAACATAGATGTGATTTTTCTACAATGTTGTGATTCTGAAGTGTATAAATACTTTTTACATTTTCACAGTTACAAACTTTTTGCCAAAAGCCATTTAAACAATCTGTAAGTTACAATGAATTGTAATATCGGGGACCTGCAGCAATAGGATCAAAATGCAATTTCTATACAAGCAACGTATGATGTAAACTTTTCTTAAAGTGCCTAATACATAATTCCTTAGAGCATTGAGCAATTTTGGCACAAATACACTGTATTTCCCTCACGATAACCCTTTCAGTAGCTTCTACAGGATATCAGCTTCTTTCAGACATGACAGAGTTGATACGGCACTTGTGAATGACATCATTTGAATGCAGAAATATCCTGTCAAGTTACTGTTACAGGTGATGAATTCGGCCAATGACTGTAGATACTCTACTTTCGAGTATATGCAATTAATTTTCAACAGCTTACCGTCCGCTGCCTGAAATATGCTTCAAGGTATAATTAAAAAATGCCCAAACTTAACTCCTTACTAAACTGAATAGGACCGTTATTATTACTGTGGCTTAGCAGAAGATCCAGTTCAACGGGCCTGATGTTGTCAGGTGCTGAGCAACCGATGAGTTGTGACTTGTCAGGACTTGGCAGCATGGGGTTTCTACACACAGTATATCACACATGAGAATACAAATGGTGAATAACATGACTACAGTTTTGTTACCATTTGAGATGATGTTAAAAATATCTGCTGTGTTTCAAGGATCTGATTGCATAATTCTGACACAGGCAAACTGCTTGTCGAGATAGAGAAGGCAATACAGGACTGGGTTTAAAAACTGTGTTCATCTTCTGACTATAGCGTTTTTCTGAACAAAGGAAATTCATATTATGGAAATCCAACAAAGAAATTTCTGTGCCCAGTGTTAAAAAAGAAATATGCAAACCTTAAGACTTGGTGGTCCATAGCTACACTTCAAATATTAAAAAAAAAAAAAAAAAAAAAAGAAAACCCAGCAACAATAGTGTGAATTTTGCTGTCTTTTAAAGGGTGCTGCGTTCTCTAACTTCAATTTGCATGTTGAGGCTTTAGACCACTGTTGCTGGCCTGCGATCCATCTCTGCTTCCAGCTTCACCATCTGCTGCATCTCCTTTGCCTGCAATCCACAATAACCATGTGAAGTATTGCATTAGACTTTGTGTTCAAAGTGAAGCATGTTTTTTATATGATAGTGTCTGAATGAAATATAGGCAAAACACACTGAAGATACATGTAATCACATTATCCTAACCCCCCAAATGCCCCTGTGTTTTCAAACTCAGATGTAATTCTTAATGTTTACAAATTATTGGAAAATATTTTTGATCCTATTCCAAGAGTCATGGGTCATCTTTCTGAGCAAGCATATGGTAAAACACACAAGCTCTGATTTCTGTGAAGAAAACTAGGCAGATGCTGACTCAACTACTCCCGACACGCAAATGGCTTTGAGAATACATGCTAGATCACTGCTGTGTTAGTGCCGGGGGGTGTCACGTCCTGAGATGTCCAGAGTGTTGACCTACGATCTGGACTCATCTCTTTCCAGAAGACAGTGAATGATGAAAATCATTCACTGGAACATCCTCCTTGCAGTTGGCAAGAAAGCTCTTTAAAAATAATCTTCATCTGGCCTGGCGCTCCTAACCATCTCTCATGACTGCAGATGTGCTGTTTTTCACCTCAAGGTTAAGCACGTTCTTCTTGCGATTACACACATCAAATCCACCTGAAACTGTATCCAAACATGTTTTGCAGAATACAGTGATGAATTTATGCCAGATCTTGCTTTAAACTCCAGGTGCCTCAGGCTTTGCAAGCAGAGTTAAAGCACTAAATATGAATGGTAACTGGCCTGGGAAATCCCTAGCTTTGGGGTGGCTTTCTTTTCTCTCCCTCTTTCTCTCTCCCTCTTTCTCTTTCTCCCACACACACACTCTAACTCCTCCTGTGGCTCAGGTATGGATTAGAAGTTGCGCTTTGGTTTGCAGTTCTGCAGTTAAAAGGAACTGGAAGACACCAGCTCCTCCTTCGTTTTCTTTGAGGGCTCTCAATTTGAGAATTTATTTAAAACCATAACCCAAAGAACTCTGAATAACTTGACCCAGGTGCAAGCTATCCCATCTACCTTTACAACCAAACTTCCACGGATTAGGGAAGGTTTAGGAAAGGGAAAATCAAGCTAATCTTTTCTTTGGAATAACTGCTTTAGTGGTCTATATCTATCTTAAATGGAAGAATGGTTACTGGACTTGATCTGTGTGAACTATGTTTCTCAACAAGTTGTAAAGGTTGCTTAGACAGGGAACTTTGTTACAAAAGCTCCTACTTTAAGGAGTCACCTATTCTGGATGTGCAAATATATTTGCATATGCAAAAATAGGCAAATGTAGATCTGAAGTAATGAGATGCAGTTATTCATTTTGCAAGGTAAATGTGGGTTTGTGCATATGTGATAAATGTGCCCTCTTGAAAAATCTAGTCCTGTACTTTCATCATCATCATCATCATCATCTTGGGGAAAAAAAGTAATTATGATAACAGCAAAGCAACTGTCATAAATATGATTAAAAATTAATCAACACTCTCCATTTAAATGAGTTAAAAGCTTGAAAGTAATGAAGAAATAATTTTAACATGAAAATATGGAAACATAATAAATAAATCAGTATGTACAACCTCTTCTGAAATGTTGGCTGGATTGTGCCTGTGTGTGAAATGAAATTCCAGATAAAACAAAATCCCATTGTTTGCTTCTTAGTGACTCACACATTTTACGTTTTAGGCTTGTGACTTGAACACCAGCACATAGTGTCCTATAAATATTCTGCAAGCTAGCATATAACGTACGGAAATACTTTAAAGTTAACTTGGTTTCAAAGAACGCATTAGCATAGGATCAGGATGCCCACTTTTACTAGTTTACGGTCAGGGTGAGACAGCACATGAGCTGACGTGAGCACACCAGCAGAATACTTGAAGGTGAGCCTTGTGGAGGCAGTGGCAAAGCTGCAGTGAATTCACGAAGGTAGTGGCAGCTAACGGACTCAACTCTCAAGATGCTTGTTCTCTACCGAGATTTAAGGCAGGCCAAGAACCTTGTGAATTAAAAGAAGAATACAAATATTTTTTTTCTAGCCTAACAAATGCTTTTTTTCCTCATTACATATCCATAAATAAATATCTTTAAAATAGGTGCAGCCAGACTCAGTGGTGCAAGATATAAGTATGTTATCAATTCAAGAAAATAATTTCGATCAGGCAATACTGTGCAGTTGGCTGCTCAAACCTAATACAATTATCGCCCTTCGTAAGACAAGAGGTTAATAGAGACTTCTTATGAGTAATGATTACTAGGAAGCTATAACAGCCCATTCACGCAGCAAGTATAATTACCATACCTTGTAATATATCTGTAAACTGAATGTTAAAGTGCTGGAAGGCTCTCTATTCTTTAGACACTAAGCAGCTATTTCTAGCCATTCATTCTAGATTTTGCTATTTTTAGTGTGGCAGTACTTATTTTATTACCATACTAATACATGTGGAAATGCTTTGTCTGTCTATCAGCATTAGCAGTTAATCATATGTATGCTAACTCTAAAATGGTTTCCTTAGATCAATAGACACTTCTCACAGACACAGTTTAGAATTCTAAGCGTATCTTCTAGTAATGACAGGTAATGTACAATCTAAGTTAATCTCTAAATATTTCCTATCCACACTGCTGTTCATATGCATCTGAATCTGAGATGCTAAAGCATAAGGCACTGTTAATATAGTGTTAGATTCAAATATTTGTGTGCAAACATGATTAACATTGTGTTCACTACGTCAGTGGTACTTCCCAGTGGTTGTATTTACAATGATAACGATTTAATTTAGAAGGAAAGCACACCAAAATAATAGCTTGCTTATTATACATCCATCCTACCTTGTGTTTGAGACACTGCATGACAGGATTTCAAAAGCTGTTTATACAAAAATAATAATGTCAAAATTGAGTAATACAACAAGAAGCAAATAAAATGAATGAAAACTGAAGTGAGACTGAAAAATTAATGCAAGAAAAATTATACATAAAACAAAACAAATCTAAATTCATAACAGTTTGTATTGAAGGCTGTTTCCACCCATAACTCTATTTTTCTGCATTGCATATTTGTATGAAAAAGTCTTCACTTGTTTGATCAAGAAAAAAAAATTAAGATTTCAAAAAGTTCACTGAATAAATACTACCTTTATCTTGATCCAACCAGCTGTAAAACAGCAATGTTCATAACAATGAAACCAGACCCAGCTAATAAGCTTGGGTGTAGCATCTTGCTAACAGGTCTGTGCTGCTTCCAGTACATGAACGAGGGTCTCTGCTTGGTGTCACCTGTACTATTGACCTCCAAAGCCTTCTCAGAGGAGTTCCAGTCAGCACTCTCTATGGTCAAACTAAAGCCAAAAATTTGCCTTGGTGCACTTTTAGGGCTAAAAGCAAGTGCTTCATACAGCAGGTGTGGAAATACACGTTCTGATGGACCAAATCAGAGTGGGTTGAAAAGCTGTTAACAACTACTCCTGTAGCGGAGGCCACCACTTGCCCAGGCAAAAGTGATAACATGCGTGTAGATGATCTTACTCCATTTAATTACTGAAGATTTAAGCTGACCTCTTCTCTACACTGAGGTGGACTACGAGCAAGCTCATGTGGCCAGTTACCAGCTCTCAGCAGTGGAGACCATAACCCTGGGTGAGGGAAGTAACCAATTGCTCAAAGAGGTGACTCCTTTAATGACTCACACTTTTGTCAAAGCATCCTATCGCCCTATACATAATGTGATTATTGCGTTGTGGTCAAAAGCACAACCCTAACCCTTCCCTCTTTTCCTTATATTTTTGAATACTGGATCTAAAGTCCTGTGAAGCCAATAGCAAGACATCATTGATATCATCTGGCTTTGGATCATGCCTGTCATCTTTTGTCAACCAATATGGTTTGCAGGGAGTTGTATGTCACACTGCAGTGATTGTACAGATCCACCGAAGCCCAACTGCCTCCCCTGGATGGCCCTCTCTGCCTTCTGATTGCATGTGGATACTGCTCAGGAGCAGACTGACTAACAGACCCATCTGCTCTGGACATCAGAGACAGGATCTACGGAAACCACGTGGAAGAACAGGCTAGGAAATTCTGTTTGCTGTCCAAAAGGCAGGTGGAGCAGTCGAAAAGGAGTGCCACGGTGGGTCTAGCTCAGCGGTAGCAGCTGCCGGCGATCCTGCTTGCCTCACCCCTAGAAGTTAATCAGGCTGCACCTCATGGGGCTGTAGGATTCTCCTCCGATAGTGGAAATATTTGATTTGTACATTCTCTTCCCTCCCCCTCTGCAGGATGACTTTAATTCGTAGTATGTCTGCCAAAGTGTTCAAGTTCTAACATTTAATAACAAAGGAATAAGTGCATAACCTGTGAAGGTGATGGGTATTAACCACAACCTCTCCCTCTCTCTCTCTCTCTCTCTCTCTCTCTCTCATGTCACTAAACTGACAGATATATTCCCCCTGTAGTCTACATTCGTGCAAGTGCAACACTGCAAGTTAGTGTGATTATTGTAGCTCTCTGGCTTACCCTTTCAGCAAGGGAACTGCTCAGAATACAGACTTGCTCCAAACAGAAATAAGAATTTTCCTTTCCTCCCCAAATAGCTTTTCAACAAAAAATACAACTCTCATAAACCAGCAAAATATAACCATGTATTTTAACTAGGAGAGGGTGGACTAGCACAGATAAAACTCCCTGTGCTATTATATTGCTTTAGAGTTCAGTCTAAAATGTCTCTTGAAGTTCAGAGATACTCTGTGCACATTCTTCACCGCTATTTTCCAATCAGCACTAGAAACATAAGTTCAAAAATGAACAAAACAAGATTTTCTTGAGGTACTTTCTGGGAGTAATTAAAATAAGATATGCTAGGCTTTTTTAGGACTGTTGTATCTAGCTATCCAATATCAATGTGGCAGAACAGCAGAAAGGATCGACTCTGGCTAAGCAGTCAAGCTTTTACATGCTTATTTGAACCCAGTCTGGATTTCATAACATTATTTTAGCCACTTCACCTCTTCATTTTAACTCCTCAAACAGACTAGTGATCTCAAACAAGGTCATTTTCCCAAGTTCAGTAAAATAACATATATTTAGAAGCATTCTACTCAGCCTGATTCTGATTACTGTTTTTAGTAGATTGCTTTTATTTTAAGCCTTTTAAATAAAATACCTGCTCATTCTGCTTCTCCAGGACTTCTAAATGCTCCAGTTGAACTTTTTTCAACTGATCCATTTCCTTTGACTGCTTCATTGCCAGCTGTAAGGAAGAGAAAATAATGCGTGAAATGTAACACATTATTAACTAGCAAAATAAATACGTAATTGAAATGTATACACAGATAAGCTGCCTCGCCTCCTTTGGACTGTATAAAAAAGTGGGAGGAGGCCTGCTACATCACACAGCCTTTATATATAATATTAAATATTAAGCTAATACCTGTTTTTGATATATATTTTATACAAAAGTAGCAAATAAATAAAAAGGAACAGTAAATTTGTCAATTTAAAACAGTTTCCTCCTATGTATTTTAGATCTTTTAAACTACAAGTATGTGGAACAAAGCAAGGACAAACTTTTGTTTGTTTATTAGAGCTGAATTCTCAAAACAGAGAAATGAAAATGAAAATCCAGAAAGAGCGCCCAGTGACTTTTTCAAGGTTATAGTTACCCTTTTTCTCTCTTCCAGGAACTTTTTTGTGTTGCTGCTGTTCAGTTCTCTGACTCGCCTGAAAAAAAACATTGTCCGTGAAAACTTATTGCCAAAAAAAAAAAAAAAGTAACAATAAAAAGAATCACAAACTCACAGAATGTATTTTGGTTTCTGATTATCTGTAGCAAGTGGGACTAACGGCAAATTGCATACTCTTCTAGCTGTGCGTCTTTACACTTAAATATTTCCAAGCACCCTTGATACTATGACTGAAGGCTTGAAAAGGAGACCAACATTGTCTCCTTGACCAACACGTGACTGAAGCTTGATTTGTCCCCTACTCAGGAGTGGTAGATATAACTTGTTTAATTCCTTTGTGATATCTCTTGTTGCACTCTAGATTTATTTTGGTAAATATAAAATGTTACATCTCTTCACAGCGGTCACGGAGAAATCCTCTGGTGATCCTAAGTAAAGTTACCAATCCTGTAAGGTTTTTAAAATTACTATTTAAACAAAAAGATTAACATATAATTAATATTTACATAAAAGATATAACTGCCAATTCTCTCTCATTAGGGTTTCTGTCATGAAATACACCAAAAACAGTTCAAAGAGCTGAATCAGACTAAGCACAGAGCTGAAAAGCAGAACTGCCTTCAGACTGCTTTCAAATGCAGGAACAGATTTATCTCCGTGTCACTAACAGAGGTCTTACGTAAACTAAGCCTACCCGTGTAAGTTAGCAAGGCCTCTGACAACCCTCATCTTCCTCATATGCTAGGAGTCTGTAACGCTCAAGGGAGTTAACTCTGTAGCAACCCATTCAAGCCTTTGGAGCAAAACAGCCCAGCGCAAAGGAGGGAATGGAAAGAAGAAAGAGTAAGCCAAATGGCAAGCCCAAAGTCAAAGGGAAACCCTGAAGGCTCAAGAGACATCATTGTGCAGACTCTGTTTCTTTTTCTCTGCTATTTATTTGGAAACTTCTAGAACAAACACAAGAAATTTAAATAGCTGTAACGCAGATCCAATCCTCCTGAGTAGCTGTTACTGAAAAGTCTCTCTCTAGTCTCTCAAGTCAATCAAGGATGACTTCCCCAAATGTGTAGCGACTACCCCGCTTTTGCAAGTGCAGCGGTGCCCCCAGTTTGCAGAGCCAGGATGTTGGCCAGGTTTCCAATGCCAGTCAGTAACAGCAGCAGTTCAGTCGAGGTGTGGAGGATCAACATGTGTGTTGCTGCTGAGCACATCTCCTGCTTCTTCAATCTTTTTCACCACCCTCTCTGCTTACTATCATCACTTAGAGCATCCTCTTTTTCTGTTCCATCTCTCTTCCCTGTTATTAGCAGATGAGGGAGAAAACCTTTCACTGGCACCACTTCTGTGTTTTCAGTGATGCTACGTGTCCAGTTCCTCTAACTCCAGCTAGAACCAAACCTTAGACTCCATTGTCAGTATATCCTTGAATTCACTAAAAAAGCAACAGCAAAAAGGTATAATGCCAGCAGTTGAAGAAGAAGAAAAAAGAATCTCCAAATAAAACTAATACCCCAGTCATTAAAAGTCTTACAGATGTACTTCCGTCTAGTAGTGTGACTAGTCCTACATCAGTCAGTGTCAGAGCTGATTTATAAAGTTAAGCCCCCTCTTATTTCCCTGACCAGGGCATTACATTTATTAAAGGGATAAAAATGAGAAAAGAAACATTTTTCATTAAATGGCCATCTAAAATATATTCAGCACAATCACGAGACAGAAGTGCAAGATGTTGTTTCCACGCATGGAAGTATGCTTCTAATAGATTTAACCAGTGAGTTCGTCAATCAGCCTGTGAGATGCTGTCTCAGGAAGGGAGATCTGATACTTACCTCTCCCTTTCAGCTTTGTTTTTGATAGATTTATCCTGGCTTATGGCTTTGCTGTTTTCCATAGATATTTTAGCCTGGTTGGCACGCATTTCTTTGCTTTCCCTAGGCAAAACCAAAGAAAACCATTAATACCCAAGATTCAATCACTGTTGCTGTTCATTTCCTGATGTTATTCTACACTGTAGCTTATATTCTCCTTGAAGCATTAAGGAAGAGGAAACAATAAACTATATAAAGAGTATCTTCCTTTGGGTAGACTTTTTGCAATTTGAGCATGCATTCAGAAATCTCCATATATTCTAGGGAATATAATTTGAAAGAATAGTTTTAAGCGTTTCAAACCTTGAATAAACAGGCTACAAAATACTCTTTTCTCCCTAGTGTGTAAGAGTTGTCTGAATATGAGCTACTATCAGCCATTCAGAAAATGCAACTTGCCCTTTAAAACGGCCTAATAAATTTAAAAATCCTGTACTCGGAATATGACTGCAATATAAATAATAATACTTTCTAGCTGTGGCATGAGCGGACAGATTTCCTTGTAAGACTTTTACTTTGAGGCTGAAAAGAGCCCTAAGTTTTAGGCCACGGTCAGACTCGTGCTTGCTTTCTCTTTCTGGCCCAGGGAACCTTGCCGTCTTTTCTGTGAAACCTTTAACAGAAGGGTGGCAATTGCCTTACATGGGCAACGACCACAGTAGTGCGGTTTGAACTCAGGAGGCAGAAAACTTCTCCAGTGTTTCAGCCAGTAGAGTAGGAAAACAGAAAACAGGTAAATAAGCATCCCGTTGTTTTACAAAGAAAAAAAGATCATGATTTGTTGTTGGGAGTAACAGCATAGATGCTGAACTTCAGAAAAGGCTTATGAAGTGTGAGGAGAAGCCTTTTCTTGACTCTGCAGAAGCCAGCTAAGCTCCCTCCCCGAAGGCCTTTTCCTGACGGTTAGCTCTTGCTTTCTGCCTGCTTAGCATTCCAGTTCTTGCAGCTCCTGATCTTCAGTGTGCCTTTACATGGGAACTATGTGCGGAAACTAGAGGGTGAATAACTGACTCTGAAGTCCTCTGTACAGGATGAACATACAGAAGTTTCCCGTCACAAGACAAAGCAGAGCCTCAGTCTCCTTGTCTGGATCTGTAATTATGAACTCAAAATTCAAAAATTCTATATGCACAGACGATGAGGGGCATGGCACAGAGCATAGTGCTTCACTTAACTTAATGAAATGTTATTTAATTTTTTAAATTTTCTTTAATCTGTAAAAGGCATTAACCATTAAGTAGCATGCAAAAGTTCTGTGCCATTTTCCAGATTTTAAAATTTTTATTAAAGAAATGCAGCTCTTTTCTTCCACCAAGACTTCATAAGGTTTCCCAAATAAAAATTTAAAAGCAGTAGCATTACAACAAAAAGGAGATGGAATTCCAAAAGATATTCTAGCAAGAGCACATTTTACTCTAACTGTCTCTTCTCCAAATAGAAGCTTTTATTTGCTATACTGAGTTTGAAGTAATTTTCAAGTACACTATCTTAAAAGTAGTAGTGGAATAATTTCTTCTCTTTTTTCTTTTTTCTTTACTGTGCTAGAGGGTATGAAAAAGTTAAGTTTGGTGTTTAAACTAATTTAACCTATTTGTAATAGATATAATTTTAGAGTGAAGGAAGTCTTCCTAACTAGTCCCCTTCTGCATCGGACTTCGCATGACTGCAAAATGAGGCTTCGGGTTATGCGTATGGCTGGATCAGCCAACACCTATCAACATGCAGGTGCTTCTCCATCCTGGCAGCTGTACTCAAGCTCTGAGGCGCACTGCTGAGGGATCTTTCTGGGTATAGTCATTTCTCACTGTTTCAACAAATGAAAGATACTTTTCACAGAAGAAATGAAAAATCCTATCTACCTTTTAAAATCACTAAGAAGCATCTGCAGGAATCACACCGTGTTTTGAAAACAGCACTTCTCAAAGACTGGGCCAAACTTCTAACACCAGCTGGCTGCCACACTGCCCGATGCGGGGCTTCACGTTGAGTCTGACGCTCAGTCCCTGCTCCCCTGGCTGCACGCAAACTGGGAGATTTAACTGCTGATTTCCCACTGTATCATACTGACTGCAACTCTGCCAATCTGTACAAACATGCCTTTTAAAGGAACACGTAACTGTAAGCATGTAAATCTACCCTGGGAATTCACATATATACTTAGATGACATTAAAGTGCATTAAGATGTTATTTTATGTCACCAGTAATGTTTGGATCTCGCCTTGTATTTAAAAATTGCTATTTTTCTTTCTCTCTCATACTACTTCATCTGCAACACATCACGGTCGCAAGTAACACTCTTAGAGCTCCAATTTCTGAGGCGCTGCAAGCTCGCTAGATCTAAATCAGTAAGGCTAACCCCCTCGGTGGGGGAGAACACCCCCAGAGTTCAGTAGCAAGCTTCAGATTTTGACTGGTGCCTACTGTCTTCTGCTTTGTTTTTAAATAAGCTCAAAGCAGATACTGCTAATTGCCTTTCCCGCTGCACATGGAGGGAAACTACTTACTCTACAGCAGATAACTAACTGCATCATTTTAGATTACTCGTCTTCCTACTGCCACTGCGTCCTCTGTTCTGAGCGCTACCTCCTTACCCCAGCTCTCGCACACAGCGTGGTGGGCACAGCGCGCTTACAGCACCAGCCATTGCCATGCCGCTCTCAGACACAACCTTTATTTTCCTGTAGTTACCTGAGCTGTCTCTTGGCTATTACATACACGTATACGGACCAATGCATTCACACGTGCACTCCTACACACAACGTAGCCTATAAACTAGCTTACAACCAATAAAGTGTAAAGTCTCTTTTGAGGCATTATTATTCACACGTCAGCATTTCACATTCCAAAATCTTCTGAACTAGCCAGCCATAGTTTTAAACAAGAAAGTCTCACAGCTGGGGTTTAGGTACAAATTCCTGAATAAGCAGAAATAAGCAGAACTGTGAAGGTGGTTACTGCTGGGACAGCTCAGAAGAAATAGTACTTATTATTTATCAGGACCCAGATTTGGAGGCCTGTTCCTCAGTAGCTCTTAAAATAGAACAATATATGGACAGAGCACAAATGACTTTCACTAAGAAAGCAAGATCAAGTAATAAGAATATAAGATTCATTTATAAAAAATGACATAGGGCTGTTCAAACAATGTAGAGATACAAAAGTTCTAAACCCAAAGGCAAGATCTATGAGAAGAAGGCTAAAAAAAAGTAAACTTCAACTTCATTTAACTATAATAGCTATAATAGCTGCCTATAATGACAGCTTTACATTAGCAAAGTCAAGAGAGTAAAAAAACAGGCATAGAAATGAAAACAAAAATACTTTCAAGAGATGAGAAAAATCTTATTGCACAGAAAAGCTATATATTAATAAAATGTCTCCTAAGTACTGTACAGAATTGCAAATAGAACAGAAAACAGGACTGTTACAAAGAAAGTGATGTGATCTCTCTGGGTAGATGCAGATAGTACGATTTGTATATAGAGAACTAAGGACTGAACCTTCCTCTGGCTAGTATCTTCTGATTAATGCATTTGTATTATAATTTAGCAATTTTTGAATTTCATTTTTGACTGGGTATGTATTGCAGAACATCTTGAATACATGGGTTAACACAGAGAGTAACATAAAGATAAGCTCACTGTAGCCTTTTGCTGGGACAACTCTCGGTTGGATGGAAAGCTTGAAGGTCCCAGGATCTATTCTCTCTGATGCAAAGATAAGCTGTTATTTCACTCAGGAATTTTAAAAATAATTTCATTTCCTTCTTTAAATGTGATTTATTTATTCCTTTTTTCCCCATGCTTTTTATGGGAAAGATGCTGAAGACAATTACATAGGAATATATACATTAGTACATTCATATGCTTTTAGACTGCTTTACATAACAGATTGTAGCATAAGACAAGGGTTCCGCTATTTACTAGCATTCTTAACGCTGCGGTAGTAGGTGTATTTCGATTTCATTTAATTTGAAAGGGGTACTGTGGTTAATAACAAACGCAACACCAAGGCAGTGTCATGCAGTATCTTCTGTGTTCCCAGTCCTTACAGAACAATACGTCACTCTGAAGTAGCTTACCCTGCAACCTGTCGGCTAAAGGTTTTAAGACCTTATTTCCATGTTTAATACTTCTCATTTCCCAGCCCTCGGAATTCAAGTGCCTGGGTAAAGCCTAAGCACATCCACAGTTGATGCAAACTGTCGCAGCCTCGTTGCAGCCGCTCCCTTCTGACAATCTAAACCAGCTAAGAGACCTATTCCTGCATCTCTCTGTCCCCCATCTGATCATTTATTTTACTTCTACCTTGCATGCAGCCCAATACCTTTGCCAGTAGTGCAGGAGCTGTGAAGACTACCGTGTGTTACAGAGATAGAATCCAAACCCTCGTTATCACGTGTCACTGCCCTCCCTGCTCACCTGTCGTGGGAAAATTTTAGCTGCTGGGTTTGCTGTTCATGTGCATTAATCAGCAGTTTTTTCAGTAGTTCACACTGTTGGTTCAAGTGTAAATCACGGATTTCTTGCTCTTCAGCACTGTGCGTATTGATCATCTCAGACCACTCTTTAGTGTGCTGTGCCACAATCTCTTTGACCTGCAGAGAAAAAACAGCTGTTTCACCAGTAGTTCTCAGGGTGGTTGTAACATCAATTATGCCAAAGATAACGCAAAGACAATCATAAAAAAGGATTATACAGAATGCAGATAAATTGTGAAAATGAAGTTACCCAAATTAAATTGCTTCATAGAGTAACAAAGACACTGAGGACGCTACAGTGCGTTAGAGAAACAGATGTAAAACAACCTCTACTACTAGGACTTTATTATCTAAAGTATCCTGAATAAATTGATTACATATATGCTCCTGACTATACTAACGTTATTTTAAAACCTTCTCTAACACTGAGTTCATATGGAATGGCTTGATGTTCTTAGTTGCCAGGAAAAAATATATATTCAGAAATACAGAAATTAGCAATGGAAAAAAATCTAGTGAGTGGGATTTCTCTGAGGGCTTAAATACACTCTTTGATTTTGTGCAGGCAGTTTTACAAACACAGTCAGTTTACAGAGACATTCACTACTGAATACAACCTGAATCTGAAGCTAGGCTACATATCTTTGTTTTATATTCATGAAGTCAGCAGGAAGTCTGACAAGTATTCTTCTCTTACTTATCTCCCAGGACTCACAAGAATAATGAGATTAAAGTTTTGGAAAGTTCCCAAGAGACAATGCAAAGAAATCTAAATTACTAGAGTTATTATTATAATAATATATTGCACTCAATGATTCAGAAAAGAAGCTAATAGAAAGATATATTTTATTATCCTTTAATAATTATCGTTGGGTATTTTGACAAGCTACCCTACTTTTCCATAAGTGGTATACAAAATGCATCTCACAAGAAAATAAACCTATTTTCAGGCAGTCATTTCCAGTGCTACTATGGTAACTAATAGCATTTGGACCGTCTTCTGTGAAAGCTAAACCTAATTCTTCAAACCAAAATTGCCACCATACTGCTCAGAAAGGGAGTGACCGATGCCAGTATTTCAAGCGTGGGCCCACAGCAGCTCTGCACAACGCAGAGTGCACCCTCCTATGCACGCTGATGATGGTGAAAAAAAAAAAAAAGGGCTTGAAAAGCAACAGTCCCCATTCTGCCCTGGAGAAGCTCCTCTGAAGGTCCTGCTCCAGCAAGGGCACGTTGCATAATAAAGCTGCATTCCTAATGGGGGAAAAAGGGGTATAATTTGCTCACAGATCATGGTGACTATTGCTACCTGAAAGCTGGACTTGCATTTAATTATAACTGAATAGATGTCCCATATCAAAACAGCTACCACCTGAGGCAGCAGCAGTCAGTGTAGAGCCACTGGGGATTTCCGTAGCTGTCAGAAAATAACAGAAGCGTTCTGAGGCAGGAGCTTGGTAAGACTAGTATAGACCTAATCCACCAGGGTATTTAAGTGCGTCCATGTACCCCCAGCAAAATGAGTCTTGCTTCATTTTCTGCATATGGGTAAGTGTACTACTAAATGAGGGCCTACATCTAGGAAGCGATGTGTACGCTGAAGCATGTGAAACGGCTAGCGGGAGTACTGTCTTTAATAAGAAGTTCCTAAGGCAGTACTGCCTTCAGGCCAGAAAAAATATGAGGATTCAGTTTTAAAAGGGGGTCAAAATAAATGCTTGCAAGTCAGCACGGAGCAGATATTCATGTTTTTTTCAGATGGAAGTTTTTGAAAGGTTGAGGTGCCAGCCCACCTCTGGCACCTACCTCTGGCACTTAAGGGCTAAGTTTAGCCTAAGCTGCCTACATTGCTGATGAGAAAAAGCAGGCAGTTTCAAAGCAGGATTTATCTCACCAAAGAGCAGAATGCTCTCTGGAGATGCCTCTCTAATATCTACAGTGCCTCAAGTCAGTTAGGCTGTGTGCGCCTCCTCTCAGCGCTGACCGCACCTGGCTTATGCAGCCCCCAAGGAGGCTAGAGTGGATGGACTTCAACAGAACTAAAAGCAAGCCATTGCTGAAGTCTTTGCGAAAACTTATTTTATTTATTTATTTATTTATTTATTTAAATGCAGAGTCGCCAGATGCGATCCCCTCATCACATGGAGAAAAAAGATACAGGCAGATCCAAAGTCCTGAGTAACTGGGTATAATTGGGATCATAGAAGCAAGGGGAGCATATCCTGAGAAAGCTTCTGTGGTCACAACGTTAGAAAGCATTCAAGTTTTAAAAAAGATGACTGCTACTGTGAGACACAGCAAGCAGGCAGACCCAGAAGTGAATCACATTTATGTGCCGCACATCCTTACGCAGGAGCCAACGCATGGTTCCTTACACATACTTGTGATTCAAATCGTCTTTCTGCAGAGAGTGCTCTGACCGGCCTCTGCCCCTCCTCAGAAGTCAGAAAACTTGTCAGGGGAACTGTGACAGAGCGGGCCACAGATTCTCCTCCGTTGCGTGCTGCCGTGAGAGAAAAAGACGATTCCTTTGTTTTTAAATACCCTACAAGCAACAAGTTGCATTCTGGGTACAGTAAGATATAACCTGATGAGAAGGATATAAAGGATTTGCCAAACAACACTTACAAGGTGTGAAACCTCCGCTCTGACTCACATTCAGATGACCTTAGAACTCAAGACCATTAAGTCATCTGAAACCCAATTTTGCTGCAGATTTGTGATACACTTCAAAGTTCAGAAGTAGTAAATTGAATGTACATCCTTTCTTTTCTACAATTCATTAGCATCATATTTAAGATGACTACTTCAACTGCACTGGGCTGTGCTCCTGTCCTACTTTTCACTGCTAAGGTAGTGTTTCTCACCCAGAAGAATATGAAAAATTACCATTAGCTAACTCTCTCTTTCCTGTTATACAGACTGTGTTTGCAGGCCTGTCCTTTCATCTGTTCCAGCAGGCCTAGGAGACTAATTAAAAACTTGCATTTGCATAGCATATATGCTATATATTTGTCTAGTCACTGTGTTCATTTAGGGATAATCTTTGAAGCAATCTTTCTTCTTTTCTTTTCATCCTCTTCTTGCTTGATGCTGGGACCTACTTCTCTAATTTAGGAGAGTCATTTGTGTCTTCTCAGATAACTGTGCGTAAAGTACACACTGGGACATTCAAACCTATGTAAAATATTTTATGCCAAACTTGAGGTGGAAGTCTCTTCATGAGAGGAAGACTTTGGTAGATGAAAAGGTCTCTTCAGAGCTGGAAGTATACATGCACATTGTGACACAAAGGTGCACTGAAGGACATGAGCTGTAATTAAAGGTGAATTATGGTACCATCTCATACTAAAATCAGTGGGCCAAATGCTGAGA
This sequence comes from Struthio camelus, assembly GCF_040807025.1. Classification (NCBI taxonomy): domain Eukaryota; kingdom Metazoa; phylum Chordata; class Aves; order Struthioniformes; family Struthionidae; genus Struthio; species Struthio camelus. The sequence continues at coordinate 129,527,295 of NC_090944.1, forward strand.
AATGCTGAACAACTCCACTAACTCAGTGTGGTGCATTCAGCATCCCAGAATTTCATCTGATTTAATTGCACCTCCCCTCATCTAGAATAAAAGTTAATTCCCCTATGGTCTGGAGCACTGGTTTTCAACCTGCTGCTTGCAGACCTCTGAATGATCTCTGGGACTAAGTCAAGAGGCCCACACACAGCAACTGAACAAAAGAAGTCTATGAGAATACTAAAATTGGTATGTAATGTGGAAAATTTTGACTGAACCACAGAGAGCAAGAGATTGAAAATCACTAACCTAGAGAAAAACACAGAGGTAGATGACTAGCAAAGAAGTAACCAGTGCACAGAGGCTTCGAATTTCAAAGGATCTTATCCTTTAGTCTCCTTTGGAAACGTCACCCTAAAGCCTGACATGGGAGTGGACAAAAATCAATCTTTTTTCCAGATACAGATTAAGGCAAGGTTTTAAGGCAAACAGTTTGAAAGCAGAATTTTAAGAAGAACACAGCTCAGAAACCGCATACATTTGTGGAGAGGGAAAACATGAGTCACATTTATTGGATGTGGAAGATTAATGAACACTTGCATGTCCTTTGTGTACAAATCACACATCTTAACTCTGGACTGTCAATGACGCAGGTGAGAAGTTGAGATCACAGTGAATAATTTCCTACACAATATAATTTGAAATGAGTTTTGGAGCTTATGTCTGGAGGATAGCTATCAGTGCTCCCTAAAGAGTTTATTTTACCAGGAAATGAATTAATTATTTTTTTAAGCAGATTTGCTTTTATTTAAGAAAACAGTTCTAGACTTTTCATAGCAGGAGACAGGGATATGAGAACACCCTAGGTTTTATTCCTGGGGGTTTTCCTAACTCTTTGGCTGAGCAGGCAGCAACAAGACAGAAACCTAGTTTAGAAAACCAGGATCTCCTTCACATGAAATAATAATACCGAAGAGTAAAATAAGAAGATTAGGTGAAGATGAGCTTGTTCTAGTCTCATGGATAGGGCTGCTTTGTCATCTCTCACTTTATTTTCTATACTTACCTGATTCCGTTCACCAGTTTGAGCTTTTACATTAAAATCTCCCACTTGCATAATGCCTTCAGTCTCCTGTACTCTTCTCCCTCCAAGTTATTTTATACCTGGCTGTGCCTTCGACTGTATCTGCCACTCTCTAGTTTGGATATCTTTCAGAAACGTAAGGCATGTCAAAGGGTGGTAGGTAAATCTAAAGAAAATATGAAGCAGGTGAGCACTGATCTGAGAGGGGTTTCAGTGGAAAAGCGACGGGCGCAGAGTCTTGCAGGCTGAGGAGGTTCCAACAGGAACTGGCGGGAAGACAGGCGCGCTTTGTGGGTGGGTAAGAGAGGGAGCGGCTCTGTGCAACTTGGTGGGATCCGTAAATCACAGCTTGAGAACAACTTGTTTAAAACAAACTGAGGTTGGGTCTCAGGGTACTGCTTTTCTCCAACTCTTTGGAGAAAACAGTGCACCTAATCCCTGAAGAAAAATATACTAGAAGTAAGAAGGCACTTGTCCAAGAGCAACTTGGATTCCTCCTCCCTTAAGAGAGAATCTGGCAAGCATTGTGAATGGTGACAATGATAGAAAATTGAAAAGATATTTCTTTTCATATATATATTGGGAACGTAATTAGCATCTCAATTTCATATAGCGTATTTTTGCCTCTTTGTCTTAGCTGAACTGATATAAATGACCAGTTTTGCTTCCTGAGACATGAATATGACACCTCCTCCAATAATTGTTAACAGGGGAGGAAACTGATGTTCCTTTTAAACTACTTTTTCAAGAAACACTTTTAGATACTGGATTACTCCCATTCTTTTCCACATGTTATCATCACTGAAAATCATTCATGCACTTCCAAGAAAATTAACTACCACTTGGGTCTCAAAATCTCTCTTTCAGATGTTGCATGTGTTAAAATTGGCTTGTTTGCTTACCTTAGATTTGTGATCCGATGTTAGCGTCTGAATTTTAATTTCAGTTTCTTTCTTCAATTCAAGACAATTACTTCCTCTAAAAAAAGCAAAATTGCAAATATGTGCCACAAGTTAAACATCTTCCCATCCATTCAGCTCTTACTAATTAAAATGTTAATCAAAGTTGAAGTGCTGCAGCGTATTGGAATGAAATTATTTCTTCTGGCAATTTATTCACAACTTACAAAATATTGTTGGATTAATGATCACTCAATTCAAACACCACACAATTAATTCTAGATTGGCCCTGCAATTATTCTGTTGCTGAGGATATGTCAGCATCTCCATTTATGGTGCTGGGTCCTTTTTTTAGGCTTAAAATACCTTGCCAAGAGAAACCAGCTTCAGCCTGAAAACTTACAGGCATATTCACGCTATGCTATGATTTTCTCTCTGTTTTAAAAGTCACATTTGCTACTTTTTAAATTTGAGGCATAGCGAAAGAAGTTGTTGATAGCTACTTCCCCGGGCAGTTTAGACATACTGAATACAAATGTTTATGAGAAGCGTTAAGTGCCCCTTTGTGAGAAAGCAAAAGTGAAGGGGCTGTAAAGAAGGGTACGTTATCACCCTTGCAGACTGGCCCATGTGGACAACTCCTAAGCCATTTGGTACCTCATCTGCCTTGAACAGTAGCAAATCCTGAAAACAGTCCTCACTCCTGCAAGAGGCTGAACGCAGCATGGCCTTTGCGCCCAGTGTTAATGGGGTTGAACGCAAGGTGCAGAGATTGTTCAGTGCAGGATGAAGGCCATAATCCCAAGTAACAAGCTGGTAAAATGGTCGTGGAGAGCTTATGCTGCAGCTCCCCTGACATGCCTGTGGGCCAGGAGATGGATGACTTCCACCCTTCCCCAACAGAATTTCCTTCACTAAACCCAATTACTTGGGCTGTGCACTGGGTAAGACGGATGCACAGCAAAACAATTCCTTTGCAGCAACAAGAGGAATTCCAAATACTGTCTCACTGTAGTCAATAAATCCTTGCAGGCTAACAAGCCCCATCTTTTACCAATCTTCTTGTTCCCTTTTTTGTAGTGAAGGATTTTTAGAATAGAATACAGGTTCACACAGGGGAAGAAGTCTTAGTCTTTTAGTTTGGAATAATGCAATATATTTAGTGGAGCGTATCTGAACAATGCTGTAATAGTGCAGGTATCAGATCAGTTCAGATGTCAGGCTATCCACTGATGTAAACTGGTGTAACTGTACTGAGAGGAGCTGCACTCATTTCATCACCTCAAGCTGGCTCTAATAAAGATGGTTATTGCTTGACTGCAGTAACATTAATCCATGCTAGCTCTAGAAAAGGAGATTTATGAAACTATAACACTTAGTTTAAATCCTATTTTAATATCAAAGCACTGCTAAACTTATGGAAATTAGCAGAAAGCTTTATCATCAAATGTTAACAGGAAAGCCCTTGCTGAAAATACTAGTGTGATGTGCCTTGCCTTCCCACGGGCCACTACGAGGATTAGTCTTTTTTTTTTTTTCTGGTCATAGCAAGAAAATTTCTGTAGAGATTTTTAATACTTATTTGACACTTTGAAAGTAACATAAAGCCATAGAGACAGGTTCTGACCACAGTTACATCTGCCTGAAAAAGAAATAGTTGCAAAGAAGGTATTTGCGGATTTGCATGCACGTACCTGAGATCAGAGTCTGGCTATGATTTATATATGATGACTTGAAACACACTGTGAATGCGACCGCTCCTGAGGTGACTTAGACACATTTTATCCTAGACTGGTCTAATTAAAAACCCTACCAATCTTTCCCAAATCCCAGTGATCAGAACGACCAGCTGATCCCTTCTCTGGAAATGCAGCTTTCCTTGTGTCAGAAGGAAACTTTGAGATAGGCTAGGCATAACCAGAATTGTCCACAACTGCAGTGCCAAAGTTAGCTCAGGTTTAAACTGTCGAGTTGCATTTGGGAACAAACACCTAAGAATAGCCCAAACAATGTCACATGTCCACACAAACACACACACACACACATTTACACTTTAATTCCTGGACAGCCCTGATAAATCAGAAGTATCTTTGTGAGCCCCTCAACTCCATTTCAGAGTGGGAACACGGGTGTGCATATTCCCATAAGCCTCTATGAGATTTACGAGCATGTGCAGCAACACTTGAAGTGTACAACAGAAATAGCACAGGGAGCAAAATGCTGTCCATCTGTCAGTGAATTAGTATGTGATTAAAAATTTTACTTTTCCGAACGTTACACGAGCGACATTTGTCACACCATGTGGCAGAAATGCACCACAAAAAGCTGCACAACATTATCAGAAAAGACACTTATCCAAAAGGCCTTTTTGAGGAAGTATTTGACAATTTCAATACAAATGCCTTAAAGACATATTTTACATTTGCTTTTACAGCTTTTATTGCTCGTAAAGGTTCCAAAGTGACAGCCAAGGAAACGGAGTATGTTCGGTTTTAACTGAACCCTAGGCCCCTTATTTAGCAATTCATTTCTGCTCAACAAAGTGCTTAAGTCTCAACCAGTGTGCTCACATATAAGTATGTCCTTAAACACACTGCACAGTCGGGGTGAAGTGCTTAAGTACCTTGCTGAACGGAGTTTCAGGGCAGCATACATAGCGGACTCTGAAGGAAATGCTTAAAATATTTTGAGAAGTAATTAAAAAGTGCTTCTACAGAAAGGCTGTACTGATCGGTTAATTAGACACCAATAGTCATTTTCACTTGTATCACTGAAAAGCCATCAGATGACTGATGGCTCTGGAGTCAATGGAAAATACGGCGTCAGGCTGAGGAACAAGTTGATCGTTGTATATTTTATCTGCTGCTAGAGCAATAATTTCAAACTTGTTTCCTTTCTTAACTTTTTCCGATAATCTGAAATTATCATAAAGCCTTTGGAGTCCATGAGAAAGGGTTAAAAAAAATTAAGGGAAGACACTACAAGCAGCAAATGAAATGATGTGAAACTGGGAATCAGATCAACTATCTTTATACTTGTTGCATTCTGGGGTTATTCTGGTACGCACTGTGACACAAGGCTTTCCACTTTTTACTGAACAGGGATAGCCATTACCATCTTAATTCTCTGACATACCTTCATCTGCTGCTTTGCCAAGACAAGCAGAGGTGCTGGTCTCTTCTCAGGCCAACAGGAATATCGATTCATGAGTCTTCTGCTATGAGATTCTTAAAGAGCAGAGCACTGGGAAGCTTTTCTCCCCGGAAGATAATTATGGTACAGTGTCCAGGGCTCATTTTGCTGCCACTATAGCAAATACTCTGGCTTTAATCATAAATCCAGCTCTCTACTGCCACATCAATAACTCTCTGCTGTGTTATATTCAATGGAAATTGAACCCAAGCCAAATGAAATTAATTTGTCCTGTAGTTGATCCCTCTCTGTTTGGAGAGCTAGTAATTTTCTGGAGGGAAGTTCTCAGATTAGAAGTATCTGAGTGCTCATGGCTATCCTTTCTTGAGGAAAAAAAAACCCACAGGTTTTTAAAGAGTTTGTGTGACCTTTCATAATTTAATGGGGTAAGCCTTACCTGGCTTACTTCAGACAGTTCTATTTCTGTTCTATCATGAGTTTCTAACACGCACAACCAATTATTAAAAAACAGCCATTCCAAATCATTCATAAAGCGAATGAAGTATTTATGGAATAATCCAATATCAAAAAGGAATCTATGTTCAGTATCAGTGAGTGATTGTGTTGCCAGTTGTTGTTGCCAGTTGTTGTGGCCAGACGCTAACAATACGCAATTAAGGCTAACTACTAAAACTAAATAAAGCAATTCCTGCATTAGGTCACAGGCTACATAGTATAAACTGCTGTCTCAAGGAAACGCCAAAGGGTGAAGGGGAGAAACTGCTGCCAGATGCAACTAGGCAACAGTAAATCCTGCTACATAACGCTAAATGGGACTGTAAATGGGAGACGTTACTGAAGTCATCGGTATGTTCCAGGAATATTTCTGGGACGATTAAGAGATACACACAGGTAATGGCCCAGGTCTTTAGCTTGTGCAAACCAAAGCAGCCTCAGTGAAGGCAAAGGAGTAATAGTGATTTATCTCAGCTGAGGATCTGAAGAAGTTTTTGTGTTATAAAGAACTTCATGTTGACAACATGGCAAAACTCCATTATTCTAAAACATGCATGATTTAGAAGCTGTATTCTTCCCAAGATCAAATCACTGCCTTTAGAGCTATCAAGGATCTGAGTCTGCTCTCACTAAGCACAACAGTAACATTCCCTAGGGAATGCAGTGAGACCAGATCAGACTACAGAAATAAGCATTTCAGGCAACTCCTCTGCTTTTATGTTTCATACATTCAGATAGTGTAAGACTGGAGAAAGGCAAAGTGAGTACAACATTAACGGCCCACGGCTAGAGCCTGCAAGCAGCTCAAACTCAGTCTAATATAGAATACCGGTTCAAGCTGCAGTTACGTTTCATCTGAATGACCTTTCTATGAATGCTTATTCCAGACTGCAAAAGCATAAAATCTATTTTGAGTCTAAAAAAAAAATTTTTAAAACATATCTTACCCCTTCTTCTTGATTGCCTTCTCTAATATTTTCTCGTAAGATACCTTTTCTTTATCATACTGTGCCACTATTTTGTCAATTTGTGTGCAGTGCAACTTCTGCATAGCGCTGTGCTCCTGGAAAACAGTAGGACCTTACAATTAGGTTGCTAGATTTTTTGTTTAGTTTTCTTACAGCGTAAAAATATAAGTGTATGAACAGATAACTTTGACAATGGAATTTAATCTGGTTTAGTCATCTGGTACCTAAGGTTCTAGATATTTTACCATAATTGCTAAAGCATTCTCCTTAGTTTAGATTTTCATGAAAATTTGTGGTTGATCTTAAAAATATGGTATCTGGTGACCTTAAAACAAAAGAATGATGGGGGAAAAAAAACACCAACTGTTACTACCTACTCAACTTGTGATTTTTTTTTTTTTTACTTTACACTTAAATGTAGATTTATTCAAAAAAAAAAAATCACATTTACACGTTCAGATTATACCAGAGAAAGTTTCTGAACCTAGAGGGGAACAAAGCTCATCCCAACCCCCTTCCTCTACATATCTCATACCAAATACAGTGCTAGCTCTTTGGCCACTGCAAATCTAGAAGCTCCAAGCCAATAAAATAGCTAAAAATCCTTAACATCATTAACAACTGACAGTCTGAATATCTGGCACTTGACCTCTAATGACTTGGAATCTTATCATAAGAAATTCCATCATGTTGCAGAGCATCTCCCTTTGCAAGAGATATTAAGCTGTAAAAGATCACTTTCAACTACATATATGTACTGTTGCAAATAACCATTGGCCTTTTTCTTTCCAAGCAATACAACATATGCTGACAAACTGGACGTAAAGGCCTACCTGTGCAGTATTTCACATCAGTGCAAGCCTGCTGTCATTACTATAGTTACACGCTTTACATTGGGGAAGTGGCAGAGGAGACTGACTATGGAAGGGGAGGAAAAAACTCTCCTTGTGAGGAAAAGATGAATTATGAATGCACGTTAGGCACTTGGGTCTAACATACAGATAGATAGTTCCTTCCCATTACCGGACTGTACCAGAAATTACACTCCCCAGCTAGTGCTTCCATGTAGACTTCATTATCGAACTTGACTTCATATTCTCCTTTATCAGGAAAGCTGCTCACAACGATGCAAATATTTAACTACCACTGAGAACGCTAAATATTGAATTTACATTATAATAGAAAAAATGTGAATTAACAAACAATAACTATTTTATTAATATCCCGTTTTTCATCATTTTACGTAATTGTGACAAAAGCCTCATATTAATTATTACGGCTTCTAACCAGGACTTTATCTCTATTTTGTTTTATAGCTCATTTTGAATCTATGCTACCCATTCTATTCTAGCGCTCTTTGTTATTATTTTCTATGCACCTGTGTCTGCCTTATCACCATTTCTTCCTCTAAAATACTAATTAAAGACTGTTACAGCCACTTTTACCAAAACACTAATACAAATGTTGCAATGCCTTTTAAAATCTAGCATTAGGATGTACCCTAGGATTCAAACATCTGCTAAGGTTCCTCCAGGGAACACTACAGCTTCCGAATTTTGTATTTAGAATCACAAACTGAACTTTCTGCTCTATAGAGGATTTAAAGGGAAACAAATAGGTTCCATCAACCCCAGACATACGCCAGCTTCATCAGGGAGTATCTACACTGATTAACCACGTAGGAGAAAATATGGACAGTGAAAAGAATGACGCAAGCTTGACAGCACTAGGCAGCCACAGGTGAACTGACTGATAGTATCTAATTGCTCACACCATGTACTCGCCCCCAGATGAACAGAACAACACAATTCGTAGCCCAATTACTGCAAAGCGTGAGCCATCTGTGCGCTTACGTGGCACTTCTGGATAATCTTAGAGGAGACATCACTTAAAGCTAGAGTACCTGTTTTTACCTCAGCACAGCCATGACTTAAGCCCCATCTCTGTATCACAAGCCTAAGCCTGCTGTAACCTTCTGCAGAGACTCACCTCTGCTGCCCCTGCTCATAGACAACTCCTGATCTTATATGTGAAACAGATATACTGTGGCCCCCCCCACTCCATCCCCGATTCATCTCCCCATCTCATTCACGACAACACTTATCTGTTTGAGCATATGTATAAACAGAGCCGAAAGAGGAAGATGTGCTACTGTCAACCACTGAATGATAGGTACAAAGAGTCCTTGGAGTCAAGACCCGAGTATCAGAGATTCCTTGAGCTACATGACCTCCAAACTCTGGAATACACATTAAAACAGCTTAGTTGATATAAGTTTGATTTTCTGTCTATGCTCAAAGGAAAATTCATTGCAGCTAGCTGTTGCATCCAAAACTTCTGTAACAATTCTGAGAAATACTGGTGGTTTGACAACATCTTAAAACTCTCTTTCTCAGGATAATTTGTTTTCAGATGCAAACAAGTTGCAGATGGAAAAATGGTCTACATTGATTCACAATGTGTTCACAAATAAAGCTCTCCACAGCTAGATCTCTGGTTCACATTGCCTTAATTCCACTGAATTTCAATTTGCAATTTGAATTCATCCCTATTTTTGACACAAACATATTCAGAAATAACATGATAATGCTCATAATCCACACTGAAGCCACAGTTCATCTGGGGCTCTGGAAGGCCAAACAACTGAGATAATAAGACCCAAATCACAGCAAGACTATCCAGGAGAAAAAGCAGAAAACCATATATAGTTCCATTAAAAGGAAGAATCCTCCCCAATTTATTATTATATTATTAATTATAATAAATATTATTATTATTATATACTGTTAAAGACAACAGGAAATAAGCTCTTATGATACAAATTGTTACTCCAACGTGAATTCCCTAAAATAAGACAAATACTCCCACACACAACTGTGTATTTCTCATGGTATCATGAAAGATGTCTGCGTTAACTTCCCATTCCTTGGCCTTTTCCCCATGTTCTTTGCAGTGATGGCAAACACATTTTTTTCCCCATGGTGACCTGTCTCACTCTCACTTTATCATGCCCTGTTAGGTGAAACTGGTTCACCCGGCAAGTGAATGGGCCAAGGGTTTGATCATGTGCTGTGCTGGCAAGAGCAATCACCTGTTCCTTACTGATCCCAAGGCAAAACAGCAACACCATCCTTCCTCAATCAGACTCACCTTTTCAAGGGCTACAAGAGGTTTTCTTGTGGCCTGAAGAATATTCACGCTCCTGGTTTCTGCACCCTTCCTCCTCATCCAGGCCACAAACTAAGCAGAAGATTTGGTTCGAAAACTGAGTCAGAGGCAACAGCTATGTTACAGCATTGAACTGGTTCTTCTGAAACAGAGAACCTATACTCACATACTTACTCTAAAACTGAAGTTGGTGTGAAATACTGATACTCTCCAGGATTCACTACAGATTGTCCTGCTTTTCATTTCTACTTGCTCTATTATTCCCTTACAACCTCTCCCTATTTACCAGTAAGTTTTCTTTAAAAACAATATTTGCAAAAAAAGTCTTTGCAGATCTTTATATGTGTACCTTTTACACGACTCTCAATCCTGAGTGAAATTTCAGCTCTTCACTATTCATGGACTTTGTGAAATCCAGAATTATGTGGTTTTCAGCAAAGCCACTAATCTGACATTAGGAAATGGACAAATCTAATTTTATGAGTCACAGAATGGTGCCTAGTAATGACCAGGCTAAGAACAGTGGTCTCTGCCAATCTAATGATCCATCCCTTTATTCTACTTAGACTAGATGTCTTATTTTTCCCATGTGAAATTGCAAAAACGAACACTGAAGACTGTCCTTTCTGCTGTCCAGACATCCTGTATAAAAAGTAACTGCTGCTAGGCTTTTCAGAGTACAATGCTCTGTATGTGTATGGTGTGTGTGTGTGTGTGTGTGCGCGCCTAGATTTCTTTGAATGTTCTCTCTCTTTCTTTTCTTTTCTTCTGTTCAGGGTTTTGGCCACTTTGACACCAACAACACGATACAATTTATTCTCCTAACAACCCTCTAAATATAATTATTGTTTTTCCTGCATGGCATAGCTTCTTTCAACTGTAATACCCTGTACACACAAGCACACACATAGCCGCACTAGCACACACAGCCACACACGCTACACAGAATGACTTCATATTATGCTGGTTTTGTTATTAATTAAGGCATTTGAAGAGAAGATTTAGAAATGTTTAAGTCAGTGATTATTCACATTTAAAATTTGAGAAATATTGCTACTGAGGCATTTCTAAGCACTGTGAAGTATAAAACAAACATGACCCCTGATGTGCAGGAGAGGGGTAACTGATTAATACTTGTTGAAGGGAAGGGTTTAAGCTCCTTTCTGTACCAGCTGTACTATGCTTCTCCTGTACTCCTCACACTGAGATGGCAAAATGACCAAGGAATTACACCACATGGACCCAGCTAATAGAACCACTTTTCCAAAAGCCCTAGTTGACCAGGATGCAGTGAAATCACTGGGCTAACAACCTCTTAGGTACATTGGACAAATTTTCCCACTAGGCCTTCTGCTTTGGAAGGTTGTACATCTTTCCTAACTGCACCAGGGGCACCGACTCTGTACCACCGGCAGAGCAGATGAATTCCTGGTATTTGATCTGGAAATGCAATGTCTGTAACAGTCACGCACCTTGATGAAACACAGACTCAGGATATCACGTGCCTTGTTGCTACACAGCAACCAACCTCTGCAAATGAATGTCTCAGTGGAGCTGCTAACGCTTCCCTGCTCCCAGTGGATGCTGTAAGTAATGGGCAACCTTTCTGCCACCACCTTCCCCAGCTCGCTCTGCACACAGCTACCGGATCAGCTCCTACACTGCTTAGATCAGAGCTCCTTCCTCCCTGACCTGCTTTCTCTCCCACCCTTGCATGCCCACCCCTACTCCTCAGTCTGTCTCCAGCCCCTCTCTTTCCACCCCTGGCTTTCTGATAGCTGAGCGTTTTTATAATTTATACTGTCCACCTTTAATCCTCTTCCCCTTTCACCACTTGAACTCAGAGGTCTCACAAAATCAGCTCTATCTCTGTGTGCTCCCTCCCTTGCCCTCTCATCCTGCTTCCTCCCTCCCAAAATGTCCATCAGGAGCTCATCACCCTCTGCTCTGCCTGGTGTCCTCTCATCCCCACCAGCTCAAGCTGAAAGTTACAGTTGGCATGTGGTGGCCAGAGAGGAGAGGGAGAGACAAGGAAGCATTCTGGACTCTGCTCCCTCCACTGAAATATCTGCCCACGTCCCTTTCCACCTGGCCTTTGCGACCCAGCACGGCACACAGGGTGCAGGCACTGTGTCTGGCCGGCCCAGGGGTGCTCCCCAGCCTCCAGCATCCACTGGTTTAGGGCAGTGGGAAACTCTTTCTCAGAAGCTTCTGATACAGGAAAGATGTTAGACAGTGACACGGCCACGACACTCTGAAGGCTGGACACAGCAGTCCTCTCAGCACCTCCGCGAACCTTTTCTAAAACAAGCCCAAGCTCCACACTTTCATCATACTTCTGTACTCTGCAGTAACAAGGAATAACAAGATAACTCTTGGCCAAAATGTAGTTGACTCATTCCGTGTGAAGGCAACAGGGATGTTGTTAGATGCCAGGCTTCCCCTGGATTGCTGAAGCCCAGGATTGGGCTTCATCTCTTGTTCTTTCAAAGCCAGGGATTCATTTCACATAATGTATTTTCCAAGGCCAACTTCAGACGCAAAATGTTTGGACTTATTTTCCTTAAACAACACAAACAATTCCCTTCTGTTTACTTATTCCTCCAGATCTCAAGGCTGTCCATGGCTAAATGTTTCAAAGAGCCAAGCTATTTCTGGAAGGAACTTCTAAGTTCAGTTTGCCTAATGCACAGACTTTCTTGAGCTCATCACAGATGACTGACTGCATAGCTCTCCTGCTCCCTCCTAGATGATAAAATGCTTTAGAAGAAGTGATGAGTACATTGAGCACTTTCCTAAGATCATCTGTAAACTAATATGGCCAAACTCTTCAGATTATCTCCAAACTCAGGAAGTTGCCCCTACTGGAACCTTTAGCAAGGCATGCTCTAGACAAGCGTTTTCCTGTTAGTACAGACTTGCACTCACTCAGCATGTACTTGAAGCTAGCAGAACACAGGCTGGCTCAGACCTAAAATAGATGTGCTTGAGCTAACGGCAAAAGCCCTTCTGAGTGCCCAGTATCTTCAGATTGTCTGGTAATTTTCCCTCAGGTTAGAGGAAGTAAGTGTAAGTCTGAACAGATGTATCATTTTTTAACATTAGCAAAAGCATAGTCTTCACTGAGATATCCCTACACCACTGGGGGTCAAATATATCAGGGATACGTATTACTGAGTATAGACCCTGGTAGAACTTTCATTTCCAAAAGTTGCTACAGCTGATTGGGGGATGCTGTCCAGTGAGAGAGAAAGTAGTCTTTAAAAATGAGAAGCCTCCTAAAAGATCAGTCCCATACAGGCCTAGAAGCTGTCCATGACACACTGATTCAGTTAAGAACAACCTATACATGTAAGCTATTCTCAGTGCCCCATCATTATGGGACAGAAGTACTATTTTTGTCTTTGATGAAAGACTTTCTTTCGAGCATAGGCTTTGCATACAGCTCTAAAACAGAGAAATCACTGATTTTCCTTCTGCATAGAGTCAGTAAGGAGTCTAAAATTCAGCTATTTAATTTTCTTACACTACTTTGAATATGAACAGCCCCATGGAAGAAGTGCTGACTATTGAAACAATTTCTTTATACTCCATTGCACAGACACACAGTCCCAAACCAAACAATAGTCATGCAAATAAACACAAAGACTGATATAAAAAAAGCACAGGCAACTTATCGGGTCAAATCTGCAATGAAAATGACCCCCATGACAAGAAATTCTAGTGCTTCAAAGAAAACGAGAAAATAAATGCCCACAGAGCCCAGAATGGATAGTATGGGTTGCCAAATGGGGTGAAATTCAGAACTTGGATATTTTCTTCACTTGTCATATCTCTTTTGGTAACAAGAGTAATGGTTTCCTAATGATTAAGGGAAGGCACAAATTGGTGGTAATTTTTCTAATGTAGTTTCTAATATTTGTGATAGTGTCTCATTTGGGACATCACTGCCAACAGTATCAAGCAAAAGGCTAACTATAATGGGGTAATATATACCTAAGTGAGGAGGAACACGGCCCCTCATTTTTCAGTTACGCGTTCAATTTCCATCTGGCAATTCTGCAGTTTCTCTAGCGCCTGCCTTTGATGCAGCACCCTTTCACATCATTATGCCGTTTCCCAGCTGCCTGTTAATATGTCATGCAACAAGGAGCTAGAGAAAATCATTATCTGGAAACGGTGAGCTCTGATGTGTATATGGGTCAAATAAAAGCACACTGGAACTTGGGGAGACATACAAACAGTTGCTACACAGAAAATTTGCTTACTGGAGCGTGTTTCAGCACACTCAATATACATATGCCCTCCTTGCTGGTCCAACCACTGTTCCTTAGTTTTTCCATTCACGTTAATTAAGAGCTGTCTGTGCTACTAAGCGCTGTACTTTTTTCTATTAGCATTTTGCTCGGAGAGCTCTAATGATCATACCTTGGCATGTTTCTTCTTTAAGGCATTCAGCTCTTTCTGCTGTTTCTTTAAATGCTTTATGTAGGCCTAGAAAAAGAGGAGTTGGATCAATTTTTCTGTGGATGGATTGACTTGCAACCAGATAAAATCCTGGCTATTGAAAACAAATAATTAGAAATACGTGTTGAAAAGCTTGTGTCCATACTTACCTTCATTTGCTTTAAATCTTCTATCTTCACTTGAGGAATAAGGTCTATACCTAGGAAGGTATTGGAAGAGTTTATCTAAAACTTCATACATACTAGCATATGCCATACTTTTTTATTTTGAACTTTACCAGGGAAACCTACGTTTAAGTTAGATATTAATTAATGTTTTTCATAAAATAAAAAAGAAAATCTCAAATTAATAAAACAGTATTAACCACGATATAGCTAAGATACGGTCAATTTCCTTTTCAAATGCATTGCTCAGTCGTCTTGTGAGAAAAGAAATGAATCAATGAGTATGTTCTCATCTCTTACTGCTCTGCACTTACGTGTCAAACACAGCAAACTAAGAATTGAAAAAGCTCATTTTCTGAAAACAAAGCAGACCATTTACACACTTTAAAATTTAATCACGCAAACTTCAAAATTTTGGTATATAGCTGGAGATTAAGCTGGGACCACTAATCTCAAGGGGAATGTTTCTTAGATAAAGTTCTAAATAACTACATAAAGGGTTAACGAAGGCTAGATACACTTATTCTCCTTAATTTGAAACACAGAAGTTATGGGACTGAAAATTTACCTGCAGCCTGCATGTTAATGGCGGTAAATTGGCATTTTGGTTAATACTAGGGTATGAGAAAAGGAGCAACGGCACAGTTCAAGATTAAAGGAGAATTGAAAATGGAGGAGAAACAAAAAAAAAAGCCATAAGAAGTAGAAATTCTAATGAAAATGAACTACAAGAAAAAAAACCTATTATACAGTACTATTTAGATGAATGCAAATATTTTTTTATCACCTTAACTACAGTGCAAATGAAAAACAGAATCTCATGTCATCTTTATGTTTTAATAAATATTTTGTGATATATTACAGTTTTTTATCACTACTAAGCACATCCTATGTTATCATGAATAAAAATGTCAATACAATGTCATGAGGGATATAATGTATAGGGTTTTTCTGAGTTTTTACACAAAAAATGTTACGTTATTCATAAATACACTGCAAGTGTATTTAGTTAACTGTTGTTAGTAGTTCCTGTGGACTATGAGATCTCTCCTGCCTTGCAAAGGATTGTTTACCTTTAAGATGAATTCAACTGGAAAATATTCAGATACTGTAAAGGGAGAGTAAGGCAATTTCCTTAGGGAACAAAACTTTTTTTATTTTTTTTAGAAGCGTAAGCGTCTGCTCAAGTATATATTACTACCATTAGCCTAGAACATGAAACTGAAACTGATTCAGGCACAGATAAATATAGAGGCTGAAGATTTCAAAAACACAATTTGGAAATCAATCACTCCACTATTATTGAAAGTCAGGTAGAGAATAAAAACAATTCATGTGCATTTGAAAATCTCCCCCAGATATCCTATCTTGCTGGTCACGTAATTTCTAACGACAAGGTGAGTTGCATACTTTAACACTGGTAGAATTACTCAGATCTTAAATGAGCATACAGATCAATATAAACCAAGGACGGTTACATGGGATATAAAGGTGACCACCTCTATTTCAATATGAGAGAATATGGATGAAAACTGGCTGCAGAAAAGAATGTGTAAGTACTGAAATCTTAGTTTAAGAAACAGTGCTGCATCAACTGTGCTGTGCTCTAAACACAAACTTCCTCAGGCTATTATTTTAAAGTGCAGATTCATTTATGTGGTAAACCAGGTTTGACTCCATGCTAACCAAGAAATTAGATGCCGTCCCCAACAAATATCATACCTAATTAATGCCAGGAAGACTAATTTTTGTGCATCTTGGTCACGATGCATGAAATATTAGAACAGCTGACTGCATAAAATAATCCGGGTTTTATGCCAGGGAGAACTTTGAAGCAGTTCAAGTGCCACATACAACCTGTTCTATTGCCAAAAATTACTCAAGAGAAATGGCATTTTGTTTCTCAAGAGGTCTCTTTACATGTGTGTATCCAGCCATGTCAGCTTAAGTTTAAGAACAAAAGCAGTTAGTACTCCTTTTCATTCCTATTAATCCCTTTGGGCCAAGGTGGATTCTAATTCTTGTAGGTCACGGACAGAAATATTTATTGCGCTCATTCAGTTGTACAAATTCATTTTTTCACTGATTCATCATGACCTGTGATGATCTGTGAGAAACAAATAATCCCATTTGACTCTGTGAGATGATTCTGTAGAGTCAGTAGTTAGAAAAAATATTTATTTACTCATAAGCGAACACATTTCATATGGATACCTTCGACAATAAACATGCCATTTCCATAATCACTATTCAGAGTAAAACCACACACTGAAATCCAGTGAATTCTAAATACCTTTAATTACTTAAATCTGCAATTCTGCCAAGGGATTTGTGGAGGAAAAAAAAGGCAGAAGAGTTTTTGTGGAGTATACCAGAAAACAGTCATTCCTATGGGCCTGGCTCCAGTAAGCCTTTAGTAGACCTCTGCTCCCAGAGTCCCACAGGTTGCTACTATTAGCAGTAGTTATACAGCTACACAAAGAGGTCACTTAGGAAAATAAAGCCATGTCGGCTTTATGTAGCCATTTTGGTAATACAGGAAGTTTTATCTGCAAGCAGACAAAGACCACGATCAAAAAAAGAGAAGAAAAATAAGTCATATTTTAAGAGGGATAAGAACGAACAGAACCGCAAAACCAGAAATGAAGAATGAGTATTTTTCAGTGACTTTCTTTCACTTAAGAACTGGAAGAGTCGCACATGACTTTCATCTACCTTTCTTAGCATCTGTCCCAGACCCAAAGCCAGCAGTGGTACTTGGTCGAAGTTCAGAGCTACTCTGAGGAGTCACGTTTGCTTTGGCATTATTGGCTTTTCCTTTTCTATCATTCTTTGAAGTGTCATTTGGTACATCAGCTATATCACTCTGGAAGAAACATTCACATTGTAATAAATCAATTGCTGCTTTACCAGTAGTACAAAAATTGGGGGATGGGAAATTTATGAACTTGTCTAGTTCAAACTTAATTAAGAAAATTGCAACATCGTTTCAGACAACACTACCCTCAGTAAAGTATTTGTAACCTATTTTAAATGGCCACCTACTAGAATATGGCTCATCTCTCATTTCTCAAAATTTCTAACGGATGTGTTATCACGACCCGTGAAAAGTCAGTCAGTGAATGGTATTTCAGTACATATGTTGACGTAAGTCGATGCATTTCAGAGCGCACTGAAGAAGCTTAGATCTGAAAATGAGAGATGATGAGGTAACATGCATCGATGGGAGAAGGAACCATTGTTAAAAAAAAACAAACCCAAATTCAGATCAAGGAACCATACTCAGTCTTGCTGACAGAACTTTTCACAACCTACATTTTGCATCCTCCATTATAAAAAAGCATTATACTATGCCTACAAATTATTCTGGCTGTGTATGTCATAAAGTTCTACTTACAGTTTCAATACCCATAGCTCTCATTTGGTCTGCTCTTTTTTCTGTGATGGACAAAAATTTCTTTGGATCCGATAAAGCATCCACAATATCTGTTAAAAAAAAAAATCAACTTTTTAACATCTTCAGATGCATTTGGAAATTTATCTTTTACAAGTGCGTTATTCTATAGCTGCCTTATGAGCCATGGCTTGCAATAACTGCCCAACTTTCCCTAGTGAACGTGGCAAGGACGGCTAAAAGCGCTCACTGCCACAGCGCCGCAACACACCCGGAACATTAATTAGGTTATAACGCACCAAAGACCAAAGGGTTGGTATCCATCCAGCTTGTTTATTTACAAAAAACACATTGACTCCATCAGACCCCCCTAACTTATTCCCAGTTGATGACTCTGGAAGTTGAGACCAGAACGGGATCTCCTGAGTCACAAAGCACTAACATCTTCCCGATGGGGCAGAAATAATCATACTTTCTTCAAGAGGGTGCTTAGCGACGTGGGACTACAGTGAATTGCAGAAGATGGTCAGTTACTTCCCTTGGTTCAAAGAAAAAGCTAAACAGCTGTTTCAGATAGGTGGCTAAAGCAATAAGGCAAATGCCCTTTGGACACAGACTTCCCCTGAACTCAGGGACAGCGAAGAGCAGTGGTGCCTCAATATCAGGGGCCACCCATAACTATTCCATAAGCACGAACTACTTACTCATCTTGTTCTTATGCAGTCATGGGCTATTTGGAGCTCTTAATCCAAACTTTTTATACCTTGCATCGTCAGACAAATTAATGTTTGCAGAAGCACGTTTCCTTTACTCTGCCTAAGGAAATAAATAAAACCTCTTTCCTAGAAGCAGTCCCTTTTCTTTGATTTACATGGAATAATACAAACAATACCATCCCAGGTCCTCTTTATTTTACAATGAAATTCAATACTACCATGCACTGTGTCTCATGCTGGACGGATGAGTCTACAGAGTACAGCTTTGCAATCGTTTTGCCTGTCAGCACACCAATTACCTGAACGGCAACCTTTGCTACTGCCATTAAAATCAGAAGCAATGCCACTAAGGTCAGTGCAAAAGTGGTATGAAGTCAGAACAAAGCCTCAGGAATAAGGCTGGAAATTCTATGTGGTTTTTTTTCTGCTGGATTGTGATAGGAATCTATAAAACTAAACTTAAATTAATAATCACATTGTGTAAATTTAACCATATGGCTTATACAATGTGTTTTACATATGCAGTGATAAATGTGCAAGTACAGGTTTACAAGAAGACAAACACATGTGAATCTTTACCTGCAAAATGAATAACCTCTTTCCACGCCTAATTTCAAAACCATCTCAAAAGAACTGACAGAAGGAGGCCCTTCCACGACACAAAACGATTTTACAAATTAAACTGATTTAGCACCTACAGTCATAACGCATTCAGAGACTACAGCAGCAATCTGCTTGGATGATCCCTCTGAAACTGTAACTGCTGTATTATGGACAAAAGGGTCACTGGTATCAGGTAATAGGTCCTACTGTCAGAGCAGTAACTTCAGGAAGTTTAAAAGCTGCAGCCTGACTCATCATTCACTACAAAATATGTCACGTAATTAACTCAGGCTTTTGTCAGGACCACTGTGGGGATCACAGCTAGTGATTCACGTACCAGGAGTCTTTGTCTTTACAGAATGCTGTAAAGCCCTATTTTCAGCTACTTACGAGTAAAAGATAAACGTTTTGCATCCTTATATTCTAGATTGTCTCACTAGCAGAATAGGCCATTGTTTCTGCAGTGACAGTTCTGACAGTCACAGTTTTCATAAGCCCATGATCCATGTTATATTTTTCAGCCATTTTCAAAATTAGCTTACTATGATGCTAGACAGAGAAGTTGGCCCACTGACCAGATCTGTAAAAAAACATCCAACGCATTAAAACCTTTGGGTATAAACTTGCTATCCTTCTCACGCAAACTGAGGGGTTAACCTAAACTATTCTGTGAAATGCTTCTCTGAAGTTATTGCACATAAGGCTGATAGGACTCTAACTACCACCCTAAGTAATCGTGCCCACTTACACACAGGCTTATATCACAGAAGTTTCTCTTTGGAGAATGTTACTTCACTTGCATTTATTTGCACCAGTATTGTGTTTCATTCAGAAATGAATAACTGATGCAGACAAACCACAAAAAATTACTATATCATATGAAAAACAAAATTATGCATATTTAAAAGGCTATAATGGATCAATCATTCTAATTATTAGTTGGTGTTAGTTCTTAAAACTTACTCTTAAAAAAAAAAAAAAAGGAAAATAAAAGAAAGCAGGCAGCCGAAGGAATCGAGTTGTACCTTCCTAAAGATTTGTTAAAATAATCATTGAGATTCTAATGATAGCTCATAAAACAATAAGAGGTGCACTGCAGACGCTAAGTACTTATAAACACATGCCAACAGAATATTAACGATTCCACCTGAGTGTCAAAAGATATCTCCCAGTTGTTCAGCAGGCTGTTGCTCTGTATTGACGAGAAAAATACATGAGACACATCAAAACTATCTGGGATTGGGAGAGGAGAATTAATAATTCCTATGGAGCCTGTTTTTCCCAACACTGACAGTAAGCTATTGCAACTAGTTTGCTCACCCTAGCAGTAATTTGCTGTAATGATAAAGTTACTTAGGGGTAGAATTGTTTTTCTCTAGCCTCAAATCTAACAGATAAACCATCTGTAGTGATGTTGGCAATACAGCAGATGGACCAATACCGAACCGCACACCATTTGCAAATTCTGAACTGATATTCAAACTCCCTTTGAAAAACCTCTATTATTTTTGAATTTGTATAATGCGCTTAAAAAAAAAGTCTTCTCCTATTGAACAATGATCAGCACATTTAGTGACTTGAACCACCTAAGCTTAATTTCAACTCTTAGAAAAAGCATCGTATTGTTCAGAAAAATGTCAATCCCACTTCAGAAGCATGTTCCTAATTTAAAAAAACATTTTCAATAAGTCATTTATTGTCAAAAGCCTTAGTTCAGAGACAAATTAAGGTACTTGCTTAACTGTGTCCCTTAGATTCATGTTCCAGCCACTGGCCTGAGAATCTCAAGTTTAAGCAGAAGCTGGTACTTGCCTTGAGCTGAAGTCTCTAATGTTAAATACTCTAGATGAAGCATACTGAATAAAGGCATAGTAGTGCCCCAAAGCCTGTCCAGCAAAGCTGGAGTTTTGCCCCAAAGCAAAACTCCAGCTGACTTTCCAGCAGCCAGGATTTCACCTCTGTGCTCTACAAGCACTTCTGTAAATACTTAACTTGGTACATGAAATTATTGCTAGTGAAGTCAAGGCCTGTTTATCTTTATGTTCTTGAAAACGCATTATCTAATATACCGGATAGGTCTTTTCTTCTCTTTCTCCACTTTGTACTATAGAAATGACACTCAACACAGAAGTGGCAGTAATTCTTTGCATAAACATAAGTTTTGAAATCATTTTTGCAAACAGCAAAACAGTATTTTTATCAATGTTTCACAGATCATCTCTAAGGTAAACTTCATTTTGCTGCAGAGGCAGAGCACTAACATTTAATGCAACTTCTATGTTGTATTTTTAAATGGTTTGTATATTGTCTAATGTACATGACAGAAGTTCATCTAAAGGGAAGAAAACATTTCCCAGAGGTTGCACCGTCAGGTGAACTTACGCTCACACCGACATATGTGGTGTAATGATTATTCTCAGGTATTTGTTCCCATCCACATGTAGCAATTTGCTACTGCTCAGTATAAATGGCCACTGGACTGCCCTGCCAACCTGATCGTGGAAATGGCCCACATTAAAAATGTCTTCCTCCCAAACCCAACAAAAATAATTAGGACTCATTAAAAACATAAAATTGGGAGAAAAAAAATGCAGAAATGTTTAGGGTGCCAAATTCTTAGACTGTCCATTATTAACAACAATATTCCAATAGTCTCAAGAACACAAAAGTGGTTTTGTTTGAAAAAAATGCATGTCTAGATTCTACTTTACTTTTCATACCTACAGACCAGAAAATCTTTAGCTAAAACACAGGTTAACTTATATAACATTTACCTTTAAAAAAAAGGTCAAGAAAAGTGTCTCACTAAAGCACGAGCAAGCACAGAAAACCAAATTGAGGATATTAGCTTATTTTCCGTATTGTTGTGCATGTTGGCTTCAACAGGCATATTTCACTCTCATTAACACAGAGGCACTTGATACTAACGCTGATTTCTTAACTGCATACACACGGTTTCCAAGAACTTAAAGACACCAACTCTCTCCAGTCCTCTGGACTTGTGTCTGTCCTGGCTGGCGTACTGGCAGCACAGTACTTCAGTACTTCCACACCAACATTCAAGATTTACAACACACTGAGAGACAGGATTATCTCACCTCCAAAACCATCAGGCACATATGTTTTAAGCACAATGTTGCAGAAAACTGTCGGAAGAGAGAGTGGTTTGTTGCCCTCATTCCGAAGGGAAATGTGTCTGTAACCTGCTTGCAGACCATCCAGAGGCAGGATCCTCTGACCAATCAACTTATTATTGTCATCATACACTGCTATTCTCAGGACAGCAAGATCAGGGAGAATAACCTGGAAAGCCATAAAATGAAGAAATTCAATGACTCTAGTACAGTAGTACCCACCCCACCTCCCATGTTTGAAGCAATCTGCTCATTTCACTCTGTATGCCAGAAACACAGTCTATCAACACTGTCAGATAATGTCATTCCCCTACGCTGAGGCAAACTGTGTACTTTCAGATGATTCTTTCCTAGAAAAGCTTCCTTCACCGTAAATAACCGGCTGATTTCAGGATGTGCAATCCTGCAGCTTGCAGCTACACTAGCTAAATATTTTGTATTGTTTTTCATTATTGGACAGTGGTGACATGGATAAGCAGGCAGGTAAACACTACATGGGAAATGGCAGACACAGTGGCAATTAAAGGGTAGATGATGCTGGATCTGGAGGAATAATGACGAGAAGAGGAGATGTGGGATGTACCCAGAAGGACAATGTAGAAGGGAGGCGAATGCAAGCACAAGCCAGTGGGGATGTATGCTGAACTGTGGGTTCTGCGGAGGGGAGAAGCAGACAGAGGAGGACAGGACAGGGTGAAAGCCCCCTTGAAAGGGCATGCTCCTGGCAAGCAGAAGCAGGTGCTTTTTACTCAGGACATGAAGGGTACATGGTACGTATGGTGGTGTGGGGAGCTGTGGCTGCTCAGATCTGTCAGCCCCCATCGTGACCAACCAGAACAAGAGCAAAACGTCCTCTGCCTGCCCGGGAACAAAGGTGCTCACTCTGAACGCTGCCTCTGTGTGGGGAGCAGCGAGGAAGGAGACTGACTAACCGTGAGGAGCAGCCTCTGTGCCCGTCTGCCTCGACTGTACGCCAGCAGAGGTCTTCCCACTCCTTCCCTGTCTGGCTCTTTTCATCAATGGTTATGGGTCAAGAGGAAAGATCAAGATAAATTGCCTCTACTATCTCCCTTAGACTTCCCCCACCCCCTCCACTTTCATTTTTAAGTCCTAAGGGGGCACAGAAGGAAGTACGCTTTTGGCCTCTGAAGCCACCTGAGCTATTCACAGGCGTCCTGCTCTGCCTGCCTCACAGCACAGGATGAGTGATTACAACTAAGCATTCCCGGCACTGACCTCCCGCCTCCCTCTTACACGACAGAGTGACAACACAAAACTTGGGTTAGAATGACTGAAGCTTTATTTTAAAATCAATTAAAAGAAAAACAACAAAACATGACAGAAGAACAATCAAACACATTACCTGTGAGCAACTGTGCAGGATTAAACACCAGCTGGAGGAGAACACTGCAACCCAAATAGGGTAGCTAAGATCTCTCCTCTACAGGCCACAGACCAGCACATCATTCATTACATGATGGGCTCAGCTCAGATACTGCTTTACTAGGGAAAGGAGAGGGACCAGGGAGGCTATGGTTCACTCTCCATTAATTTGTTCTAGGGTATCCTAGAAGGCACTCCTGCCCTCGTGACTTTTTAGCACCCCAGGTCTTCATTTCCTCCAACTAGAGGAACCGTTCCTGCTGTATTTGTTTCACTCATCTGCCTCGTCACCAACAGCTGTCTTGATTAAAACACTCAGCCTGACTTGATTAGGGCCTGGGATGAAGGAAAATAACCTCTTCTCTGACTTACAGTACGAGTTATTCAAGGGAATGTGTGACCATGTAATTGTTCATTCCACGGTAGAGAGGAAAGTCCAAGGACTACTCCAACTACTAGCATCAGTCATTACACCCAAGTCACGATATCCATGTCCTCCTCAGCCAGACTCAAACTGTGTCACCCTGTATTTTACGGGCCTTTTGAATTAAGAAATCAGAAGGCAATAGATGCTGACCAAATTGCCAGCAAGCCATGGGCAACTGCGTCATTGCTTGTCACGTACCTAAGCGTTTTCCCTGTGCCTCCTCATCTGCAGAGAAAAGCACTTAAATTCACATTCATTTCAAAATATATTTGAGTCCAGAAAAGCCTCTTGCATAAATTACACTTCTATTAAAAACTGGTTATACTGTTAAGAAAGCAGATTATGTGTGTCATATACCAAATGTAAAGTGGTAAAACCCCTCAGCAAAGCCTGTCACTTTGGAAAAGAGCAACAATTTTGCATGACAACAAAACAGGTGTAAGCAAAACAGACATTATCAAAGACGGCACTGCTAACACATGTAGTCTGGATGAAACTCCAGCTGACAAAAAATAAAATATAAAATAATATATATATATGTATCATATATATAAAGACTGAGAGATAAAAACTGAACACTGGCAATGACAACTGTGATCTCTCTCTTTAAATCCCCCATACCAAGAAAAAAAGGTTTGGTTTTCTTTTGTTATTGAAAAAAAAAAGTACATGATGCACATGGACTACTGGAGGAGGGAGCTGGAAACACGTCTGAGGAACACAGCACCCTTCCAACTTTTCCATGTAATGACATTGACCTTAGCTTTGGATGCAGCATCTCACCTGCCCTCTGGGCTGAAGGAACAGTGCAAGATAGCAGCCACTGCCAGGGCAGGGAAGAAGAAATCTCCAAGGAATGATGGTGTCCGCCAGCGGGGGCTCATTCTGAGCAGACTGCATACCTTGAACACAGGCATGGCCACGGAGGAGGTGGCTACCTCCGAGTGGGAGGAGGAAGCAAAGGGGAGGGAAAAGCCAAACAGAAACAAAAAATCATGTGACAGCTACAGAGGTTATCCATTAGAAAAACAAAACAAAGCAAAATTTAAAAAAAAAAAAAAACTCTTGAAAGCTTATTTCAGCTTTAAATTGTTTACTGTAGTAAACAGGAGCCCTACAAACCCTTTTTCATGGGAGCAGTACTTATTCATGTGAGCAGTCAGACTGAAGCAGGGAAGGGTGGCTCAAGTGAGCAAGGATGCTCATGTGCAAAAGGGCTGGCAACCACAGACTGTGCTTTCCAAGTATCCTACCTTTCGAAATACAAATGATTCTTCATTGTAAACAGGGTTCAGACCATTGTTCATCACCATGCGTGTTCGAAATTCTTTACGTATTGTGTCCGTGGGTAAACCATACATATCCACTTCTACATACGTACCGATTTTTTTGTCTGATAAGAACTGACCAGATATTACCTGCAACATAACAACAGAACAGTAAGGAAAAGCGGTACAGAGAATAACAGCAATAAAAAGTATGCAGTGCTTTATGAATACTGGCAATACTGATGATTCTTTATTTAGTGACAGCAGTCTGCAAAATGCTTTCTATAGAACAGATGCATTAATTTAATCAGATGAAAATGGTAAGTGTAGCACTAATATGGTAATTTTTTTCTGAAAAGTTACTGTGTTAAAACCTTAAATACATACTTATCTTTAAAGGGGATTACACAGAGTAAAAAATAGTAATGAGCTGACTGCTCTGCACAAGGTAAAAAGAGGTATAATTTTTTTTTAAAAATGCAGCTCTATTATAATATTTGACATTCACGCTACAACAGCTAAACTACACTTCTTTTCTGAAGAAATTCCTCTGTTATACTTCATCCTGAATTTCAGTGTTAATGAAAATAGATAATGAAGACAAGTAACAGCCCAGTGGAAAACTCATACCATCCCTACTACTTTCTAGCAGCTGTTACTCTTTATACAGCTTAGGGGACTCACTACAGCACCACAGTTAAGCGCTGGGCTAGCATGCTTTGCTGAGTTGTGATCCAGCTGAACACACTGCTGTACACACATACACACAAGCTATTGGAACTGCAAAGTCCCTGGCTTTTCACTCATGAAAATACACGCTCAATTCCTGCCTTAACTCACAAGCTAACTTCATATCCCATTTGCCCATAAAGAGAAATATCAGCAGCAATCAAATTTTTGTTCAAGACGAATCTTGGATTAAGAACGTCACCGTATTCAGTATTGGAAGCAGAACATTTTCAAAGATGCAACACAGGTAAGGAGACTTTTCCTTCCAGGTCACAGTCGTTTGTATATTCCTGTGCATGCTGAGTTGGTGGCACCAATTCAATGGGGAGGTGTAAACATGATGTTGCTATCTGCACAGTGGTGCTCACAGATAACTATGTGAGTGAGCACTTTGGGAATCAGAGGCCAAAGATTTGATGGAAGTGGAGTTTAACAGTACAGGCACATAAAGAAGTCACCTTTGGTGGGAATTTGCAATGCCACTCTGCAGAAACTGCCTAAGGACATCTTCTTACAGAGTAATAAGTGTGACACGGACCCGTTGAGATAGGAGCACACCAAAGGTCTGGAAGAGTGGATGTGTTCCAAGTGCACATCCCATGGTATCACACTGCAATTCATTCACACGTCCAGACTCCTAATTCCCTTTCTTACCAGCTTTGCTCCAATTTCTATAAGGACTGTTGTGTGGTGGTAATACAGAGTATGTAGCAGGTAGTTTTCATTTTAGTTGTACTATAAATTCCTATCTTAGACAACTTTCTAAAGAAGTATGCACGTTATAGTCAGTTGACTTTTGGCAATTTGAGACATTTATTTACATATAAAACTATACCAATCAGAAATGACTGTGCTCACTCTGCCACAGTATTAACAGTTGTAAGTCAGTTGGCCCAATCAACCGCGCTCTCACAGGTACATTGACCACATTAAGAACATATGCTGAATGAAATCACCAGCTTGGACAATGCTCTTCAGTAACTCCTTTGAAACTATGCTTTAAGCTTGCTGTTCTGATGCACTGTCATCTACTGTATGTCTTGACTACAAAGAGGTGAATGGAAGCTATTGCTCTGCTTTCACTTAGGTGCAATCTTCAAACTTAAGTCACATATCAGATTTTTTACTTCAAATTTTTACTTCATTTAGATGACCCATTACTTAAAAATGTAGCAAATATTCTTGTTAGTGTGATTAAGGAGGGAAGAAAAAAATGAAACCCTTATGATTTCACAGATCTAAGCTCATTTCGAGCCATTATTTTCTTTTTATGGTCTAACGGCCTTCCCAGAAACACTCTGAAGAACAAATTTGAAAAGTTACGTAGCTGAGGGGTATGTGACTGGGCTTGGGTCCACTCTTACCTTTCTTATAACAGCATGCTAGTACAAGGGGAGTCCTGCTCTCAGTCAGGGCTTCTAGCTATTACTGCAGTACAAATAAAAGTAATTCAGAATCAACAAACTAGGCAGTGCAGATATGTTCTTCTTATAACCCTGATCCATCTCTCTCTCCCTCCCACTGTTTACATCCACTGGGCATGTTTTGTTTTTAATAAGGCTGTATACATCCTCCACTACAGGGACCATACCTTCCCCTGTGATGAAGAGCATTGCATTCTCCAGCAAGGCCTCCAACTCAGAGTAGGCATCAAGCAGTAATCACTGCAAACAAAACCTTTTCTGTTTTTTCTCTGCAATTCTCAAATGCATTGGCTGACATTATTATTCCAGTTTTAGAGGAGCAGAAACAGAAGTATGGAGTTTTACGCTCATTTTAGTTGCAAAAAAAGAGTATGCTGCAAAAGAAGTGAACTAAAAGCCCTCTCTTGTCATTCTTAGTACTATATTCTCATCACCAGATCTCACCAGACCCCGCTTCCTTCTTGGAGGGATTGTACTGCCATCTGACATTAAAAAAACAAAACAACACATTTCTGTTCTTCTGGAGGTGCAAATGAAACTTAGTTAAACGTCCCAAATGCAATGAACATTTGCTTGGGAAGAGTTTGAAATTTCCATGCAGCGTATAGATAGCGACATTTGAAAGGAAAACTCTTTGGTTAAGCTGCATGTAGGATACTTCAGCTAAGAGAGTTGAGAGTTAAGTCACAAAACAGGATATACAGTTGTCAGTATCCTTCCAAACTGTAGGAAGATCTAACCATGCTTCATAACTACACTAGAAGTTTTAAGAGCTTTGCTCCTCATAGATGACTCCAAAGTTAAGACCTCCAGCACATGAACCTTTTTTCTCTGATGCCTAATATGAGGTGAATATTACAGGCTGGGCTGCTCCACACATGAAAAACAGCCGTCTTCCACAAACAACTTTAGCTCTACTCCTGCAACTTTCTTGTCACGATAGGTTCTTCTGAAGCTTTGATTTCTTCCCTCAAGTAGTGTGCACAGAGTCGTCACTCCTCAGATCACAGCGCAGACTTCAAGTTCTACTCGCTTTGAAAGCACCCGATCCAAATACGCCCACTACAAACTCCCTCTTGGTCTGTGGTGACAGGTGAAGTTTGTGCAGTTTCTTACTGCCCACAGGAACGAGCTTTACTCATTTTTTATTTGTGAAGGCTGATGTGAACCATAAAGAATATGATGGGGTTTAAAATTCAGTGATAATGCGTAATAACAAACCATTTCTAATTATATCCTGTTCCATTCAGTTCACGTAAACATAGATGTCTTAGCCAGCAATCAAATAAAAACCATGGAAACAGTTTGGTGGAATCCACACAATCCAAACATATTTTCTGCAGATAATATATTTCTGCTCACATTTAAATGTGATTTTGGATGTTCTAAGATAAGAGAGGTTTCTAAATTTCTATTTTACCTGTACAGAACATGTCGCTGCAATTACACCATCTACAGGAGTTTCAGAGAAAGGGTCAAATGTTCGATCCGGTCGCCGCATGAAATCTGGTTTAAGTAGATACCTTATTTTAAGAAAAAGAAGAAGAAAATCATTTTCATATGGAAATTAAAACTGTATTAAATATAAACAAAATGGATGTTCTAGCTATAAACAATGAACTCTCCTAGGGCACTGTGAAATACAGACTACCATTCCAGCTGCAGGCGTGAGGAGGGAAAAATGGAAATATTACCATTGCTAAAATACAGATAAATTTTAATCTTAATTTTGAATTACCAGCAACTGAAGTATTAAATCTACCCTGGGTTTCAAAATGAACATAAATGTAAAATAATCAAAAACATTTTAAAATAATGGAGTATACTTTAAAAATACAGTGAGTTACCACCTAATAAAAATAAGATGCTCTCATTTACTCCAATTCTTTAACGCTTTTGAAAAATACAAAGGACCTATTCAATTTCGTTTTAAATGAAGCAGTTCCATAGAGCCAAGATTCATACAATAACTTTCAGCTTGAATCTAATTTTTTCATCTCAGTTATAAAACCTTGGGGAGAATGACTGATAATGTTAGTACTGTCAGACTGTTAATTATAGTAGCGTGAAAGGTACGACCATAATAACACTTGCAATACATCCCTGAGGACTATACACTGGATCAGCATATCACTGAAGTTGATACGTGCACTGATGAATTAAAAAACAAGGATTCTGCCATCAAAATAAAACAGCAGCTGATCTACAGAAATGCTGCGCTTCATATGAAGTGAATTCTCTCCCAATGATGGAACAAAATGCCTAAGTGGAGTCATCCTGCTAATTCTGCAGCCCCAACAGACATCAGCTGCAAGCAGCTCATATTTTATCCACACTCCACTCTCTCTAGAGAAACACTGGACACAGCGTTATAAAGGCGTAGACAAAATTCAGAAAGAATTAAAAAAGCGATAGAAAAACTCCAGTGGAAAGAATCTCAATCCATTTTCTCCCTTTTTTTACATAACATTTGGTTTCTGTTTAGGAAAGTATATTCCTCAGGAAGTAATACTCATCCTTATCACACTATACATGCATGTTATTTTATAATCTTGTATTAATTTAAAGTACATTATGGGCAG
This sequence comes from Struthio camelus, assembly GCF_040807025.1. Taxonomy (NCBI): domain Eukaryota; kingdom Metazoa; phylum Chordata; class Aves; order Struthioniformes; family Struthionidae; genus Struthio; species Struthio camelus. Next base: position 129,557,329 of record NC_090944.1, read on the forward strand.
AAGGAAATTATCAGAAATGTTCTCAGCCCGTAATTTAGGCCTGTTGAAATCAACAGTGCTCTCATGCTGTACGAGTAGCTCTATCTGGTTTCATCAGCATGCAACCTGTGTATTAGAGAAAGGAGTAGTACAGACAGAAAGAAATATAATTTTTATTTTCATTGTCCTAAGTGCTATGTCTCTGACTAAACTAGTACCACATCTATTATGTATAGTAGCCAAATATTACCACTATATTACCATGCATTACCACTATATTACTGTAATATCAGAAGACTGATATAAGAACCAAGTAATTTGTTTGATAATGATGCCTGTGTTTTAGAGAATTAGGTAGGAGTAAACATATGGTCTTCCACCAGGCTTGTGGGTCAAAAACTCTGCCACATAAAGCATACTCTGCCACAAAAAAAAGAAGCTTTGTTTTCTTCTGTTTTCATTACTCAGGACTAGTATATAAGTAGTGGTTGGAGACGCCAACCAAAATGAGAGAGATTGCACCTTTGTCAAACAAAACAGCCTCTGTTTGAAGAGTTCATAACTGAAAGAAAGGCCTGGAGGGGCAGAGTACTATCGCCCATTCTGGGGAAGAGAAATTTTCTTAAGCTCCATCCACTTAGATTTCCTTTCTGATTTGCGTTAGTAAAGAAGTTATTTCTTTTTCAGGGTGAATTGCAGATTTTCATGTGTCTGGACTGCTACTTCCTACAATTCATCAAACTTTCTCTGTCTAGCCTATCAAAGTATAAACTCAACATTTGAGAATTAGCTGTGAGCATTGCTTGAGAATCCCTAGTGATGCAGAAGTAAGGAGTGAGAACTTGGAGAGATGAAACACTTCAGCGTTCTCTGTGCAATCTGCTCTCCATCTGAAGTACAAAGATAAGAAAAAAAAAAAAATGTTCCCCATGAACTAAAACTCAACCTGCCCAAGTAAATTTGACTATTCTGTGAACTGTGCAACTAATCTCCGTACTAAGTTGCATCCTCAAAAAAAGATTCAAAACAGAAGCTGAAGATGGATTTAAGTAACTCTGTGTATATGGAATTCATGATCTTCTCCATAATTTGCACACAAAGCCTCTTCTATCTCATTTTAAAAAACAGGCATAATTAAAAAGCATATTCATTACAATACCTCCTTCTAGGGGATAATTCTCCCTGAATTCTGCTAATTTCTACTCTCCACCAAGCATCTCATTCTTCTTTTGTAACACATAATTAATAGTGACAATATTTTATTAAAGCCGTAGTAAAGGATTCTGATACACAGTGACAACAGTTTAAATCACATCACTCACCCGCATGACCCATTATATTCAAATTTTCCTTGATTCAATTGCATTGCTAAATCTGTCAAGAGAGAAAAAAAATAGCATCTTTCCTTCTGAATAATGCCTATCATGATCTTTCTTAGAAAGAAAATAAAACTGTTTGTCCAGAACAACTAGTTTAAATGGAAATTAAATTTAATGCATATAAAACACACACACTCGCACAGACACACACATTTATATATCTAAGAAAAAAAAAGAAGCAAGAGGCAAACTTCTGTATCCTCACGGTAGTAACAGCTGTACCAACCAAGCTGAAGTCTAAGCCGTGCTTCAAAAACAATCTCTCCCTGAATCCAAACACATCCTGTAGGCAGAGGAGCATCAGACTGTGGTCATACAGGTGCCTAGGACAGGATTCCTCTCCTCTAACTTTTGAGATCTATAGTAGAGATATCTCCATTTAAGCCAGTGATCTAGAATTGCTTTAAAAAATGGAGGGATACAGCTACTTTTAACAGCACAATTAATCGCGTTCTAAGGCTGACATCTAAAACAGACTAGATGAATCACATCCGAGAAGTGTGTATTTCTCTCTAATGACTGTAGACAACTACCTCTGATGAAGATGTCCGTATCCTGATATCTTAAAGAAGGTGAGATGAATCTTGCACCGGGTTTCTAGGGGCCTATTTCCATGAAACACCGCAAGAGACCACAGAGGTCACAACAGCGTTGCTTAATTTCAAAATTTAGAGCTTCTGAGTTTCATTCGATACATTATCATGGCACTTGTCTACAAAGATAGCAAGCACATAATAGCCCCCTTCCCCCCAAAACCCCAAACCCAGCAAACAATCTTTTCCTGCAGGTTTCCAGTGGCATCAGAATACGACATCCTGACTTTAATGATAACACAGGTCTTCTCTTGCCCATGAACTCTGCCTTCGAAAGTGCAAATATCTTTTCTATATGTGCTCTGTTACACTAAACATAAGATTCTGAATACTCTTATAATGGTTATTATTCTTTCTTGGCAGCTTTACAGCAGCCTTAACTTTATTTCCTCAGCTATTCTTAAGCCTGCCAGCAAAGCTGGATCATAGAAGACTACCACAGGAAGGTTGCTCATTTCCACTTACACAGGAAGCAACATTATTGTGCAATACAAAGGGGTTGAGAATGACATGCATTGGGCAGAGGCAGCGCTGGGAGAACACTGAAGCTGGCATTTCTGCTCCAGTGTCCACATCACGTCCAGTGGAGCAGTTTACAAGCAGCGTGCTCCAGTACAGCCTTCTCTTGCCTTCTTGGCTAGAAATCAGCGGTGGCAGGGGCGCAGAGCTTTGCAGGAGAGAACTCGGGGTATGCTCTTAGGAATGTCAGTAGTACCAAAGACAACATTGAGGGGAAAGAAAAAGAACGGTACTATCACAGCTAGAAAAAGAAAATGGAATAACTGGTCTGTCACATATATTGTTGAAGACATTCCTAGATTCATTTAAAAAAAAAAAAAAAGTTACACTCTCACCTTCATTTAACAGGGACAGTAGATCTCCCTTCAGTTTATGCCACAGAGAATCATTTACACTCCCTGACATCGTTACATAAGATGGATTCTTGTATCCCATTCCCTGATGCTAAAGGTGTTACTTTTACACTTGACAATAACTGATCTAGAAATGTTTTGGCACACAGTTTGTACTTTTTACATTTGCACATTCCTTCGTTGTTACTTTGGAGAAATTCACTCGGCCGTGGCAAAGCTGTCTCTTGCAAAAACAATATTTTCCCTACAATTAATATTTTTATTAGTAACATTATCATTTATGTGAGAAGTTACAGTACTCTGTCAATTATTTTTCCATGAAAGGAGACTGAATTTTTGTGCTATACACGGCTTTTTTATTGCTCCTTTTCTTACGCTTCCATAATTCCCTCCGCACTATATTATTTAGCCATATGTCTTATTTCCTCAAAAAATGCCAGAAGCAAAACCAAGGCATCTGTCTGAGAGTTACTGCCCAAGCCATTCTTTAGAATTTAGGTTCACTGGTCGTTGCTGCTTACCTGGGGTCTGATAGTTCAGTGAGACCATCTGGCAGCCAGCGTTCCAGAAAATTTGAGGCATGTAATTACTGGAATCCACTCGGCCTCCCTTTGGGTATATCCGACTCATTTGTCGTTTATTATAACTGTACAATTCGTTAAAGAAAACGAAATAGAAACAACATAGAAATGTACTGTTGTATCCTCTTATTTTCAATATTTCTTACATTACTCCTTACTATTCCTTACCTTACTAGCTACCTTCTTTGTTCCACTATAGACAAGGAACATCATAAGTGAAGTGGACATTTGTTGTTTATTTATACCATTAATAGAGAATTGCCACCAACAGTTAAAAGGATACTTTACAAACTCAATTGCATGGGTCTTCAAATACCCTAGCCCAACTGACTCATTGAAAGAGGACATGTTATGGTGAATATTGCGTTCTAGGAAAGAAAAGACATTTTAAAATGCTGTTGTAATGATGCACCAAAATTCACAATCATGCACTATACATAATAGCAGGATATACTATTCAACGAAGTACTGCAAATACTGGTTTGTTTCCCCGTTATCTGTCATCCATATAATCAAATTATACTGAAGATAAATCTAGTGATATTCCTGACTTGTCTTATTCTTTCACTTCCCAGGAAAATCAACAAAACTTTCATTTTTTGCGTAGAAAAAAACTATGATTCCGAGCCTGCACAGAGTTGCTAGATAACACGAAACAACATGAAAAATGTTCTAGTATGCAATGTGAAAGCATAAGCTAACTGCTGACCTTTGCAGCGGTCATGCTTACCTTACTTTAATGAAAAACAAACTAAAAAAGGCAGTGTAGTCAGAAAGGCCTAGAGAATACAATCACTTTCAACAACTTCATATTCCCCCAGTAATTTAGTGACTCCATGTGGATGACCAACGGAATAACAAGCTAACTTTATATTTAAGGAAACAAATATCTTTAAGTATATAGATGAAAGTCATTAAACTATTAAAATCTTACATTTCTAAACTCTGGAAACAGAGAGATTAAAAACTACTTAAAATAAGCAGACAAATACTTTTATTTCATTCAACCTTTTATGTTACCTTCTGCTACATCGAAACCTTGAAATTTTACAGGCTGAGCATAGTTGACCATTGTTGATAAATATGGATGTATATTGGTTGTGGCACCTACATATTTGTAAGATGCCATCCATGCCTGTTCATCTTCAACAGTTACTAAACCCTGAAAAAACATTTAAAAGAATAATCACTATTTGTGTGTGCGAATGTTATTGTTGGAAGTTCCAATGCGACATAAAATTACACCCAGAAAGTTAATATTATATTATATTATATCTGCAGAAAGTTAAAATAAATGCAAAATAATACAAGAAAAATGGGAATTTAATGTCACAAATTAAGAACTATTTTCTTATGGATATATGCACCAAACACTCACGTTACAGGATGCATGCAAGAGGAATGATGACAGAAGAGATCCTAAGTAGTGAGTAAATGTTATATGATGTTAGCAATGCAACTTTGAGATAAAAGATAAATGTTAAAATGGACTGAACAATGCTGTGAGACAGTGATCTTTGTGAAGCGAATCCTGAGAACTGAAATCTAACACACATTTTCTGATAGCAACTGTGGGGACAGTACACACTTTGCACTGAGTACAACTTTGTCAACATCAAAACACAAATGGATTCAACTGGCAATCTTTACTAATGAAAGCGAACTGAAATACAGGGATTGCAACCTTCATTGGACTGATAGATGTCACAAAACCCAAAAGAGGAAGGCTATCAAGTTTATATCCCTGGCCACTTAGAACGATAAAATTTGACTCCATCATTCACATAGGGATGCACTACATTTATAAGAGCCTGTAGAAAATTTTTGCAATTCATCTGATCTGCTAGAAACACACAATATGAAGCACTTCTGTGGATCTATTGTCCAACTTTTTCCTTTCCTTAAATCAGTTAGAAACATATTCTTTGCATTTAAAAAAGGAAAGAAAAAAGACAGACCTCTGTCAATTTAAGCAAACCCAGCAAGGCTTCCAGTTCACAGCACTTTTCCCATGAACTTGTTTCCATTTTTCTCTTACTGGTAAATATTTTATTTGGCCTGCACCAACTCCCCAAAAAAGTGCCAAAGCCAAAATAACTCTTCTTTTACAGGGCCACTAGTCATTAGATAGTCCTAAACAAGACCTCTACTGAAATCGCTAGACCTGATTTGTCTGTTAGGACTCTCACATGACCCACTGTATGAATGAGAAAAAAACACCCCCCAAAATCTAACCTTCTCTACGCAGACAGTGTACTTCTCCAAAGAAGTAGTAAGTATCTTCAAAAACACTCTTACAAGTCAGCTTTTTATTTTCAGAATGCAATAAACGTTTGTCTGAAAGTTCTTCTCCATTACTGTCTCAGGAAACCATAAATAACTGCAAGCCTGGCAAAGTTCTTTTTCAGGCAATGAGCCTCAGCATGTGCAACAGCATTAAAGCAAGGAAGAACCACCTATTTCACAGCACTTGCACTACTGCAACTCATTTACTCATGAGATGAGAAAAAGAAATGTGAATCTACTTGCCAGTATTATGGGTATGTACATGTACCTGCTGACACATGTTTAAGAAAATGAATTACATGTGAAATGAAACAATTTACACCCTGATACGATAAGACTAATACAGCCAATGATAGGAGAATGAGAAGAAATACCGCTCTCCTCCTCTTACTTCAGGTATCCCCATAACCGGAACACAGTCTAACCTCTGAGTACTTACAGTGACAAGGAACGGCATTGGCTCATATCTATTGATTGCCTGGAACAGTTTAGTTACCCGAAGGAGACCAGGTGTTTATAGCTTTATTTGCATTTTAGACTGAATCAAACTTCCAGTGGCTTGTAAAATCAGACTGATAATTTTAATGCTGTTCACTGGGACCCAACTCAACTGTTTCTCTGGAATTCACATACTGAGGATTCACAAATTTGTCCCCTAAATATGCCAAACACCAGTATCCTTTTATTACTAGAGTATAGGCATTTTTTTGTTAGTAGGTCATTTTTTGCTAATAAAGTTTAGATAAAATTAAGGCCAGAGTTCTTCAAAGTAACTAGTTATTTTCAATGTCTCCATTTTTGGAAGGGCACTATTTAGGAAGAATTGACCATCCATCTTGTAAAAAGGGACTTTAATGTGTCTCCTGCTGCCTGCTTAGAACTGCTAACCACATTTTACTATTTGGACCCTTAAATGTCTGAGTAACGAATCGCAGTGAAAAGAAAGTCAAAGAGGATTATGTACGCCTAAGTGTCAGACAACAGCACCCTGCAGACTACAGCTGTATACTAGCTCCATGGCAATGCTCTAAGACAATCTGTTGATCATTACATTTAAATTATTTACCTACTGACACATAATTTTTAGAGTTAAAGGACTATTCTCGTCACACTGTTCACATCAAAGGATTCAGGACTTTAAAACTATGAATTAGGAAGGGGCAGGATGAGACATTTCTTAAAGCCTACCGAGATGAAGGAATGGTTATAACAGCACATCCTTTTTAGGGCTAGAGGAAACAATGGGGGAAAGCTGTTGAGAGCTATGTTTTTCCACTCTACCTCCTCTCCCCACTCGTCCCCAAGAAAAGAAGCAGAACCCCCTTAGAAAACAAAATAGACTGAAACAAAGTGCGGTTAGGAACAGGAGCAGTTTTAATGAGAGAAGAGAAGGAAGGAGAAGAGTGAAAGGAGGGGAAGAGTCTAACAAGGGATTCTTGGGAGAAGATAAACGCAGAAGTCCCAAAGGAAAGGAAAAAGAAGAAAAAGAAAGAGGAAAACAAAGTGCAGGTAAGGTAAGGGAAGTGGAAAAAAGAAACAGGGATAATACATCTCAGCACCTCTCAAGGGACTGCCCTTTCCCAGTGCATGACATGTAAAGGTAGGTACCTGCACTGAGATCAGACACTTCTAAGCTGGGACAAGCCATGCACTCCTGTCTGTCCCCAACTTAGTGCTGAGTTCTGACAGCCCTAACCCTGGTATAAAAGGGCAGCAGAAGAAGAAACCCTACAGGAGAAAAGGAGGCAAAGTGACTTTCAAAAATATTCTGTAGGTGCAATGAAACCGTGCATAAAATTGTTAAATCACTAAGAATGCATGGTAAGTAATATGTACGTTTATATATAAAGCAATAAAACAAACTATGTAACATCCTATGTGTCACCTTTTTATTGTTTTCTTGCTCAGAATCTTCAACAGCCTAAGGGAAAAAAATATATATATATTACCCAAAGAAAACGTAGTATGAAACACTCATAAGTAAGGCAAAAAAAAAATCCTCAAAAAGTTAATGTATTTAGCAAAAAAGTATAACCTCTTCCACTTTCCTGTGTGGCTCATCTGTCACATAAATTTGCAAAAAGTCGCAGTATCTTTCAAATGTGGGCACACAAGATATGATATTCAACCATTGGCCAGCGGTGGGAATAGGAGGGAGGATGCTAAATGGTGAAGTCCGAACTAATGCAATCACTAGATGCAGGGGACAGTAAGTTTCAGAAAAGAATGAGAGAATGACACACCCAGAGAACATGAAGGATCATCTGGATATGCAGGCTGTCCAGACTCTGAAAACTTAAGGGTTAAGACTGCTGTAAACTGTGCTTTAAATGTCCACATTTGGAAAAGGCCTGTCTCAAGATGTTACCTGCAATGGGTAAGTGAGCCTCCCTGCTGTCTGCCTCCAATTACAAGCTGTCACTACTCAGAATCTCAGACAGATAAATGGTGACTTGGCACTGAATGTACATATCTAAACAATAAGGATCAAGTTACTGATCAGCAAAGAAGCAAAGAAATTACCCAAGGGCATATGCTAAGGATGACTGACTAAACTGCAAAAAAAAAAAAAAAAAAAAAAAAAAGGTTAAGGTAGTTAAGGACCTGCTGATTTGGTAAGTGAAATTAGCCCAAGAGCAAACAAGTTAAACAACAGTTCAGTGGGAGGATCCATAAAAGTCTTGAAGAAGCAAGGATGCAGACTGAAAGACAACCCAAGCAGGCAGGTCTGATGTCTCTGGGACACCGCTAAAGAGAGACATACCCTCTCTCCCCTGTTGATACTTCCATCTGGAATAAGATCCAAAGGTAGCCAGGCAGGAGAGAAGTGGCCACAAACGCTTGAGTGACAAGAGAATATGATCTGATAAAGTACCTCAGCACCTGAATGTTTTTTTCTGTAGTGAGCAGCTCTAATGCCTTCAGTGCCAGAGTAGGCTTAGCTTTGAATTCCAGTGTCCTCTATCTAATTACTGTCAAGTGCTATAACAAGTAATATTCTGTCACTGAGCACAGACTGATAAACTGTACTAAATCAAATACCAGTAGAATAAAAAGCACTCTTATCCTGTCTGTCAGCTCGCTCCCTGGTATAGATAGCCCCATTGTCATACTGCCCCAAGCAGGAATGATCTTCCTACTTTGCCTGTCTTGCTGCAGGTGGAAAGGAGAATCTACCCTAAGAGTTAACCAATAAGGAATGACCCAGGGAATCCCTATAATGAAGACACAGGATAAAGCTTTGCAAGGAAGCATTACCGAGTGAGGAAACTGATATCCTCCCCACATTAAAGCTCTGAAATGGTGATGCAAAGTAAAATATCAGAGACAGGATTGCAGGAAATTGCTAGCAGCCTTTTATTATCTTTTCTGGTGAGAACCTCCACTTCTTGTGCACTGTCTTCCTACATACTAATTCCATTTCCACAATGAGTATTCTACCTGAACAAGCAGAGAGCTATTTTGGGCTATAAAATTCTGTGTTCTCACGAATCTAGGGTAAAGAATTCAGTGAAGAGCTTGCATTCAGCTCTTCTGACAACATGTGATGCTTCCACAAAATGGAACGTCTTTTACACCTATCTCCGTGGAAAGCTTCCAAGGAAATACAAATAAGAAGCAATCCCACCTTTTTGACACTGATGGCAACGGCTTCTTTTTGACAGTAATCATCTGCAGAAAGGTCACTTCCGAATTTGTACTCTGGATGTGCTTCTTCTTCCTGGTCAGCTGCACAGAAAAGAAAGATTAGTGCAAAAAACAGAGAGGCTGCTGTTCTGGTGTGTGAGACGAAACATATGACAGACAAGTGCACAGGTTTGGTTTGGATGATTTTTTAAATAGAAGGAAAATCTAGGGCATTAGGTTTCCAAGCATTAGCAGTAAACTACAGCCAAGGCCTGAGATTCTTAGGGCTTTATAATGGTTAGTAAGAGAGACTTTTTTTAGTGTATTTCTGAAGGAATCATTAATATGCTTAGCAAAATTGTAAAAACGCATAGGATTGGGGAAATAAACAAGAAATGAAGATGAGTTCTTTAAACAAAGATGTAAAAAGTTGCTAATGTCCAGATTTCTAATGTGTGTTTTTAAGAGTTTCCTCACACATCCCTATTACAGAGGATACTTTAAATTTATTTTTAAGGTCATTTCCATAACAAATTACGAGTTCTTAAAGGAGACAATAAGGCCTTTCACAAAACTAAAATCATTAAGTATATAATTTGTTAGGATTTAAATAATAATTTTAAAAAATACTTATTTGAGCCTCTTGGTAGTCTAGCATGTAATTAATAATGCAACACAATAGTAGCACTATTAGAACTAATCATTTCAAGTGGGACTCAGCCTGCCAAACAGCATGTCCTCTGTGTTCCTGGATCATCTGAAGAAAGATACTGAGAGGCCCATCCAAAAAAATCCTTGTGCTTCAGTCTTCTTCAGCATTGCAAGAACGGACAACAGATTTGGATCATAAAGAGTATCTATCCCAAGGACTTCTACTGACTGCAATGGCAGCAGCTTCCCGATATGAAGAAATCAAGGACCAAGGGGTAGGCTATAGCTCGGACATTCAGTATAAAATGGGTCACAGACCAGTACCTCGGGACAGACGCTTGCAGGCGCTGTATGATTCACCTCATCTGAAGGTGGAAATCTAAAACAGGCCATGTGAATCACATCGTGGAAATGCCTATTTTTCTCTGTTGGCCATAAACACATTTCATATCAGTGGCTCAGATCTAGATGCTTACACCAGTAATATCTGAACTTTAGCACAAAAAATCGTATCGCTGATGTTATCCATATAGAGCACAATGCAGTAGTCCAATCTGATGTTGACACAGGCATTAAAAATAGTGACAAAATCTGTTTCCAAAGCAAATATCACAGCCTCCCAGTCACGTACACACATACCCACAGAGTGAAAATCTGACTGCTACAATATAATTTTCGAAAAATAAGTTTAAAAACTACCTCTAGGACCATCACCTGAGCTGTGTTCAATGCTCAACATGCCAACCACATATTGCCACAGAGCCAGAAGCAGTTATGGCATCTATCTGAGATGAGATGGTGGGGCTGGAAGTCTGCACCGAGCCCACACTTACTGCTGCCGCCACACACCACGCATGTGGTTTGCATGGGTAACATACGCGTGCTAGTTGCTGATGCTGGCCCACTGTTTTACAATATGCAATGCTCTGAGAGCGATTCTCTGTGAAATCCTCACCACTTTCTGTTTCTTCTTCATTATCATCCTCTAGGATATTTACAGGGGCAGCTGTTTCGCCAGCCTCCATCATCTTTTTCAGAGCATCTAGCTGTTCTGTTTATAAGAAAAAGAAAAGAAATCAGTCAGGTCATAAACAGTTCATAGCAAAATGAAATAAATGAAAACAAACATAAGTAACACTCTGATTCTGAGGTCTACTTTTATTTAATGGGAACTCCAAGATTAAGCTGTCGTCAGCATCAAAATTTTACAGAGTAAGAGTGTCATTAGACATGAACTGTTGCTAGTTCTGAAAAGCTGTCAATAAGAGCTGTATCCAAAGCTCACTGAAGTTAAGGAAAGCACCTCCACAGACTTCAAAGGCCTTTGGAGGTAATATAGTATTTCTTGAAAGAATAAGCAGACAAATATCTCTTCTGTGGTTGATCTATGCCCCATATTCAAACGGAGGCAGACACCTTGGATTTTCAAATGTGTTGCCGTGTGTACTTCAGTCAGACAGTATGAACACAATCAGTGTAACACTGAAGTCAGTAGAAGGTTTGCATGCTTATTTTTGGCAGAAGAAGTTTATCACTACGGCCATACTGGAAACTAAGATAACATTATTATTACTGAAAGAAGATAAATATCAGAACTGGCAATAATAGCAAGAAGAGCAATTTGAAATTCCATTTCATTTTTTGCTTATCCTGGAAAAACACACCAATGTAAACATATCACTGTGGGCAGAATTTACAAGAGATTACATCTGTTATATTTTAGTTTGAACAGCAATCTGATAAGGTCCCAGGATTACATTTCTAGGTCTATCTATGCTACACGCTGATATCAAGGCCCAGACTCCAGCATTCATATGAAACGCAACGGCAAACAAAGTGTCATTTACATACAATTCATAACACATATTCTTCAACATTGAAATGTAGCAATTTGGAAAGTTTAGTAAAAATAAAGTGCATTCATCTCAAGTCTGGACTTTTATTTAATTTAATACTTGACAAGCTTTACTTACTTTTTTCTACTTCAGGTTTCAGCCTTTTATTCTTTATGAGAATCTTTCTTCTGAGGTCATTAGGAGAAGGCAAGGCTTTACCTGGATCAAGCTGTAAAATAATTAATAAAAAAGGCTTAATAACAGCTATTGGACCTCTCTGTATCCCTGTTTTGGGCTTCGACTTCAGGACAGCAATGGTACAGGGCAGTGAGCAAGCAGTGCCACCTCAGGAACAACCCCGGGAGGCAGTGTGCCTGGAGTTTTATAACCTCCTCTGCTCTTCCCTATTGCATGGGAAAGCTGTGTTCAGGTAACTGTTGCCAGCTGAAATCAGCACACTGCTCTCCAGCCTATGCCATCCTCAGCTGCACTGATCAAAATGTCTTCTGTTGTCTCCTGCCTAGCAGGGGGCATGGATGTGGCCTGCAACTCTTCATCAGAGGACTTCCTGCTTTCCCCGTCTCCCTGTGCCCGACACATACTCCAAGTCACAGTTTAGCCTTTTAGCCTTTTATGATTTGATCTCTAAATAACTCACCTTCTATAGTCCCTTCATGCTGTAATAACACAAGCAAGGCAGCCCACACATACTTACAGAGTAAAAATGGGCTGGCACTGGTTAATGGAAAACTCTACCCAGTTCTTAGTTAAGTGATGAGGACTGTTTTTTGCAGTAGGGCTACAGGGTCATGTCTTCAGTATTTGTAAAAGGCACTAAATGGCAAATCTCACATACACGGTAAGTGTATTACTAAAAGGTTTGTTCCAGTTTGGGGAAGGAGAAAAATATTATTGAGAAAAGGGAAAAAGTATGAAACCCTCTGAGCTAAGCTTCATCACATCACTCTGAGGCTCAGAAACAGATTTTGGGGTACTGTATGTAGCACCCTCTCCAGCTTAGACCTTCTAAGGACACTATGTAGGGAGTTGCTGTTATAATGGACTATGGTTCCCAGTGAAGCATGAGTGATGTGGGACTAGATGATATTGTCAGGACTAGCAAAAATTATTAGAAGAAATACTGAGATACTCTTATCCTTAAATCCAACTCTCTGAGCTAGGCAGAAGCAGAATTCTGGAGGAAGAAACAGAAGAACCAATCATCGCAACCTGAAACCCAAGTGCAAGAAGCAGAGACGACAAACACCAACCAAGGCAAAAAAAAATCCCTAAAACCAAAACCAAATCAAACCAAAAAACAAACAAAAAATCCCAAACAACAACAACAAAAACCCCTGCCACAATAATGGGTGCAAACCTCCTTGCAGAAGGGTATTAATTAACTATTACCACCAGGCTAGCTCAGCAGCGGGAGTTTTGGCTTGCTCACTGATGACAGCGTACACATTGAGCAACTGCTCCTCAGATCACTTATGTTTAGTTCCACTAGATGTCAGTGCCGCAGACATCATTTATCTCTAGGCCTCCAGGATGCTAGTCAGCATCCCCAAGCATAGGGTAGAGCCATTTGGACAAATATTTGCTTTCATTTAAAAAACAAATGCACTTCAACCACTGTCATGTCTCTCTTAAGGTCTGTCCTCCTCAGTCAGTCGAGGCACCAGGAAACAAGTGCTCCTGAAATACGTATTCCAAGTTTCCCTGGATGTCTTTGCAACGTTTGCTTTGCTGGGGGCTGAGGACTGAATGAACCCATGAGGAGATACGGAGACAAAATGCAGAAGGGAGCACAGGCAGCTGAAGCTAAATACGAAAGCCTGAGGTAGCAGCACTGTAGCCTTTGACTGGCTCTATTCTAGGCTTGCCTAAAGCTGCTGGAAGCAAGTTGTTTGTGAAGAGCATGGCAAGGTATTACGGATGACACAGGGGAACATAGGGAAATACTACGGTTTTTTTCCTCTAGGTTGTACCTTTCAGGGTGACAACCTGATTTTCTCCCAGCCTTAAGTGTTTCTGTCTCTGCCACACACAAAGGAAGCCAAAAAAGCACAGCCCTGAAGATGCCGATGCCAGGAGGCCACTTTGCAGGGGCTCACAGGGTCAGGAGCCGAGAGGTCAGGCAGAGTCCTCTTTGCCATGGTCTCCCACAGCACTGAAGGGCAGCTTGTTCACTGTTTGGGTGGCTGCTGGCACAGGAAGTGAGCAATTTGTTCACGGGACTAAGAAAGGCCTGGAGGTGTAGCTGCAAGCGCTGGATAACAAGATATTAAGCCTCAAATATTGTGTTTGTGGAGGAGTGTCTGTTGTTATCTCCTGCTGTGCAGGAGAGTGAAGTGCATGCAGATTACAGTGCACTTGATAGCCTAAATGAGACTGCAGGGAACTCTTTGTGCTTAATTTAATTCTTAATGGAGTAGTGGGGGCTACCTAGCCTGCTGAGCCTGATCTAGAGTGTGAAGCATGCAAAGTGCAGCTGAAACAAGAGGTACTGCGTCCTCCTCAGATGAGACCATGCAATTTATAATTAATTGTTTGTCAACAGTGACTGGCAATTTCAGAGTTACATATGACCAACAAATACAATGTATGTGGTGTATTTTATATAGGAGCTGATATTACGTCACACATCAAGGGGATGGAGCTCCCCAGGCTGCTCGCCCAAGCCCTGCACAGAAAAGATTAAACAAACCAGATAAGGACAAGTTTGTATCAAAAAGTGGAGACACCCAAAATCGCTAGTCATTTTTAAAAGCACAGGACTGGAACTGAACAGCATTCCCACAGTAGGTTATGTAATCCCAGTTTATCATCTCTATCAAATACAGCTAATATAAAAAATAGAAACACAGGCAGAAAACAACATACTGGATGGGTTTCCAGAGGCTGCTTCAACAGGAGATCTCCAAAAAGATCTTCACAGTATTTTGACATCTTGTACTGTTGATATTTGCTGGAAAATATGACATCGGTTAACTTTTTAAGAAATCGCTCTTACTCAGCAAAAGAGAATAACAGTAAACTAATGTAGGCATCCCAAATTATACACTGCCCACTTTCTCTCAGTTGAAAGCTATTATTTTACCGTAAACAAACTGTCAGTAAAAATCTATTATCTGACACACATGAATTTATATTAAAGATCAAGAAAGCAGATGAACCACACAGCTAATGGAACGTTCAAATACACTTCACAGCTTTACCACAGATAAAAATATTGCCTTTATTAGGCCAGCTAAAGCTTGACTAGGATATTAAAGTACAGTCTCTTCCAAGTGAGATCCAATATATCTGCACACCCCTATACAGTTTTCAAATACTCTCAAACTGTAGTATTTTTGAGCATATCATCTTTCTCATCCACCGCACTATTAAAAATAAAAAAGGGATACACTGTATACCTGCAGTGATTTTCAAATGAAAGAATGACAGGATACTCTGACGTAACAAATGCTGTTTCCTTAATGGCTTGAATTACGTCCTTTAAAATGCAACAACAGGATTCAAATTAGAACAGATCAAATTACAATCGTAATGAAAGCGATTTTTTTCTCTGTCCTACAGCCTACCCTGAGAAACAAAGAGCTAAATTTCACATGTGCCAAATGAAATCAGAACAGGAACAAAATGAATGCTCATTCTTCTCTACATCCCCCAGCGACCCAGATTCAGTGCCCCACAGTGCTCACTGCACTTCCAGCAAAGACGGCTGCTCCACTCAGAACCCATCAGAGCTAGCCCCGTATCTGCCATCTCATCTTGCCAGGAAGGATTTCAAGTCCAAGTGTAACTCCTACATCTCCAGGCTGCTTCCACAGCTAAAAACTTTGCAGGCAGCAGAGAAGATTTTTATTCTGTTGTGCAAAGAGCTATAGGATGTGAAAAAGGGGTGTATGACACAAGGCAGAAAAGAGCCTTAAGATTTGGGAACAAGAAGCCATATCGATGACATCTGTCAGTCTGTGGCAAGGGAGTAGCAGCTGGGTGCAGAGAAGAGGAGGGTGTCCTGCACTGATTCTTGTCCTGGGGAGTAGGACAAGACTTATTTGGGCTTACTTTCAGATGTAGTGGTCAGACATTTACCTTGAAAAGAATATCTGTACACATTGCTTTTCCATGCGTTATTATTGGTTCTTGGTCTTCACCTTTTCCATCCCAGCAGTCCAGCTCAACGCATCTAAATATCCAAGAAAAATTGTATCAGCTTTCTTAGTGTTTCATTACAAGCAAGCTACTCAGGACAATTTCTGATCAGTGATGTTCAGGAGCAGGAGTTACAAAGCAATTTTAGGCATAACGTAATTCCTTTTAAAATACACCTGTGTAATTTCAGACTGCTTTTATAACTTTGGATATACTACCCTAAATACAGTATGTATGGGAGAACATATTCACACTTGAGCATCTTAGTACTCATTGTTTATTCTCTTCCATGGTTAACTGTAACTTTACAGTATGTCAAGAACTTAAGCAGGAAATCATAAACTGATTCTCATTCACACATAAACTTCTGAATTAAAAGGTAGAAAACCCTCTCAAACTCTTCAGTTTTCATTTTGAGATCAAACTTCTGTTGTCTTTATCACAACCCATCTCCCATCTGAAACCAATTCATACATTATCTTGCAGTGTTTTCTGTGGGAACAATAGTCCCTTAAATATGCATCTTTTCATTTACCACACTTTTTTATTTATACATTCAATTATGCAACATATTACTGCTAAGGAATGTTATGTAGATTTAATTTTTAAATTCACAAATACTAAAGACTATTATCTACTGCTTCCAACCTGCATCCAGCCAAAAGCACTTGTCTGTACATCTCCACTGAAGACTTCCCACCAAACTGCCTGCCTGTTAAGTATGTATTGTGGGAGGAACTGATGAAATAGTGAGCCAAAGGATGGTCCATTTCTTGATACAACTCCAAGCGGTCCAGGAAAACTGGGGCGTTTTCATCTGACATCAAGTATCTGCAAAATCCATCACTTGATATGAGACCTGGAAGGAAGGAAGAAAGTACAGGTAACTTAATATTAGCAATCTATACTGGGCATGAACCCTGCCAAAGCAGGAACCCTATCACAAAAGGTACATCTACACAAGCTTTTGCAAGCAAACAGAGGGTCCCTCTTCCAGTACTCAAGCTAATCAGCAACTGTGTCACCAGTGCAAAATCTGGCTACTAAGTTCCCAGAAAATAAGAACAGCTGTATCAGAAAAAATTAGAGTTCCATCTAGCTCAATATCCTGTCTCCAGCATTTATCAATAGTAGACCTAAGGAGTCAAGAGCATGGGAGCAAGGTAAGTATGTAGTGATGCATCCTCAGAATAGTCCAACAGTTTCAGACTCTGAGACTTTGTGAGCAAGAAATTGCGAGCTTGCATCTAATAGTCTTACACGGGATTTCTCCTTCCCTTCTGTTCAACATTTAGTCCTACGCTGACTGTGGCTACATTGCTGTTAATTTGCTTGCAGCACGCGTAGAGATTGTTCTCTGCTGGCAAAAACAAGTGAAGACGTACCTGAAGACGCTCATGTGTATTCATTTGCAAAGCATGGAAAATCTAAGATACTTCCAAGTTCATTGTTTGAAATACCTGCAGCCGTTTATTCCGTTACAAAGAAAAGCAAGCCATTCTCTTTGTGAACGTGGGACACTACATTAACTCAGGACAGAATTTGCCATATCTTTCTCTTACGTCCCTGTTACGTGCTTCATAAAGTATAAAAAAATGAAGGCATAAATTTCAATGGAAAAAAGGTAAGAGAATCAGTAACAGTACTGCAATACTAGTTTTTAAAGTGGCCAAGACGCTCAAAAAAGATGGGGGATAGGGAAGAAGGGATTACTCACACACAGTCATAGCAAAGAATAATTATCTGCCACTAATTTGGAAATTGCATTCCCTAAAGTCAAATACGGATGCTCAGCTATTGCTAAGACCCAGGTCACAGCACTAATTTTATTTTGTTTAAGATAACCTTCTCTCTTACACAGAGAACTCCAATAATCCTGCTTTTTATTTTGTTCATAGCCTTCTGAAAAATCCTGTAGTGGAGCTTAAGCTTTCTGGGCTTTGTGTCAGCCAAAGGTGAACTGCTCTGGAAAGTCTTACTCAGATCCTCTCAGCTGCTTCTGAGTTTTGGAAGAAGGTGAAAAAAGAAGGGAAAATGGAATTTCCAGCTTTAAAAGTGTTTTTATTTCGTTGATCACTGTGAACTTAAAAGTGGCAGCACAAAACGGATCTCAGATGATAAACAGTGAGTCTAGTGGAAAAAAGCCACAGCTGGGCAGGCATTCCAGGCAGACAATGGTTGCGGTCTGTAATCTTCTTGCTCAGAGACAGCATAACATCTGCAACGCACCCATGTAAAATATTCTGTTTTAAGCTAGGCTGCTGCCCTCAGGTAGTATACAGATCACAATATAAGAAGGCTAAATGAATATCCAGTGGAGAACGGGGTAATATTTTTTACACTATCTTTGTAGTCAGCCACATGTATGAGGCCCTGATGGTAGGAGTCCCCACATTATTCTCCATTTACTCAAGACCAGCCTTGCGCTAGCTTCCCCCGTTTTGTATTAGGACAGCTGTCTGTGTGGCTACGCCGTAACCTGGATCAGGGAATTAAACCTTCCGAAAAATCACCGATTTTGAGGAGGAGATGTTTTTCAGCACATCATGTTCCTGATCTATTTCCCTGGGTGGCCACACAAGCACTTGCCCGCTGACCACAAGGACTGTAAGCTCCTTTTTTAGAAGTCAGATGCTTTGTCGCCCAAATGCCTAAAGACCAACGATGTTAAATTTCCTCCCATTTGTTTACCTTTACTCTTCAAGTCTTCATCTGGCTCATATGTCTCAATTATCTGCATTGCTCTTTTTGTATCATAGAACGGAAATAAAATTTCATTCAGCCGAGGATCTCTCTGGTGCTAAGGTTAGAAAACAACAGAATTCAGCAAAACGATATAGTACACGGGTATCATCCAAGAGCATTTCATTACTGCAGATGAGAAAGAAAGAAGTGGACATTTAAAAAAAAACAAACAAACTAAAACTTACAGAATATCCAATGGTAGCTTTAGCATTAGACAGAAAACAAATCTAACTTATCTTTCATAAGAAAGCTAGGTAGTTTGAGTCTGTAAATATTTCCAAAGAGTCCAGTGTAATCTAACAACTGGTCTTACTGTTGCTTGTTCATGATAACAATGATTGCACATGGTATACGTGCCAATGAAAATGTTTAAAATAAATAGCTAAACTCTATTCTTCGTAAGTTCTCTCTCTTCTTCCTAATCATTTCTGTAGATCATGTAAACTGATAGACTTGACTGATGGCACTGTAATCACCTCCACAAAAATGCATATATTCCACAACATCTATAGCTAAAGTAAAATTTGGAAGCAGAATAAAGCTATACTATAAATACAGAATTTGAAACCTGAATTTAGAAATGTGCAATTATTGATTATTTGTGAATTATATAAACATTGTTCATGAACTATTCAAAAATCAGCTCAGGTTCTTAGAAGAAATATGCAAATCTTAAGAAACTTCACAGTATCTTCTATTCACAATAATTTAAGATATTGCGATTTCATAATACATGTAGTACTTAGATGTTCTAGATACAATTTAGCAGTCATTTCTAACATACTGCTAAAATTCAGAGTTCTTAAGGTTTCATTTGAGAGTGCACTGTGTAATATTTGGGTTTTTTTCATGTCAGATTAGAGCTGCACACTGTGTGCCTGATTCTCCATTAAAAAAAATTAAAAACAGAATTGAACTGAGTAGTGGCATGTAAGCAGATGCAATAAAATGTAAAGAAATAAATATGACCGTGAAAACACCCTTTTATCCCACTACGTGCAAAGTTTTCAAGCTGTAGTTTAAGCAGAATTCAGAATGTAACAGGCCATCCCCATTTTGGTCATCAATAATTTGGAGTGGACAGGATGGTATCCATATGGCTTGGCGCAGCACTAACAGCATTTGCTGCAATTTCTTACGTGTAAACATTTTGACTTTTTCTTTTCCAAGGAAAAAAACAATACCCAATTGAAAATAAGCAACTTAACTATTTTCTTCCAATCAATATTTTGGTGCTTTTGCTTGATTCATTTCAAGAAATTACAGCCAATGCCAATATAGTCATGCAAATAAGGAGGGATCTTTCAAGTAATGCTAATGACAGTCTGCAGCATCTGAAGTATAGCAGTTACATTCACTACAGATCAGCTATCTGAATATGTAAGTAAAACTCAGATGAAACATGAAATGAAAGCAGCTGGATGCAGGACATAACTTGCTAAGCACCACGCAACAGCAATACAAGTCTTGCACGCAACAATACAGTCTACTGTGACAAATGACAAGCTATACACCGTTAGTGAAAATATATCACTTCAAACAATTGTAAGAAAGAGGAAGGAAGGTTCTTTACTAAAGAGAACTCTTCCCCACTCTTTCTTCCGCAGATAATTGAAAGAAAACAGCAGAAAATAAATGGGATAACGCAAAAGTTTCCTCTTGGGAAACAGTGTCTTAGAATTACTGTCAGGAGCTCAGGGCAAGATATTCTTCTTACTGATTATTACACTCTATTTTTTTCATCTGAACAAAAGTATGTCTTTAGTTTAAAAAATAAACCAAATTTGACAATTGCTTAGGTGTGACTTAAAAAAAAAAAAAGAGAACGGAAAATTATTTAGGACCATCTCTTGAGGAAATGTTCTGCACTCCTGAATTTGCAGACTCAAACACAACTACACAAAAACTAAACAATATACTAAAAGCATCAAGTTTCATTCAGAAGATAACGTGCCCCAGGACTAATCATATATGTCCAACATAGCTGCTTGTGCTTGTTCTAGTTACCATATTAGAAAGACACCCTTCCACTAGACCTTCTTAAGCGTATGAGGATGAACCATCTTAAAGCATGGACAGAAAGAACAGCTGGTTGATTTGCATTTGTTCTGTGCAGCAATAAGAACGGTCTCCTTTTGTGGAAATGCAGAGAAAGAGAGACAGCGTGAAAGAGAGAGAAAGTGAAAGGGAGTGTGTGCAAAAGGGAGAGTGAGAAAGTTGAGAGAGAGAGAGAGAGAGAGAGAAATAACAAAAAAGGATGCTCTCATATCTCCTTCCCAGAAGAAGGAGGAGTTCTGGTCAGACTACTAAATTTCTACTTTGACAGTTACTTGGCTTAAAATTTATTGCTGCAAATGAATGGCAGAAGCAAATTTCAATAGTAGTGATCTCATTTGTTTTTCTATTACTTTTCTTCTTTCTTAAAATTTGACTTTAAAAAAAAGAAGACCTAGACAAAACACTCAGTACTTGACAATAATTAAATTTCTAAGAACTTCCCAGAAGCTTTAACATTGATATGCAATTAAATGAGCTGTCAGCCAGCAGCATTTAAAATTCAAAGAGAGACAGTAGCTTGCCTGGGAAAACTCCAGGAAAACATTTCACTTTCCACTCATACCTAGAAACATACCCTCATACTCTCTTAAAAACCCATAAAACTAACAGCTTCTGCAGCATGCCTTGGAGGTTACTGAATTCAAAATAATTTAGGCAGAAGGCTCTCATGAAGAACTGCCCTGCCAAGCAACTCTCTTCTCCTATATAATCATAAAAATCTTTTCATATTTTCCAGCATTAAACATCACCACTGATTTAAGTGTTGGCCAGATGTCAAGGGGATAAAAACGATCCCTTCAGGATCACTTCACTTTTGGGTCATTTAGTGCCTTTGAATTCATGACCAAAACCTTCGACACCAAAAGACATCCAGAACAGACCCAAAGCCAATGGGTTTCAGATCATCAGAGCCGAGTGTCCCACTCTATAAAACCATTTGACTAATTTTTTCCAGCTTCAGTCTCCAACTAAAGGGCCAACTATAAGATCTCCATTTGAAAAATTTGCCATGTCCATAGGATGTAAGGAACAAGATGCATCTTTCTTCCATCTTGCCCATAGAATAAGGCTTCTAATTCTGACAAACACCTGCTAAAATCATACAAAACTGAGAGCACAGCACTTCAACTTTAGGCTTTTATTGAAGAGACAGCGGGGATAGCCAGGAAGTTCCTACAATTTCTGGCACTTCAAAAACGTGAGCTTCCAGGAAGCACCCTCTCAACTAAAATAATTATATAAATCAAATTTAAAATAAAGACAAAATAGTAGTATACTGAAAAATGAGGAATTACTCAACTCATGATTAACACACAAAAAAAGCCAGAAGTAAATACAGGACAAGGTGAAGGCAGGGCTTTATGTTTCACGCAGTGAAGTCTATCGCTACAAGTCAGCTTGGGGCTGAAGTACTTTAAAAGGATCATTTACAATTGAAATAACAATTTAAGCCTTTCCTCTTCTCAGTGCAGGAGCAAGAATGACATACCTTAACTATGACACTGAGTCTTGCCAACATTTAGACACTTAACTCTGTAAATAACTACAATGAAAGAACATCTCACAGTAGTGACATTAAGCATGTGCTTACGTTTGGCAATAGAGGGAACTATGTGGATGGTAACTGAGACCTCAAATGTGGAATCATTAGTGATGAAATTGTTAATCTTTTCACTATCATTTCTTTTGGAATACTCTTTCTACATGTAGTTCAGTTTTCATGAAGAATAAGGCATGCATTCCTTACTTTAAAAAAAAAAGAAGGCAAGGGCAATTTATTGCTTACATCTTCATATAGTAGTATCAAAAATACACAAAATATATAAAATAGATTTATAAATAGTAAAATAATTTTAGATAGAGAAATTTTTGGTAAAGGTACCTGGTCCCTAAAAGCTCCTATACGGAAGTAAAACAATTCCCTATATTCCAGATGACAAGAATCTACTGGTACAGCACCAGGGAGAATGTATTCATTTTTCAAGTATATGTTCTGTCAAATTCACACAGTCCAGCTGTTGTTGCAATTCTGAGTGAATCAATCTTCTGTAACTTACTGAGCTTTAGGAGTAGAAAAGAACCCCACTGTTTATTGAAGTACTTCTCACACTCATGATATTTTTAAGAAATAGTAAATACTCGTGCCCACAAATGAATTTTGGAAATACAGCAATAAAAATATTTCCTTTTATTCAACACATACAGTAATTCAAAAATCACAGACAAGCCCCTAGAATATCCTCTCAAACCCTGGATTTGTAATAGATGGAAAAAAACCACTGTTTATAAAAGCCCACTTCCTTTTTTCCTATGATTCCGAAGGATTAGCAGCTATATTTATCAGTGGCCTATAGGTAAAATATATTGCTTATAATAAAATACTGAAGTATTTTAGCTAAAATTGCATTGAATTTAACAGTATAAAACATATAAAACATATGTAACACACAACATAACACAACCACAAGTAATTAACAGACGCAATCCGCAAAGCCAACATGTAGAAAGCACAAGAACACATAAGGTTGAAGCTGATTTTTGCACCTGGATGTTACCATAATGGAAAGATCAGCAGATCAGAAGCATAGCAAATAATGGCATGATACATGCAATGGAAAGACTGGAAGAAGCAAGCCACTGCAGACAGACTTGTATGGTAGTTAATGTATGAAAAAGCTTACTTCATTTAGAAAGCTCACTAATTGGTCTACCGTTAAATAATCAGTTTTGTCTCCATTGCTGAAAAGAAATTTATTAGAGAATGTAAGTTTTCACATACGATGCTACAGTAGGTATGATTTACATGCTGACATTGTCGATACTTTTAAAACCTTCTACTTTTCTACCTGAAGTAGCTCTGTATCTCAAAATTAATAGTCACAGAATACATACTATCTATCTAGGCTAGGTGCAGTGTATCTCCTATATTTGGTAACACTTAGTAGATACTACTTCATAAAACAATATGTAAGTCTTCCAGCTGAGAATAATTTGAACAAAGAAACTTTTAGATCATCAGATTTCTTACTCAATTTAGTTAGTTCACATTCTGCGTTAATCACCTAAAAGGAGCAAGCTAAAATTACAGTAGTTAGTAAAGCCAATGCAAATAAAATAAAATAAAATAAAAAGTTCCAGGTGCTTCTTTTAACTCATGTAAAAGTTGCTACAAAATACACAGTGAACTTTTACATTAGCAATCTGAGAGGGAAGGACGGGGAAAACATAGACTTGAGTTTGTCTTAAAATACTGCTGATAGCACTAGGATTCACAGAGAGTCTTTACAGTGCTCTGTCACTTTTAGATATAGACTAAAACTACAGTAAAATAAGGTTAAAATAAGATCATATTAAATTTAAACTTACATCTTCCTATAGAGTTCCTCTATGTCAGTTCGGGGACATATCTTTTGGGTAAGCTCATAAAATTTCTCATAAGTAAACGCTGTAGGCTCAATTTCATCATTCTGCAACAAAATGCAAAGGTACATTATCCAGCAAAGGACTGTTTATGTGGGTTTTTTTTTTTTTTTCCTAAGAGCATATCTTACATTAGAGAAAGCAAATAAGAATTATCTTAGCACTTTACCTAATGTACATAGTTTCATTTGTATTTTCTGAAAACAGTTCTCAACTCATCTTTATCACAGATCTGTTTGGCATGCTTATAGTCTGACCTCACAGTAACATTCATTCTACATAAACACAGAACTGGAACACGATCTTTATTTTTCTCCTTAGGCTTAAGAAAAAGTCCAAGATGAACTTCAGGACATTTATCCTCAAGCCAAGGAACATTAGAAAAAAGTCCCAGGTTTGGTGCAAAGGTTTTAAATAGCAAAGCAGCTCCCATACAGGGGTGCGTAAAACTGCCATGAGGGAGGGAGGGAGGGAGGGAGGATGCAGGACTCTAATGAATTGTGTTGTGCCTTTTTTTTTTTTTTTTTTTTTTGGCTGAACAAGGCGAGCACTGCAGGAGGGAGGAAAAATTTCACCTCGGGTGCCAGGCAGCCCTACCACAGGGGATTCAGGCTTTTCTGTGCCCCCTCTCCCCGGCCAGAGACAGCGGACGGCGGCCAAGCCTGCAGGGCTGCCCCTCGCCAGGCGCTTGCTGCAGCCAGGCCGAGAACGGAGGCCTGGAGCCTCCGAAATGAAGGGAGGGAGACTCGGCAGGGAGCAAGGGTGAAGAAAAAGGCTGCAACTTGCAGCCAGTCGTCACCTGTGCGGGACTGTGGGCAGCAGCTCCAGCACGCAGAGGACAAGGCGCAGGAAAGGCAACCGGGGCCCAGCACGCGACAGAAAAACACTAGGTGCGTATTCGGCACCAATATATTTTATATAAATGCGCGAGGGGGCAGGCTATTACAGAAAAGAAAATAAGCCTGATCCAAGAAGTTTAAGGACCAGTGATGTCACATAAATTTAATTACATTTTGTTCTTAGTAAACAACCTATGGTGATGAATAACTTAAAAACATACCTATTGTTCGTGGGTATATGACGCAAACGGCTCAGATCACAGCTACAAATGTGAATGATTCATCCATCTCTTAATATACAAAAAACTTATTCAAAACTGCTAAATACCTTTCCACTGGGAAGACCTAATTCCTTAAGCGCCTGAAAGATCACTTTTTCTGTTTTACCTGATGCAAAGGTTCTGGTAATGCTAAAACAAAAAAGAGTGGGGGGGGGGGGGAAAGGAAAAATGTTAGTCACTTCTTAAACAATCACTTCTCTCTCTCTCTGCCAACACCTTCCTCTGGCTCCCACTGATGAACGTTAAGCACCTTCCAGGTACTCGTGTAGTTGAGTAAGGAACTCAACTGAGTTCCATAAGCACGTGCTCTGAGTTTCACACAGCAGAAATGCCCTGTCTGCTAGCTATCCATTACAAAATATATCAAAATAATGAACTGCAAAAAGAACGAAATTTTTTTTTTTTCTTCCAATATACTGGGCTACAGAACTGTGCAAAGCATTATTCTTCTGGCTCTTGCCACGTGACGGCATGCATAGGCAAACAACTGTGTTTAAAGAGCAGCAGATTCTCCAGGTGAGGAGAGTCATGTCTCCAGGCATTCCCGGTTGTGGGGACTCCCCTTCCTTTCTGAGCATTGACCTGCTCCTCTCAGAAGGCCACCCATAACGTAGGCCTGAACCATTCCCAATGGCCCTTTCCTTCCTCTTTCCTTTTCAAGCTCTCTGTGCTAACGAGAAACTCTCAGTTGCAAGTCAAATCTCCTTCCTTGCTCTCTCATCGGCTGCAGTGGTCACTCCTCCCTCTGAATGCTCCCTCACCTTACAGCCCTTACAAATAATCCTGTTCTAGACAGATTGTGCACAACTTGTTTAAGTAGGTTTCCACTTCCACTGAAATATTTCCAAACTCTGTGATTAAAATCCACTTCCTTCTGTAAAACATGAGTGATTTCACCATGCATGAGACTGACATGGCTTCACTTGAAAGGAAATAAATCCAATTAAAGCTTAGATACTGGGTATGATTAATGTGAAAACTTTTGGTCTATTTCTGTTTACACTTGAATAGCCTCTTAACTTTGGAAAAGTAGATCCAAGCTTAACAGCTCTCCTTTCTTATTTCTAGAGTTTAACCTAAAATGATGGGTCCTACAACCACTTGATTTTGCCATCTCAATCTGGATAGGAAAACTGTGGTCTGTAGGCATATCTCTTTCTAACACTGTCAAAAGCTGTACATTGGGAAACATGCTACAGCTGTAGCCCGATGAGAATATGTTGCTCTTTATCATCAAGTGAAACAAACATTTGCTGAGTCTTTCTGTTAATCCCCTGCATATTAAATAATTTCACAAAGGGAAAGATGTGAAACAAACTGTTGTTTTTATTTGTTGCCATAGCAATTCCGAGTTGTTTTACTCTCCAAAACACTCTAAACCTCTTACGTAAATATTTTCATACTAATAAAATGAATATCAGCAAGCCAAAGATCTAAATGATAAAATAATATTTTAACAAAACTTGGCCAATTTTTTTTTCTGGCTTCCTAATACAGTTAGACCTCTATGTCCCTATTTAGCCACCTAAGTAAGTTGTTTGATTTTCAAAGTTGATAAGTACTAAGATGTTTTCAATAAAATGTGGACTGAGGAGTTCAGGCACCTTTTTTTTTTTTTTTTTTTTAAATCTCATGACTTATTTCTCTACTTTCTCTATTCTGAGATGCAGAATAACGCTAGCTAGATTTACAGTCTATCTTCAGCCCTATAAAAACTCTACGCTTGTTCTAATGAATTGGCCCCCAGTAATAAATGTCATGTCAAACACGTGTAATATTGGCATAAGTAACTAATCAGAAACTGTGAGCCAAGATCCCATGGCTGCAGAAAACTTATTTTTGATGCCAAATTATCTTTTATTTCACCAAAGATGACAGCAAACACAGTAATAATTTGTAATGAGAGCAGCAGCCTAGAAAAAGATTGCATGGATCAAAAAATAATGCAACATAACACTTTCATTTTCCTACAGATATTATAAAAAAATCCTACTTTTTCCTCTACTAGAAGAGACTTCATCCTAGCAGATTTACATTCTTCTCGTTGTATGCCACGGGAAAAAACCACGTTACTTCTGAAGCAAGGAAGTTATTGGCTGACAGATACCTACAGGTGTTTAATCCTCATGTTCTACAGGTGTTTTAATTTTTTTTTTTTGCAGTGTGCCAATTATTTTTTCATTAATAAATTTTTAAAACACCTCCCAGATCTGGGACTGAACATATAAATCTATCCCATTTGTTGATGCATGAAATGACTTGGTTACAACTCCAAAGCTTTACTACTTTCAAATCATTACTTCAAAAATCAAATCAACACACGAACTGTTCAGAACAACTGTTCATAACAATCTTTTATCTTGGCTACACTGATTTCATCAGTTTGGCTAGAACTGGAAGTACCACTGCCTTCACTCTGTAAGAAATCCTCCAAAACTATGATTTCCAACCCTCATGAAACTGTAGACTGAGATTTCTTCCAACCAGTTTGGAGTAATCGATATTAAATATATATACTAACAAAAAGTGTAATTTCTAATTAACTTAATTAAGCCAGTGTAAAACAGATTTAATCCTCATTTATCGTAGTTTAGCTTCTGTTGGTAGGTTCATAAATAGAAGCTGTTAGTTTAAGTTATAAGGTAGTTATACAAAGGATAAGCATAGATTGAGCTTAGCTAATTTTTAAATAGGCTCTAGCTAAAGTGGTGCAATTTGCACGCCTATGTGCACGTGTTTTCTGCCAACAGAAAGTTGCAGAAATTGAGTAGATTTTTTAAATAAATGTTGATCTTGTTAATGATCATCTACAGAAATGTTAAAATCAGAAAATACAAAGCATCTTATCAAAGCCATATCCTCATAAGATCTGCAGATGTAGTCCTAGTCTCAGACTGCTGAAACTTATTAAGGTCTAGAAGACAAAACTGATGCTCTCCTAAGGTTTCCCCACTACTAACTATGCCAGTATTTCTTATCTCTGAAACACAGTAACTACGTTGGCAGTAATAGAGATATGCCCCGGAGTAGGTTAAAATCCAAAAGTAGTCAAGAAGAGTCACGACCCTGCAATCTCAACTGTTCTAAAGCAGAGTGAGGAGAACATTTATGCTGTTTACTACTGACCAGCCTAAGGTGTTTCACCTTCCCACGGCTTGCATTCTCCATAGCCACGTGCTAGCTGCAACAACCTGCACTCAACTTAAAAAGAAATGGAGAGCTCTAATTTCCAAGGTGAGATTTTCTCGCAGGGTTTTATTGTGCTTCAGTGTAAAAATGAAGTAAAGCTGATACTGTGATATAGGTTTCCCACAGCTTACCATATCTGCAAGGTCTTCTCCTGAGAGAACAAAGTTCTGTATCTCCACAGCTACAGCAATTGCTGCGGGGATCTCTGGGCAGGAGGAGGAGGAGGCAGAGATTTGAAGAAGCAGGGCTGACTAGAGTGCACTATGTTTAAAAACACATATATAAGGCAGATCAGAGCAATCTGGAGGTGTGTTGAAGAAGCACCACTGGTTTATCAGGGGAAAGAGATACTGGGGAGAGACTTGGCAAAACAATGTGAAACTCGGCGATGGTGCATAGCAGAGGTATTCTGCCTGCATCTCCCAATGCTTCTTGGCTTGCCTTCCTTCAGCTGGTTTCCTCAGCCACATACTCCTCCTCCTCCTATGCCTCTGCCTCCTTCTCTACCCCTTCCCTTTCTCCATGCTCCTCCTCTGTGCTAAGCGCCTACAGGAGGAGGGAGGCAGTGAAGTCCCCCATGCCCTGGGTTGCCCAGCACTGAGACACTTGCATGCCAGTATCCCGCTTCACCACAAACAGAGGTTGCTGGGACCTGTCCGCTCTTGCGATCTTACTGCCTCCCATCAGGGCTCTGTCGCAGAGGGGAGACCAGACCGCAGCTTTGATCCACCCTCTTTTCCAAAGCTGTAGTTAGAAGTTTACGGAGTAGCCTGATTTTTTCTAAGTCATAGAATTTGATTAACATTAGACACCCACTACTTGCTAAAAACTTGAATTCCTAACTGTGCTTACCTCCGAACTGGAATTTTGCCATTTGTGTTCGTCAGAAATGCCAGCTTCATCCAGCTGCAATTAAGAATGAAATAGTTTTAAAATGCCATCAATTAAAATGAGGAGCTAGATACTTATGTTCATCTCAAGAATACTGGCCTCTCTGTGAAATCAGTACAAACAAGTAATTGTTCTATAATAAAAATATTTCTCCGTAACCCTTCAGTGCTTAAGGTAGGGCAGCTCTGTAACTGTAAAGGCAAAAATCAGCCCACAATAATCAGTACCACAGTTAACAAGAGTCTGAAGAGAAGACAGACTCATGGGGCTCTGTTTGTGTGTATGCATCAACAAAAACCATCCAGACAACAAATAAAACACATAATATCAATACATCAAATGAACAGTACGAAATTCTCTCTCAGTTCCTCTTTGGCAGCTGTCAGATACAGGCTTGAGACCTCGTCTGGTCACAATGAAACATAAACCTTAAACTCAATTAACACCACTTTTGCATTAGACTGTTTTTGTGACTGCAGATGTTGAACTCAAGAAAAGAAGAAAAGAAATCTAAAAGAATGCAAATAGGAAAATACGAGGCCAGAAAAATACAGGAGGAGGACAGGGGAGGAGAGAAGGTAACTTACTGTTTCTTGAGACATGTCATGGGACTGACATTGTTAGCTCTAAAGTTATGTATGATGGATCCAAGCCCTTCTACCCATTGCTGAAAAACAACGAAAATACACAAGCGCTGAGTTAGGAAAACTGAAGAGGGAAAAAGTAGGAAAGTTTGTCTCAGGGGAAGGCTCTTCTCCTTCTTTGCAACTATGGGTAATGTTAACACCTGAGTTAAGAAAAAAACCTCTCCACTTAGCAGCCTATAACACCCTGGAAAAGACCAGCCACATTTACACGTTAATATTTGCTCCTTCACTAAACAAAA
This sequence comes from Struthio camelus, assembly GCF_040807025.1. Taxonomy (NCBI): domain Eukaryota; kingdom Metazoa; phylum Chordata; class Aves; order Struthioniformes; family Struthionidae; genus Struthio; species Struthio camelus. The sequence goes on from NC_090944.1 coordinate 129,587,602, forward strand.
TGATTGTGCCTTCCATTCTTCCAACTACTACAGCAGCATCCGCACTGCTATTAAAACAGTTTATTGCCAGCAAAGGAAAGTGGTCCATCGATTGATTTATTAAGCTTTCCATTTATAGCCTGTATAAATACATGTCTTCCTTTCAGTTGCTGCTGGCAATATTAGCTATTACTAAGCAACATTATACAGTATGTGATGACATATTTAAATTGTCCAGTTTTAGAACAGGAATGAAACAAAATATTAATAAACTAGAGCAGACCGCAGGGAGGCACAACAATTGTTATGTGACTCTGACCTCATCTAACACCCTGCTACATATTCAGTCCTGCTTTCTTTCTAGCTTTCAGCTTTAAAAAGCAAAACATTCCAGTAATCACTGGGATGACTGTCAGCCAACAGCAGCATTACAGCACTTATGTAATTCCTTTTTATGGATATAGTTTTCTACCATAGCTTGTGCCTAGACTTTGTAGTACTATATAGAAGAAGCTTAAGGATTAGGCCTTAACATGAACTCTTATTGATTTCAGCATGAATCCTGGCAGGATAAAGCTATGGGAAGAGGAAAAAAAATCGACGGCATTACAGGCCAAGTTCGATCTCAATTATGCTATTGTAATGCTAGGATTACTCAACAGATAATTTACACTGGTGGAACTGAGATGGGATTTGGTCCACTGCTTAACATCAACCTTATGAATAAAGAAGCTTCTTGCTTCCGGCCAATTTCTGTGCACGCAGCTTTCACTGACTTGGGCATGATCCAGAATTTGACACTTATAAATAGATGCAGACGAATATATTTTTCTTTTCATGAATGAGTGCTGTGCATCTGCAAAACAGATGAAAAAAATACCCATTTATGTAGGAGGAACGCTAAGATCTTTGGCAAATGGCATATAGTAAATCTGCAGGCAGTAAATCCCAATTGGCTAAAATAATGTAAAAATCATATAAGGTGTCAATTCATCAAATAAACAGGTGTAAGAAGACCCTCATACTTATGAAATGTTATAAGAATGTCACAAACTTCTGTTTTAACAGGGAGAAACTGTCATCAGACTCCCTTCTAAATTAACCTTATAAATCTATTCGGCCCTAGGAAAATGAGCCATTTATTAAGACATCTATTCATACTTAAATATTCCTTTTTAAAGTATCCTTTTTAAGAAGCACTGCATAAAAATATGCATGCAAAAAATGGGTATCTGAGAATAATCTGAAAATAAGTCTCAGGGAGTTATGAGACCAGCATACATGTTTCCATACATTTGGGATTTTCTCATATTTGCGTTTATTTCTTTGAGGATTTTTGCATATTATAACTCTTCATACATTCTTCTCTTATTATAATTCTTAGAATTATTTTTCCTTGATATTTTTATCACATCTAAAATACATGTGATACTGCATAGAGACAGAATTCCTGGAGTGAGGGAACATCATATAACCAGAACAGCCAGTTAGGCACACAGACACACAGCAAAGTAATGCAACGGGACATTCCCGGCAGTTTCTCTGCTCTCAGAACACTTCTCTCTCTTCCCCTGCAATATTTGCTCCGCCCTTGCTACCTCAACACGTACTAATAGTCTATCCTACCACACATATTCAAGCTTTGCGAGTCTCTGCCAGGGAAGAAAAAAATCCATCTCTCCAGCACTCACAACTCAGATGCGGTGGAGGGTAAGAGGCTCACATGGTCTCTTCTCTGAAACAGCTTCCAAACTTGTGCTGAAAACAATCCATCAGTAAAAGTCCGCCCTCCCGTTTCCCAGCTGCCTGAGTAAGAGAACTCAGGAGTAGTAGTATGGAGGTACTGCCCAGGGATAGAAAGCAAGCAAGGTTCATAGGGAGAGATAATGTTATTTTAATGTTATTTATTAGAACAACTGACATAACTGGAAACAGCTGATAGACTTAGGGAACACTGTTATCTTTTCCTACAAATGTTTCCTCATTTAAGATCATACTGGAGGAACACTTGTCAGAATTTCATGATAAAAGCCTGAGCTCTAATCTAGCTAGGTATATCTCAGGTATTTTTCAGTCATCTAGAACTGTGAACATCCAACTCCGGGGTTTATAAATTATCTACGTTTGTGTGTGTGTTTTTTTTTTCCTAAGAGCAAAATGTAACATTACTGCTGCATTAATATTCTCATAACAATATAATAATTTGCCCTAACATCACCTAGATTAGTCTGCTGTCCCTTAAAAGCACCTGAATCTTTCAACATCGACCAAGAAAGTAAAATGGCATATGCCTGGCAAACAAAAATAATTGCAAAAAAAACCAATCAAGCTATACGTATGTTGTGAATAAGCCTCCAACTTTCAGAAAACATTTTTTTCCTGCTAAAAATGCCATTGGTGCAGTACTGGCAACGCCAACATTTGAACAGGAAATAAATACACATCGATCAATTTTGATTTGAAGGCAACAGACTACATCAACTCTAACAAGATTTAACATTTCAATGTAAGATTACCCAGCACTCAGTTCCCAAGTCACTTCTGCACATCAAGAACCGCTGCATGAAAGAGACATTGCTAGGAAAAAAAAAGTCTAGGGAAAGATCGATACACTGAACATCAAGTAATTTATTTGCAAGAATTGCTCTGATGACTCCCACTTTAGAGGGACTCCCTAATCTTTATTCAGGCCCTTTCTGACAGAGAGGCCAGATCAGGAACAGCTCCCTTGAACGTCCAGAGGGCACAGAAATGCAGCCGAACGCTGATGAAACACAAAAGTATCACGTCTCTGCTGACACTTGAGCAAGGGAGCAAGCTAAGAGAGATTTTGTCAAACTATGGATCATCTTTACGTTGGTATGATGCCCTCTGGGCTGGATATGGCAGTTAAAGACCCACACTTCCCTGTCTGTGCCACATCATACAGCTGCATGATGCTGCAGCATCTGGCTGCTTGCACTCAGTTTGGGGCTAAAGCAGTTTCTGGAGTGCTACATCAGAAATTCCCTGCAGGCACCAGCTGGCCCCAAATCAACTAGGAATAAGAGAGCTGAGAAAAAACGCTTCTGGATTATGAAAAGACTGGATAGAAACAAAATGCCATAAAAGGAAAACATTTCTTGATCCACAGATTAATATATAAGCTCAGTGCAAGACATTCAAATTATTTGTTAACTGGTCAACACAGAACACTCTTCTGAGCCAGCATAGTCTCCAAATAACAATTACATTCGTCATCATTTTTAAGGCACTGTGATCCAATGCACAGATACTCACCAAAAGTCAACACTTGAATACTGTGACAAATGTCAAGCTACCAATAAATTGTTTCCTGGCAGCAAATCATTTCTGGGTTAAATGTACACTTGTATAATTACCATGCAGAAGGGATGAAAGAACAGTTCAGATTTTTCCCAGCTAACATGCTATGAGGACCCTGTCAGTTTTATGGATAAAGCTAAGACCTGTATACCTATGTAAGCAAACAGGGATAAACATCATCAAATCTATTCCTTGGTGCTCAGCATCTCCAAATCACCACCTCTCCAAAGAGGGAAAATCCTATAATAATAAAAAATTCCGAAACGAGGTAGATAGGAACCAGTTCACTTGAATCTTACAGAAAATGGAACTATACTGTTTTTGATAGAAAGTCAGGATACATTTGGTTCTTACTCAGGCTGGTGCTAAATATTTTCATATTTTCTATTCATATCTATTAATATAAATCCTGAATGGCTCTCTGTATAACAAGAATTATTCTAGATTCATATAGGAAAGGAATCTGGGCCCTGCTGTCTAATCTCAGAGAAACAACCACGAAACGAAACAAAAACCAAAGACACCTTGAACACAGACCCATAGGCTAATACAAGAGGCTAAAACCTAAGTGCACTGTAGGTTGCAATAAGCCACTTGCATTGTTTTTCTGTAACATGATCCAACATTGTCAGATGCCTCTACATAGAGAAGGTGCAAGAAAGAGTGATTGAAGAAGCAATCTCTCAGCTTTTGCTGGAGAACTCGATTGCTTTTGAGGCACTTAGTGACCCTGCATTAGGTGAGGGTCATTGATGAAACACGGCCAGCAGCGGCAGGGTGAACAGATAGGTTTGACCTCTCAGCTGTCTCTTAGCCACCGACCTTTCATTTAGGAGGGTTAAAAAGGGCTAAAATTATGACCACTAAGAAGGGCTAAAAAAAAATCACTCTAACCTACAGCTCATGGAATTCCATACAAGGTCATCTGTGGCTTATTTATAGATGAGGCCAGTATTATCCAGGCCTCTTGAGGAGATTTTACCTTCACTTCTTCAGTGCAGTCTTTCCACAGTTGCACTCTGCTTAAGTCAAGTGCCAGGAAAGCAGTAGAGAGAGAGAGAGACACCGCGCTCTGATTTTGGTATTTAGTGCCTACGACGGGCTGTCAGAATCAAGGGCTTGATAGCTTGAAGGCTAGCATTTCTAATTTAGTGTATTATCCAGACCAATCTACACCGTATCCCTGCAGCTCAGTCCTGCAGTCCACAGCCCACAAAACAAAGCCCCCGTAGACCTCCAGGGGCAGCCTTCTCCCCCATGAGGGCTCCCTCCACCCTGTCCCACTCTGTCACCCAGAGCTGCCTTCATTCGGGGCTTCTGCCATTGGGATTGGCTCTTCCTCTCCATGGAGGAAGCTGTAACGACAGAGAAGGAAAAACTCTGACAGTAGTTGGCCCCTGGGCAGTCAGTCTCAAACTTTTTCATGCTGCAAACTCAGCAGTATGGATCTGGCTAGAGCAGTTTAAACCATCCGCTTCTTGCTGTTCATTTACTGCCTTGCATGGAGGTGCAATACCAGATCATTCTCTGATGAGAGAGCCCATATTTATATTAGCATCTAGCCTAATATAAAACATCACTGAGGAAAATGAACGAGGAATGGGCACACGGTTTATTACCACAGGAGAATAATGGAAAACATCTTAAACTGCATCTGCTATTTCCAGAATTACTTGGCACCAATCCATAAAGAATGGTAAACTGTGCAGTCCCAAACAGTGGTATGAATGTTAAAGGATCATAAAACTTTGCTAGGCTTGCAAGCCCATTTACAACAGTTTACAATTACTCGGGATCAAGACTCCCTACTTTAATAATGGGGAGGAAGGGTCAGAGTAAGCACATGAACTAGTATTGCCTGTTCTGGCTAAGGGATGCTTCAGTGTTAGATACTATTCAACATGGGTGAAAAGCACTTCCCTGGTTGATGGTGAAATTAAACATCTACTGGCTCAGCAATACAAGATGACAGCAGAAAAGATATCCAGGCATGGGGATTCCTACACTCCTAAAGCAGAAGTTGCTAATCGCTGCGATGAAAGATGTGGTCTGTTAGCTGAAGGGCTGTGAAAATTCATGAATCCCTGTGTGATCAGGCAATGGTGGAGAAGAAAGAGAAGGTATTCAAAAAGGTCTGTATTCAGACCTGAAAATTCTCATTTCAAGACAACTTAGGAATTTGCAAGCATTGGCAATTACTGATCAACCACTTGTTTACTGACAGAATTGCTACCTTACTGTTCAGCTCACTTAAAATTCCTCCCTAACCCCATGGCCTTCCACAGAACTACAGGGATGTTGTCTGGAGAAGCAGTGAGGTTAGTCTGATAAAATGTCCCCCCCCTTTGATGATTTTGTAATTTATTAAGAAAAACCAAACCAACACAAATAGCCAAAATAATCTAGCTACCTCAAAACCCAACCTTTTGCCGTGAAACACTCTCCCCTGTGTGCTAGGAGCAGTCCTGAGCTATGTATGAGGGTGTGGTTTCATAAGCTGCAGGCTCAGGAAGCCCATGGAGAACAGAATGAAACTTTCCCAAGTCTTTTCAAGAAATAAATGGCCTGGCAGGATTCCCTGGTATTTTGCCCATGTCTGTCAACACCATGACCAGTAGATGTCCCTCTTCTCTCAACACAGATGTCTCATAAATCACTTCTAGTCTATGAAAACTACCATATCTCTCACACATGAGACAGCAAAAGCAAGAAGACTAGACTAGTGATTTTGTAAAACCCATCCACTACCTGATCAACTGCAGCACAGCCTTGCTGGATATGACTACTGAAATTCTGTTACAAAGATAAAGGGCTTTTTCCTATTTCAAGTATTTCATCTGGAAAGCCAAGACACATACAAACACTCCATATTATGAGCTGCCTGACGTGTCCAGACTGCTTCCACCCCTCAGCAAAGCTTTCCACCCTGGAATGAGTTTCCCAGCACTTGAGAAGTCTACTCTGAAGATGGCTGGAAAACTCATTTTGGTTGCTTTTGTATGTAGACTGAGGCAAATATAGTGGAGTCTTACACAGTGAAACAGACCCTTTTTTTTCCTGGCTTCGGAGAACCAGTGGTGAAGTTTTGAATTTATTGACAATTCTGCAGCGACATTACCAAGAAAAAACATGAGAAAGCAGAAAGGCAAGCATATTGAAATCACAGGCAGATTATTTTACCTGCAGGCCAGATATGAATCCTGGCTAGGATATGAAGATTTTTCTACATACTTGGCACAGAGCTACCTAAATGTGTAAGCAGTAGTCATATATTGCAGACAGTCATAGGTTGGAAATATTTATTTACCACATAGGCTGTGAGACACAACTAATATACAAACGTAATGGGACACACAGAACAGCAGTAGACGTTCAGGGTTCTGCCCAAGTACGTTCTGCAGTCTTTTTGGACAGTTTTGATTTGAAACATCAGAACAAACCAAAGCTATGGGAAAACAGAACCTTTCTGTAATGTGTCTGTGGGATATTCCTGCAGGAACCTTCTACGACGCTCTGGTTGTTCTCCTAGCAATATGATTTGGGCAAATAATTAATACCTTGTTTCACGGGAAAAAATTAGAGTCAATTGAAACAGAACTTTTAGTAAGTCAAAAACAGCCATATAGTAGAACACCAAGAAAAAAATATCAGCCTGAAGTGCTTTATCTTAGCAAAAACATGGTAGTTCATCTAATTGTTTTAAACAAATTGAAAACAGTTTAAAAATGAAAGACTATTCAAATTCAAAAGCTGAGAAGTTTAAGAATATCAGTATGAAATGCCTGCAGCTGCAGACACCTCCAATGCCATAATATTATTAGTTATATAATAAAGCTGATATTTTACCCATAGTCTGATTCTTCGTATATGACTAGCAAAGTGTTTCAGCAGGTGCTATTTGCAACTCATTCTTGTGACTCACAGGTTAGCCACCAATGTGCAATTCAACATCTCAGTGAGTAACACATCTGCAGAAAACGTCTGTTTTCTACCCACTCCAGCTACGCCACTGGAAAAGGTTACTTCCTTCATCGCATCCCCTCTGCCAGCTCCCATCCCTACCTACCATCAGCAGAATTATTTGTGTGAGCACTTCCGAGAGCTAGGTTATCTCAAACGCTGGTGTGAGCTTCACCTCTAAATCGGTGAGCTTAATTCTCTGACTCTTCCTCGAAACGAATTAGGAAGCATTCACACAAACTCCTGTACTAGCAGGACAGAGCGAACAGTACACTCTGGCAGAAGCACAGAAACTATCAGCTGGAGAAACAGTTCCTCCCAGCAGCACAGTCGAATCAGGGAAAGAACAACTTTTGCAGCCAAATTTACGCCTGGTATGCAATAATATTAAAGAACGTAAAAAGAGCTGACTGTACCTAGGTCCATTTTTTAAGTTAAACTCCTTCACATAGTGCCAAAGTCGGTGAGCAAAGAAGGCATAAAGTCCAGATGTGGGGTTGCTAAATTACAACAGCTTCAATGGATTTACGCCAACTTTGGATAGGCAGCCGAGAGCCAGAATGCCCTGTGCTAAAGCCTCACATCAGCACTACGTTGCCCCTGCACTAAGAAAATTCACCCCCAAATAATCAGTGGTCCTTTCGAATGTCCTAGATTGGGGAAAGCAGATTATAAGATTACTAGGTAATGGAAAGTCAATCTAAGAAGCAAAAAAAGAAAAATACACACATACACACATACATCAATAATGTGCATGTGCTTTTTTTTTTTTTTTAACCTTTTAGCTCACTGTAATTTCTCTAACCTGCTTTAATCGGGATTCCAAATATTAGATTTTAGAATCCACCTTTTACAATTGCTCTCTACTACCATACTGAAGTTGCTTTAGGAGTGGACCATGACAGCTGCTTGGAATCAGACACAGAGTCCACCCTATTTTGTGGTGGTTTTGTTTTAAGAGTGGAAATGGAGACCAATTTCTCAGCTGAAAACACCAATAAAATTTAAGTAGATAGAATGTAAATACTGGAGTTGGAGTTTGGAGACAAGTGGAGAGATAATAAACACACTCTTGTTGTTGGAATAGCTGTACTTGGAGCTCAGTGACGGCTTGGCCAGACCTGCTGAGCTCATTGCCACAAGAGGCCGAGGAACGCGCAGAAGATGACAGATCCTAAACGACTGCCTGCCACGAGCCCTGCCTGGAGGGCAGGAGCTCCGCACGCGCCACGACATGCCTGCACACCTACAGTGGTCAAGGCATCGGTAAGAGATGACCCCTCCACACTGCTACTCTCTCTGCCTTACCACCTGCAAAGTCTGCTTCCCACTGAAACTGCTCCTTACCACATGGGTAGCCTGAAGAAGGCAGGAACATACATTCATTTTCTTCTCCAAGGCTACTCAGGCCCATGTACAACCAGGCCTTCAGTGGCTAACAATTACTTCTTGGCCTCATTTGAGGGTATTATCTACAGAAGCAGAACACCTTTCCCCCAAAAGAAAGGTTCTGGGCTTCTGTATTTGGATCCCCTTGTTTTCAAGTATCCCAAACAGGTGTGAACCAATCCTGAGCTCGGTTTACATGAGGAAAGGCCAAAACGTCTATGGGGAATAATACTCATCTTCCTCACGGCAATAGGTGGGAAAACAGCAGGAACGATTAGAGATGTATCCTTTACAGATATCTGGACTGCTCAAGCTACAGTCGTTGTCCCTTTTCCTCTAAATTCTTGCCTCTGTCATATCACAATGGGGGCTTACCTCTGAATGTGGATTAAGTTAGGGCTTGTTTTAAAGCACAGTAGTAGAAGCTGCATAGCTACCAAATGCCACATACAGATTATCTTCATCTAGAAAAGATTTACTGTGTCCCAGAATAAAGACATCTTCTCACGAACAAACCAGGAAGAATTAAGCAGGAATAACTCCATGAGCAGATAAATCCTAGAAATTTTTCTTTTAGCCCAGAAGTATAGTAGGAAGTCACGTACTCATCATACACAAAAGGTCAATACAGTACAGGCCTCCCCCAAATTACTTGCTGTATACCCATTTCATCTACGAAGTCACAGCTTTAGCTGCAGTTTAGAAAGCCCTACAATGTTTATGGCCTGATATACTTTACTGTCTCCCTTGTGCCTGAAACATATCAGATCAGGTGGATCACACTTGCCGACAAGTCCCAGACATGTATTTTTGAAATCTGGAAGTATTTTTGGTGGAAAGACTCGCAGGTGCAGAACTCCCACAGCTACAGGCTTCTCAGAGCCGACCCACAAGCAGACTTCAATACACGACACATCATCCTGGGTAACTATATCTTGGTTGTTAATGAAGAAGTATACATCTTAGACAGTATAATCACCTTACATTTGACAGTCCATGTAACTGGCCAATATACTGTTACAAACAAGCTGGTGTATACAGTTTATCCTGAGCGAAGGTGGCTAACTACCTTAACTCCAACCTTTTTCTGAGTATGTTAGAAACACTGCTTGGTTAAGTATATAAGTGAACGCCTCCTGTGCCTCTCTTTCTTTGCTTCTTAAATGGTTTCAAAACATAACAGCAGCACACTGTTTCCCTGAAAGCCAGCTGAAAATACACACAGTAAAATCAATTTAGTGTATCTATGTGAGTTATACAAGCATGTCTTCTATCATGGAGTTTACTCAGTACTCCCAACGGTTAAAGAGGTATGGATCCAAGCACTGAAAAACCAACTGGGTCTGCCAAAGGACTTAATGATACTGCACTCAACAAACAGATATTCTGTTTTAAAGGAGGGGATTTAGCAGGCATACTGTTGCTGATCACTTTTCAGGATTTATGCCAGAGGCAAAGCAGGGTATAACACCTCATAAGCGCACACAAATCTGTAAGTGTGCCTGCCTTATGGGACAGAAAAGCAAAAAATGTGTATTTTAAAAACCCCTTAAATCTCTGGATTGTAACTATCACTATACCATCAGTCCTCTGGATCAAGTTTCTCAGGCAGAGCAATTTATAGCAGCCAGACCGAGTACCAGGCCTTGGTGGGGCCACAGAACTGTAAGAAGCATTGTGAACTGCAAACTTAAGCTCTCCGGAAAGATGACGTGCAAAAAGGCACTATTGTTTTCATATGGCTGTTCCATGTAAACGGGAAACAGAAAAGAAGCTGGGTACACCGGAATCCTCTTAACTGTACAGAATTTTCTTTCCTGCATTTGTCTTTTCAAATAATATGAACCACACAATACAATTAGGTTATCGCTCAACAAAATTTTGGAGGACTGAGCTCCACCCACTAGGAAAACGAAAGTAATTGCACTTCCCTTCAGCATCACTGTGTGTCTCAGACCCACTGCATACTCTGCTCCACACAGTCTGCTATATAAACCCCACATGAGGCTGCTAAATACTTGGGAGAATGCTGCGTCCTATACTTAATGGTCTCAGTGCCTACTTTTGATAAATTACCATGCATGCAAAGACTGATAAAGTTGCTATTTCCTTTCACCACAGCACACCGACATTTTACAGAATGCTCCAAATGGATGTTTGTTGTCCTTTTGTAGAGCGTGGCAGCAGACATTAAAACGGGTGTTTCGGTCAGCCAGGCATGCTGATTTGCTTCAGAAAAACAATCTAGCGGAGCTGAGGAGCTCTCCTTTTTTCCTCCCACACACTGTTTAACTGTGGAATACCTTGGCTATTTCTGTGCTTTCCGCTACCATGAAAGTGAAGCTGATGTTCACCAGATCTGTGCCACTGCAAACACACACTATCCGTCCTTCCAACTCATTTTCTGATTTTCCAACAGCCTCAAGTGCAGTTAGTATTTTGGGATCCTGTTAAACAGAATAAATAACTTGTTACATTTGCAATACCTTTTTATTATGCAATACACTATGGCAAAGATGCATTTCCGTCTCCGTATGCATTAACATCTTTAAACCTTTGCCCGTCACCTTAAATGAGTGCTTTCATTTAGAATTCTTGTGATAAGCCCAAAAAACAATATATTCTAATAATTATGAGCATAATTGTGAGAGCTCAGAAGTAAATGAAGTATTTTAAATACATTTCAGAGAGTTAAATTAAAAATTACATACATTACAGTCATGAAGAAGAAAAATGAATCACTCCAAGGACTGGAAGGAGAGCGAAGGTTTTAATCTCTAAGTAAATTATTCCAATCTAGTTAACTCTGTAATTACTGAAAGTTATGATCTGTACAACTTTTGGTTGTTTCTTAATGATATATCTTACGAGCTGATACCTCTGCTGAAGGTCAAAGGCTATGGACTTAACGGGCATAGAGAGCAAACTACCCATGTACAGACAGAGGTGAAGTCTGAAGCACATTGATATGGTTGTCTGCAGATGAAACGTGAGGTTGTCTGCACTACCACTTCTCGTGCCCCTTTTCTGCAGGGGAAACATTTTAGTCTATCAACTCTCAAGAGAACTACTAAGAAACGGTTGTCTACAGTTAACACAGTAATGCTTATTGCTTCAAAGTGGAAATGCAAAAGTGTTAACAGACACCTTGCTGGACAACAAATCTTCAAAACTGAACATCTGAAGACAGGCCCAAATTTCATCTCAGAAAATTCTATATATGCTTTCTGCAGAATACCATTGAAAATATTTCCACAGCTTTGTTTTTTTTGTAGAACTCTAGCTAGTTCTTCTGCTGATGTTCTTCAAAAGGGCAGACAGTGACCGCTTGCTCTAGTGTACTGCTGCCATCCCTGACCATCTAACTGTATAAAAAGGGATGCAAATAAAACTTCCTAGTTTTTATGTTAGTGAAACAATAAGATATAGCAAATTTTAAATAGATAGGAAAAAAAATGGAATAAGAAATATTGTCTTCCGGATTCCTAGAACAAGTATCACAATGAAATGTTACAAAATAATTAAAAATTATGGATACAAACACTTAACATTTCTTTTCCAGCTTTCACAGTGGCCTGAAAGCAGAGTGCTGCACTGAATCAGAAAGACCAGATACAGAAACTTCACACTGCAATTACACCAAATCACTTAAGTTTAAAACTTAAAATTTTAGAATACAATCGCAAAAGAAAAGTTGTGTTGCTGGTATTTTGTAACTAGATGAACTGCATTCTGCACTTCACCTTCATTTTAAATATTTGCTGTTTAAAGGAAGAGTATAAACTAACTGAAGAGTACCTTTGGTACAGCTCCAAAACGAACACTGTTGATCAGGGAGCACTCTAATACCTGTCCTTCCTGAAACAGCAAGAAAAGGTACATGAGTTCAAAGGTCTGTTGACACATGGCTCCATGTAGGAAGTGCCCCAAAAATAAACAATGAGTCTTATTTGCAAACACTGTTAATTAACACTAAACAACGCATTTCCCCTTCACATCTGTTAATTCCCTCTTAAGTACTTCACTTCTGTAAATTCTAAAAGAGCAGGACTAAGGCTAGTTTTGTAAACAAAGTCATACAGTATTTTAAATTTTAAAAAATTAGTAATATGTAACATATATTACTGACATAACTGTAATATACCTTTCCTTCACTTTTCCAGCTCAGAAAAAAGCCAAATTCATCCACTTGAAAGAGACAGTTGGTTTCAAAGACAAAAGATTCCTATAGAAAAGAAAGTACAGACCAATATTTTAGTGACTCTGACAAACGCCATAAATTAATTTACTGATCAAAAATAAAAGCTTGTTACATTTTCCCCCAACTGTCTTCCTAGAGAATTTGCCATTTTCAAGCAATTTGAAATGATGAGTGAGGCTTATAACTAATGATCAATTTTAGCAATTTGAGACATTAGGATGCCCTTAATTAATATTTTCCTACCTCTCTTTGCAACCATGAGGGTTTTTGGTTTTATTTTGTTTCAATAAAAGCAGTGATTCTTACCTAATCAAAAACTTCAGGGAAACAGAACTTCAGAAAAACTCCAAAATATGAAAAGGTTAAAATTATGCAGTCTGCCAATACTGCACTTGGGATCAAACCACCATATTTCATTGTAACATTTAAAATTCAGAAGTGCTTCTCTGTTTGACTGTCACAGTACGTATGTCACAAGTATTTTGTAGTGAGAGTATCAGGCAAGCAGAGTTTGAAGGATACTGACGTGTAGAGAAAACAAGAAAGCATGGCATACCAAAGAGACTAGACAAGGCAAAAAATTAAATGGGCTGAATTAAGGGATTTCCCACACACACCTCCAGCCTCAATTAATATATCAGAAATCAAGCAAAAACGTAGGGAGACATCACACTGTGCAGAATCAATCATTTTTTAAAGGAAAGAAGGACTTCCTGAATTAAAAGGCAACAAAAATGCATGTGTGCAGGCGAGAGCACTGCTTAGTGCTTCAGAGTTCAATACTTTGTTCTGTGTTAAAGACAAAGACTGGGGAACCTTTCTGATATGCCATGTCCTCTCCCTTGCATATAGCATGGGTAGCAAACACATGAATATACAGCACCATTTTCAGAGTAAAAGATCTTATGCAAAGGACAATTTGAATCTAGGTAACTAAATGGGTACAAACTCCAACACCCTCCATCCATGGGGCATGCTTTAAAATCAGTAGGTCTTTCCAGGACAGGCTGGTCTCACTGGGTATGTGGTGTCTCTGAGGTACCACTCCAGGAAACAAGGTATGGGACTTACCCATACCTTCCAGGGGCAACCTTTTGATGCCTTTTTGGCCTTTGCCATGGAACAAGGGTGTGGGTTGGGCTAGGGGAATGGTCTCATTCTGGTCAGGTCTTCATCAGAAGCTGGGCATGAAGTTGAGGTTGTACCAGGATCCAGGGTCTGGGAAACGTCCTCGAGCTCCCCTAGATGAACACAGCCAAAGGGGATAATTGTGCTGTGCTTGGGATAATTGCTCCTTTGCCATGGACACATTCATTATTGAATGCTGTCTATCACTTCTGGGCAACATTTTTTGTTCTCAAATCAGATTTACAGAACTAAGGTTCTGACACACCAAAGTTCCCCATCCAAGCAGCAAACAATTATCTTAATTTTACAGGCAGGGGAGCTGATAGGAAGCAGGAAGTTGCTGCAACTCAGTCTGAGCCAATTCCACAATGCAGGAGTTTCCACTGGGCACAGCTCTTCTCTTTCTCTTCTTTCTCTTCTTTCTTTTCTTGCTAGCCTTGACTTGTCCCACTGAATTATTTTTTCTGCAATTTCCCTTCTTGTATAGCAAATAAAGCATCTACTATCAGACCATGTAGCTGCAAAATGATCAGTAAGGTTCCTAACCACCTTTGGTTTCTTCTTCCCGCATTGTGCTGAGATGACTAGTCCTGTTCCGGACTCAAACTCTTCAGCAGTCAGATATGATAATGTTTAGCTCAAAATCTATTTCCATAATTTTGTAATCCTTCTGGTTAAGATACTCATCTATCAGTAAAAGATGGATAAGGACACTGCTCTAGATTACGACCTAGATTTTTCTCGTCACTCAGTGAAACTTGGGAACACAAATGTCTCATGCTGTACTAGAGCTGTTCAGTCATCAGGACCCTCTAGCAGGATTTCTGAGCTCTGTACTGACTTGCTATACGACCTTAGTACTAACCATTGTTTTTCCTTCTCCCCATGTGGCCTTGTCTGCTAAGGTAGGGAACTAAACACAGAATTTCAATGAAAATTGGAAGCGCAGATTTGAAATATTTCTCTTGAAAATTGCAAGTCCTATAGTATAGCCACTGGCTCTTGCTATGTTTGCATAGCATGCCCAAAAGCATGGTGTCTCTCTCTCAGGTAGGCTATCTAGTTACTACCACAATTAAATAACAGCCTATGTATCTCAAAAATCTGATGATATCAAAGAGCCAGACCATCAAGTTCTCACTGTTTACAGGCTACACATCTTAACTTCTGAGCCACTGTTTTTGCAGTCCTTGATTCCTGTAACATTCCAGATGAAATATGCAGTTAGATACATGGGTATCTAACCCATGTAAATGAAAGCCTTCAATGTTTCCAGAAGAGTTCCCTTCAACAAAACTAATCAGACTTCCAACTACCCATACCAAACCTGGCGCAACCCATAGCAAAACTTGCAGCAAGGAATGCAGATAGAGAGTATCGCACTTACAGATGGACAACAGTTGCACCAAAGGTGGTAAGTAGCACTCCTTTCTCCGGTGTTTTGGAAAGCAGCAAATTCAGCTGCAAGGAGCAATACTTAACAGCACTGACATCCCACCCCACGGCTGCTCAGCGTCTCCTGCTGGCTAACCCTGCATGGCTGCCTGCTGGGTACACCCAACTACAGTGCAAAAGGGCTTGGTTTTGAGATGTCTCACTTTCCCTATCACAACGTCAAGGATCCTGGTGCCTCACTGAGGGTTCCTGATCTCACTCACAGATGTGGGCACTTAAACTCTGTTCTGTATCTTCTCTCACTAAGGCGTGAGAGAAGAGCCATAGTCACACAATGGGCCATACTCATTCACTTAGGTCCAAACAGGCCAAGTTTCTGAAATGGCATTTGCTAAGGGAAAAAATGTAGCTTTTACGAACCTCCTTTCTGAGACTGGTATTCAATGTCCACTAGTGTCTTATTAGTTTATCTATTCCCAAAACTGAAAATACCGGGTACTACAACTATCCTCACCTTGGCAGTCCTCATGATAAAAAATACCTTTTGCTTATATTTCCAAAGATAAGAGGAAAATACTAATATCCCTGAAGGCGCTTACCAAGACACTTTCAACTTAAGAGATTTCCTGTCCAAAAAAGATTAAAAAGGCCCTGATAAAACTATTCTCACAGGCATATCAATGTGGAATACAAAGTAAATGCCTAGGCACTTTATTTTGGCTGTCTGTGTAAAATGTCCCATTTTGAATTCCTTTAATACACTTGGATTAAAGCACAGCTGAAAGCAGGATCACAGTAATCACATTTCAGAGAGAGTACAGGTCGATTTTCTAAAGGAGATAAAAACATTCCAGACCTCAAATGATGCATCTGACTCAAAATATAAATGTTTTGTGCTCTTTTCCTTTCCCGTGTGAGATGTAGGTCCCCAGTTCACATGTAAAAGATGACAGACTCACACCAGATTTGATACATGCACAAAAAAATGGAAGGATGCACTTTGTTCAGTAATGTGCTTTGTGGAACTGCAAAGATGAGAGCTTTATGCACATTATAGATATTTTGATCCAAATCTCCCCTTTCTCTTGCTCAGGGATTATTTCAAATCAGAAGATTAAATATGTTTTAAGGTTATTTCTTTTAAAAGCAAAAAACTGCAGGGCGATAAAGTGTGTCAATATTTCCTCCCCACACACATTCCTGGAGTTTGTGTGCGTACAATGAAAATAAAACATGAAATATTCTGTAACATCCACATATTTAAAAGAGACGAGCAAACGAAAAGTAACTGGCCCCTTACCTCTTCATATCTATCAAACACAGCTCCATCTTGCATAAAAGAGGGAACTGGCTTCTGCCAGTTAAATTCATAAGGTTTTGCCATGATTACAGAAGAAAAACCTAAAATGGAACGAAAGAGCAGAGTTCAATTGCTGTCTTTTAAAAGGAATATTTCATAGTCTGAAAAGGAAAAAAAAACAGTGACTTTAGCTTTTCTTTTGACACAGTAGGAGTATTAGAAAAAAATCATAGTGCACTTTCAAATCAAGAGTTTTCCTCATAGGCATATTTTCATGTTTCGTAAGTATAACTTTAAAATGAAAAACGCTCCTAAAATGCGTGACTGCACGTAATTATTTGAAAAACCATGTGGACTCTAATATTGCATTAGTTTAAATATCTGTTACATCACTTCTAGAGCATAATTAGGCTGGGATTAATGCAGCCCCAGGTAATAGAATATCACTGCTGGTAATATACACAAGTGCTTCTTTTTCATGGGAAAACATCATACACCAAACATGATATATTTTTTTAATGCTCTAAATAGCATTCTACATAGGAAGAACACATTTTTCTTCAGAGTTTTGTCTTTCAGAATTCATTTATACTAAACACAGTCCTGGGTATTTTCAGTGATATTTTTATACATAGCTAAAGATATGGATAATATATAGGTCAAGATTCATAGGAAAAAAGCCTGTTTAGGAATGTAGGGCATGAAATAAAATTAGCTGCCAGTGTTGTACATTTTGTGCAAGTTTAGGAATGTGAACAAAATAAACCGTTAACATAGAATCTAAAAGTCACCACATACAGTCCTTACAAAAACGCCCCACCAAATTATTCAGTATCCCTTCCAACATCCTGGTGCCTCATAGGGTACGTTACTTTACACCAATACATGTCCCAGCTACGTACTCTGTGAAATACTACAGTTTACTGTATCTGAAATAAAGTGCATCTGCACTGTGCCTGCTTACTAATGCCATCTAGGACATACAGTATGTTGGCTATTCCTTTACACAATAGACCAGAAAGTCTTGCACGAGAAGGAGTACACTAGCAGTGGTAAGATAGGATGGCAACTCTGCCTCATAGATGTCAGAAAATCCATTTTGCAAAATGGTGCAATAAGGACGAATGCAGCACAAGGTCATAATAATCTGATCTGACATGCTACCGCCTGTCTCTCAGGCGAATGCAACCATACCCTGCTCTCATATGCTTGGCCTAGCCCTCCTCTGACACCTGCTTCAGAAAGGCTGCTAAAGAAAAGGTAAGAATAAAAGCCTGTGCACAATGCTCTGACTTGGAAGCTCTTTGGAGAAGCTAGGACGTTCTTGGGGGCCCACTACTTGTTTCTGGAGGAGCCCGAAGAGTCCTCTGGCTCGGACTCACCCTTGCTCAGCACAGGTCTGAACTGCTGTTTCTTCCTTGCATGTTCCCAAGGAGAGTCTAGCACAGATGGTGGCACTGGACCTAAGCTCCTGGCCCAGAAGGATCCCTGCTGACAAGGAACAGGATGCGTCTTTCGCAACTGGGGCTAACGTGCAATTGTTAGACCGTAACAAATAAAACCCATTCCACATGGGGACCATGCTAAGCCAAGCTGCTCCAAGAGCAAACCCAACACTGCAAGTCATAACTCAGTCTTCCGATTTCCTTTGCTCCAGAAGATGACAGTCTTCACCAGCCCTTAACTTGGCACTGATTATGTCTTACCTTTGTTGGAAAGATGTAGAGAAAGGAAGAAAGCTGTCATCCCAAGGCCCTGTCCATTCCCCACACTTCACTCCCTAGCCCTCACCCTCTTGAAGTGTCAGTGATAAGTCCCTGCCCCCAAAGTGAGGGTTAACCCAGGACAAAGAGATTGCTTTTCCCCCACACTGTGTTTGAAATGAGATTCAGCAAATCCACGAAGGTCAGAAACATCTAGTTAATTACTGGAAGAAGGAAGTGAATCCTGAGAGAAGGATTTCGCTATACGTGCCTTCACCTACTTCATCATCCACTACTGATCACCTCTAGGAAGAAGACACAGGGCTAAATTTATCCAGTACAGCTATTCCTCTGTTATAATGCAGGCATCAAGTCTAAGTAAAGTTTGTCCAAATGAGAAGAATAAAAAGCATACATAAAATTCAAGGGAAAGCATAACAGCCCACGTAATCCATGTTATACAAACTGTCTTTGCAGTGTTTGTGTATGCCAGAACTCTGAACAGCAGACTAAAATATTACCAGTTAGGTAGCAATGCTTCCACACTGCTCCTGGACGAATGTCTACTTGGACACAACTTCAGGGAAAGAATAGGTGCAAATATTTAAAAGATGAAAAATTGAGTAGTATCTTTCTTTGTCATGTTCCCCTTCTTATTAAAAATGTTCTAACAATAATAAGAACAAGAACAAGTACTATTCAAGGACTCTGTCCAACATGGGTTTTAAGAACAATCACTTTTGCTATTTTTTTACTGAAAAAACCCCTTATTTAAAAGAAAATGGAAAGTACAGTTTCATGCTGTCCCTCTCCATCTCCTGCCTTTGTTTCGTTCATCAATATATGAATACCAAAAATACAGATCATGTTTCTAAAACCTTATGAATACATTAAATGAGTTCATTCTCTGTAACTATCAAAGATACAATATGACAGTAACATGCCACACCATTAAGTGTTCACTCCTTTTGAAGATGGCATGAAAACTCAAAACAACCTCTCTGTGCTCTCCAATTAAAAGAGAGGCTAAACAAAATAAATACAGGACAAGTGACTAGGACAAAAAAAGTCATCAGCTATATTCAGTGCTCTATCAAAAGCCCCCTTTTCGGCCCTACGTATTTGGCTTTTTACCACTCTGTAAAAGAGGAATAATATCTTCCTCATAAGGGCTGTAAGATGCTTTGAGATCCTTCCAGGGAATGTGCCAAAATATTATATTTTTATTATTATTTAAAATACTCTTATAATCTTAGGTTCTTTTTTGGCTTAGGTCAGCACAGAGCTGCCTTCTCCTCGTTCCATGGAAAAAGCTGAACAACAGGACAGACATCCCTCAGCAGTAGTGTGATGGCATCCTGTTCTGGGCAGCTCACAGACTTCATGCAGTAGCCCAGGATAATCACAGCACCTTGAAAACTTAGTGCTGGTTCTTATTGCAGAGCTACATTTAGACAAGCACAGCTTCAGAAATCAGTTTTCTGACTTCACAGGCTTTGTTAACTGCAAAAGTTGAAAATATAACCAACAAAAACGTATACTATGTAACAGCTCCTCAAAGAACAACTCTTGGAAAAATATCCCTTACAGTTAAAGGAAACTTAAAACATACACACTCAAAGTGATACACATTCCATTTTTACAGCATACTGAGCCTTCCCATGTAAATATACTTTTATCTGTTTAAATGACTTTTACTATCAGAATGTACTAGAGAAGTAGGCTCACTTCAAATACAAGATAGGTAGTTTATGCACCAAAACACACTGCGAGCATGCAAAGTTTTTCTGGGAAAGGCAGATGCATTCTATGCTAAATCATAAAAAATGTGATGACGCTTTTAAGGCTGTGAGGAATTCTCTTCCACAGTCCCAACATTGTATCCATGGTCTTTACCCTTTTTTATTAATATTGAAGTCCATAAGTCACAGATTTTAAGACCTGCATACTCCTCAATTGCTCTGAACTCCTGTATAAGACAGCCCTTAACATGTTACCCAACATCTGGTACTCTGAGTCCTGTAATGTGCTCGAACTGACACCTATCCTTCAGAAAGGCTAATTACCTTAGCACTACAAACATGCACTTTATTGCCAATTTGAACGTTGCTGAGTTCATCATACAGCCACAGAACCATAGCCCTGTAAAAAAATCCTTCCTTTACAGATATATCTTCTCCCGGTCCGGGTACTTACACAGTACGATGAAGTTGTCTCGTTACTTCACTGCTGATAAACTAAACAGATTGAGCTCTTCGGTTTCTTGCTGTAAACATTTTTCAAAAGTCAGAGGCGCTCTGAACCCCCTCAAGTTTTCCAGCTGCCTTTCTAAAGTCAGGAGTCCGGACCAGGACACAGTAGCCTAGTACAGCCCTCTGTCATATGAGCCAGAATTATAGTCTTATTTGTATAACCTTGCATTTAGCTGCGTGGAAACATGCTTGCTTGATTGCTCACAATTTACCAAGCAATTAAGTTTTGTGCTTGGGACTTGAGCTCATTGCTATTTACCATCTTACCTATCTCTTCTCTAGCTCTACTCACAAGTCGATACAGTTTAGAGATGAACCAAGAGAGATGAAGTGTGAGGGAAAGATGGTCTGAGTACATGCAGCAAGGCGTCAGCTGAATTGTAACAAACCAGATCTTTAAGCCATATACTTTAGCAGCTGTGCAGAAGGTGAAGAAAAATTTATCTGCCTTCACAAGAGCTCTTTTCAGTCTCATACATCTCTTCTCCTCCTCCCCAAAACCTGTTATTCCCTAACCCTGTCACCTTTTAAGATGTCACCAAAAAACAAAAAACAAAAAAATCCTCAAATACGTATTCTAGCTTTCACTTGATTGCAAATAAATGCATGCATATACTCCTATCATGATGAGGATTAAGAACTGCACACTTTAAAGATGACATTTAATAACAATGAAATGCCTGAAGACTCAACTCAGAGAGATAACAGATTTAGGAATTAAATTTAAAGGCAGTCAAATTGTAATTTTAAAACTTTTAAATGCCCCTTATGAGTTAAAATCAAAATCCTCTCGCTGATTTAGGATTCTTAAAATATAAAAATGCCTCTGAACACATACCTTCCACAAAGAGCAGACAAAACACTCTTATAAAATACACTCTAGGACTTGATCAGTGACCACAAGGAAGAAGTAGATGAAGTCTCTCAAGTTCAGCAGTTAAATGCCCTTTGAGCTGTCTCCTGTCCTTTAAACACTGAGGCCATCATTTAGGTCAAAAGGAAAAAAGCACCTTTTGAATCACTTGCAGTACCTAAAGAGTGAGGCCACAAAATTAACCACATCCGTAACAACATTATTTAACATAAAAATCTTCCTGTTCTGTAAGCTTAGCTGTACTAACCTAAAACGGGGCCGGGAAGGAGACACAACACAGGACAGATGGACTATAAATCCTGCTTTTTTCTTTCTTTGACCAAAAAAAGGACAAGGTGTGTCTGAACAGGAGGAGGAAAGGATTCTGTTAATACAAAGCAGACAAATGTTTGGGGAAAGAGGTGATATTTTAAACTAACCCGCAGGGCCAGCTAGCATGATGGATAGGATACTCCTTGGATCCCATAAACATCCTGTCAATGTTGAGACACTGTTGGAAAGGAGGGCAGTATCCGTTAGAGCTCATTCCGCCATTCTAAGACTCAGCTAAATCATAATTTCCATAGTTTGCTTAACCCCAAACATTATAACAATACCTGTACAACTTTTTTTAGTAATTATTACTTTGCCCTTGGAATTAATCATTATTTGATGAGTGAAAGGTGAGAAGGCTCCATATCTTGTGTTTGTTGTTCTACCACTTCTCTCTTCAAATTACACTACTCAAAAACTGCCATTTACTGTCTGTGTGGTGTTCAAGAGCAAACTATAAGCATTCAGAGAAAACCGCAGCGAAATTTAGTATTTTTGCCCAGTGGTATTTATTTTCTTACAGTCATAAAGAAGCTTTTTTTTTTTTTTTTTTTTAAACTAAGGTATTTCCTACTCCTTTCCCTCTTCAAGTACATATATCCTTCACTATCATTCCTCTTTGGCAAATAGGAGTCCTCATGAACAAAAACAACCAGATCCACATAAGCTGACCCATGTAACATTATAGAGTTGTATTATGGAGTTCATCACAGTCCAGAAAGTCTGCCTGAAGGGATATAGTTGCAGGGCAGTGGGCTAGAGCTAGAAACTAACAGATGATGCAGCACTGAAGTTCTTGTAAAAATGCCTCATTCATTTATTTATTGAGACTCTAATGTACTTTGATATGCAAATACTACACTTCTTTCTAGATCTTTATGGGAAGAAGACTCAGATCTTTGTGCATTTCCTTCTCAGAGTCAATTTTGTTTGGTCCTAAATGTACAGGCATGATCATATGAAAAAAATATAGAGATGGGGTGTTTTTTAAATACAAAAATATGGTTGCTACAAAAGACCTTAAAATTTTGAGTGAAATTTAAGAAAATTTAGAAAATGAGAACCGCTACCGTGTGAGCCCTATGGAAAAAGTAATGGTGAGAGCCATACTGCTGAATTCCTGGAGCATCCATACTGTACCGTAATGCAGCTCCAAGATGCCACAGCTACCCAGGCTCTTCCACAGTCAAATTTTATTTTTTCTTTTTCAAAAAGAGTACTTTTTCAGTAATTTAGTTTTAAACCTGTTATTCACACGGCTAATGCAAGCAACCTAAACCAGTTGCCCCCAAAACAAGCTCCAGGAAGTGCAAAAGACATTACAACAGAGCTCAGATGTTTGAACATAAATGTTAACTTGTAAAGGTTTCATTTTCCACTTTGTCTCTTTTACCATGTTGTTTTAATTGCTGCAGTGCATTGGCATGTATGGACAGCTAGGAGGCCCAAAACAAGCAGTGGCCTGTTCTTTACTACTCTCTCTTTTAGCATTTCACAAGAAGCTCAGTGAGCTCTCCCTCAGGCTGAGCATATCTGTTGCTGACAGAAGAAAACAACAATAGCTTATGCCACAGTACCGAAAATGAGCCAGTCCTGCCTTAACTTAACATCTGAACTGTGGTTCAACTATCACCTCTGATGACAGCCATTATCTATAACAACTTCCTACAACAGATCATAGGACCTGAACGCAACCTCCCTTCTTCCTTAGCTTTTTTTCTCTTTGTCCTAAGCTCTTCCTGTTTTGTTAATGTCTAAGGTTTTGCCCAGCCTTCCCACTCATTCCAAATATCTGTTGTTAAGTACTTACCACCCATCCTTTCAGAGGGGGGAAGGAGATCTGAAAAGTGAGTGGTAGGTAAAGAAACAGGCAGTATTCTGGGTAAAGTGCATTTGCAACAGTATAACAAGATCATGTTCTGAAAATTACAAAGATATTTAAATCATGCTATGTAGGAAAGCTTCTTAGTCACACGATTCACTTAGGCCTAATTTCTCAGAAACTTCTGAATTGATTGATTTAGTGGGAGCTTGCCTGAACAGGGACTGACGTGAAAAATTAGGAGTAAATATCAGCTTGGCTTACAAAGATCAACAGCTTAAACCTGTGCACACACACCCAAAAAAACTTACACAAGAGAATCCTAAAGAAATGTTTACAATAGCGTGATGAATTCTTTAGAAAAAAGAACATTTCCATAGTCTCTAAGAGAATTAACTTCCACAGAAGTTGTTATAAACTCAGAGTATATTAATCCACAAAAATGTATGTGATGCAGGAAACATTATATATGCAATAAACTCAACATAAGGAGTAGACTATATATCTTAGAAAGAATAAAAAGCATTGGCCATAGTCCTAACGTTAAGATAGCTTAATCTCACTGAGAATAACGCAATCGGCAGAAGAATCCAACATGTGGAATGCTTCTATGTAATGGGAGTAACTACCAAATTCCTTAAAAAAAAAAAAAAAAAACAGTAACACTTATGACAATACCATCTGATTCTAGCACTTAGCTCAGATGCCAAACCTACTGACCACAGCTTCCTCTTTCATCAGTGGAGCTCAATCATCTGAACCCGAATCTTTCCTTCCACTTTATCAAGGCCTTTATGAAGACCTTTCCCTTCCACTTTGTTGAGGAGCCTAAAGTTAAGACGGCAAGAATATCATTCCACTGAACATCAGAAAGATATTTAAGCCATCTCATCTTCAGAGCAAATAATTTGTTAGTCCTGAAAAGGTAAATTACTTGTACAGGGAACAGCAACACAAAGTCACTGAAGCAGACTCTTCCCTTTTGAGTTGATCCTCTGAAGCCACCTGGACTCTGCGCAGCTTCCGACAGCATCAGGATCGCTCCTTGCGTGTACTGTTATGAAGTAAAGCTATTAGCTTCAACTGCTGACTAAACCGAGCCTTTAGACAGGTTCCAATACCTGGAAAAATAACAGTAATCTGGCGTTTTCAACAACAAAGTGTTGAAATTTAAAAAAAGGGTAGATTTTACTCCTATGGTGATAACAGAAGCTCATTTATACACACCCATAGGAAAAGTATGATTTGAAGAGTAAACCAAATTGCAGAGCTATCCTAATACAACTGCAACATAGTAAAAAGTTTAAGTGTTAAAAAAAATCATGAGGCAAACATACAAAACCATAAACTTCACTGAATAAACCAAAACATTTTTGTTCTTGTTCTTCTCTTCTGGTGACGAACCTTCTTATGCTTACGTTTTCAATTTGTCGTGGTAAGTCAAAAAAGCAAGGAGAAAGACAAGGATCTTCCCAAGAGATGATTTCTGAAGGTGACCTACTTTTAGTACTGTCAATTGTACATAGAATTTAGCTGATTCGTCAAAAGATATAATAAATGATAATTTATTCTCATTTGCATGTATTCTTCAGTGTCCATCTAATAGTAGTTTTCTGCTTCTGACCTGCGAATTTTATTTCATAGTATGAGCATCAGATAAAGACTCTTTTTAGTACTTTACCTGTTTTATCTGGCTCTAATAGTAAACACTATTCATATGTACAATTAAGTTGTTGAAGAATATCAAGGATGCCACTGTTTTCTTTATCTTCAGTTAAGCAGGCATAGCATTAGACATGTTAAATATTTATTTTTATTATGATGTCAAGAATGTCATTTCCTGGAAGCCATCTCCCCAGGCAGTAACAGGGAATGAACTGGACTTTGATGAAAACAATGGTTTGTGTAATCGTTGCCCTTATCTTTTCTGAATTGCTACAGCATGTGATGTATTGCATACCATATATCTTGACTTAAGAGGCAATTGCTTCCATTAAATTTAAGCACTTCCATCCGTGTCCTTCAACTGAGGATAGCATCAAAACAGGCTACCTCATGGAAAAAAAAAAAGCAAGAAAAAGGAAAAAGAAAAAGAAGAAAAAAGAATAGATTACAAGTATGTCGCCCCTGCAAAACATCTGACCTATTTTCTGAATTATTTAACCCCAAACTCTCTTTACAGGCTTGTAAAATCTGACACCTTGCATAATTATAGCAATGAAACTTAAAGGAAAGAGATCTATCAGACTGATTAAAAGATACACTCTTCAATATGCTATTTAGGTAATTAACACTGTACTTAATTTATATTGTTGTTTAATCTGTAGCTGACAGATAATATGCAACTTTTAAATCAGAGAATATTGTTTCCCCATTTTAGGTATACCTGTATGAAACACCGTGACAATTATTTTAACTAAAATCTGGAATAGATTTTGACATTTAAAACTTCAGTTTCTTCTTTTTAGCCCCTTTCATGAGCTTAATGCTCCAAAAAGTCTCAAAAGAGAAATGATTCTTGTCCTTTAATTTGCTAGGTCGACATAAATAAATGTTTGAAATTAGAATCCTAAGAAGAATTCAGATGGGAGAATGGGGAAACACCAAATAACCTTAAGGGAGCAGCATTCTTCTTATGAATACAAGAGCTCAAGTATCCTGGGAGATAAAAGGACCGTAAAAACATAAAACTGTATTATTAATTATAAATACTGTGGAAAGACAACATAAACTTCCAAAAGGAATTAATTTCAGCAGTCTTTCACTTTTAAATGCAAGGAAAAGTTCTGGAAATAACACAAGCTAGTACCTCAAGCAAAAATAACACAAAATACCACTTATCAGCTCCTCCATGAACATGTCTTGAGGACGCAGTTGTCTGTTTCCAAACAACCATACGGACTCAGACCTTGTATTAATAAAATTTAAGGAAAGGTCAAGATCACATTTTTGTAATATCTTCCAAATCTCTGTGTGTTTAAAATAATCCCTTCTATGGTCTGCTATATTAGTTCAAACCAAACTTTAATAAAGTTTTGACATGACTTAATATGAGCTTGCTCAAAATACACAGATATTTTAAAAACTAATAAGCTGTGAGGAACATAGATGTTACTTTAAAATCTAAAATTAGGAAAATGACATTATAATCCGCAGGATTCGATTCCAACCAGTTTACTAGATGATATCTGAGAAAACAGCACTGAGCCACATTGCTGGTACTTAAACTTCAGATGTCAGCAAAGGTCATCTTCTTCAGAGATGGTGCCAGTGGTCTAAGAGCTATTAATATCAACAACCTGCATTCATTATTTCATGGGGTTTTCTTTTCTTTTCTTTTCTTTCCTTTCCTTTCCTTTCCTTTCAAGTAGGTATTTCTTGAAAGCTTAAATTAGGTACAAATGTCTTGGTAGATAAAATGGAATGAAAAACAAAGAAACACAGAGCAAATATCTGCATTTGGTCAGTACACTCTCTCCCTTCCTTCCTTCCTTCCACCTGAGATCCTTTTCCTTGTTTTTAAAACCCTTTTTTTCCCCTCTGATCAGGCTGACTCACACGCTGGCTCCTGCCCTGATCCGGGTCTCAGGTGAGGTGGGCAGGGATGTGCAGACACAGCACTAATGGCTGGCTGCAGCGGAAATCACCCTCTCCCGAGTGTCCAGCCCCAGCGGGCAGAGTAAAACTAAGACCTGGGTACAGCGTGATGACACGCACTGCCCTTCTTCCCTCCTTAGCCCTGGGGGGCGACTTGAGCTGGAGCAAGGGCTGCAGCAGGACAGCTGTGACCTGCCCTGCTGGGGCAGACTGCGCTGGTAAAAGGGCTCTCCCGCAGAGCTTTACTGCTTTGGGTAGGCTGCTCTTTTCTGCAAAGCCTTCAGGTTCAACTCAGACAAAACCACAAAAACCAGAACATGCTCACTGTCTTTAATAGAGGTTCCTTCTATGGTTTGTCCCAGCCAGCGTCAAGAATGCACGCGCGCTGCAACAACGCTGCAAAAAGCAGACCTATGAACTGGCACGGTATTTAACAGATAGGGGAGGAGGCAACCTAATCACCGTCTGGCCTAAACACTATTATATGGGCTCAACTTGCCCATTTTCCTTCCTCCCAAACACCCTCCCTGCCATATGCAGAAACAACATTTCTTACCAACTGTTCAGGAACACCTCACCCTCCACCCTGGCCCCTTGGGGTTAGCTGGGAGTCAGGGAGCCGGGTAACAGCTGAGATTTGGCCAGACTTCTCTTGCAGTCCTGGCTGGACGCTTTGTCTCGTTCAGTTTTCTTTTCCCCCCTCTGTAAAATGGGGCCAGCAAGACACATCTTAAACACACCTTCAGTGATGATCATCATTTATCTTCATAGAGAGTTTTGAAAGCACTGAAGGCAAGGTACCCAGAACAAAGTGTAGTTTAAGTTATAGACCTTTAACCACCAAGAACATCCAGTATTAACTCATTAACAAATAACTGGTCATTCTTCAGAAGATAAGATTGCCACAGTTTTAAAACAGAATGTATCAGAAGCAGTCAAGGCTAAAAATAAAATGCTGCCTATAATTTGGAAAAACGGAACCACTTTTTTCCAGCAGGACACAGCCATGTTTTTGAGATATAGCAAGTCATCAGATATTTATAGTTTTAATTTCATAGAGAGTCAAGAGAAAAATAAACTGGCTCTGAACTTCAAATTAATATTTTTGTTACTTTACTTTACATGATAGGTAGGTGGCATTTCCTGTCAATTTGTTTTGGCCAGATTTCTTTTTAATGGTTATTGTGTAACTATCCAGACACACTAAAAGCAATGCAGACAGAATAGGAAAGGTAGTGCAGGTAACAGAACCAAGGATAAATAAAACAAATGCCACCAAGCATTTAGCTGACGTCTTTCACAGTTAAACATAAATGGAAGACGGAGGTGCACAAAACATGGCCTCACAGTCTTTTTCACTAAGCCCTGCCTCAGAGAAACAGAGCAACATGTATATATGTATGTATCTACTGATAAATATTTAAATAATTCTTTTGACATTGTGCTATGTTTCCCATCACATCAGTCATTACTAACTTGACAGAAGTCTGCTTCACGGTAAAATGAGACTGCATGAGACATCCAAAATAAACTACTGGGTAAAACAGTTCAGGAGTGCTAACATATTCATTATTGCTATTTTCAGATAATGTGCTATTGCACATTACTTGAGAACAACATCCCTAAACTGTCTTTCTGAATATTAATATTCCTCTTATTTAAAAACTGAGGCAAAAACTGCAACATCAACTATTACAGGGAGGGATAGGGAAAGTGTTCCAAGTCAGCAGCCTCTCCAAATCTTCCTGCTGCATGCGTTTTGGGTTCTTCAACTATTCATATTATATCAGGAAATTTCTGGAGAATAGGCATCTCAGTTTTTGTATTCCTCCACATGGTTGGTTTGACGCAGTATTCCAAATGGGATAAAAATAAAAGCGTTGGTATGTAACCTATTTGTCCACTATGGAGACACAAAGGAGAGCCAGTCTGCCAGTCATGAGTGCTGGTATGGTGCGCTGGCATACATAGCCCATTTTGAACACTTACTTGACATCTCATAATAAACAGCAGGCTTTATAGCATGCCGAGAGTTTCAATTTATTCAGACTTTTCTGGACCAACTGGAGACACGAGAGTCAGGGGACTTATTTCTCTACATTCCTAACACTGAGATGCAATTCAGTGTTGTTCAGCGGGGTAAAAAAAGGGAGCTTAACAGCTCTCACGGCCTGTAGTACAGAGTAAACTTCCTTATCACTGTTCTTTATCATCATCTCAGAGCTGCTAGGACCCACTTCAGCTAAGGTGGAAAGGGACACATCTAGTGTGAATGGAGAACATCTCTGCCCTCGTACTGAGCCAGGTATACAAAGGAATATGCTCACGTAGGCAAAAACACAAGCAGCGCTCTTTATTCTCTCCCTGGAAAGGCGAGAATATGAACATCATGAATAATCACGAAGACATTGCGGATACTGGAGAGAAAGAAATGAAAGGGATGTGTGCAGAGGAGCACCAGAACGGAAGAGGAGGGAGCCAGTGACAGAAAAAAGCACAGAACCCTGAAAGTGAGGATAGGATGTCTGGCACTGATGCAGGCTTCAACAGAGAGATGAAGGGCAGAGCACAGCCATACGGCTAAAGTGAGAAGGGAGGGTGGCAGCATTTTGCCAATGCTAGAGAAGAACAGTGGGTGTTTTGGAATAGCTGAAATGGAAATGATTCAGGATAGCACAAGCAAGACTATTTTTAGATATTATTCTGAGTGTGAAGATGGATTTTTGGCAATAAGGCTGGAAGGGAAGGAACAGCGTGGAATATACACTAAGGAAGACTAGCAAAATATAATGCTGGTGTCTACTCGCATGGGGTGAAGAGGAAAAAACTGGTAAGAACGGTGCCAGCACTCCAGGCAGAAGTATAGTGGGGTAATTTACTGTGGCAGGCAAGGCGTGGGGATGGCAGGGCTCCCAGGGACAAGGAGCTCTGCATTCCCCTGTGCTGCAGACAAGCCGAGCAGAGGACACGTGGGCAAAATGCCTGGGAGAGTGAAAGAACTGATTCTAGATGAGAGGGTGGAGGGTAAAGGCAGAGAGTTGGTTTGGAAGTCATCAAATGCAAAGGAAAGGAGCAGATGCAACTGATTACACCATGAAAACTGATAAAGGGATCCCAGCAGTGATGGAAAGAAAGGTGTGCATGCACTGAAGTGTTCTGTGGTGCTTAACCAGTGCTGCCATTATCCACCCCAACCTCCCACAACTTAGTACCAAGTGATAATCAGGGAAGGACGCACACTCAAGAAGCATAGCGCCCTTCAAAATCAAGAGCAGTCTCACACGCAGCACACAGCAGACCCTGCAGAAAGCGAAGGCAACATTTTTACATGTCTAAAACCAGCTCTGCTCCATATCATTGTTAAGCATTTACAGCATAGTAATTACCACTGCACAGAACAAAAGCCTAGGCCCAGCAGGCTTTTTCCATAAGAAAGTTGGTCAGCTAGTTCAGAACTTTTCTTCCTGTCACATACCTATTAAATGATCCAGACTGTTTAATGTGATAAAAATGTCTAGACTGTATTTTGACTGAAAGCTTAAAGCAGAGAGTTTTTTGCCTTTGGCTAGCAATCCCCGCCTTTGCTCCTTTCTTGGTAAGCAGTAGCACAATATTGTGCAGGCTGTACTACTGCAGTCCACACTTTCTGCCTACTGCAAATGCATTTCTGATGTCTTCATAAATGATTTTCTCAAATTTTACAGACAAGCCCAGGGAAACGTGAATAATATATACACAATATATTTGTGTAACTCTGCATAGCGTTTCTTCACAGAAAAACGTGGAGCACATAATCAAAGCGCAAATGTAGCTAAGGAAAGGAAGATGAAACAATACCCTTCACAGTCCAGTGAACAAGAAAAGCAACCGTTGGGATTGATAAAGAACAAGATGATTGGTAAAACAAGATGATTGGTAGAAGTAGAGATTAGGCAAGAAATCCCTACAGGTGCACTAAAAAAAAAAGCGTTACCAAATGTGAATCAGTTCATTCAATGCATGTTGGTCCTTAGTAGCCCTCGCAACTGCTGATTTTGGTACAACAAAACTGAAAAAATTCTGACATAACAGTCGCGATAAACTTAGATGTGACTACAAAACTTAAGCGAAAAGTAGCTTCTGGCAGTGAAATTACCCAGCTCAACTTGCACACACTCTTCAGCCCTTTCTTCTTGGGCTTGTAAATCTGCATCTGTGGTCAGGACTAAAGGCAGGTGCATCTGACTTTTGTCAGCATGTGCAGCCTGTGTGTTGGAAATGAAGCTGCATACCATGGAAGAAGCCTGAGAAGGAACCCTATCCCTGAATGGCACTCATTGTAGCTGATTCCCATGGGAAATACAATCATTGCCAAAGGAATTAATGGACAATGTGGTGTGACAGAAACACCACTTGGGCACAGTCACAACTGGCTTGTTACATAATGTATAAAAGTCGCACTACCGTCTTCCAGTATCCCATTTGTTCCCACATCAGAGCAGTTATAACATCCTGGGAGTAACTTTTGTTTAAAATGCCCTTCATCTTCATCCAAAACCTAGCTCTTATTCTTTGTGATCAGGCCATAAAGTGCACTGCCAGTCAGAGGAGTGGAAGAAGAGCCAAACTCCTCTGGGACAACTGACCACCCCACAACAAAGGAACTAAGGGGTTTGGGACCATGTACGGAGAGGTTATTTCAAGGGAGGCAAACTGCAGTTTTTCCACATTAAAAACCCATGGGCACAAAGGCTTGCGAAATAAAGGTACTGCCTCACCATTGAGCACTTCTGGTTTCCACCTTTCTCAAGACAATTTTTGCTGAGCAAGGTTTTTTTTTTTTTTTTTTTGAATACCACACAAAGGAGAACAGTCTGAGCAAGCTGCCAATGTCTAAAGAAAGTCTTTTGTGAAACAGCTATGCGTAGAAGTTGAAAGGCTGGATTAGGAAGGTTGTATGTTGATTCCAAAAACAAACAAACAAACAAACAAACAAACAACCCCCCCCCCAAATACTATTAATAGAGTTTTCAGGCTAATAAATCTTTCCTTCTCTCAGTGCACTCCTGCAGCCTTTCTGCCTGCACAGTTCCCATCCATGTCAGAGGGTGCTTTGCCCAGTAGAGGGACTGCAAAATTAAATCCCTTCTTCACTCCACACATGCACAATTCCACAGGGCATCTGTATGACATGGCACACACGTAGAGAAAAGGGAGTAGGCTCAGCTGGTGCTTCTTTGAAAAGCCCCATGCCATCCTGAGTAATACTTTGAGAGTGGTCTGCAACTTGTTTATGCAGAGCAGCTGGCAGAAGCCTCCCAGAGACAGGCACCTAGTCTGTGGTTAGTGAGATACCAGGTTGTTGGGGAGGTGTTTTTGGATAGGAGACAAGAGAACAGAGAGACTACTGCTTCTCCTGAAACAGAAGTGGCTGGCACAGAAGCAGAAAGAACAGATTTTTATAGTAACAGCTTTCATTTCCAAAGTTGCGTTTCCACTGTTTTCTCCAAAATCACGATAGCATGGGCTAGTTAACAGCTAGAGACAGTAAGACTGTTCATCGCAATAGTCAAACTAACATGCAGAAAGATCTGTGCATAAGAAAGTCGAAAACTCACTGTGCCCACTTCCGAACTTTGTTTCCTCAGAGTATCCTTGACTGAACACATAAAGGGAAGAGACATCTATTAACTTTGTAAATAGATGCAGAGCAGCGGACACCACCCACCACCATCCCCAAGCTGCTTGCTACCACCACGTGCTGGAGATAACCACTTACAAGAGCTAACCGGAGTAACCCAATCATCGTGCCACCATTGAAATGCAACATACGGCTTCTCGTTTAGCATGCCAGAGCAAAGTGAGCTCTCCGAGTGGTCAGCCATGATAAAGGAGCAGATCTAACTCACTCTCACTGAAAAAGATGGTCCTACTCCCCTCTTTTCCTTCCTTTTGGTTTCCAGCTACCTGAACCCAGCCCTGCCAGCTTGCGTGATCCTGGCTTAGCCAATTCATCTCTGTATGCACGTGGAAAGCTATTCACTTGTCCTGATTTTCTGCTAGCTTAGTGAGCTGTATCCATGTCACAGAGGGGTCCAGCTATTGCCAGAGCCAACACAAGGGAAGGACTGGCAGCGTGTGCCTGCGAGAAGCAAAAGCACCAACTTCTTTGGTGGCAGCAAACTGTGATATTGGGTCAGTCATTCTGATCTCATCTGACTGCCTCCTCCCCTTCAGTGGCCAAAACTATTAACTGGATAATTTCTTATTTTCCCTGGCTCCAGGTTTATGCATGCTACTTGTAGAGTCTTCTTAATCACTGCTAATACACTGCTAATAATATATATATAATTTAAAACAAAACCACCCTAAAACTCCAATACAATATATATGGCAACTACCTATCATATTCTCATTTTCCTTACTATTGTGTGCAAGATTACTAAGGTATCTGAAAGCAGAAAGAGAGGAAAAGGGGGAAGCAAAAAGGGAGGGAAAAGGGAAAGGAGAGAATGGGGGTGGGCAGGGGAAAGGAGAAAAGCAAAATCTTATTTTATGGGCTACAACATAACATAAATAAGCAAGCTAATTCAGTGATACAA
Organism: Struthio camelus; assembly: GCF_040807025.1. Lineage (NCBI taxonomy): Eukaryota > Metazoa > Chordata > Aves > Struthioniformes > Struthionidae > Struthio > Struthio camelus. Next base: position 129,621,419 of record NC_090944.1, read on the forward strand.
AATCCAAACATTAATACTGTGGCATTTAACTTAGAAAACAGTTAAACCTGTTCTGCTTGGTAGCAGTAAGCTTTTGTGATTGCGTTTCAATAAGAGAACCCTTAAATCAAAAATAAATTTTTGTCTGTTCAGTCTTAGTGCCTTCTTGAATTTTAGGCCGTGATGGAGAATGAAAGGCAGTAAAAAGGCAATGACCACCCTTATAATCTAAATGGAGTTTGCAGGCTAACAGAAACACACATCTGTTAGCAACCCTCTTAATGATGCTGCTATCTGCCCCAAGTCAAGTAGTATTTTTACTCTTATCTCAGTTGTTCCACATACCATGCATCTTCCTCTATAAAATTTTACTAGTGTTGCAAAATGAAGAATATGCCTACTCTTTGGAATAGCTGTGTTTTTCTCCTCCCCAAAAAAGCAAGCATAGGGAATTCCGGACATCTTTTCCTCATTTTTCATCAGCTCTGGAGAAGGTGTGAAGTCTGCCTGAAGCTGTACTACTTCCTGCAGCACGGACTGTCTGACAGGGGACAGAAGTGACCTCCTCGTTCCAGTTCTTGAACCAACAGCTTTTGATACGCCTAGTGCCAGACTTCCCTTACAGTGCGATGCATGACCTCTTCAGAAAAAGCATCCAGCGACATTAACTTACAGACTGTCCTACCACTTACGTGTCTTATCACTTACGTGTCCTATCGCTCTCTTACCATGTTTTATGCACACTTATATGCACCCACAGTATCAGGAAAATTTATTATGACTTTGAAAACTGGCTGATTTCTAGCATGCTTTCTCTCAGGACTTTGATTCTTCCACAGTCCCATTTGCTGGGACTGCTGGTTTGACCTACCAGTTTTCAGACCAGTTTTCTACTTCTGTAGATTATACAATAGGCTGCAAACTAGGCTTTAAGCAGAAATTTACTTGCTTAATGTAACAGAAGAGGGAAAAGGGAAAAATGAGAAAGCAGTGCCCACAGCTACTCCTTTAGTTGGTAAGTTGAAACATTCTTTAAAGAGTTACTTTTTTATATATCCTATGTGAACATAAAGAAATAGACAGCAGAGGTATTAAGCAGAACAAAGGACAAAACAAACTACTCCTCATTTGTTTTTGAAGCTATGGTTAAAGAGGAACCTGATGGCAAAGTTCAAGGTGCCAATACTTGAAAATCAGGCTGACTATAAGATCATGCAGTTACTGGATGTGATAAGCAGAGAAACTGAACTTTCGTTCAGAAATCCAAGCTTATTCTTTGGCATCATAGTAAATATATGTTAAATTCACACACCAGATAATAAGAAAGAATCGGTTACCTGCATAAGCAAACCCATCAGTGCAGCAGAAGGAACAGATCTAAAAAATAAAGGCCACTCTCTTCAAGCTTCTGTAACTGACAATATTCTGTTACAATCGAAGAAACAAGATTTCCTTTCATTTTCAAATTGGGTCCTGTATTACAAAGTAGTATCGTGTCTACTCCAATTTGTCTTTCCTAGAAGGTGCGGCTTTTGGAGCGGAAATACGAAACAGATAAGAGGATTAAAAACTGCCACAAGATCCGAAGCTACAGAGAGAGACAGTTACGAACGAGAGCTCCAGATCTGCCCCCCAGAATCCTCTGCTACCTGCTCGCTGCTGCGTGAACCCATCGGACTGCGGTCTCTGGCATGTGCCAGAGACTGGACGTGAGAAACATGAAATCCGATCAGCAATACCATACTGTAGGGCAAAACTCAGTCAATACACTCTGTAATAGCACCTTTGGCCATAAGGACACGTCCCCAGAACTGCTGTACACATGACATGCCATAATGATGTTTATAAAATATTCTCGAAAAACATTTGCTACATCTTTAAAATTTAAGCCAACGTTGAACAAGCAAACCAAAAACTTATAAAAACGAAAACATCTTTTTTTCTTGTACATTAGTATTAAAAGACACTTTCCTATTTTGCTGGATCACGACTACAGGTGACTCTGGGAGAAATTATACAACCATTCATTAATGCAGGCGACCTCGAGGTCCAAACCATGCCTCTGCCCACTTTTTTGTCCAGACACAAAAAACATCTGGCACGAATTAAGTGATGCTTCAAACTGGAACTAGGTGGTCCCTCAGTGGCAAGACAGGTCAAAGATCAGGTATTTCTGACACGGTACAGTAGAGGAAAAACAGCTCAGACTACAATAGCCCATGAATGTTTTATCCAAATGTTCCGTGAGTGCATTTAGGCTGTGCAGCGTAACGTGTGGTTATCCGAGTCAGCTCTCAGCTGCCTGGGGTTTGCTATGCTACCTGCTGGGCTAGAAGCAACCTCGCTGGCCACGTTAATTTAGTCTGCTTCTCAGGCAGGCAGAGCTCCACGCTACTATAGCTAGACTGCTTCCAGCTCATTTAGTGCTTGTCCAGGGATCTTGGGGATTTCTACACATTACAGTATGTAGGGCACACATACCTTCTGCTGCAACACTGTAGCGCGAGTGTTGTTGCGCAGTACATTTACTGTCACTCAACAGCGGCTGGCTTAAAGCCTTAAAACATCACAAAGCAATCTTTGAAGCAATCAAAGCTGATTTCACACTGCAGTAATATTCTTAAAGACTCTTCACTATAACTTGTCTTTGTTCATAATAACAGCCTGCAGTTACAGAACCCTCCATAAATTATTTCATAATAGTAAGAGTGCCATAAAATTCATTTTCCCAATGCATAAACGGTGCCTGCTCCAAGATAACAAACACTTAAAGTCAGCAGAAACTCAGGTCTCTGTGACAGATTTCTATCTTTAATCATGAGCCTATCCAGGCGGGGGCACTAAAAGGTAACATTACTTCGGCAAAAGATGGAAGAAATTAAAACCTTAGGTTTTTATTCTAGCTTTTAAATTTGAAGGCTTACTTCAGTAAAAACATTGGTTAAGGATTAGGTTGAAAGCAAAACTCAGGGAACCAAAGCAAAGCAAACTGAAAAAGTTTGCATTTTCTCCACTGACTCAGCACCGCATTCAGCTCACATAACACTTCTTAGCAACGACCTAAGAGCGTCCTGTAAGACCTCGCAAGCTATGCCCCAACATAAGCAACCCGCTCACTAGACCCAGTGATCCATCTCAAGAACACCTTGAATAGCATGTCAAACCTGATTTTTTTCTTATTCTCTACAAGACATAAGCAAACAACTAAGTGGAAACAGTCAACATACAAAGGTGAAATGAAACAGCTCAGCCAACTGAGCTGTTGGCTCAGTTCGAAACAATATGACGGAGAAGGAGAAGTGGAACCTCTCAGGTTTGGGACACCTGAGAGGTGCAAAGAGGCAAGCCACAGTCACGCCCTCAATTCTGCTGGCATGGGATCAGCCAGTATCACCCTGTGCGACACTCATAGTTTCATCCCAAGTTCCCCAATTTTCTGCTTTTCCCAGGACCTCTGATGGTACCCCCTCTAAGCAAGATTCTCAGCATCCATCTTTCACATGGTTACAGAGAAAACTCGGAAACCTGACCTGATTGTCGGTGAAATAATGTAATACCAGAGACAAATAAGTGAATGCAAATACACACATACACACAAACACCACGCTCATACACACAACTAGCAGTAACTACTAGTTACTTCTTTGGGGTACTTATTGACCAGTTAAGTTTGCAGGGGTTTGTACTGCTCTGGCTGCATACAGAGTTTGAAGTTGTTACAGTAACAGTATAATGTACTCTGAGGCATCTTATATGTCTTGAGTGAGACAAGCCATCTGAAGTTTCAGTCGCCTCCTCACAGAGGAGGAGGAAAAGTTTTGCTTGCCAAATATCTGGGCAATTTCACTGAGGACCGGTGCAGAATGAATCTCACAGAAGACAGCTTACAGGTTAAAAAAATGAATATAGCCATAATAGGGAAAGAGAGAGAGATGCTGGCTCCAGATTCATTAACCTACGAAATCTCCAGAAGACAATTAGCCAGTATCTTTTGGTTTGGCTGTGAAAATTTTGCCCAGCTCTCAATGCTATGCCATCTATAAAGTTCTTCATATAGTCTCCACGTAACTGTGTTCATTAAGTGTTATTTTAAATACTGTTCTGATGCTGAACCAAAGCATGACAGAAAACACAGCTGTAAAGGCATAAAGAGTGAAAAAAAGCCAGTGAACATTTGCCTCAATGACGACCCAGAAGATCTGGTTTAACATCTGATTTTCCTCCCAGGGCAGTCCCACTTCTTTAACGAAACGGAATTTAGGCCTTGCCAGCAAGTCCTATTAAACTGTATTGTCTGTTTTGCGTAGGCTGAATTCACTAGAACGTTACATCAAAACACATAGAACCCATAGGTTCACGTTCTGCTAAACACAATCACGTGGACTATCTTCTTGTACATCTAGATGTCTGTTTTCCTATTAGCAAGCCATGAAAAGTTCAGCTTATTCTCCAATTTTCGGGTTACAAGGTAAACATATGTTTCACACAATAACCAACAAAAGAGAAGAATTGTCAAAAATAGTGTTGAAATGAACTCATAGGAACAGCATTTAAGAAAGGTTTCTTCGTGTTGTGGACAACATCAGCACCAAAGTGATTAAAAATAGTTAATAACATGATTACAGCTACAATACATTCACTCCAATTCAACATCACAGAATCTGCTATCTACTCCTTTTGTCAGCTACAGAACACTTGCATCTATCGATCATCTCGTTTCCTTGTATCTTACAAAAGAAAAAAGTTTCAAGATTGGAAAACGTAGTTTAGTTAACATGTATTGAGAAATAATATTTTATATTACTAAAATTATTATTATATATTATTAAAATGTTATTAAAATTTGATTAAAATCAAAGGGGATTGCACTCAATATCTTTTCTTCTCACGTGTGCACTTCATATATATAATGCCATATTTAACATTAACTCTTAGAAAGGAGAAATAGTAAAGCTAACTGTTGTTCCAATTCCTGTTCTTGTGTAACATAATTAACATAACATGCTTACACTTCATAGCAATACATAAAACAGATGTTTTTGAAGTCTTATATGTTATTTATTGAAAACCACTGAAACAGATTTCTGATGAGCAGGAAAGTGCAATAACTAGTACAGAGGAAAAAACCCACAAAATAGATTGAAGAGAAAATATTAGACAATGCTAATAATTTCCAAGAGATTTCTTGCACCTGAATCCTATCATAAATATTTCAATCTTACCTTTTTCATAGAGCGCTCATATTACTTGTTTATATGCTGACATATATTTAATCAGCTTCTTGAAGTTAAAACTTACAGGAGGGGGAATCAATGACCTTTTTAAATTAGAAAAGCACCATTTCATATTTTTACCTTAGTTATCATCATATTTTATGTATATTCAACTTTTCCTTTAAAAAAAAGAACAAAGAAGATAAAGAGTGTCGAAAAAAATCCTCTTTCAATTTCTTCAGGATTTAAAACTCAAATTCTGGTACAATCATCAATTTAACTGTAGACTGCAGTGCACTAGAGACAGTCGGAAAGCTCCCCAGAAAACATACCCCTCTCACAGACAAGAAAACGGCTATGAAATGGCAGACGTGATTTAAGAAAGTACTTTTATTAACCATCAGCCAGATGTGGAACGGTATTAGTTTTTATACACTATATAAGGTCTAATTTCACCATACTACCTCATACGACACTGCAACTACCGCACTTGTGTTTTCAAGTTAAGCACCTATACATACACAATCTGCTACACCTGGGACAAATTTGTTCATTTACATATAAACAGCTACTTGATGCACAGTTTTGAAGACCCTGGACTACATTTCCAGAGGAGCACAGGGATACAGTAACACAATAAATTGTTTAGTGAGATGGCCAAAATCACCTCTGAGATTCAGTTAACTCACATCCTTCTGTAAAATCCCATGAACCATTACTTGCATCGCTAGATGTTCAAATGCAGTTGCATATCTGGCGTAAGTAATGTCTGAAATCAAAATCACATCAAAGCAGAGCTGGGACCCTGAAAGACTGGTTCCCCTGAAGGTACTGAGAACATTGCCGTTTTCCTCCTGGGATCAGAATTTCAATTGGAACTCCCAGTACACTGCTCTAATCATCACAAGCGCTTGATAATAATTTTTCTTTTATTTGTTAATGTTTATAATGTCAGCTTTCTACAGTATGCTGTGCCACAGTACCTACCAAATTCTTCCTAGGACAGTCTGGAAGCTCTTTCTAGGAATAAAGCATACATTTTTGGTTCTTGTCATTTTGGGATTTATCCTAATCTGTGCTGAGAGTTATCCCAACAGAAATATCTAGCAAGTTTCCATTGTTGTACAACAAGCTCAAGATTAAATAAGCATCCTCCTTCTACTTCATTTGGGTACGTTTCAATCCCAGCCAGTAAAACTGTCATTTCTAATAGACGATTCAAAGTAAAATTCCTGTCTGTTATGTTGGATTTGCAACATTTTCATATTAATTTGCATGTTTCTCAGTCATTCTTGTTCCATTTTTTCCAACAGATTTGGATTCAAAGCTACCTTCAGGAGATATATTCCAAAACGTTCGTTATTTGAGTGCCACAAAGAAATTTGTAATTTTTCTCACTCATAGTAAAAATTTAACTTTTGCTTAGCTTTGAAATTCCCTCTATATTAAGGCACCTTTATGAGATACTCTTACGGTAAGGATCATAGACATACTGGTGTCACAAAATATCTGTCATAAAATAAAGCTGCTTCCATCAGATAAAGCTGCTTCAATCAAAGAGCTTTCTGTTTGCCTGTGAACACAGACCACTTAATAGAATGGTCATGGCATGGAAACATGACTTCAGTATATAACTTTAAAGGCAGTTAAGTCTCCTTTTCCTATTTGTAGCGATCCCTTAACACAGGGGTTAACACAGTTAGACTGAGCAGACTTAAAAGGATAGATTAAAACTAGTATGAAAATGTTATCAAGCACAGTAGCATAATCAAAGTGAGGGTCACAGCTGCGAAAGATTTGACTAGTGGTGACCTATAATTACGGAGAATAAACACTAGCCTCATTTTCATCTGATTTTCATCAGCATAAACTTTTGCTGTCCTCTATGTGCTTTGAGAACTTAACAAGTGTAGCTTTCACTACTAGATAAAGATCTCAGCTTTCGGGTAGCTTTACTCAAATTATTTGTCCCTATAAAATGACTAAGCTTTTCTAAATCCTACCTTTAGTGACTAAAAGGTCCAAAGCAATCAAAAAGATTTATCTTCTGATGTGCTGCCAACAGTGTTCCAAATGGCCTGTGTCTTAATAGCTTTTTTACGATTTTTTTTTTTCATAACTCGTTTTATTCAACTTACGGAAACTGTTGTTAGCTATCCCATGTTTTTGTGAGATAACTATATGTTATTTTAAAGTGAAAAGCAATGGTTTCTAAAGGATACTTCAGAATACTCTTTAGAATACTGTGAGTCCTGAGCAAAGGGAAGCAACCATTACTGTGATTAATGTGTAAATCATATTAATATATCAAGTTAATAAACATCTAATTTCAGGCAGTTTTGCTGATCTTTGAATGTCAACACACGATAACTTCAAAATATTTCGTTAAATAATGTCATTAGCTTCATAAAAATGTTTTCTAAAATGTATCTTTTCAGATTGAAAACAGTAAATTCTACAGAACCAAACTGATGAAGCTCACATCTTTTGAATGCGTCTTTAGAAGAAAATTGTCTCAGAAGACCTCTTCCATCTAAAAAAATAATGATTCCCAGTCCTAGGACTGGAAGAGACTCAGAAAAGTCAGCTACTCCATTATCCAGCCCCAGAAAGGGTCAAGCCCATTTCATGCTTAATAGACATGAGTTTTACCTGTACATGAAGATCTTCAGCACTGGAGTACCTACAAGCTCTGCAGGCAACCTATTCAAGTGCTTCACTACTCCTTACCCTTCAAAATTTTTTCCCGATTTAAATATTCCTCACGGTAACAACTTCCAAATTTCTTGTCCTAGTCACCATGGAAAACAGATTTTTTCTTTTCTCTTTGCAGAAACCTCTTGAGTATTTAAAAACAATGGTTAACTAATAATCAACTTTCCAATTATCATTTTCAGAGACTAATGTGCTTAAATGTTACTCAATTGATAAAATGCTTTAATGCTAAGGACAGTTAATCAGAGAGGCTGCTAGCAACACACACACTCCATGTAGCCAGCTACAGGGTTCAGGACAGGCAGCTTTCTTATTTACTTCATAGCTTCATTGTCATTTTATGAAAAATAAGTGCTACAAGTTACAAAAACAATTTAAAAAAATCAGTCGGAAGCTTGCAAGCATCTTATAGAAAGCAGGGAAACAGCACTAAAGACAATGGGTCATAGTGCTTTTAGGTACCCTGGGCAAAATACTGGAGTCAATTTTTACATCTGTGCATTTGTTGTAGAGTGCTGGCATCCTGTCAGAGCTTAGTGTCCAAAATGAGTGATCCTTTGGAGCTCCTAGACACAGCCCAGACCTTCACTAGCATGCAAGCATGCAGGCCATAGGAAAGTGGCAAGCTGGAAATACACTTCCATATTGCTCATGGAAGCACAGATGTTCACCCATCTGATATAGTTTATCAAACCTGCCTACAAGAGCCCCAGCTGCCTGGTGAAGACAAAAATATTCCCATGGGAGACAGACATGCAGCTGCAAGAGAGACCTGCAGATCCCACTGGTGCTGTCTCAAAGTAAAACAGATATCTGGACAAGTCGGGCAACCTGTGAATTACCTCATAGCAAAGAAGTAGAGGAAGACACCAAACGAGACTTGTGTCTGAGCTTGCAAAGGTACATGAAGTGTCTGCTGCACAAAATAACAAACACGATGCCTCAAAGAGGTCTCAGGTAGGACAATACTGAGAACGTCCGTACTGGTGGAGAGTGAGCAGTCATCACTTGCTCTCCCATGCACTGTGTTTGCAACAAGTAGCAAAAATGGACATCAGTAAAATAAGCATAAAGCTGACATCCAAAGGATCAGTGTAGTTTTGCTCCTTGGGCCACTCAAGCAAATAACAGTTATGAGGCAAGGCTTAGAGACGGGAAACCTAAAAGAAAAGCAAAACAAGGTGGAGGAGTAGTTAAAGATATTAACTAATGACTTAATAATGTCTATTTTTAGAATGGCTGGTATTTTCTACTCTAAATTATCCACATTTTTGAATGAGAAATTTGAAACAAACTCTTCAGGTAACGCATTTTTTGTGCTTCCATCGAAAAGCAGTTTCCAACTAAACGCACTGCTAGTTGGTGCTGCACTTCACATGATTCATGTTGCAGATGTGTAAGAGAGGGAGAACCGGAGATGAACATGGTTGCTTAGCAAGAATTTACTGCCACTCAAAAGGTATTGTCCCTTAGTAATCTCAGAGTACATACAAGCATTCTCACTTAAAGGTGGAGGAAGCTGAAAGACAAAGGTGGCACTGGAAACAGATAAGCTGCTACCAGTGTTTGTAACTGATGACTGAATGCAATTAAAAATCTAATTAACCATCTGAATTTCAAGTCTTTACTGTTTCCAGACTAAACAACTCCAGGTCATTCAATCTTTTCTCTTAAGTCATTCCCTAATCAAGCCCATCTCTCTCCTTTGGGCTCTGTCTCCAAGGACCACACTTTCTGTGAAGTCCTGTGCCCAACACTGGTTACTCTACGCCAACAAATCCGTCCTAGATTCTTGTAACTGTAATCAATTAGCAAGCACACAAATTCCAGTAATTACTATTTATTCAGAAATCATGGTGCAGGGAAGTGTATTAAAAAAAAAAAAAACAAATAGGCATGGTTGTTAGCTTTAGTATTAGAGTTACACTAAGCTCTGCCTCAGTTTCTTGAAGAAGGCTGGAGAAGCTATATTTCCTCCAGGCCCTTTGAAAACCCAGCAACAGACATTAATTTAAAATTCTGGCAAATTAACAGCACTTCAAATGATTTTTTTTTTTTCTGAAATACAAGATGTAATTAAAAATACTGATTTCCAGTATGACCTATAATCAGGAATTCAGTGTGTGCTGCCTGTGTCAGAAATGACAAAATGTGCTCATTGCAACAACCAAGATACCAACCAGCACATGCTGGACCAATGGACAGAAGTTAAGAATCTTAAGCCAGTATCACCATTTCTGCAACTTAGATAGGAATATTTTGCTTAAAGAATAAGCTGTTGCAAGCTGGAAAATAAATTGGTAAATGTTTATGCTACATAAATGATTTCCAGTTTACACAATTCTGAAATAACTTTCCTTCTTATATTTAGTCTAACTGATTTGAAATGAATTATAAAAAAAGTAAGGACGCCCAAAATTTGGAAGAGAATTCTTCAGGAACTGCACAATACACTTAACATTAGCTGAGTGCCAGACTGCAGCATTGAGCTGTTTAAAATAGAAAACAAAGAGCCAAAGCACCTTTCCATACAAGTCCTTATGATCATGTTTAGGTCACTGAAATAAATTATAGTACTTGGATGAGATTTAGATTTACTACCAAAAATTTTCAATTCAGCGTCAGCCTGGAATAAAGAAATGCAAGGAATTAAGGAAGACTAAGAGCACATTAGCCTCTCCAGACAGATCTACATGTAGGCCACCTGAACAAAGAGAGGTGAATGGCAAGGTCCAACTCTGACCTCAACACTATGACTTGCAAATACTTATAAGGGGATAGCTACACATTTTCAATGTCTAATTTCACTTAGTAACTACCTATGTTTTTACTCATGCTGGTATTTGTAAGACTTATGCTGTTGAAATCAATAGAACTTGGCCTTAACTTTCTGAAGATTTATACACCGGTCTTTGAAACGCTGTAATAAGATGGCAGACAGGCAAGTTAGTTATCTACCAACTTTCTCTTGATTGCCAGGGCTGATTACAAAGCTGTGTAGACACTCCTCTCGCTGCCCGAGACTCAAAGCATAAAGCTTGCTTTCTCTCTCTTTTTTTTTTTTTTAAACAGTATCTAGACCGCTAAAGAAGGCTAGTTAAGGGCATCCTCAATGACATCAGTGTGCTTCAATTCCTACAGCAAACGGGCTAATATTTGCCAGCGCTTTACCCCTACGTTTAGATTTATTTGGTAGTTCTTGTGAAATTTGAGTTAAACTATTGAAAAGTTTATCTAGGATTAGGCCCCAACTATTAGGCCCCCGAACTAAAAACGGAACCCCCGTGACCAAATTCCTTTCCCTGTTAGCTTAAATCTGCCCATATCCCAAAACTTTTTGTGATTTAAATAATTTACATTCAACCACTGAAAATGTTCCTCTACCCTATACAAACTCTTTTCAGGGATTTCAATGGGAAATTAAAGTACACGTCTACCCTCTGAAAGTGGCACGTATTTCAGAATCATCACAATGTAAAACTGAAAATCACAGCGAAAGATAACCATGCTCATTCACTAACGTAACAGAGAACTCTACATAGTAAGATTTTTAAATGTGTAATGACTATGCAAAAATTAAGATTCATACGATCACTTCAGTTTAATTACTCCCCCCAGAGAATATCACTCGCCTACTCAGTGCCAGCTACACTCCTTGATTCACAGTTTAAACACTTCCGTAAGGTGATCTCTTTATTTCTGTGAGAGATGAGGAAAGCCCGTATTACAGATGGTAAAATAACATGATGCAGGAAAGGTGACAAATCTAGGTTTACCAACCCCTGAATTAAGCCAAATGGCATTTAACTTGAACTCCTCTGGAACACTGCCAACTAACTAGTATCAAGGGATACTTTAGAGCAACATACTCCACTTGCAAAGGTGCCAAGAGAATATGTTAAAGAAATTAAATCATTCTGTTCCACTACTGAGCACTCATAGAAGCCTGAATAGAGGCTGGTAATTAGCTAATTTGCATGGACTCTGTGCACAACTGTAGTTAAAAGAATACCATCAGTAAAATTTTTAAGGGCAAGACTGCCCGGCCTGACTGGCTAGCTAGCTCATGTATCTTGTCATCCCTCTAGCTGAGGAAAGACAAGCCATTTTTAGCTTTACAAGGTTGGGCGGGTAGACTTCTGAAAATAGCTACATCTGCAGTTTTACAGTTAAATGTGTAATTTCCTCATGAAGAGTCTAATCAGACTCTCATTTAAGTGAATTGCAAAACTCAGATCAAGAGATGCAATGAATTCAACTCTCATTTCAAATACCTTGTAGGGAAATAGTCATTGTTCTTGTGCGCATCCAACTATCTGTATGATCCAGACCAGGAAAAGTACCAGGGCAGTCAAAGCTGAACTCAGGAGGAGATCTGTTTTAGGAGCTGTGAAGCAGCACACAGACTCTGTGGACACTGTGGTAGCCCTTTGAAATACCACCAACTCCTCTACTTATCTATTAGGGAACAGTAACCCCTAGCCCAGTAATTCATTAGTTTCAGGTATCATGCACAGTATGTTCATGTAAACTCATTTTCAGGGAGGATGACTTAAGTCTCAATAAGTAGTAGCATGCCCTGCAGGCAAAGGAGGAAAGCTCTTCCTGGAGGAAAGCGATCACGAGTGTGCGTGTCCTCAGACCCCTGTACTTGGGCCTCAGCAGCCTAGCTTCGAGCTTGCAGTCCTGGGAATTAGGCCTCCCGTGAAATTAGAGGCCTGCTTAAATTCATCCTCACTTCATCATTCCTCAACGCAGCACAAGTCTTCCAGGCAATACTGTAACTACAGAGTCCTGGGTCCTCATGGGGTTTGGCAGGCAGTGTGCTGACCCACCTTCTGAATGAATCTGCCTTCTGAACATTTTGAGTTCAAAACAATATTATGTGCATTTCCCCACCTCTGCCTGCTCCTCCCCGATCACCCTGTTGTTTGACTTTGCTAAATTAACCACCAGAGGGGAAAAAAAAGAAAGTGAACCTGCAATCCAAAGGACCCCTTGTTGCTTAATCATCACCCTTATGTTTTGTTTCAAAAGCAATGGGAGGTTGAAGTCAAATCACTTCTTCAGCCAATTTTGAGAAATGAATGGACGTTTTGTAGTTATTTCCAGAGGGTGGTAAATTACTATCTATAGAGATTTTCAAATGTTGCAGAGGAGGGTTTTAATTTGAAATACAACTACCTTTCCTGTATATGATGTTTTGTGTTCCTAAACTGTAATTCTCCAGTTTTATGCAATCTCCTTCTGAGATTTGCAATGGCAAAATTATAGTGAGGCAAGCCCGAGTTCTTAGCTACAATGAACCATATTTTACATATAAAAGGATGACAGCTATAACTGCAAGTACCTCTATTCTTATATTAGTGTTCTGTGCACGCCTCACCAATGACTGCGATATAACATCTGTTTATATGTTGACCAACTCTATACGTGCAACACACATTTCAGAAGTAATACTTTCTGATCATGCAGTTTCATATCATCCTGCTTATAAAACACTGCCCTGAAAGCTGTATTCAAAGCTACACAAATATTACGTCCAATCTACTATGCAAACATCTATTTTGGAATCTTGACAACAAGGAACTGATTTTTAATGCTTCAATAACATTTGCAAGTTGGAAAAAAAATAAAGAAAGAAACATTCTGCGTCAACAGGATCCTCCTCTTCATGGAAATTAAATGCCAAAAATAAATATGGAATTCCCTCATGTGGCTTTGCTGTTTTCTTCACTGCTTTCCCATAGACTTCAAAAACAGAGGTCTACACTTGGATTTGAAAGCAATATATATAAAAAATTACACTGCAGAAGGAAGAAAATTCTACATATTTCTACCAGCTTTTAAGGTTTCAAATTATCTGTACGAGGTACATGGATAAAGCTAATATCGCATTTTAAGTGAGATGGAGTTTACAGATATCATCCAGTATCTCTTACTGAGTACATCTGAACAGGAAACAGACAAGCTTTTGGACACAGAAGCCATTATTTTAGGGCTGAAACAAAAATAGCAAAGTTGAAATTAAATGCATGTTAGATTTGAACTTTTTTTGCCATTGATCATTTGTTGATCTATCCAACAACGTTTGCAGTTACACTGCACTGTCTCTAGGAGGAGGAAGTCAATTCTCTGGAGCAAGCACAGCAGAGGTACAAAGGTAAGTACCGGCTTAACCGGCCAGACCCTTCTATGACAAACCACAATTACAACTTGACTGAAACTAATTTTGATTCATTGTTATCAAACCCCACCTGGTAAGGCAGCTCTCCTCTCTTTCATTCTCCAGCTCTATACATATAATCTCCCTTGCCCACTCTGAGCCTTGCACACTCTCCCCAAGACATCACCTTTTCTGCTGCTTCTCCTCACAACTCTTTACAGCTCCTACATTTGCTGAATTGGGGGTCTCCTCTCTGCTGCGATTCAAGCAACTTGTCTCCTTTCCCAGCTCTTCTCCCCATCTCATTTATTCTCCTTTATCATCACACTTTCCTCATCCCTTATCTGCTTTCTCCAAATACAACATTCCTGTCCTTCAAATTCTGACTCCAGCGGTTGCTCCAATTTCTGCTCCTACTTTTTATCTTTGAATGCTTGTGAGCCGTTTAAGACTGTCTCTCAGAAAGGGAGACTCCTCTCACAGCCAAGGCCAACTAAGATGCAAGTCAGGTTCAATTTCAGTTTTGGACTTCGAATACAGACCCTCTGCGACCCCAGACAACCTTGCTTATGCTGCAGTTCTGCAGCAGCAATACAGGCAGATTATCTTCCTGCACCCATTGTAGCATCGTGATGATTTTAAAAAAGAAAAAAAAAAAAAAGAGAGATGGAGAGGCTGGAACACACTGCTCACCAGTTCAAAATCTTTTACAGCTAAATTTGCTAAATTCTACTGAGTATACAAGAAATAGTCTTTTAAAGCCTAAAACTTCATCAAACTTGGATGAATTTCCATGGAGAAACGGACATTACTTACTCAAATGCAAATATTTTGAGCAAAAATTGTCAAAAATAGACAGTTTACAGTATAAACTGTAAGAGAAAGGACTGTTCATTGTGCATACTGTAGAGCACTAAAAATGGTCTTAATATAGAACAAATGGTAATGGTAAGGGTTTTTTTCTTTTTCTTTCTTTCTTTTTTTTTTTTAACCAACTTCAGGGTGTTCTGGTTCTACAGAAGCACCAGTCTTATAAATAAGTTGAAGAACATACAAAAATATCAGTTTTTCCATGCCACCACAGCAAATTACAAATCAAACAATACCTAATTAAAAATGCTTCTTACCTAAAAGCATGTAAATATCTGCTAACCTTTTAATTTTCTAGTAGCTTTAGTCATGTAGGCAATTTAAAAATCTTGGACTAAGCAAATTACTTAATCCTAGAAGTGAAAAGCAAACAACTGGTACTATAGTGGCATAGCAAAGTTAATTAGCAAAACTGAGAGTCTCAGATATCAACTTACAGGGCCCAGCTCTAAAACGACGGGATGGCTGGAGAGCGTGGGAAAAATGTTTGCATGTTGGCTGCACCTGCAAAACTCCGCACACAGGCATTCACGCTGAGAGTAAACAAGTAGTCAGTCTTGAAAATATTTGCAGAATGTGCTCTTACAAATGTCCACTTTGATGTATAAATGCTTGACTTGAAAGGTACAACATCCATGCTTAAAAGTCCCATTTCTCATTCCTACACCCTAAACAATTAAACCTCCTCCTTATTCCTGCCAGTCAAGGTTTGATAGGGCTACAGTTTAATTCAGACGATTGGACGTTCCTTTTTACTTTATGCATCTGCTGCTCCAACACCACTTTTGTGTGATACTTGTACAAAATAAGCTCTCTCCTACTTCCTAGGGAAAAGGGAAATCATATTTTAAAATAAAATGAAGAGCACTGAAGGGTTTCCTAAGCTGGGCCTTGTGTGTTTTGTTGTTGTTGGCTTGCTCGCTTGCTTGTTTTCGGAGGCAGGGGGTCTTTTTTAACCTCAGTGGTTCCCAACAGGTGAGGTACCTTCAACTAGCAGATAGGCCGTCATTAGGGATGCGGAGCTCAGTAGCCTGTGTAAGGCTCTGGCACTGCTACAACCACTAGTACAACAGGCAAAGAGAAGAGAGAAAGTGACAGTTCAGGAGAAAATGAGGTGGCAACAGACACCTGACCATTCTCCTTAACAGCACAATATGAAAAAATAACAATACCAAAAAAGATGCTATGTTCTTAGTGATTAGTACTTCTTAACTGTGTATTTAACTAGGCCACTGCCTCATATTTGGTTAAGTAAACTTTGTATTTGGTCGAGTAAACTCAGCATACCTAAACATGCTAGCGACACAACCATGTCAAAAGGCAATAGTCTGAAGGGAAGAATTTAGATGGATGGGAGGATACTTGCATATAAGATGTCAATCGATTATGCAATGATCTGCATGGGCTTAGTAGACATAAAAATACTATTCTCCTGAAAGAATGTGCTTAGAAAGATACAGACCAATATTCTCTCTCTCCATAATTTTCCTGTTCTTTGTGTTTCCTCTGTCAGTTTACCAAATACAAAGGCACTTCAACACTTTTCTAGATTACAGAATGCTTTGTTGGACCTTACTCTCTCGCAGGAAATAACACGAACAACGCTGCAGCCTGTAGCTGCGTTGCTCAAGCTTCGCTTCCCACATGGAGATACATGAAACTGCTACTAACCCATTGCAGATCTGCAAAAAGAATGTACTACTTCATAGGAGATAATCCTGGAACAGCTTTTTCCCTTTTCTTCAGTCAAGTGATACACAAAAGCTTCAGCCCTCCTGGTAATGGACAGTCATATATCTAGCATTACTGTATAAACAATCGTATAGCATGCCTTTGTACTACACACAGAGGGCCAGACTTTCAAGACTGCTTTCACTCCTTTTTAGGCTCATGAATGAAGTGCTTGGATTTTCAAGTGCTCGGCACCCAGTGAGAAGAACAGCAATAGGCCGTTTCTCAGAGGACATTATCAAAAGCTGTTCCAGCTTTGTTCTTTTCAACAGCATTGCTGCCTAATGGCACCAAACATTTCCTGCAAAATAAAGATAGGCTTACTTAATTTTTCAAAATAATCAACTTGAAAAACTGGGACAGAGAACATGTGGAATGTATTAACTTGTCCTGATTTCCAGAAGGAGCTATCAGTTGGTCTGTATGAGATTAAGCCATTCTCGTTGTGTAAGCTTTGCATTTTAGGAATTTAGAAACTGGCCTGGGGGAGGAAGAAAAAACATTTCTTTTCTGATAAATTCAGACATAAAAGGATCTAAAGCTCAGTGGTACCTCTTCATTTTATTTTCTAAAAACTAAATTACCTAAAAAATAATTATGCTTAGTTAGTAGTTTACACTATCTAATCTGGTGCTTCCCGGAACAACAAAAAAGAAAGGTTATTGAAAAGAACTACTTCTGTTACAAACACAATTAACAAGCAGTTATTAGATCAAATGAAGCAAATGTTTCACTGAAAAAGGAAAAACAAACCTAAGATACTTACACTAGAATATCATGCATTTCCCATTATTGTTATCACATGGTCTGATGTTCAAACAAAATTTCTTAGGGAATAATCAGTTGCCCCTCCTGTCTACTGGATGCCCATAAAACCTGCCTAGAAATATAAGAGGACACTATTATGGGAAGCTTGAGAAACAAGAGTCACTTAATGTGATTAAAGCATAGTAGATACTCAAGAAAACATTGTTCTCTGTTTAATAATTTTCTGAGAAAAAAAGGCAAAGCAGAGACTTTACATTGCTTACCATCATTATTGTTATTCTGATTGTTCCTCAGTATGTGTGCACGCATGGATATACACACCGTTTTATAGTCAACAGTGTTACAGAAGCAACAACTGGCTTAATAATGAAAATGAATTCAACTTAAATACAAAATCAAAAGACTTCTTTGCCTCGTTTTCTTTTTTGAACAAGTCTCTTTTCTGCACATTTTCTTCTGTTCAAACCCGAAAAACTGGCTGAATTTAAGCATTGCTTTTTGACTTTTGTTTTTGGCAATCTTAAGTTTACAAGAGCCCTTCAAACACTGCACAGCAAGGCTGCAGTTGTGGACCTGAAGAGGCTAGGCAATAACAGGAAAGCGGCACTGCTTGTAGGGCCTGCTTCCTTCCCATTCAGGGATGGTTGAAAAGATACAGAACTTCAGAGGGCCCTAGGTACCCTCAGACCTCTCAGTCCCCGCCTTCACAAACGTCCGAGACAAAAGTGCTGTGCATCCTTTACTTACTATAACGCACTCAGCAACTTGTAAGTAACCTCTGCACAGTGGAGCAGCATTTTAATCTTCAGGAAACTGCAGGCAATGGTAGAAAATTCTTAAGGGTCAAATTTTAGCTTTAGATATGCCTGTATTAAACTTATAACATTTCCATTTTCTGACTGTAACATTTCTCATCTTGTTCCTACAATCCTTCATGGCAACTCATAAGTTTCAGAAACCTCCACACAGCTGTAAACTACTCTACTATTTTGATGCTCATGCACGACAAATATACTCACAGGAAAACCTAGGCATCACCCTTAAAACAAAGCAATCCAGCACAGGCAGCAAATGCCAGACAGTTCAATAAGGTAAATAAGAGAATACACAAAATATGCAGGTAGAGTGAACAGCAATCAAAGCTAAAAACAGATGATATTAGATGGTTCAGTCTCGGTGTCTGAAATAATCACTTACAGTACTGAGATGAACTGCAGAAAAACAACCACACTGCAAAAGCATCACTTCAGCCCATTTTCAGCATCAAATCAAAACCAAATTGCAATCCACTGAGAAAATGTGCTTTACTATTTCACCAAAAAAAGGAAGTGAGTTTCCAGTTTCCTCCCCACCTCAGAAATACAAAAAGATTTCACTTCTCCACTATAACATAATATAGCCTTGTTTTCTAGCAAACTGCACTCAGATGTTGCTCCTCTCTGACATCATTAATCTCCATGGAAACCCCAGAATGACTGTTGGCCTGAAAATAGGTTCTGTCATCCCAGATCATCTCAAAAGTAGTCCAGGAAAAGACCTTATCTCTCAAATCTTTTGGCTGTATGTTGCTACCAGTGAGCACAGCTGAAGAGTTAAAATTCCTGCAACTACTATTAAATAGAGCTTTCTCTTCTAACACTCAGAACATGCATAAATTAAACTTTTTTTCCCAGTTGATGCTAAAATACACAGATTTAAGGATTATCTACTTCTAGAGTAAGATGTAGCCCGAAAAAAAAAACCCAAAATGCATCTGTATTGAAGGTTAGGGATGCACTATATATCTACATAGCAATATTCTATTACAAGCAGGGAACAGGGTATAGCAAAGAGGCCTTTCTAATAAAACATTGATTTATTTTGGGGGTCATCAGGGAAATGCCTGTTTTAAATGGCATGCAACCAGATGGGTCATGTTGGGTTTTTCTTCCTCCTCCTCCATGCCAATGCAGCCACTCTTCATGACTTATGTCCCCAGCACGGCGTGAAGGTAGTTAAATTATCTCAAATAGAGATGTTTTACCTAGCAAATAGGTCTTCTGCAAATGAGTTTCTTGCTCAGTTAAACTGACACACTAAGATACATAGAGATGCACTAAATGTCAGGAATGCCGCTTTCTTGGCGAGAAGCCACATAAACAAACTGTTTCTGCAAGGAAAATATACTGCCTGTGTGTTTACATATGCATAATGTTATACACATATATAAATAATCTGACTCCTTATAGACAAAAATTGGGAAAATAACCATAAAAAGGAGATTTGTTTAGGCAAATGTCATGCTGAATTAAATGAATTTGCTTTCTTGAATGCAGTTCAGTCAATTGTTTTGCATTTCTGTCAATTGTTTTCCATTTCCTGGGATAATTAACATAAACTGCCTTTTTTTTTTTTTGGTGAGAAAAAATAAAAAAGCAAAGAGACAGGGAAAAAAGAACATGGCAAAAAAACTGTAGAATAGCACATAACGATATCTACTTGTTGCAGTTGCATTCATTCATTCACTTTGCCAATTCACTTTCATTCACATTCATTCACTTTGTCCAAGCAGGTATACACAGAGAATTACAGGACTCAGGCCTAAAACGAGATATCTCCACTTAAAGCTTCAAGTACTTAAACACTTCCAGAAGTAAGCCCATACTTCTCCTTAGATCTGATCTTCCCCATTGTTAACTCTTAGCAGTTCCCTGACCACAGTTTATTTCAATTTTGGGCAGGAAACTTCTTCTGTAGTGTATTTGTCTGCTTTCAAATCCCATGAAGTCCTGTGGCTCTCCATGTTCTGGCTGTATTCTTAGACGCTATGCTAACACAGTGAAACACAGATACCTCATGACTGAGTTGTTAACAGGCTCACTAACTTGAGCAACACTGTTGTTGGCTAATAGTATCCAAGGCCCACTGTCAAGTCCTTTTTTTTTTTTTTTTTAAACCCAGCAGCATGGAGATACATGATAGGCAAAACTGGCCGAACTCTGCCAGAAGATTGATAACGCCTTTATTTTATCATCTGTGCTGTAACCGTTTGAACTTATGAGTTCATTTGTTAGTGAGCAAGCAGTTGAGTGGGACACTACAGACCCACAACATCTGTATGTGTAGAGAAGTCCACATCAGCTCATAAGATCACACAAACATGTCCCTGAATGTCCTGTTGCTACATTTTAATATTTATATTTTTATATAACTATGTAGACATATTCATATTTTATATTTTTCAACCAATCTTATGGATTACAGAGGCCTTGACTCTTATGTCTTTGAATGGTAAGATATAGCTGTTGCTGGCACTGTCCTACAGATAAGCCTCAGTTAACCGTCAAACAAGTCCTCTGCATGCTGCATAAATGTTAGGCCCTTTGCATACCTGCTCTTTTTCTTTTATGAGGGAAAGGCAAAAGAAGATGGGGATTACGCACCTGAAGCATGAGATGCTGAACTGGGATCTCCAGCCAGTAACCAAGGTGTCTGTAGCCACGTAGTCTCAAAACTAGCTCATCCCTTTTCCAGCTGACAAGGAAAGCTAACAGGGCAGCTGTGCACTGACATGCTTACACGAAAGTGCTGGGGAAGGAGGTGGGAATTCATAGAAATCTTCTAAGGACTGAATGGTGCCTGTTTTACAAGCATGCATCTTTGGGAGAGGCACAGCAGGCTATCACTGTGGAGGGACCAAATACCCTGTCCATGTGCTCACAGCTAATTATAGGGAGGGAGCAGAGGATAACAACAGAGCTTGTCCAACGTGAGAAGAGAGAAGTACATTTTGCTGTCTCTGGGAGCCCCTTGCAGTTTGGTCCATGCTGTGTGCCTTACACTTGTTAACAATGTAACGTTACCTGTGAAATTTTGATTTCTGCCTGGAAGGAGCAGCAAAATGCTGTATTTTAACTGTAAAAGAAGTATCCATCCAATAACATAACGAGCATATAAGGTCAGATTAAAGATCCTATCACCAATGGCGTCCAAGAGACGATACCCAGGGGAGCACATCTGGTCAGACCAAGCATGTAACTACACTTCTTTGGAATATTCTTTTGCAATTTGGTGCTCAGAATTTTCAAGCCCAAAGTGAGGTTTTTTGTGTTCAACAGTTTTCTTGATTGGTTTTTCTTTCTTGAATTTGTATAATCAGTTTTACAAATTCACATAAACAAGCTCTAAATAACATGAAACCAAACTAACAGACATATAGTCTAACCTCTGAGTCAAAATTTCACCCTTGGAATCCAGGCATGGATGTCCGAGGAGAGACAGCAGCTAGCCTACTGTCTACTCCTATGTCAGTATCTTTTCCTCTAGGTTTCCCCTCATTTTTTGACAGCCTCAGAACAATGGAACCACAGTGCACCATGAGAATACAAAACCTTCCAGCCAGAAGAATGATACAGCAAATTAGATTATAGCTATAGCAATAAATGGTAACTTCTGGGTTTTTTTCCCCCCAATTCTGCAAATCTGGCCCGCTTTCCTTTTCTCTGGCTGCTGCCTCTGAGAGTAAGAAGTTACAAAGTCTTGATAACCCCATAGCTAACATGAATGAGAAACCGGTTGGTTCTTTCTCCTCAAGAACCTTTTATGAGACATTTAGCATTCACCAACTCAACAAACAGAATACAAAATGCTGTCTGTAGCACAGCGTATCAAGGTTTGATATAGTTGAAAAAGCAGAAAGAAAGGGCAAGTAATCTTTTTGAAGCAACCAATGTTAAATTTCACGAAGGGGTATTTGAGTTTTTGTAAAGAAAAAAATCACATCCCCTAGTTTCTTCTGTTACTGATCCCCAAGCAGTGAACATCCAAGCATTTATGAAAGAGATTCAGAACCAAAATAGGCAACATCTGACAGAAAAGTGACATATGTAGACTTCCTAGGCAAAAGCTCTGGTTGTATCACCAGCCTGACATTGCTAGGCAACTCATGCTGAAGCACCAACGGTATATCAAAACAAGGAGTTTGTTAATTGCTGTAAAGTCACCATGTCATTTAATAATACAAGAAGCAATAGACTTAGCAACAACTGAAATTAGATGTTTTAAACAAACTCCTTTTTTTTAAACTTTTTAAATAGCAGCCCTCAATTCCATTATTTCCGTCAAGCTGCTACGCTAAACAAAACTCAACCACTGTGCAATCTTGCGTACTTAAAAAAAATAAAAGAAAGTTTACTAATATCTGTGTTGCAAGAACTGAGCCTCATCTGCAGGTTTTTACACTTTCAATATCACTGTGAAAAACCTATTCGAGTTTGAGAAAGTTTCAAACAGGCTTCCAAGCTAAGCATAAAATATTCAAAGCCAACAAAGCCTTAATTACAGAATGCAAATGCAGTTGATTAAGATGAATCTTTGGGGGTCACAGCATTCTTGTTAGAGGATCAGCACTGGACCCAGATGCTTCATTTAAGGCTTTTTTTTTTTTTTTTTTAAATAAACACTCACATTTCCTATAAAGCATTTCAATTTAAAAATAAGTCAAAATGTAACCTAATCGTTTTCGGTATTTTGAATTGTAAGTAATTAGGGACACACTGTAATTTAGAAAATACATATGCATGCATACATCACCAAAAGCCCACTGCATCTTATTAACAATGTGAGTGCTGTCTGAATTCCAGGAGAGCCTGGATATTGTTTTCCTACCACAGCCCAATACTTTGTTATCCACTTGATTTCTGAACAGCATGAATTCTCTTTGGCCCCATACAAATGCCAAGACAGACTTCTGTTGCTGTTTGTCAGTTGCCATGCTATTGTCAACTACTTCACCCCTTGGGAATACATCATCCACCCACAATTTCTCAAGTGTGTATTAATAAGTTCTGCCTAGTACTAGCTGTTATTTCCAGGAAAAGGATATTATTTTTCAGCTGTTCTAATCACTGATTTAAGCTTTAACAGTAACATAAACAGATTCAGTGTAAGCATTAACAGTTAACACTTGAATCACATGCAACAGCAAAGGGAAAAAAACACAGCAATGCTCTTTGGTATATCTTGGAGAACATGGAGCTGGGAATATGAGACCAGCTAACTCCTAGTTGTTTAGCCTGGAGTTGAGGCAATGTGGTAAGGTACACAAGGTAATTCCACAACCTTTACTAGGTAGCACCCCCTTTTCCCTCAGTACTGGGTAAACGTGGACTTTCTTGCAATGAACTGATGGCAGAGAAAAGGTTCAAACTTTCACGAGTGTCGACTATGAGATTTGCTTGGGTGATCCAGAGCCAGCTGGTGATGCTGGGCCACAACGAACGGTACATTCAAGAGCATTTCAGCAGAGCGGCCACTTCGTGGTGACTGTGACATAGTTGATCACTGAACTACATCCTAATTTTTCCAGGATGATTTAATAGACTAATCAGAGCCCATGACGATGGGCTCCCACGACACGCTGGTATTTGCCAAGGAGTGAGACATTCAGGTACACCACAGGAAACTGTCTGGCGGAGTGGCCACTAACATTTCCCTGTGTGAACTTTAGGGAACTCCAAAACATTCATTGCATCTCTTCTCTTCTAGGAGGTAACACTTAGGCATTATATCTTCCCTACTCGTCTGAAAGTGAGCAGGCTGCAAGAGCCACAGCAAGGTAACACGGGTGATTTGAGATACAACTCTTTTGGGACTGGAGAAAGAGGATTCCTTTGGGCTTGAAAAGTTGGATAGTTGTTGAAATATATAATGAAAGTCTGGGAGAAAGACATCTTTCTAAATCTAGGTCACTGAGCCAGTATTTGTCATTAGTTTGTAGGCTTTGCACCCCAGCAGCTCTATTTGATGTCAATGTTACATACAGATTTATCTGTGACAACAGAGTTCAAAATTCAGCCATGAAGAGGTCTGTTTTAGATAGAGCAAGAACAAGACGGAACATCTGGCTGATCTTTTTGTTGGCTTAGTTTTGTCATGAAAATTACTGAGGTTAGTTTGAACTAAACAAGAGCTAGGCAAGTGCCAAAGATGCATTACATTTTTGTTAAAGTGACCTACAATTTGGGAGTACTTCTGGAATCCCAATAGCTGCCTGGGCAGCCCTACAGTACAGAAATGTGCTTCCATCTGCTACTTTATCCGTTTTCTCTTCACAGGTGGTCATCCACATCTTCATGATCCCTGACTAATCCCACACAAACTCAGCGGGCTCTCTTTGTGGAAATAACAGTAACAGCTATGTCAGAATTCACCAGTCACCATTTTCTCCAGGGACAACAACCTGAGCCCCAAATGCTACAGTCAATCCCCACTGCCACTCAAGCTGCCTCTTCAATTAACAAAGCTGTCTCTTTTGGGTCCTGGCTATTTTAAGCTATAGGTTCAGGTTACAAAAATTTCAGTGGCATTACCAACTCCCTGACCTTTCTTCCCACATCAATGACTTGTTCGTGTTTCCACGGCACAGTGTGCTACTCCAGCAATGATGACAGCACAATATAAAAAAAGTATGCGTGTTTTGCTTTGTTCTTTAAGAACAAAATTGGCTCCTGATCCGGTTCACAGTCTGGCGCCACCACAGAAACCACAGGAAAGATGGTGGCAGGCTGTGATTTAAAAAATTACATAAGACAATACTGCTGTTAAATACTTCAGATCTAGAAATTACCTCCTAAAGTAACAGCCTCTTTGTTCACCAATATTCTTAATCAGTTTAATTGTACTAATTGCAGGATAACTTATGTGAAGCCTAGTAATATATCCATATATGCACAATTGAGTCAAAAGGGTAATAAAACAAGTGGACCATAAACTTAAACTTGTATATTTAAGAAACAGAGAAAGAAGCCATTAGCACCACATTTGCAAATTCACTCAACTGTAATTTCTAATTTAAAAGCAAGTAACTTACAAAGCAGTTCTGGACTGGACGGATAAGCAGTGGTTTAATTAGGCTGACGTGCTGGGAAACTCTTCCTTCTGCGAAACAATAAAACAAACCAAAGATCAGTAGAAAACCTGGCATTGTCTACTGTATCTCACTGTCAGCAAAAACACCTCTTCCATAGTCCATAAAGGTATGGTATCAAGAGAAACATTTCAGAACAGAGATACTTTTTGTTGTATATCCTTGCACAGAGAAAGACAAACTATGATAAACTACGGCTGATAGCATTAGAAGCTCTGGATGAAGCATGCCATTCCCCACTGCACTGTGCCAGGACAGTTTTTAGCATTCATAAAGCATCCTGAATGATTAATAATCATCACAAAAGAGCAGCTGAACAGTGCTGCCACATTTATATCTTCCCAGAATAAATGCTAGCTGATTTTAATTGTTTGTTTCGTGTCTTCTTTAGATAAGCAACAAAAACTTGAGAAGATTTCATGTTATCAGGAATAATGGATAAGCTCCAGTAAGACAGGACTCAGGTACAGCGTGAGCAAGAGATGCATTACAGAATCTGAGGACCATGTACCTCCTGTGTGGTATTCACATAAGCCAATTTTTAAAGTTTCTAAGCATCCAGTCAGGCCAGGTTTCACCTGCAAGCTGCTATAATTAAAACATTTCAGAAGAGCACAATAGAATCCTCTGTATTTCCACACCACCACAGAGCCACAGTCACGGGCCACGTGCTATTTTTCCTCTCATTGTACTAATACAGAATCAAAGATATTTTCTATCCCAAACAGCTTATAACAAAACAAGTTGCTAGAGACACATGCAGGTAAAGTGAAGGGAGCATGAACGATAATCAGATAATACTGGTCAGACAAGAGTCTCAAAACAGTGGTTTGTTTACAGAAAAGAGACTTTATATGAATAATTGAAGAATAATCAGGTAGCTTGCCAGATGTTACGCTGGCATTTTCTGAAGTGTAAAATGCTGCAACAATCAGAGTATAAAGGTCTTGAGTTGAAAATGCAAAAAATGAACAATGAAGGCTTGGGTCCCGGACTGATCAGGGTGAGAATAGGTTCCTTATTACTGAGAGAGACAGAGAAGAGGTGACAGTCACTGGGAATCATGGTGAAGAGCCTGAGAAGTACAAAAGTCATGTTTGACGCACAAGAAGAAGCCAGGAGTGGGACAAGCAAACAGGGCAATGACACCATCAGAACAGCAGGCTAAAAACTGCAGAAACGTTTCAAACTGATATGAGTGAACTAAGACTGCATTTATCAAAGTCAGTCTGTTATAATAACAGAGACATGAGATAATGAGAATCTGGAGAAAAGATTAGATGTATGCACAGATAAGAGGCTTTTTCCAACAGCTGTTAACCACACTGCAGAATCCCCCACATGCAACAGTCTTTTTGCTATGACCGCAAGAGATCTGAGTGACGCCCAAAATTGTGGGTCAGAGGAATTGTGACGGCAGTGCTCACAGCATTTAAGAAAGTAAATCTAGGGGAGAGAAAGGCAGTAGCAGAGGAATTTGGAAGAGAACACGGAGGACAGAGGAGGCAATGGACTGCAGGAGTGCATGAAGGGTGATGACGGTTTTTAGCTGTGTTCCTGAGTTTTAAGAGAAAACTGAAAAAGAGGGAAACTGAGCAGAACCAAGTACACCAACAGTAGATGGAGCTACGAGATAAGAGAAAATCTAACCTTTCAGGGGACCAGTTAAAATAACACTTTTGAAAACCAAGATGTAAAACCTTCCGTCACGTTAGGTCATGAAACAAATCGACAAGAGAAGTTTGGTAGTAGTATAACAGCTATGCCATGTTAGCAGAAGATGAGCAAATACACTAGGCAAATACAAACTCTGGATCTATTTTAAAAATCACATTGAGGGGTCATTCGCATATTTCACATTCCACAGTCTACCCTACGTGCCAAAACCATTTGGATTTTTTCATAAAAGCACAGATGAAGAACTTCAGACTAAGATTTTCTGAGGTCTCTCAAAAAGAAAGGAATCACTTATGATGAAGCCTGCTTACCTCTGGAAGGGAGTAAGTTATACTTTGCAGACCACAGTAATGAACACTAATGATACATAAAAAGATCTGCAGAGACAACTGGTATAACACTATCACCATAAGAAAATCTATACATGAACTGCATCAACATAGACTCTACCATATATCCAGGCCTAAAATAAAGCCGCAAGCTCTAATTCCAGCAGCTCCAGATGGGGTTAGAAATTTAACTTGAAACAACTCTATAAACAGAAAAAAGAAGTCCTCATCCTGCATAAAATGGATTCCTGTATTAGGCAACGCGTAGTGAGCCTGTCAAGGATAAGAAATGCTTTCTCTGTCAGGGATCTAACAGCCATTCCTATGCTAGGTTTTGGCATCTGACCCTTCTCTGCTCAGTCTCCAAAAGAGCAAGTTCATGCCTGTATGAAATTGAGGAACACAAAAAAGGACTTCCTTCTAGCCTTGTTCATCCGAAGAAAGCTCCCAGTAGTGCTCCTGTGTGAATAAGCAACAAAGGGAAATTTTAGACAATCTTTTTCTCAATTCCACGTGGAAAGCCCTTACTCCCCAACTTTACAAGTAGTCTCCAGTCAGCCATTTTCAAGGGATGAAGAACTACAACCGCCCTTGCCACAGTTCTTTTTGGAAAACAGAACACACAAAGGACCAATAGAAATTATCAGAGCTATTTTTCAGAGTCCTGGAGAACACCCTGCGTGTCCAAAAGCTTGTTTGTTGGTCTCATCAGTTAGCCTGATAAAACATATCATCTCTTCCTACAAATCTTGATTCGCTCAAAGTTTAAAAAAAAGAAAAGAAAAGAAAAAAAGTTGTATATATAAGCAGCTGATCAGCAGTATTTATAAACAATTCACAAGAGGTGGCACTGAGGTCTAACTGTATCACATGGTGCTAGCTGCAATCTGGGGTTTACTCAAACAAACTGTCAAATGAGAATTATGTGAATAACTACAGGATAATAAATTAAAGTATAAGATTAATTTGATCAACAATAAGAGACTTGAAGTACAGAGTAAGTTTCGATTTACAATTACATAAATCGGTCCACAATCATGTGGATGTACAGCTGGCCTGCTGTACATCAAGCAATGTATTTCTCTTATTTTTGTTAAGTGGAGTTTTAAATTATGTTGCAGAATTTATAAATCACCATGCTGAAACCTGTTGACTATATTATGCGTGCCAGTACTCAACCAAGTAATTTACCAGGTGGCTCCTGATTGGGTGGGTCAAGCACCCTTGTGAGTCACTGCTAGGCAGAGGCCTATATAAGAGCCAGGCCAGAGCACAGCTCCCAGAGTGCAGCCAACAGAGGCAGCGAACAGACGCAGCAGTTTGCGCAGCAGTTCGCGCAGAAGGGCGCCAGAAGGCAAAGAAGGCATCTCTCCATTTTGCACAGTGGTGTGTCCTTCCCCGGGCATGGTCATGACACGCCGCAGAGCACGTTCCCCAGTGGCTGCGGGAGGTGCTGCATTGGCTGTGTCTGAGGCCTCAACCCAGACAGACCCTCAGACAGCAGATGCAGCTCTGCAGGTGTCAGGCTGCAGGCAGTGCCTGGGGCCTCTCCGTGGGGCCTGGGCTGACAGACAGCTCTCCTGTGTGAGGTGTGCTGTGGTTGACCAATTGCGTCACCAGATAAAGGAGTTACAGGAGGAGGTTAGTAGGCTGCGTAGCATCCGAGAGGATGAGCGGGAGATTGACAGGGTGTTCTCGGAGATTGTTCAGCTCCGGGAGTCCCCTGCCCCCACTGCAGCGGAGGTGTCAGAGGGCTCAGCACCGTGTGTAAAGGTGCATCATAACGCTGTTGAAGAGGGCTGGAAGCTGGTGACCTCTCGCAGAAGGAGAAAGGCTCTTGCTCCTCCTCAAGACTTACCCTTGAAGAACAAGTTTAGCGCCCTCCAAGCCGAGGAGGAGCTGGGCATGGCTCCAAGGGAGGCAACTGGCCTGGCAGACCCTGTGCCGTGCAGGAACCCCCGGAAGAAACGGCGAGTGATTGTTGTGGGTGACTCCCTGCTGCAGGGGACAGAGGCACCTATCTGCCGACCTGATCTCTTGTCCAGAGAGGTTTGCTGCCTGCCAGGGGCTCGAATAAGAGATGTCGTGGAAAGACTGCCAAGGCTTGTCCATGCATCAGACTACTACCCTCTGCTGATCTTCCATGTGGGTGCTAATGACACAAAAGGCAAACTGGAAACCATCAAACGGGACTTCAGAGCTCTGGGAATGGTGGTGAAGGGTCTGGGAGCCCAGGTGGTTTTCTCCTCAATCTTGCCTGTGAGGGGAAAGGACAGGAGGAGGAGTAGACGAATTTTCCAAGTTAACAGCTGGCTGCGCCGCTGGTGTTGGCAACAGGGCTTTGGTTTCTATGACCATGGGACCCTGTTTGAAGATCAACAGCTGATGGGGAGAGACGGGATCCACCTTACCAAGCGGGGCACGCGTGTCTTTGCCAACAGATTGGCCAGCCTGGTAAGGAGGGCTTTAAACTAGGCAAGATGGGGGAAGGGGAGTGGTATAGTGGCAGGGGAGTCAGTAAAACACCGTTCAAGTCAGGATGCCTCCAGCGGGTGCATACAACCAGGGGAGACAGCATGCAACATGGCTATGGAGGATCCTCTTGCACCTCTTCTGGGAAGCCTGTGTGCTTGACTGGCTCTCTCAAATGCCTGTATACCAATGCACGCAGCATGGGGAATAAGCAGGAAGAGTTAGAGCTCTGTGTGCGGTCACGGGGCCATGATCTCATTGCAGTGACAGAGACATGGTGGGATAGTTCACATGACTGGGATGCTGTCATGGATGGCTATGTGCTTTTTAGGAAAGACAGGCCAGGAAGGCGAGGTGGTGGAGTTGCTCTTTATGTGAGGGAGCAACTAGAATGTATGGAGCTCTGCCTCGGGGTGGATGAAGAGCAAGTTGAGAGCCTATGGGTAAGGATTAAAGGGCAGGGTAACATGGGTGACACTGTTGTGGGGGTTTACTACAGGCCACCTGATCAGGAGGAAGTCATCGATGAGGCCTTCTACAGACAGCTGGAAGAAGCCTCACGATCACAGGCCCTGGTTCTCATGGGAGACTTCAACCACCCTGACATCTGTTGGGAAGACAGCACAGCTAGGCACAAACAGTCAAAGAGGTTCCTGCAGAGCATTGATGATAATTTCTTGACCCAGGTGGTGGAGACGCCAACGAGGAGAGGTGCAATGCTAGACCTTGTACTAACGAACAAAGAAGGTCTAGTTGGAGAGGTGAAGGTTGGGGGCAGCCTTGGCTGCAGTGACCATGAGATGGTGGAGTTCAGGATCCTGCGAGGAGGGAGCAGGGCAATGAGTAGGATTGCAACGCTGGACTTCAGGAGAGCTGACTTTGGCCTCTTCGGGGACCTCCTTAGGGGAATCTCCTGGGGTAGGGCCCTAGAAGGAAGAGGGGTCCAAGAGAGCTGGTTAATATTCAAGCGTCACTTCCTCCAGGCTCAGGATCAGTGCATCCCTCTGAGGAAGAAGTTCAGCAAAGCGGGCAGGAGACCTGCATGGATGAGCAAGGAACTCCTGGCAAAACTCCAGCAGAAGAAGGAAGTCTACAGAATGTGGAAAAGGGGACAGGCCACTTGGGAGGAATACAGGGACGTTGTCAGAGCGTGCAGGGATGCAACAAGGAAGGCTAAGGCCCAGTTGGAATTAAATCTGGCAAGGGATGTCAAGGACAACAAGAAGGCCTTCTTCAAATACATCCAGAGCAAAAGGAAGACTAGGGAAAACGTGGGCCCGCTGCTGAATGGGGCGGGTGCCCTGGTGACAAAGGATACAGAGAAGGCAGAGTTATTGAATGCCTTCTTTGCTTCAGTCTTCACTGCTAAGGCCAGTCCTGAGGAATTCCAGACCTTGGAGACAAGAGAGGAAGGCTGGAGAAAGGAAGACTCTCCCTTGGTTGAGGAGGATCGGGTTAGAGATCTTTTGTCCAAACTTGACATCCACAAATCCATGGGCCCCGATGGGATGCACCCACGAGTGCTGAGGGAGCTGGCGGATGTTATCGCTAGGCCTCTCTCCATCATCTTTGAAAGGTCCTGGAGATCAGGAGAGGTGCCTGAGGACTGGAAGAAAGCCAAGGTCACGCCAGTCTTCAAAAAGGGCAAGAAGGAGGAGCCAGGAAACTCCAGGCCTGTCAGCCTCACCTCCATCCCGGGAAAGGTGATGGAACAGCTCCTCTTGAAGGTCATCACTAAGCATCTGGAGGACAAGAAGGGGATCAGGAGTAGTCAGCATGGATTCACCAAAGGGAAATCATGCTTGACCAATCTGATAGCCTTCTATGACAGAATGACTGGCTGGGTAGATGAGGGCAGAGCAGTGGATGTTGTCTTTCTGGACTTCAGCAAGGCTTTTGACACTGTCTCCCATCACATCCTCCTAGGTAAGCTCAGGAAGTGTGGGCTAGATGAGTGGACGGTGAGGTGGCTTGAGAACTGGCTGGATGGCCGAGCTCAGAGGGTTGTGGTGAATGGCGCAGAGTCAAGTTGGAGGCCTGTGGCTAGTGGTGTCCCCCAGGGGTCAGTCCGGGGCCAGTCTTGTTCAATATATTCATCAATGACCTGGAGGAAGGGACAGAGTGCACCCTCAGCAAGTTTGCTGATGATACTAAACTGGGGGGAGAGGCTAACACACCAGAAGACTGTGCTGCCATTCAGAGGGACCTGGACAGGCTGGAGAGGTGGGCGGAGAGGAACCTCATGAAGTTCAACAAAGGCAAGTGCAAGGTCCTGCACCTAGGCAGGAATAATCCCATGCACCAGTACAGGCTGGGGACTGACCTGTTGGAAAGTAGCTCTGCCGAGAAGGACCTGGGAGTGCTGGTGGACAACAAGTTAAACATGAGGCAGCAGTGTGCCCTTGTGGCCAAGAAGGCCAATGGGATCCTAGGGTGCATTAGGCAGAGTGTTGCCAGCAGGTCGAAGGAGGTGATCCTGCCCCTCTACTCAGCCCTGGTGAGGCCTCACCTGGAGTACTGTGTCCAGTTCTGGGCTCCCCAGTACAAGAGAGACATGGCACTCCTGGAGAGAGTCCAGCGGAGGGCTACCAAGATGATTAGAGGGCTGGAGCATCTCTCCTAGGAAGAAAGACTGCAAGAGCTGGGCCTGTTCAGCCTGGAGAAGAGAAGATTGAGAGGGGATCTCATCAACGTGTACAAGTATCTGAAGGGGGAGTGTCAAGAGGATGAGGCCAGCCTCTTCTCCGTGGTGCCCAGCAACAGGACAAGAGGCAATGGGCAGAAACTGAACCACAGGAAGTTCCATCTGAACCTGAGAAAAAACTTCTTCACTGTGAGGGTGACAGAGCATTGGAACAGGTTGCCCAGAGGGGTGGTGGAGTCTCCTTCGCTGGAGATATTCAAAACCCGTCTGGATGTGATCCTGGGCAATATGCTCTAGGTGACCCTGCTTGAGCAGGGAGGTTGGACTAGATGATCTCCAGAGGTCCCTTCCAACCTAAACGATTCTGTGATTCTGTGATTCTGTGACCAGTGGAACCAGAGGAGACCACAGAACTATTCTTGGGCCCTTCAGATTACTGACATTCATGCAAACTATTGGTACTTCATAGCAATGTGTAGCTAGATGTAAGTTATAACACGACAGGGTTGATTAAGTCTTTGTAATTTAAAATGTGTTCTTTTACACGTTACCTTTTTTTCAAATCAGCACAGTAACACATCTATGAATTGCATTAACAAACTAGTTCAACACACAAAGGAAGAAAGCCACCGCCACACTGTTCATGACTGCAACACCGCTCACAGCATAAAGGCTGAATAAACAGAAGGAATCAGACAGGACAGAACCTATCCCCAATCCAGCCCGAGCACAGATCGCCATTTCAGCCACTAATCAAATGCACAGTCCAGAACAGAAGTCCTTTTTTACCCACTGCCATATCGGGGACAACAGATTTACATAAACCCTTGCTTCTGCTTGCCTACCTCTAAATCACTAACATAAAGCTGAAGCCACCAAAAAAACCTGCCACGAGCAAATGCACAGCTGCCTGCTAAGACATCCTGCTTCCCTCCGCAGAGCCTCTGCGACTCTCTCTGTGCTCAGAGAACCTCACTCCTGAAGCCTTGATCAATAAATAGACAACAATAAAGGGGTCAAACACACAGCTGACACCTTAATCAAAAGTGAATGGCACTGCTAGCTGTATGATCAGGAACAATAACCCAGAAGAGAGAGGAAAAAATAGCACACATTTCCTACTTGTTTCTAAAAACTGAAATATTCAATCATTTTAAAGGAGAACACAGAAAAAAATAATGGAGCAATGTTTAGGTTTACTAACTGCCAAAGCTAACAATACCAAATCTTTCTTGTCCCTAGTGCAACTAGTCAGCTGTACAGTATGCTAAAAATTGAAATATTTTATTGTTGCTAAAGCAAAAAATTTGTGACTGCAGTAGAATTCCAGGCAAAACAGTAACTTCTGTCATAACAGAAGGGCTAATCGACCATTTGGAAGATTAATAAGAAAGTCAGCATACCTCACAACCCTGCTGGATGGGGACGGGGGAAGGAGGGAGAGGGGGAAGGAGGGAGAGGGGGAAGGAGGGAGAGGGGGAAGGAGGGAGAGGGGAAGACGATGCAGTTTTGTTTTCCTGAAGAATATTGGCCCTGATAGTTTTTATGATACTTTTAGTTTTTATGACAGCAAAGTACTTCTGGCTAGAACAAGTTGATAAAGACATATGGTCAAATCTGCCTAACTGTGGCACCTAATGAAAAACGTACTCAGAGAAATTCGTAAAATCCTTGTAGCAAGTAAGTGGGAAAAGTGAGTACTTTTGTCCATCGAAGTTTAAGTGTATTAGGCAGATGTGATCCTCCTCGGAAGGCCTTTAAAAACATATATAGTAATTAGACAAGGAGCATAGGAATTACACAGGGAACACCGGCACTTACTCTAGGAGGACTGCTTCACAAGATATCAGAAAAGCAGGTGCAATCTAAGCTGACCGCTATGATTTCCCAGCAGCAAAGCCATTTTAAGAGGTTCCTACCATCTTTTGTGCAGAAACAAGTAAACCAGTAGTTTCCTACTGTCCCACACATACGGTTGTATCTATGCAGCTGTCCATGAGACACTGAAATGATGCAAGTAAAGGAAAAAACAAAAAACAAAAACAAAACCTCTAAACCCTACCTTTTCCCTTCTCTCTCTCTTCTTCTTCTTTTTTTTTTTTTTTTTTTAAACTCAGTTCATTGGTCAGGCTTAAAGTTTGGACCGACAAACAGATGCATCAACACAGCTGCAGGAAGAGGTGAACAGCTCATTACAGTAGGAGAAGAAGAAAAAGCAACTTGAGCAGGAGAGGGAACTCCTTAAAAAAGCTTTGCACCCAAGTCAGTAAAACATTGACCTGCACACTCACATTCCTAATCAGGCAGGCCAGATGCACTCATCTCTTTCTTCAATACTACCCTATGTGTGCTTTAATTGCAGCATGCTATCAGCAGTTGGCATTTCACAACATGCTAGAGCTAGGGATTCATGTTTTAAAAGCAGGGATTTCCCACTGCTTTACAATAGTAAGGAGCATTGACTTCTACGGAGGGTTTTAACAGGAGCAGTAAAACATCATGCCTAAATGTATGTTGGGAAGAAAGATGGTATTCAGAATAATGAGATTTTCAGAACCAGCATCCAGTAATGTGCCACAGTTAGAAAACTACATGGAAAACGGAGAACTAAAATTCTTAACTGACTGCTGGACTTGGCAATTGCTGTTTCTCTCTCGGATCAGGCATGTTTCTGTTAGTTCTGGGGTATACATGTATTATGATCAATGACTCGTCCACTGTTAAAACTCTACTGTGAAATCCTGGATTCACAAATACCAGTGGGGAAACCCTGACTGACATAAATAAGCTATAGCAGAGGTTCCCAAACTGAGGTAAGCCAATTACTTTTAAATGATACACAGAGATGGCTCTTCCTGAATGGAACCATTTAGCTTGGCCTTTCCCTAGGTCTCCCCTTGTGTACACTTCAGGGGGAGCCTCAGAGGTATCTGTCTGTGTGCAGCCTTCTCATCAGATCCTTATGTTCTGGAGGTGTTCTGGTACATCTGTTTTTTGGCATCAAAGTCCCTCCCGTTCCTCTTTGCAAAGGCTCAAGTTTTAAATAAACGCACCTACTCAAAGTACCCAGTAAAAAGCTTGCTCTGTAGCTTCAAGTATCAGGAGCTCATGGGAGCTCGTTCGGTCTGGCGAAAATGGAGTAACACGTTACTCCTTCTCCTTCCTGCAGCAATGCGCTAGATCTTTTATATTATTTTCACCATTCACTTTAGCATGATCAAAACGCAAAATGCAGAAAATCTCCAAAACTACAAGGTGATTTTAAGAAACATATCAACACGCAGACACATGTATATATACCAATAGTAAAGGTTTGCAAAATCATCCAACAGAAACCCACTGTTGCCACAGAAAGTAAACAAGAAGCTCCTATAAGGCAGGAGCCGACTGAAACAGAGAGGAAAAGCCAACAAAATATTTTCATCGTGGCAGCAACTGCCTCATTCAGCTTTATGAAACCCAGCGTTTGTTACTGGAGATGGCACCAATTTCTTCAGCTGGTCACCACAGAAGAAAGCGTCTGGCCCTGCCATGGCCTGGCTGTCTCTGCTAAGATTGAGCCCAGCACAGGAGCGCAACAGAACCACCACCACGTAGCAACCACATGAAATAATCATACCTTGTGTATTCAGTGCCGCCTTCGTAGGCAAAGCTTGGGGATTAAAACAGGTCTGCGTGCTCCCTTCTCCACTTTCAGTAGTGTGCCAGGAGCACGGGAATAGTTTCCTTCCCTGCTCACACCCTTCCCAGTCTCCCCAAGGCGCAGCAGGATTCAAGGGACCTCCCTCCCAGAGCAGCAGGCAAAGAGAAGTGGAGAGGCAGCAAAACAATGGACCCAAATATTTTATGCACAAGCACAGAAAATGCACACATGAAACAGAAATTAAGTGCTAAACCCCAGCTAGTCTATAGCCAGGAAAAATATAATTTATTTATTTGTTTATACTTGCTGCAGATCTAGGTGTTCTGGGTAGCACAATTCTGTGAAGGATTGCAAAGGAAATCATTAAGCAGAAATTCCAAGCGATGAATCCCCACAATTTCACTTTGTGTTCTAAACGATTAAGCCTGAAGACAGAAAAAGATGGCCCTAGCCTGAGTGCAAAATAAGTTTTTATGGAGCTTCTATGATAGCAACAGTTTGACAGTTTAAAAGGGTTGTGACAACACGATAAAGTCATAGCAAACTAATACTGTCTCGCTGTATTTTACACTTAGTCTTTTTTCTGTCTGATATTTTTCCATTTTCTTCATAATTCAAAATAAAACAGATTTGCTTCTACATATTATTCTTTCACTGCTGATATGAATGAAGGAAAGAATATATTGACTTTCATCATAACTTGCTTGGAGAATAATGAGGTATTTTGGAGAGTTGTAAGTGTCCATTCTCAGTTTGTGGTGATGGAAATTGAGAATTTGTCATGAATTCTATATATACCACTTAAGTGTTATTTCTTATTTTGCTAAGGAAATAAAGGAAGATTGTATTTTGCTGTCGTTTCTCCTTCTCATGTGAAAAATAATGAAGTGAGGGAACAACTATTCTTATTTTTCTAATGGAATTCTACTCTCCTCAGTTCTTCTGTTCAATGTTTGGTCTTGGTTTGTCTGCAGTGATTAAAGCAAATGACTGTGTTCATTCCCCACATATCATTTTCATTGACCTGATATATTTTGGACCAGAAAAATCTCAATTTTTTTTTTATTCTTCACTTTCTTATTTTCATAATGCTATTTATTCATTTGTAGATCCCAGCTGTAGATTTTGGTGACAAAAGTTGCATTTTTTGAACAAGTTAGGTTAATACTTCTAACATCTGTATAGAAACTCTTATTGGAACACTGCCTGTCTCTTGTCAGTTTAGATCTGTACAAATGCATTTTACAAATTATGACTCCTACAGATTCCTTCAGCACAGGACAGCAACTCTGCAACTACTTGCTTAACAGGGCCTCAACTGTTTGGAGCTCAAAGAGATGTTTCACAAGCTCTAGTACCTTCCCTAACTAGAAGCCCAGGTGAGACTTGGTTTCCCAGGGCAAATGACAGATGTCTACCACGACACCCACCATCTAAGATCAAAGATCTGGAACAGCATGCTTTAGAGTTACCTGTGAATAAGCTCGAAAGTCAAAAGAGACAAAAAGTCTCGAGTGATTTAAATGTATTCAGCAATGCTCACAAAGGTTACAGAAACAGTCTCTAGAATAAGATTTCAGATTTTAACTGTATGGCTAAAATCCACGGTATGTACCATGTATGGTATTGTAGCAATGATACTCTTCTCTAGAGCAGAGTATCTCTACTTTACTATTTAATAATGAAGCCTACCACCACCTATCTTCGTCTTTCTCCATTTCTTTGCCTTTACCCCAAACAATTCAGTTCTGCGATGTTATGTGCACTATAGTTTCAATCCAGTATGTCACTTAGGCGTATGCTTAGCTTACACACACACAGGGCCACTGATTTCAACTATGCAACTTATACTCAGTCTTAAACCTACAGTAATTATAGGTTTATCAGAATTTCACCCAGAAGTAACAAGTTTAAGCAGGAGCAGCGAGATGGAACTTATGAAAATCTTATTCTCTTTGGAATCAACCACTATTCGTTTGAGGTGTGGCTGAGGCACAGACACAGCTTGGAGAATCGGTCCAGAGTCCAGAATCGGTCCCCACTCAGGGATCCCAAATGTTCCCCCGGGGCTCGGAGGCTCCCCAAGTGGTCCTGCTCCCTAAAAGACCACTTCCTGACTGCTCCTGACTTTCACCACTACCATCCCCACCGAAGAATAAACATGTTACAGGCCACCTCTGGAAAAAACAGCACAAGGAGTTATGGGAAGGTGCCTGTAAAAGTCTCACACCAAATACGAGCAGCTGTGACAAAGTTTGTTTTTAATTCCTAAGCCTTGGCCAGAGACCAGGAAAAATCCCACTGCAGCCCTCATAATGTTGCTGAGTCTCAACCAGCAGATTTGTTGAGAAGAGCGAGTGCAGCTAAAATCACCACTAGAAGAAGATAAACCCCTCCTACTACAACAAAACACCGATTTCTTAAGGAAATTCCAGAAGGTTCCAACAAAAATGTCTATTTGGGACTCCTGGAGGGTCTGTATATTCACGTCGTTAAGATGTATTCATACGAATGACACTCCTTGAGCCAAAAAAAGAAAAACCACTGCTGTGCTACACAACAGTATTTCTTCTTCCACTGAAGTCATCTGCAGTTTACTCTTGGCCCAACGACCAACGGGTCATCAGTCCCATAAGATGATTATTCACACTTGTGCGCATGTGGGCACATAATGCCGTCCTATTTGTATTTTCATTCCAAATCAGCGAGTATAAAATGCATCTTTAACTAAGCAGCGATCATGGATCTATTGCTAAACTTTCTGTTATGTTTCCTATTTAAAAAAGCATTCCCTTTGGGCGCTATGTATGATAAAAGAGCTTTGAATATTTTTATATGTATTTGGATGGAATGGTAACTGTTTCTATACTGGAAGTTCTTATCTGAATGAGAGTTCATGAACACAGACAAAAATACATACCTAATCTCACTACGCCCAGATGATCCTGTTTAGAACAGGAAAAAAATCATATGAAGGTATTTAATCCAAGGCAGGACCAAAAAATGTTCCATTCTTAAGTTTAATCAATATCAAAGTAAAAGTGAAATTATAATGACATTTTCAGTTTACTGTATTAACAATATCATATGAGTGCTGGCATGAATGAATGTCAAACACTAAAGAAAAGAAAAGTATAATTTATAATGGAAATAAGCGAACTTACAAAGAGCCAAATAGATGCCTTCATCCAAATGGACTGTATGATATAAACAATCAAAATTTGCATTTGATTAAATAGGAGAGCTTTGCCTAAACTAAGATTTAATGAAGAATCATGCTCCAGCAACTGAATGTTCTAACCAATTTCAATCTTTGAATTGAACCTTGTGCTAACCCTATTTCATTTTGTAATAGTTACCAGTAAAATGCTATGAAAAGCTTCATGGATAGTTGCTGTTTACTACTGTTTTCCATGAAAATTTATATATAAGTAAATATCATGAAGATGTTACTGCAGTGGCATGAAAGAGCATCCAGCATCATAAAAAAGGAGGGTAGACCATCATGCACTTTTAGAAAAGTCATCTTATAGAGACAGGTTGATACCAAATATTCTGTACTGACACGCATAAACAACATAACAAAGCCTTAAACATAATTATTTCATTTAGGACTTCTGAAAAGACTACTTAAAAGTTACATGGAAATTACACAAAGGCCTTGATCTTTTAATCTTGCATACAATTAAGCCTGTGATCTCATTTCACTGGGGCTTGTCATGGAAAAAAAGTTTAATTATTTGAAAAAAAGAGAACAAAACCAACCTGTTCTATGGCAAAACTGAACAAAAGCAAGGTCTAGAAATGGGGATCGTTCAGGAGAGCTCTTGGATGAAACAAGATTCCAAATTCTTTGCAGCGCTCCAGAAAAGCAAACAGTAAGCGAAAACAAGAGTGATACAAAGACAAAAAGAGCAAATGATCTAGAGGGACAAATGCAAAACCTCATGTTCGCATTTCTCTTGACATGATTTTTTATATTTATATGTCTACACACATATATATACTATTGTAAATTTCATATTGTTTTGGTGAGACAAACTTTCCAGATGAACTTAAAATAGCCCGACACTAACATGAACTTGCATTTTCTACTTTACTTATAACATATAGGCAATAGTCTGCATAGTCACGATATATTTTCCTTCCAACCTAAATCTCCTAAAAGCTAAAAGTAAACTCTTTCCAAAAGAAAGATGCTTTTCTTTAGGCATTCCTAGAATTCCCCACGATCATGACCAAACAGAGAGGCCATTCATTGTGATCCTATTACTTACTCCCACGTATTAAAGTCCAAAGTGTGCCTCAGTGCAGGCAGGTGGAATGCAAGTGATTTCATCTGGACTGCATTTGGCCCTTGCAGACCGAATTACAAAGCAGTTTGGAATGAGCTTAGGGAAAATGTATGAAATAAACCACAAAGTAACTGTATTGTAAATTAAGTGTCACAAGTGATGCTGCATCAGCTTGCTTTCTAAAGGCATCCAAATATCTCATCCTTTTATACAAAGAGAAAATTATTTTTCCTTTCTAGACACCTTATGCGAGCTCTTATATTTGCCATTACATTAGGAATACAGCAACAAACCAAGGAAGTCACACTAGTTGCTGCTTAAAAATGTTCTCTCATGAGAGCTGTAAAACTACAGCTCAGCTGCAGAACTACCACAAAAACTTTTTTTTGTTGTTTTTAATTATTTTGTGGGCTTTTGCTAGCCATGCTGAAACTCTCCAGTACAAGATCAGCTTTCACTGCTGTTTTCCACACTCTCCTTTCCCCTAGACTCCGCAAGACTCCAAAACAGTAACAAATCGTGTTCCTGGCTTTTGCAGGTTACAACTTCTTCCAAGGATACTATTTTTCTGAGAAGTGTGGTTATGAATCAGACAATGAGTGTGATTTTGAAATCAATGGGAGTTCTGTCACTGACTTAATTAGAGCTAGGATTTCATCCAAAGAATGCTATTATATCTGTAATGTAAACTGCGAGGTGAAATATAGTTTGACTGTTAAAAGAATCAAAAAATTGTCCAGCAACTTCCTGGTTCATCATATTTCCAGAATTTACCCGCTATAAACTCAGTTTCTACAGAAGAACCTTTTCACTAAAAACTGAAGTTAAAAATGCATAAAAGCACATCAAACTGTTTGCCCATGCAAAAAGAGTAACATTGCAAAGTATACATTTTCATCAGTACTGTAGCTGATTAGTTTGAAGTTATCAAAATAATTGATTTGATAAAGACTGCATATAGCAGTGATAGAAAACTATACAAAGAATGGAAAAAAATCTCGACACTTTAAAGGCAGAACTTCTTGGCTTAAAACAAATAAATTGATCCACACACAAAGAGGCAGTCAGCATGACTTTTCTAGCTAACTACATTGCTACTGAGATCAAAGATGCATTTAAAGTGTTTTAAAATAGCAAAAAAAGGGGGGGGAGGGGAGGAATTACCTGCAGAGTAGAATAAGGTTGTTATCGATACAAGGAGTTTGTTGGAAGGAAACGGGGCATAACGACCACTGTACACAGAACAGAGGTGATTATGTTTTTCAGCTGACAAGGTCCCTGATCAAATGCCATACTACAGAAATGCCAGAGTACTTTCAACTGGCCTGCAGAGATACAAGAAATTATACCACACTTCTACTCTCTAAAAAGGGGCTCAAGATTCAAGTCATGAATCTTTACATACTGAAACAGTACATGGCCAAACTGTGTTAGTTGGCCAGGCTCCTTCCGTGGTAAACGGAGGCAGAGAGGTGCCTGCGAGAGCTGATTCAAAGATGGCTGTCAAGAAAAACTGGAATAAATAAGTCACCTTTATTTAAGAAGTGCCTCTCCTTCCACTGCCTGTAGAGGAAGACTGTATGACTAGCTCAGACAAAACACTTTATTTTCAGGTAGTTAAACTCCTCTAAAAGGCTCTTACTCTAAAGGGCTGGTCCCTGAAGGGGCAAGGGCTCCCAGGCACTGGTGGCCAGGCACGGTGCCTCTCTGTCGCTGCTCGGACAGGAAGGCACCATTTCCCCTAGCGCCAGGGGGACAGCACTGCACCGCAAAGCGCTGTGCTCCCACCACCGCCACTCACCCTGCACCAGCGCAGGCTGTATGTTACTTACATAGATGATTTGGTTTCTTGTCCACCTTTCTGACCACATTTTGCTTAGAAGACACCAGGTTTCCAGAGAACCTCTTCAAAGCCTTCAGCTGCCAAAAGATGGAGGCTTATAGTCCCTGGGCCCTACAAACACACAGGATTTTCAGACAAACAGCTGTAAGACAAAGAGGTTGCCTGCCAAAACCAAGCTAGTTTAATGGGCACTGGGTGTCTATGTCCTCATTGCCATGCTCACGCACAGGTGAAGCTCACTGCATCCAGCAGCTTGAGCTGGCTGTGCGCAGGCTGTGCCCGGAGCAAGGTGTGAACTTCGACGATGCCCAGCATCCCCTGCCAGGCAGCCAGGGATGCCTTGCCTGGAGAGGCGGCTGGCTCTCTCTGGGCCCCAGCTACAACACAGCACCTCGCATAGGCAGCTCAAATCGCCAACATGTTTGGGTTCAGCTGCAAGAAGTACAGATGTAGCCTAGCTAAATAAACAGATATGTCTGTAATAATACAGACAGTCTTCACGACACTGCAGTCAAAAATGGTACTTAAAAGGAAAGTTGCTCAGGCAGATAACTCACTACTATATACAGTTAGGGACTCTGATCCCATCTACACAAAAGTCCTCTCTGAACTTTGCAGCCAGACAGAAGAGTTAAATTTGAAGTGGGGATGCTTTACCAGATAGTGTTGCAAATACTGCTTCCTATTTTGCATGTAAAGTTTGCATTCTTAACCTTTACATGAAGGTTCCTGCAGTGTTTAATAACAACTTTTCAACAGGTGTTTGAACCACTCTGCTTATTTTAAGCAGATTACATTACTATTATGTAATTGTGTAAGTCAGATAAAAATAAATGATGTTTCATTACATTTTACAGCATTTCCAATAGTATCTGCAAAGTTTTGTTGCTTTTTTTTTTCCCATATGGAATAAGAATTTACAGCAAAAGCCTCTTAGGTCTTTGGACTCTTCAAATTG
Source organism: Struthio camelus (assembly GCF_040807025.1). NCBI lineage: Eukaryota > Metazoa > Chordata > Aves > Struthioniformes > Struthionidae > Struthio > Struthio camelus. Next base: position 129,664,628 of record NC_090944.1, read on the forward strand.
CTTTTCTACACCAAAATAGGCACATGTCTGTAGCAAAGAAAGAATCATTTCTCTGCCAAAAAGTCAGGATCACTTATGTGCAAGTTTGCTATGTGCAACAAATATTAACAAGTATGAGCTTGTTATCTGACACGCAAGACACCTTCAAGTAGGGAGTTAGAAAGAACTAAAATGGTGCTTTATATGAATCTTTGTGGATTAGGCCAGTTTTGCCTTTACTCATCTTACTGCAGTTCTCTAACACAAAATTGAATAAACAAATGGTTCAGAATTGATTAATCTAATTCAATCTGTAAATATTTTATTCCATTTAAATTTTTAAAAAAGAAAAATGTCTTGAGTATGCCCTAAGTATGGCTCATCGTAATTGAACAATAATGTATCCAGGCAGCCTCCAAGTCAATGAACCTTTGGTTTGCATCAGTTTGCAATCCACCGCTGTTCCCCACCAGCAACTCCGTGCCATCCATTCAGATCAGCTATTTCCCCATGCAGTCTCCCGCCTGCCCATATAAAGCTTCCAGACTTTTTGTTACTAAGAGATTGCAATTCAACACTTGTCCCTAATTAGACAGGCACCGATTTTAGAAGGGTATCACTCACGTAAATGTGGATGCATTTCAAATAACAGAACAGTCCATTCAGTACACCTTCAATCTCTCAGACAGTTGGCCCATTTTTATGACTTTATAGTAATATTTTTCAATGTTTTACATTTGTTTTTCTTATATGTTGTTGTGTGAATGAAAGAAAACTTCACTGTCTGCCACTGCCATACATGCTCTCCCGTTACAGATAAGTCAAAACAATGAACAAAAATACAAATAACCAGGAAAGTGACCGAGTGTGTAACTTCACACAGAAGACCTGCTCATGCAGGTAAAACGTGTTTAAAGGCCCTAACTGACTGAATGCATAAAGGAAACATTAAAATAACATTAACTGCCGTCAAGGTAAAAACATTTTACTGGGCATTTTCTTCTCTGTTCTCTTTCACTGACAGCATACTGCAGTGACAGCAGGCAAAACACGTCTGAGAAAGACTTCTAACATTCAAGATACCTCAGCTATTCTGAAGGATGCATAAAGGATCTAATGAAAAGAAGAAAAGTGTTAGCTCCATAAAATTTAAATTGTTTAGTTTAACAAATTAGTATTCCCTTCTTCTTCCTATTACTTAAACATTACAATCAAATCTGCACTAGGAGATTGATTTATCTTAGCTTTATCAGCTTTGATGGTTAAAACAAAGTACAAAGTAGGGTAGATAAAGTTATAGCTGAGGAAAGATAACATTATATCCTTACAGATACATATTACCTAAAGTGATAAGTCAGCTCAAGATGACTGCTTCCACCCTTGAGCTTGTGCTGGTTTAATTACATTGGCCAATGTAAAAAATAAAAATAAAATAAATAAATAAATAAAAACTTTACAATATTAGCTGGCACAATCATAATCAACACAATTTAGATTTATGTGAGATAAATTATATCCATCAAAACGCACCAGGAACTAAGCTGGAATTTTTTTCTTATTCAAGTTAGAATCACACAAAAAAATCATACAAGTAATGTATTAGTAATACTAATACTAATGTGTACTAATGTATTACTAATACTTCACTTTTTCTACATATACAGTTAGTCTTAAATCAGTAAAGCATAAAGACAACTTTTTTTTTTTTACCCCAGTGTTTTTCTCAGTTGAGCCATCCCTTCATGCATTAACTTCCCCATGAAAAACAAGTAACACAAGAACAAGCCCAAAACCCTGTCAATCGTTAACAAGGGGTGCAGCTGGCACTGCTGCTGGAGGTGGGATTATCACTCACGCGCCGACGCTCTCCAGCCTGCAGCCCGCTCACCCTGTGTGCTAGAGCTAGCGAATACCCAACCGCGTGAGGCTGCAGGGGGCTAGCTCTTGGCGTGGGCGCCCGCGGCCGTCGCGGCTTCCCCAGCAGCGCCGACATCTCTGCTGGCACTGCTGCATCACTGTGGGCGCCCACCCAAGCAAGGCAGACGGGAGCCACCGCAAAGGCAACTCCTCCCGCGGCACTCGCGCGGCTGGCTGCAGGGCAGACCTAGCACAAACGTGGCAAAAACGCGACTGGGATCACGCCGACGGTGCTACTCCATAGGTTTTTTTCCATGTGAGAAACTATTTCCTTCTCCCAAGGACCAAGCTGGCTCACCCTTTACAGCCAGGCACAACAAAACCATTATGTTGGAAGGACTTGTCCAGAGTGTAGAGGAAAGGAAGGCAGAGGGAGAGGGGAAATGAATTCGCCTTGGCCCCCCCAGAGGCACATACCCCCTGCCACACACACAGCTGCAAGGCACAGGCTGACTGATCAGCTCTAGTACCTTACCCTCTCTACCAAGAAGCTCTGTCCTTTATCCCACGCCTGCCACTGCTTTGGCTGAGGCTGACCCCCCGGGCATTCGTTATCCATTATAGCTCCCACCCTGGCACACAGCTCACCACGCCACAAACCTGTGAAATGACCTGTTAGCACATGCCGTCCTGTCACTCCAGCCCTCTTCCTTCCACATCTCTCTATCGATTTTTAAGCGTGCCAATAGTGCTTTGCCTTTAACAAGGCTCAGTTCCTGCATTACAAACTAAGCAGGGGCTAAAGTCTGCAAGCAATTGCTGAATTGAGGACAGAGATCCAGGATTTCAAGTGCTCCGTGATAAAGACTGTGCCTCCTGGGCATCCGTACCACTCTCCCCGATCACAGCACAATGCAAATAAATACTTGTGTCTGCTTCATCACCACCAGACGATTCTCGATCCTCATTGCCTGTTGCTTCAGAATGCCACCTAACCTCAAAAATACATTATCTGGTGCTGCCTCTGCAGTTATTTCCCATTTTGCTGATAAAAGAAATGCCAAGATTGCATGCCCTGCTAATTTTGCCAAAATCTTCTAGGAAATGATATAAACATTCCCTTGTGCTGTACAGCAAATGAAAAAAACATGCTATAAGAGAACGAAGGGAAAGCTAAACTACAGCTGAACAAGACAATAAAAGCACTGTGATGAATGGTTTCACCGCCCCACCATATACATTATCTTCTAGTAGAGATTAAAAGAAAAGGCAAGGCAAAAAGGCTGATAACATTGATTCTGTTTGACACATACTTCCTACCAGACCGCAAACTGCCGTGAAAGAGTGCCTGGTGACAGACTTTACATTAAAACACAAAACAGCCCCAATTTTGAAGAAATCAGCAGATCAACCAGATCATTAACTGCAATTCTATTACACATTCCCTGAATATACTTGCAGATCAGATCCATTCAGATACATTTGGTCAGCAATATTTTAACGGGGCAAATGCTAGAAATTAAATTAATAACTATAATAACCTTAATCAGAGTCATAAAATATTAGCCCCTACATATAAAAGCCTGGGGTTTTTTTGGTGATACCTGCCACATACTGGCAATAGCCTCTTGCTACAACGCAAGTCAGCCACAATTTTCTTCCACTGTAGGCTCTGAAATCCTCTTGATTCAAATTTAGGTCCAGTCACTCCCATGTCTGCCATATAAATGGAGCAAACAAAACGGCCTTAAAAGTTATCTGCACTCCAACTTCTTTTTCCTGTACTACCAATACTTGGATATGCCCAATACAGATAAAGAAAATGCACGCATAAAGGCAGCCAAGTCAATTAATTTTTAACTGCTTTTTTTTTTTCCTTTGGAAAGCAGAAAGGAACTTCAAAACAGTCATATGTTTGCAGGAGAAATGGGAAAGTATCTGCAGACACAGTCTAATCAATTTTTCCCTTATGTGGATATAGCCTAGAGCAATGCACATACTCCCAAACCTCCAGATCCCTAACACAATAAGGCATGCGAGCTGATATGCACACAGAAGAACATCCCAGTACCCGCCTCCCTGCAAAAAAAAATATATATATATATCTTTTTACCTACCTAAAAATAGAGTTTTACAAATGATGCTTTTTAAGCATGGAATGCAGTTAAAAGCTTCCAAAAAGCATTCAGCTTTATATTTATACAAATCTATCAATTCTGTAAAGCTCAGCTGATAAACTCCTGTTAATCATAATGCTTTCTGTGTTTGCCTTTCGTTTGAGGCTCTGGAAGTGCTTGGAAAAAATCTTAATTAGGTCTCAAAACACTACTGTGAAGGAAGCATATTCTCTTTGCACAGAAAAGACAGACAAGGTGCAGACAGCTGTGACTTGCCAAAGGTCACCAAAAGGTTCTGGTCCTAAACAGCACTCGGCAGACACCCACAGGAGCTAAGCCGTGCTCTCCAACTCCCGTATCTCCAGTTGCATCTCAGAGCCACCACACAGTGTATTTCTGTCCCTCACATAAATAGCCAGTCTCCTCTTTGATTTGCAATCACAGACTGAACGAGAGTCCAAGTTTTTCCAAATTTCATGCAAGGTTTGCTTCCAGTTTGGGAAAGACATGTGAATTTCTCTTCTTTCATCTGAACTGGTCTACTGGTCTACAGGCACAACTGTTTATTAATGCTAAAGCAAAACCTGGCTGGTATAATTAAATGTTGTGCCTGGAAGGCCGGAACATCTTATAGCATCAAAGATTTAAAATCTCATTTTCATCCCTGATTACTTAAACCACTACTATAAAATTACAATGGATAAAATCTCATCTGAAGCTGATTAAATCTTTACTGATGTAATGGAAGAGCAGCAAACAATCAATTTACATTTTTCCGTGGCTATTAACCTCTAGTGTAGCTTTCAATTCCACAGTGGAGTATATTGTCTGCCAACTTCCTCTAACTTAAGTCAAAAACTTTCATTTCTGGCTGCCAATCGTCCGCCTCAACAAACCATATTCATAAACATTAAAATGTGCTTTCATTTGTTTAAAATCAAGTGAGTAATTCAATTTGGCAGGAATTATGATAGCTGTATTACAAAAGCGCGCTGAGGTAATGGGGATGACAAACTTACAAAGGAAAAGCTCTATCCTGTGAAAAACAGAAGTGATAAGGCCAAAGATGACCGATCATTTAAATCATTACCTAAAATATTATTCAACTTCCTACACACACTTATATCTATGTGTTGAGCAGGATGTGTGACGCATAAATGCTCTGTACCCATAACTCAATTCAGATCCACTCAAGACAGCTTAAGCAGCACCATTTTTCAAGGGGGATCGGCGCGCACAGAGCACGTGACTTTCCTGCCTACCTTTCTCCTGAAAAGCTGTACATTTACTGTGAAACCTGAATGAGAACTCAGCTATTAGGGTGCATGTGCCAAATTCACATTGCCAGTGCACGTTCGACCAGATTTAAACCTTACCTAAAAACAAGGAAATCCTGAGTAGTTCACGCTGATCTGTGAGGTAAATCTAGGATACCCAAGTTATTATTCATTCACCGGCCTGCGAAAAGTTTCATTTCTGAATAGGGAATAGACCACTAAGAAATGATTCTCCTTCCTTTCATGTTTAGTCACAGTTTAGGCTGCTTCTCATCACTCCCTGAAAATACCAGATGCACGTTCATTCATATTAGAAAGCATTCTGCTGGTTCACATTATTCCTTCATTTGAAACTCTTAATCTTTGGAACTATCACTTACCATTCAAACAGTACTTGATGACATGCAGAGACCAAAGAGTTGTCATAAACAAAATGGCATGCAGTTTTTAAGTGTGAACAAAGCGATAAAAGCTTTTAGGAAAGAACAGCCTTGCAAATCCTAGTTGAAAGTTAAAACTGGGCATACCTAGCACTACAGAATAAATAAATAAATAAACAAACAACTTGAATGCAGGCAGCCTGCAATGATGTGCAGCGGTTCCACTATTAAAAAGGTTTTAAGTAGCCCAGGTAGAGAGTGCCACTGCAGCAGCAGTAGACCTGAGATGGAAGTTCTCCTTACAGAGCTCACATTGATGAAATCTTTATGGGCACAACTGGAAAAATTAAGGCCTGGTCTTCAATTGTAACATATAAAAATGTGGTGACCCAGTACTTTCACACACCAGTAGGAAAAAAAACCCAATATTTGCAACCCCACGGCTACTGAAGAACAGCAGAAAAAGGGCTGCTGCCAACCCAAAAAATGATATGCATTCCAAGAAGGCATGCTTTCCTTGAAAACATCTCTGTTTCATTTATTGCCCTGCTTACATATAGGCCCACTTTGAGAAACCTCCGTCATACTAATATATAAGCATGTTTGGCCCCAAAGGCCACTACAAGTTGAAAAAAATCCAGTTTCATATACCTGAAGCAAGAGAACAGCTGTCATGAGACTATATGGACACATAATCCAAAACAAATCAGTTGATACTTGGAAAACATATTGGGACACAGCAGTTTCCCAAACCCACTTGCATAACCAGCCAGAGCGACTTGTTTACAGTTATTTAGATCATAAGGAGCTGAAGATAGGCTGTGTTAATTTTATATGCTGTTTTTTAATCAAATCTTTCCGGCTACTCAGGACCCAATTTTCTCTTCATAATATGAATCTTTATTGGATGTCTGCAAATAGAACACGGATTCATTTCCATATAAAGAGATCCAAATATACTACTGCTTACTCATGGAAAAAAACAAAAAAAAACATGTTAACCAAGGACTCGTCTAATCTTCCACAGACTTTACACATACGTCCAGCTTACACTGCTATGAATCGGTCTCTCTGCACAATATACAGGCACTAGCAATGGACATCAACGTCAGTTCTGTCCAGCTCTCCATGGCTAAAGAAATACTTACAAACTCAATGAAAAGGAGGAATATCAGGTTGGAAAACTTTGGCTTTTTGCCAAGGCAAAATTCCTGGTTTTACCAAACTATATGTGAGTTTTGTCATCGATTTACAGAGGCTAAAATCACATGTAATCCTGAAGAGTCGCGGTGAAAGTGGCAGAATCCCCTGTTGCGCCTACCTGAAGCACAAACACGCCTTTTTGCAGAATAGGGTGTCGGTAGCAGTTGTAACAGCACTGCCTCCAGAGCAACCTCTCCTCTCTCTTTCTAACCATAAACGAATACAGGCAAAAAGGGAAAGAACAGACTGCTAAAACAGGCCCGGAGATAAGTGAACTTTTTTTTTTCCCCTCCAGCTGATTTGGAGCACTTCCTGGTGTCTCTTGGGTCATAACTATTGCAGTTAACAGGGTTCTTCCTCAGCTCTTTTTAACTAAGCCAAGCTGTAAATTGGGATTTGCAGATGCATCTCAACAGACAGAGAGTTATACCTAGCCTCGGCCATGTTAGGTTGAAAATCCAGTGGGTTGGGTGCGTTCAGGTTGTTCCTTTGGCCACGTATGAGTTATCAACAGTTGCTAATACACAGATTGCACATGAAGCATCATGCGTTTAGCTGTAGCATAATGGTACTAAAAAAAAATAAAAAAAACTGTGACATTTTAGAAACAATGCATGTAATAAAATAATGCATTGTACCTGTTTATTATGCATATTATTCAACGCATATGTATCTTTGTCAATGAAAAAAGTATTTCTTCAGCTATACAAAAACATTCATTACTTGATCTACTCAATTATTCATTTTGTTTAACAGAAAATATGTATTTTAGCAATAGTGCAAAACACTGAAGGAATCATTAGCTTGAAACGCTTTAGAAAGGAAAACAACAACAGATAATTCTAAAACAGATAAAAGACTACCTACACACTTTCAAAATACAAACAATTATGTTTTAAGCTAAAATCCAGAAAGTTTTGCATATACTATTTTTAAAGAATATTCCACTCAACAAAAGAGAGAAGGCTCATTTCCAGACATCACCTGTTAATAGCTTGAGAACCAAATACCTCTTGTGGAATTCTGGTGGCTGCACCACTCAATTGTTAAGACGACTGCGACACCACTCAATAATTTGACTGGCCTTACTGAGAGCTGTTAGATACTGAACATTTCCAAAAAATCTAGAAATTGTTTAACCACGAGCTGATCTATTCTCAAAGTCTCATCAGTTATTTATGATGGTTTCAAGAGCTTTTGAAAAATCCAGTGTCTTGACTTTTAAAGCCCATATAAGAATTAGCCTATGACTCTGAAGATAAGTCATCGTAGCAAGGATGCAGCAAGAATAATGCTTGGGTTTAGTCATCATATACTACCATAAAATCATAATGAATTTAAAAACTAACAAAGTTATTTATCAGGTAAAAGTTAGTCAAGCAAAAGCCAAAGTGTCCCAGAGGTATAAGTTTTGGTACGGGGAATTGCTGCAAGCAGCTGCCTTTTACGGAGCATGAATTGCACATGTAACGCTACACAGACACTTACTGTGTCCTTGGTTAATTTATTAGTAGCTTTGGAGGGTGAACTACTCACTATTCCTCCCCTGTGTTAGGCCAACTTGATAGTCTTTGCATCAATAATTTGAAAAATGTTTCAATAGCTTTCCCCCTTCATGGAAACCATACCTACTCACTTGAGAAAAATAAAAAGAGAAAAAAGATTAATATCAGTTTGAAATCTGATAGCTCTTCTGCTCATTCAAGACAGGTTTATGAAAAGGTTATTTTTTAGGATGGCCAAATTAGGCTTTGGTAAAGTATATGGTAGTTTGTAAATCTCCTGAAAGTGATATGCTGTTAACAGGCAATGGAGGCTGTTCCTAACTCTTTCGTATATAATACTTTATAGGGAATCACACGGAAAGAAATGCTTGCCTCCTGCCAGATCCTGCACTTAAACAAAAGTCTAGAGCTGCTGCTGCTATTGCTACAACCCTATGTAAAACCAAAGTTGGCAGCAGCAACCCTGCAAAGACAGACCATTTACCTCTGCTTCCAACTCCACGTGAGCTTGAGATAGGAACTACGCTCTCAGGTCAGGGCTGTGGGAACATGTAACAGGGGAGTGGGAAGAGTTGAGGTTAACGTTTTAGGCTCCTAGGCTGCACATGGGAAGGTGGGTAGTAGGAAGGTGATGGAGGTAGACAGCACAGAGGCAAGGGCATACCTTAGGTAGGAGCAGAAGGGTCTCACAGTAGATGGGGAAGATAAAGGACATGAGGTTACAGTAGCAAGGTGGGAGGGTGAAAGTAAGACAAAGTAGGGGAGACATGACTGGATCCTTATTTCAGAAGTCTGACAAAGCACACATGTAACCTGAGAAGTTGAGGCTGCTGCCGGTGCTAATAGCAGTTCTTGAGCAAGCAACGCCTGGGAGCTCCTAATGTAAGGTTATAAATAAGCATCACAACAAATACAGCTTTTGCTAGCTTTTCCATGAACTCTTCTGTTTCTAGATGAGGCATTCACTACGTCCAGCCAAAACCCTGCAACTATAAATCAGTTCATGGCAGTAAGGAGCACCCACCTTTGAGGAAGGATGCAGCCTCTGGCTTCCAAAATGAGCAACGATAGGTGACAAGTCATTAGGACCATTAGGATCCCCAGTCAGCCAGGAGAAGAGGCTCTCATTTCCCACTCCCGTTAACTGCTGTTCTGCAATAGGAAATGCCTCCTTCTACCTGCTCTGAAAAGCAGGCTCTGACCTAAAAACAGGAATATACTTCACCAGAGCAGGGGGGCATGCAGGGGAGCAAACAGAGCGATTACAGGGCCCAGGGCCCAGACAGCAGGACTCTTACTGTTCCCAGCTGCTCATCCTGTCTCAGTGTAAGGAGAGATTTGTCTGGTGAGGAAAGAAGTATTACACTAAGGAGAAAAGAGAGGGCAGGGACTAATATTCCTAACATAAGTGTCAATGTAGGTCATTTACCTTTACTTCCACCAGCATGGGAAATACCTTACCACACTTGTCCCTGCCTTCATTTTGCATGGAGGATTCGCAATCTGAGTTACACATCTGTCCTTACCAGCATGCTGTTGCAGCTTTAGGAAATTCCCTTTTCTGTCATTATCTATCCACGTTGTCTCATTAGCATTTCATTATCCCACATACTCTCTGATGCACTTTATCTCCCTGCCACTCACCTTTTCACTTCTTCACTCTCAACAACAGCAATACTGACAAAATTATTTTGAAATGGTAATAAAGTAATTTAAGCCAGCAGCCTGCACTATGTTGGGATTAAATTCTTGCATTTGAAGTACTTCTTTGAATTGTCTCTTCCTCACTTAATCTTCTCTTACTTTGGCTAGTCTAAAATTTTCACTCAAAACTGGGATTTTATGCAAAACCGTGCATTTGAAAACATTAAGTTTTGCCTGATGCCCCATTCACATCAATGATCCAGTTTTTAGCCTGTCCTCAGGATATCGATGCTATCACCAAGTCTTTCTAAAGAGAAAAACCGTGACCAGCTGTAGTTCTACATGTTTCTGGATGAGGATTCCACATCTGTTTGTCTGCTTGGAACCTGAAATGCTCCACACAGCCATATGAAAGCTTTCTTTCAAGCCTCAACACAGCTGTTTTTCAGTCCACCTCACAGGCAAGCTCAACTAAAGCTTACAGGGATGAAAACAGCATATAAACTGAAATAAATTTCACTAAAACAGAAAATACTGACTTCACAAAGATAGTCTTCAGGCTATTTTCTAACAACCACCCAACTCAAATGGTGAAGGAAACTTCTCCAAATTTCTTTTATTTCTAAATGCAATCAAAACACAGAGGAGCCTATTTGCTTATCACACACAGTGGAATTCTCAAGAGTGATACTGCTTTGATTTTTAGATGTATTAAATTTAAAACTGTCAGCAAATTCACATAAGTTAGAAGAGTTTTCCACTGAAGTATACTTTAAAATTATCACAGACTACTTCAGAGACAAGTTTTTTTAGAAAGGTTTCAAAGACAAGCACCATGCCAAACAAGGATTTTGCAGATGAGTTTACTACACAGTACTTTGTTAGTCAAAATCTTCTTAAGACCCTTTGACAGAAAACAGATTATTTCATTCACTGCAACTTGCAATCCATAACTCAAAGCCATCCAGAAAGAAATTCAATGAGCAATCCTTATTCAACTTGCAATCCTTAACTCAAAGCCATCCAGAAAGAAATTCAATGAGAGCAGCATTCCAGATTGCCTTCCAGATTCAACATGACACGCTCACCACCCTCACAGGAAATGCATGCCAGTGTTGAAATTTTTACTTCTCCATGGAAAAATCCTGCAAGTCAAAGAAGTTCAGCTGTCATGTGACACCATATGCCAAAACAGAAATGATAAAGCCTTTGCTATCATTCCACCTGAAATAGGAGAAACTGTTCTGTTTATAACCATTAGGTGTAGTTCTAAGAGCAAAATTTCTTTAAAATCACACCGTTACATAAACGGTTATGCATTAAATAGCCACAACTGCATGGAATGGAAAATGATGCAGTTAACAATCCAGGCACCAGACAGTTGTACCACATATTTCCACTCTCTATGTAAATACTAAAAAGCACAAATTGCTCCATTTGATGATGGTATGCATCATTTGCTAAATGTAGTTGATAGAGAATTTATCACCTACTCCCTTTTGGAGACTTATGACAGAAGCAAAATGGTGGAATGCCCTATTTTTCCTAAAGATCATCCCATACAACAAAAACAAAACGAGATGCAAAAGTTGCCTCACAGCATTAAGTATCAGCAAATTTCAAAGTACTTGAAACACTAAGTGGATTAGAACACGGCCCTAGAAGAAAAAGGAGGTGAGAGTTTTAAACCTTGATTTAACAATGTCTTGCTACCCATCCTTGAAGAAGACACTTAGCGTCTGTGTTTTGCCATCTGTTAAACAGGGGATAACGCCATCTCATGGGACTGTTACGAGGCTTAATTAATTATTGCTTGCAAAGGGCAGACTTCCTCAGCTGGAAGGCACTATTTTAAGTATTAGTATCATCCATAACGTAGATCAGTGTAACTTATGGCCCTTAGCAGTAAATCCTAGCAAATAAAGCCGCAACATTATGTATGTAAATCCTGTTGTGCCACTGCATAACAGTATACAAAAGACTGTACAAATCATGTAATTTAAACCTCAGGTTTCCTAACAAGGGAACCTATTTGACTTTCCCCTCAGGGTAAACTCCCATTATTTAAGTGCTGCAATAAACCTAACAGGATATGACAATTCTTGTATTAACCAGTGGACAAACGTCTGAGAACTTCCAACAGTCCTGCCAAAGCCCTTGCCTAAAAAACAAAAAGAATTGGTCAAGATCTGCAGAAGACTCAACATGTTTTAGCCTCTAGGAGAAAGGAACTAACACCTCTCATGTAACAGGAAAGTCAGTTCACTAGGTAAGGCAGATGGCACAGATGGTTATATCACAAGCTCCTTTCCTTTCGGGCTGCCTCCCTTCCCCTCCAACAAAGGGCTTTTGGTAATACATGGAAGGGAAAGAGGTGGGGCTGGTCCCACAGGACCTCTAATCAACCTTTGGAAGTATATTCTCACAGGAAAACGATGCACCCCTAACTTAACAATGATTTCACAAAACAAGGGCTTTATTCTAAGCTGCTGTAATTACATCATCTGACAATCTCACCTAGATACTTTCTCCAAGCTAAGTACAGATACTCCAGATAGCAAGGTAAGCCCTGCCACAAATGGCCTCACTCCCCTTCAAGGTGGGACTGCAGCAGGAACACAGCGTGTCCATCATTCAACTCGGATAACCAAGGCTCCGCTATACCTCTGCGGCACACACGGCTTCATTTTCTTGTTTCTCTCTCACACATCTTGGATGACTAAATGTCTAAAACACTGTTTCCCCACAGCTCAAAACATGGGTCCAGCAGAAGGAATCCTGTCCAAAGCCATTATAGTACTCAGGTACTGCTCTCTCTATTTACACAGAGAAGTATGATAAAGCATGGATTGAGAAAATTAATATTCACTCCATCTGCACTGCAGCTACTGTTCTTAGTACAGTATACTCTGTTTAATAAACTCTCCCAGTCCTGACGGTGTCTCTCAAGTTTCAGTAAATCAAATGAACATGTTCTACTGGAACAAAATCTGTCTTATTATTAAGTTTTATATTTCAGGAGAAAGTGAACCACTTTCAGCTCAGCTTTTTGTCATCAGTATAGTCTGCCTTCAACACAAAAACCTTAAAAAAAAAAAAAGTTAGCTATGATTAGCAACAAGTCATTCCTTTCCATATGCATTTACAGTTATACCTTTTAACAGGCTACTGAAGAACTGGAAGAATCAGCTCACTAGTGACAAGGTGGAACTACTCTTTGCAGGAAGTAAGCCAGCAAGCTCTTCAGAATTTTAAGTCATTTGCTTTAAAATACATATATATGCATATATATATATATATATATATATGCTTATAGATACTGTAACTGTAAAGATAACATTTCAGATACAATTAAATGCAGCACCCTATCAATCTGCAGACAGCTGCTTTTCCCCTTCAAGTCTTGGGGACAAAAGAATGAAAGAGTGGTTAATTGAAAAATTGCTTTTAAGAAACCAAGAATCATCATTAAAATTGGTAAGGATTCTTACTGTTTTCACTCTGGTCTTGCACAGGACTGTAATGATCAATACATACTGAGACTACGTTCCTTGCTGAAAAGTAAAGCCATTGAACTGTGTTTGGCAAAGCATGAGAAAAGATCCTGTCTTTGCAGCAGGCTACAGAAGTCAGCAGGGAAAGGATATTTACATATGTACCATATTCTCATACTAATCAAAAGGCTGGATGAAAGATATCTAGCAGATGACCTGTAATTTGGGTTCATTTCACTCATTTATAATGCAGTGCTGAATAACCAAAACCATCCGAGGTGTTACTGTGAGACAAGGGAAATCACAGAAGATAAATGCTAGGATAAGGAAACAAAGGAAAGCTTATTAGCTGGTAAACAGGTTGTCCTGGTTGCTGTATCTGGGCTGGGATGTTGCAAGCTGCAGAGGTGGACAACTAAGTGGGTAAATAACTGGTTGGATGGTTGGCCTTAGAGGGTAGCGGTTAATGGGTTGTACTCCACCTGGATACCAATGATAAGCAGGGTACCACAGGGGTCTATTCTGAAGTCTGTCCTATACGACACCTTTATCAGTGACCTGGAGGAGGCCATGGAGTAGCACTCTCATCAGTTTTGCAGACGACATCAAACTGGGAGGACCAGCCCATATACTTAAAGGCAAAGCTGCCATCTACAAGAACATAGCCAGGCCAGTGGGATAGGTTGATAGGAACCTCCTGAAACTTAGCAAGGACAAATGCCAAGTCCTGCGCCTGGGAAGGCAAAGCACCCTGCACCATAGCAGGCTGGGGACTGGCCAGCCAGCAAGCAGCTCTGAAGAAAAGGTCCGGGGGTTCCTGGCAGTAGACAGCAAGCTAAGCATGATCCAGCAGTGGGCCCTGGCAGGAAAGAGAGTCATCAGCATCCTGGGCTATATTAACAAGGGCACAGCCAGGAGGTCAAGGGCACAGCCCTCTGCTCAGCATTCACTGGACCACATCCGGAATAGTGCATCCGGTTTTTAGCCCCTTAATGCAAGAAAGACCTCAAAAAACTACAGCGAGTCCAGCAGAGGCCACCATGATGGTCAGGGGCAGGAGCACTTGCCCTGTGAAGACAGGTTGCGGGACTGGGGCTTGTGCAGCCTGGAAGAAGGATGGCTTCGGGGGGACCCAACAGCCACCCCTCAGTACCTATAAGGGGATTATTGAGAAGACAGAGTTGAGCACAGTGGTGCATGGCAGGAGGAGAAGAGACAACAGACACGAACTGAAAAAAAGAGGCTCAGAGTGGATGTAAGGAAAAAAACTTTTCACCATGAGGACAGAGACTTTGGAGCAGGCTACCCAGAGAGGCTGTACAGTCCCTGCTCCCTGGAGGACAGAGCTCTGAACAACCTTGTCTGGTCTCACAGCTGACCCTGTCATGAGCAGCCAAGGGCCCTTCCAGCTGGAGTGAGTTTTTGAAAGAACATTCCCGGAAAAGGGGAATTAACAAAAGTGGAAGAAAAAGCTTCATTTTTTTGCTGCCAGTTTCACAGTGACACCCTAATCAGATGGGAGAAGGCAGTACAGGCCACAGGAAGGTGCAGAAGACGGAATGGAAACGAAGGGCTGTGTAGCCTGGGCACAGTCTAGTGCTTGGGGAGTGGAGCAGAGCAGAGGCCCTCCCAGTTCCCACAGCAGCCCGAGGCTGAAGGAAGGCCTCAGTGGACCCACCCCACTAAACTAACAGCTGTCTAGCAACTAGCAGGATGGGTGAAACGAAGGCCTCCTTCAGTGCCAGAGAAGTGTGGACGAGACTTAACATTTATGTTGTCTTCCATTTATACAAGCTTTATATAATAAAGTATTAATTTTTGAGGCTTCAAAAAGGAATAATCTGCAAAGGTCCATAAGCAATGCACGATTACAAACTAGATAAAGGCCAAAGAGATTACTGTGTCATTGCTGAAAGTCGACTGCTACTCTGTAACCTTTAGAATGAATTTCTGTTCAACAGTTGAGTAATCGTGACCTTTTTCATTAAAAAAAAAAGTGTGAAAAATTCTTAATTCATTATGAAGAGCTCTTAATCATGCTTTAGTATTACAAAATTCATGCCAGGCTATAGGCAAATGAATGTATTTTCACACAATATTTTAAAGTGTAAGGATAAAGACCAAATAGACATTTTTTCATATACTATCATTAGAACGTAAAGGTGTGTTACTACGTTCCTTCAGGTTAGCTTTCAGTAAAGTTTTTACATGCTTGCTTGGAGAAAAACAACACGTCTTTTTCAGTTGTTCTAAGGTTAAAATAAATACTTAGCATTTCCTTTTGTTAATTATACAAACTATGAAGTGTTAATTTATACGATAACATTAAGCCAGTGTTGAATAGAATTCAGTAACAGATTATATACTGCATCAATGCAAAGCTAGTAATTTTTTAGCACACTTCACAATTGCAAAAGCAACTAGTCAGGAACTAAAATGACACCAAACACAAGAAAAAAAAGTGACTGTATGTAAACATCTGACAGCAGTACATGTGATAACTTCAAAAACGAAGGACTACAAATGACTAACTGCAGGGTTTGCTTTACTGAGAAAAAAGAGGCTGGAACATGACTGTAACACAGCTGATTTTTTTCCTCCTAAATCTAGGGCCTAAGAGCTAGATGTCCAAGCTAAGTAATCTGTCTCTCTCTCTCTCTGTCTCTAATCTATGTGAAATATTAGGCACCTCCAGAGGACAAGTCATCTCATCCTAGGAAATTTGTCTATAACAAAACAGATGAATTTTCTTCCCAGAGGTGCCTTATTCTCTCCTTTGACTTTAGAAGGAGCCAAAGCAATAGCTTAAATAGATTTTTAGCTTTAGGCAGCCAAAACTCGTTGAAATAAATCCTATCGCTAGAGCTAGACAATATATGTAATCATACTAAACCTACAGTGTTCTCTCTGTGCAAAAATTGTCATTGATATGCCCTTTTTCTGTACTGTACCTTACTACTTTCTTTCTGTTTAAATCAGTCCTTGTTTAATCTCTGTTTTATACCTTCTCTTGTAAACATTTTCTCTCTTTTTTCTCTCTCACCCTTCCTGTCTCTTTAGGGTTGCTTTCGTTCTTACAATTGTGGAAACGTCAGTTTAGACTACACTGCTTTAACTGAAAGCAACTAAAACATCTGGAAATATCCACTTCATTTTTAATTTACTTTATGCAATGAAATAACTACCTTTGCATAACTACCTTACTCCCTAGATTTTGCGGCTTTTTTTTTTTTTTTTTTAAGGCAGAGGTGAATAAAATTATTCAAAAATGTACCTAATTACCTCAATGTGGTAAATTCTGAAATCATTAGAAATACTGCATCTTACCAGAAGACCAGAATGCCACAAAATGTAATCAGTGTAGCACTATATTCTTGAGAACGTTACTCATTTATAGCAAGTACAGTATAGGCTGTGAAATGCATGGTAACAATCACAGCTCTTTTCTAAAGACTCAGTCTTAAAAGATGGGAGGAGAGCTCAGGAACAGGGAGTTTTTAAGCACTTACGACTATTACACCACCGGCTTGAAGCATTATTCTTCAGTTTTACCAAAAGTAGTGAGAGACGAAAAGGCATTTTCCAAAGTCAGCTAAAAACAAAAACAGCCCACAGCATAAGGCCTTACAACAGCTTCAAGAGCACTGTGGTAAGTTAACCCAGAAATTAACTCATCTGGAACATTTTAGAAGCGATGAGAATGCTGGCAACTGTTACCGCTCAGTGAATTCTAGGGAACAGAACTGTATCACAGCACAATTAAAAGTATTTTATCTGATAGGCGAGAAGGGAAAGAATAGACACATGTCTGATGATAACTGAAATTTTCTGCAGTTACTAGCATCTGAAAATCCGGGCTAGAAATTTTACTGTAAAGAAAGAAAACGAAAGAAAGTAGAGAAATTAAAGAACATACTTCTTATTATGTAGACCCTTTTCACCAAAACAATTATAATTGTGCACTATGTCAAGGTGGGTGATTTGATCCTAAAAAAATTTATTAAGTCATCTAGGTATAAAAATTGGCCTGCTTTACAAGGGTTACAGTCCAATGTGCATACCCTCACACTCATAACTACATCAGAAATAAATAAAAGAAGAACAGTACCATGCTCTCGGGCTACTACACGGCTGGTCACACACTGTGACCAAGCATTCCTGCCATTAAACACACACCAAACTCTGCTGAAGCGACCTGCCTTTCAGGGGAACTGAGGTTCTCAAGGAACGCATTTTGAAAACGCCTTCTGCTGGTCCCATTGCACAGCTGCTACCCTGACACCAAGGACAGTTTGATTAAACAAAAGAAAACTTTGTCTGGGCCTTGCAAAAAGCTTCCTCCTGTTAAGCAGACACATAAATACATCGAATATGTGAGCGCACAAGCAGAACCCAGTGGAAGAGGCCAACCCTCGCAAGTGGGGAGTAGTCAACTGTGCAAAAAAGCACCCTTCCTTAAAAAAAAAAAAAAAAAGAAAAAATTTAGAGAATAGAACAAGATAGACAATTTCCATTTTCTCCTCTATATTTTTGGGAAGGTAACAGAGAGTACTGATTTAAATCAATCATTTAAATCAATCATTTAAATCAGCAAGCAGCATATTTGAAGTAACAACAGTGATTTTAGGCTATATTTTGCATTTCTCCTACTTCTCTTTTTTGATATGGTTGATTATTGTTGGTTGTGCAATCCACCATTACTCACTGGAGGATATGCTGTATCTACCATCGCTTATTTAAGTAGTATTACAGCAATTATGAGACATATTTTTTTTCTGTATTTGAAAAAAGTGAAAAACAACTTGTATTGATTAGGACACTGATATTTACTTACTATTAGTATTAAGCTCTATTTGCATGGGTGGTAGACATAAATTTAAAATCTTTAAGAAAAGCAGCTACTTTAAGAAAAGAGCTACGTATCTCTACTTTCATAAGCACAGGCTCACAAAAGTGAGACCGATAGCAGTTTTTTTATGATTCTGATTCAGCAAAAGCAGACACACAGAAATAAATTCATGCCAGTGATTATTCACACTGACATTAATGAAACCAGTTCCACCAGTAACGTTGCATGATAGTCAACAAATCAAATTCTCTCCCTCTAAAAACATCAATTGAAGAAAATACTTTAAAAGGCCTATTCTAAAACCACTAAGCAAAATATCTTTTGCTGTCTGTAAGAGTACGCATATATATTTTATTTATTCCAAAATGATCCTTATTATGGATATTTGCCTAGTTTAAAATAGGGTCTCAGGAAGAACAACCCTGCTCCCAAAAGAGCTGAAAACAAAACATTTGTCAACTTCAGTCGAAGTAACTCTACTAAGAGCACAGAGATTTACTGAGAAAGATGTTTCTGTACTTTCTTCCTATAGCCTACAAATAAATTGTAGTGGAAATATGTTTGGGCAACGTGAACAACATGTCCTAATAAAGTTTCATAAAGTAGAAGCGTTGCAACAAAGTCAGAGTTTACAAGCAAACTATACATCTGCATACAGCTATCATAAAACTTGACATCTGTTCTCTCTTAAACTCTAACCTGACAGGGACATTAAATGTGTATATTACTACCCTTAAAGAATCAAAAAGGTAATCATTTATCAGCATATTATCAAAAAGAAAATAAATTTTTACTCAAGAAAGATACCTCTGCTCTTTTCATTCAAGAAAAAAAAAACTTAATACAAGAAACTTAAATAAACCTTATAATTATAATGAAAGCAAACATACATAATGTTGTACTTGTTCTGGTTTTAAATACATATGAAGCATGTCTCGGTGACCTATAAAACAGTGGAAAATGAAAATACATCTGTTTACAAATATCAACTTTCTCCATAAATTATTTGTATTATTTGAGCACTTCTTTGAGCTCTGTAGTAAGCAGCAGCATCCAAATAACGCAGAAGAGCTACTATTCATCCTTATGAAACATAAATTTTCCATGAATTGCTTTTGCTAAGTTCCCAAACTAAAAAAGAAAACCATACCTCATTAACATTGCCAAATTTCCATGCTTTCCCACTCTCCAAAACTTAAAATTACTAATATGGGAAGAATAAAGGTAGAGCTTCTTTTGGAATATAATAATAAAAAAAATATTACAAAAGTAAAAAAAAATATTGAATTTTAGAGCAAAAAAAGGTTACATTTCACTAAAATAAAAACCCTTCCAGGTCTGAACTAGATTTCAATTGAACTGCGAACAAACAAAATGTACAATTCCTTATGGCTACATGCATAGTAGCGTTAGGAGTAAGCTGTTTCGTAGCAGTTAACACCTCAAAATCTCTTCCTGCACTGGAGTATGCTCCTGCCTTCCATACCTGCTTTCTCTTCTGTATATAGCTTTAAACTGGACTTACAAAACAGAAATAATAAAGAAGCAATTAAGCCATATACAAGTATATCTGAGTTTGCTTTAATCAAGTAAGCTAGCTCCAGCAGCAATAGCTGCTTAAATACATAGTCTTCAGTGCAGATTTGCAGCCTAAGACTGATCCCAATGACCCCATTTATCAGGGGCCACCAGCAACCCCACTGTGCAGGCCTTTGGGCTTGCACAGCCATCGCTGAAGTTTTTACTACTATCTGTCTACTGTTACTGTTCCTTGATCCAAGCAAGATTAAAGTACATGTCCACCTGTGAGGCAATCCCATCACCTAACAGCAACGCAGGTACAACTCTGGATATTTAGTTTGGGACCAAGAGGTACAACGGGCTCAAGAGAACACTATTTTGTTCTCTCTTTTTTTTTTGGCTTTTTTTTTTTTAAATCAAAAAATTGGGTTTTCCTGTGTTCTAGAAGGGCACCTCCATATATACATGCATATATCTACATAGGTTTAAAAAAAAAAAGTATTTCTAAAATATGTATTTTATATATATATATATATATATCTCCCTATATGTGCATTATATAAATATTTGTGTGCTATATAAGCAAATATTCAGATAGATTGTTTATATTTATATATACTAACTATATGAAGATAGGATGGTCAGATAGACAGATAGATATAGATAGGCATAAAATTGGTTATATCTGTCCTTCTCCTTCCTGGAATTATGCATCTGTGGTCAAGCAGGACAACATATTACTTGCATAACATGGACGAGGGGAGGTCTGCGGGGGAAAAAAAAAATTTTTTTTTTTTAGTTTTTGAGACCCTGTTTTTCCTATTTATAGCCTGTGTTTCACTGCTAAAGAATGTTTTTATGAGCTACAGTGACATTAAGGATAAAAAGGGAATCAGTTTTTGGTTTTTTGTTTTTTTGGTTTTCTAAAGTATTACGGACACCCTTGTGTCATGGCAAAGTTGGCATTTTTAATTATATGCACACAGCAGAAAGCTGAATGTCAGCCCAAGAGATGCATTTATTCAAATATAAGTAAATATCAAGAATTTAAGACTTTCATCTCTCTGACTTGCCTTTACTATGCACACTTCAGTACTGATCTGAAGCATATTTATATGGTTAGGGACTTCATTCTTCCTAAGCCATGAGCAAAAAAAGTAGCTTGGGAAGGATTTTTAGATACACCTTAGTGGCTATCGTACCCACTAGTCATGAAGGAAGCAGCAAGGAAGAGCACCGACCCGTAGTCCAAACCTTTACCAGCCTTCCTCCCCCCCTGCCCTTGTACAGGCCCCATTAACGCAAGTACAGAGAGCTGCACGACACCTGTTTTAAGAATGGCTAGCAATTAGCTAAGAATATTTTTGGATTTATAATTTGAAAACTTTTTTTTTTTTTGGTAAAGAAAATACTGTGTCTTCAAGTGGTTTGGCTTTATTTCTAAAGCCAGCCTTATCTTCCTTGTTTCTACAGGCTGGTTGTCTTTTTACCCTTTCACAAAATAAAAACAGGTGTACATAGGAGCTATTAAGGTACAGTTATGGAAAATATTCCACTGTCACCGAGCTGAACAGCCTACTCCTGAGTTCACTCTGCAAACTTGCCTGGGGGTATATCGCATGGCTGGACGGCTGTCAGTTTGAGAGTCTTCCTTTATTTGCCACCATTTCACTGTACTTTGACTCCCTTTGACCCAAAGATGTGCCATTTGCACACATTTATTTCTTTGAAAATAATGTCTGCATAAAACTGAACTGATCAACTGAAGTTCCAAGAGATAATTATATTTTTCTTCTTATGAGTCACAAGTTGAACTACATACATACATGCAAACAAGTATACACAATTAAGCACAGAAAAAAACAGCATTTCAGTTCATTTTTATGACAACAAAGATTTGCCTTCATACGCAGATAAACTACATAATTTAGATTAAATTCTTTGGGAAAGGAAGTGTTTTTCTTGTCTGTGTTCCCAGAAAATCTAGTATAACAGGGCTTCTAAATCATGAACGAGGCTCCTAGTGCTACCATAAAATACACAAATATTCCATGTTCTTGATATTGTTAAAACAAACTGAATTTATCAAAGCACTCAATCACAGAACGGTTGAGGTTGGAAGGAACCTCTGGAGATCATCTAGTCCAACCTCCTGCTCAAGCAGGGCCCCCTAGAGCACGTTGTCCAGGATCGTGTCCAGACGGCTTGTGAATATCTCCAAGGAAGGAGACTCCACCACCTCTCCGGGCAACCTGTCCCAGTGCTCTGTCACCCTCACAGGGAAGAAGTTTTTCCTCACGTTCAGACGAAACTGCCTGTGTTTCAGTTTGTGCCCGTTGCCTCTCATCCTATTGCTGGGCACCACGGAGAAGAGTCTGGCCTCATCCTCTTGACACCCTCCCTTCAGATACTCATACACATTGATCAGATCCCCCCTCAGCTTTCTCTTCTCCAGGCTGAACAGGCCCAGCTCGCTCAGCCTCTCCCCATATGAGAGATGCTCCAATTCCTTTATCATTTTAGTAGCCCTCCACTGGACTTGCTCCAGTAGCTCCATTTCTCTCTTGTATTGGGGAGCCCAGACCTGGATACAGCATTCCAGATGCAGCCTCAGCCGTGCTGAGTAGAGGCGGAGAAGGCAGCATCTAGGACGAGCTCTTCCATCACCTTTCCAGGGATCGAGGTGAGGCTGACTAAGAAATAGTTTATTTTTCACAAGCATAGAGATCACCTTATGGAATGTTATCAACTGGAAATAATTGAATCAACATCCAAATAGAGTCAAAAGTAACACAGTATTGCTGGAAAAACCCATGATTATTAGGTTTATTTTGAAACCGTAGCAGCCATATTATTCCAGTGCAAAAGGTCTGTTGCAGGGACTATGAGATAAGATCCTTTCAGGATCCCAGCGCTCCATATTATGGAACCAATTCCACATCAGCATCACTTGAAACTCCACAGAACTCTCTAAAGCAGTGCAGGTTTTCTCCTCCCTTCCCTCCCACCCATAGATTCAAGTAGTTAGAGTAGTTTTGACTTCTTTGCGGTGATGTTAGCACTGTAACTTCAACTGCCATAACTAAAGAACTAGAATATTATTACTTAAACAAAGTTGAAAGCCTTTCTTTTCAAAATATTTCCTCATGATCACAATGCAAAAACATATGTTTTGCTTTAAAAAGAGAAATCTTATAGTTTGGGGAGTGCGCCGGGGGGGGGGGGGGGGGGGGGGGGGGCGAAATCCTCCACCTCACCAAATGCACCTACCAAAGTGCGTTTAGAACAGTTCCAGTTTCTTTTTAACTGGAATGGTAAAGTCTAGCCCTCGCACTTAGTTTTTCAAAATTTTGTGTCTCTCTAATCCATGAATTTGACAACAGCTGCCATGCTCCTTCACCTCTACAAAACAACTCTGCCAAACTCTTTCATCTCTTTACTACCTTGGCCCACAAGCATCTTCACTTTCCCTTTGGTGCTGTCCCTTACTCTCAGATTGCCATTTCCCTGACTCTAGAGCATTAACTTCCCCCCCCCCCCCCCCAGAAGGGAGCCTGGCTGAGTTGAATGCCTGCAGGCTAACAGGAAAAGGAGAGCGAGCTAGCAGGAGCTCCTGGTGTTCAAGTTATTCATGTCTCAGTTCTTCTGTCACAGAAGTACCTAGAAGGCTCTGCTTTGCTTTAAAATAGGCCATTTACTATGTCACTACATATAGAAATTCCAATCACCTCATCTTTGCTAGCAAAATACAACTGTAGGGCCATGAAAGGAAAAGAAAAATCTTTCCAAAGGAAAATGGCTTTTCTGTATCACAATGCTAATGCTGTTTACCTCAGGATAAGAGAATATAAGCCCAAACTAAGCAATACACTGAAAAACTAAGTATTACTCTTTACAAATAAATAAAGCTCCTTCTTGCCCTAAGTGACAGCAAACTCCAGGCCTGTAAACTAGCTGCTGACCAAGGTGTTAATACTGCCCTTCCTGTAGTTGAGTCCAGTGCAAGAGCAGTGGGATCGAACATGAGTTTCGCTCTGTATCACGTCACTGTAGTAACTGTGATACGCAACTGCAAAAATCTAGGGATTTAATCTCATAAATACAATCTCAGCTCCAATAATCTTACTTACATAAGTCTTCAATAAAATTAATATAAAAATGCTTTCAAGGGGAAGTCAATACCTTGGTCATGCAAATATTCACAAAGTCAGGCAAGATTAGTTTCATCCTCCCCTACATTGTACTAAAATAGCCACAGATAACGGAACATAAACAATCAAGAAAATAAGAAGTCCATCTGATACTTATATCTGGCCTAAAACCACCCTAAAATATCTTATACAATTCTTATGAGCCATTCATAGCCCCATTCATAGTCAATACTAGGTTTCAGCATCTCACAGCTTTGATTCTACGGCAAATCAAATGCAAACTTCATCTTTTCCCTGAAGAGGTCTTGCTCAAGGGGGGATTTTTTCTGTAGTCTGTAAGTGCCCTAGAATTGATACGTATATGTTAATGGAACAGTATATAAAGTCACCTCAAAGGCAACTGGTTTAAAATTATAATCCCATCCCCTACAGATGGGATGTAGGGTGACAAGTTAATTTAAAATTAGATTCCTGGATATAGTGCACACCTGATAATTGAGGGAAGTAGGAGGAGGGAGAAGGTTACTGTTCTATATTTGAAAAGGTGAATCCCTCCTTCATTAGAGGAGGAGAGGAAGGAAATCCAGAATCATATTGCAGTGGAAGTCTAGCTGTCTAATTACAAGGATTTCTGAACAGCTGCAGAGACCGGGGGCGGATCCGTCAGTGCTTGTGCCTTTTCACTAAGGGCAAAATCCACCTAAGCTTAGGGAGGTTGTCAGGCAATCGCTGGGGGATTAGAGAAGGACCACTAAACAAAGTCTTAAACAGCCCAGCCCATGCTCTTCCCCTGCCTTTTCCCTCTCCCACCCCTTCTATGGGGGAAGGCAGCAAAAACCCAGAGGCACTAGTGCCGTAATCCCCACTGCTGCTCAGACCGGCGCACGGGCCAGCGCGTGGGAGTAGCCCCTCCGTCCAGCCACAGCCCCTGCAGCACAGAGGCAACGCGCCTGCTCTGCTGCCCAGGTCCCCGCCGCTGTACAGCGCAGAGCACAGACCTTCCCTCCAAGGCACCCCCCAGCCACTCTCCCATGCGCTGCTGAATTTCATATCCAGAGCCCATGCAGAAATCTCACAAACCTCAGTCCTTTCCCAACATTTCACACTAACGGCAAAACTTACTACAAGGGCAGGCAGAGAATAGAAAACTTACCACCGTTTATGTGCTCTGCAGGCTGAGAGTGAACAGTGTGACGATCCCAAAACCAGAAAGACACGGGGACAGAACAGAGACCCTGCAGAGCATTTCCCCAGGGTACCCAAGGAATACAAAGATTTTGCCATTCCGATATCTGCAAGGCCAGACGGTTTGGTGGTGTAACACAGCATTGCTGTGGCACCTACCTGTGGCAATTATCATTTGTGAAATGCCAATCACGTGTGTGACATAATAAAACACCAAAAGGAAACAAGAAATATTTAGCTTTAAATTGTCAGCTAGTCATGTTTTACTGCTCATGGAAGGCACAGACAACACAGAGAAAATGAGCAGGGAACACAGTTACAGTACCTTCCTATTTTAATAACTGTTCTAATTGCTGACATTCAATTATTCATACACAGTTATACATTTCTACTGCGCCAGAAGCACTGTAGAGACTTTGAAGTTGTAATTGCCACATTGCACTTGAAAGTATTTTGTTTGCCTTAAACATTACTTAGGCAAATACTTGTGTATGAAATATCTAGACACATACGAGGCAGTGCAAGTGCTACGCACACTATGAAAAAGCCTATCTGTCCAGGGGAAAGTAATGCGCACAGACACACACTGTTCCTAGCTTCTGAGGCTCCAGCATTTTCCCTTACAATTTAAAAGAACCCCAAGTAGTACATTTTCATGGCTGACGTTAGAACTGCAGTTGCAGGTAGGGCATATCTGCATTCAGATACAATTACTAAGAAGGTGAATATGCAAGCTGGACCACGCATCTTTGGAGATGTTTCGTGACTAAGAGAAAGATTAGAGGCTCCACTTTACTTCCTTTCTTAAAAAAATAAAAAAAAAAAAGCTATACATGAACCTCAAGAAAACATCAAACACAAATCCTGAACGAGTAACAGAACTGAAATAAAATGGCAACTATCTTGATATCTCCCCTTTTTGCACTTCTACAAAAGAGTCAACCTAAAAGCACAGTAATGTAATAATGCTCCAGTTTGGCCAAAAAAAAAAAAAAAAGCCATAAAAGATCTATTATTAGGTTTGTCACTGTTCTATTTGTCTTCAATGTCTTTCCTAAAAAACCTCTGAGGAATGAAGGACAATACAATGGTTCTTAAAACTTTGTGTAAGCAGAAAAAGGTCTGTCCCCATTTGCTGTTAACAACAGAATTAAGCACCATGTCAATATTAAATAACGACTAAAATTGTTTAGGAAGATGGCAGCATTTTCATGTTGACCCCATCTTCCATATTCAATTCAATAATTTTTCCTACAGCAAACAGGAAATAACTTACAGGACACAAAGCTGATGCACCTTTTCTTTCTAATCTCAGCTCGTACAACAAACATTATGGAGAGCCTCCAAGAGGTTTTTCTTCCTTTTGTCTTCTCCTGCATTATGAGATGATAATTTAAGTGATGCCAAATTAAGCTTCTTTAAATTCTTACCGTGAAACTACTGCAATACTATGGAGGCAATCACAGTCATTTATCCAAATTGCCTTTATTGTAGGAATTAACTGACTACAGTTCTTTCTGCTAGCAAAGCTCACAGTACATTCTTCTTTTGCGTTAGCCAAAGATTAGTTGGAAAAAAATTTCAGATTTTTCTCTGTCCAAAGAGCCCCTGTGATAAGAAAATGTGCATCTCGAACAATATACTCCTAGTCTGCACTGTTGCTATGGGAGAAAGCAAGGAAACTGAGGAGAGGAGAAATTGCTGACATATTCTCTGTCTGGTATTTGCATCTGTCAGCAAAGGGACAGGAAGTGCAAGGGAAACGGTCAGAGCATCACAAAACCCCCCAGAGCCCTCATCCACATACATGCACAGTTGTGATGCTGCAGTCTTGAGAAAAAGAGATCATCGGTCATGAACACAGCGTATTACAGAGTACTCGGGGGACCAAAGAACAGACACTCGCATTTCTAAGAAGATCCCTGCTTCCCGCAATTCCTGCTAACCCTAACGCCTGGCGTTCGCTTCCAACGAAGTGGAAGATTCAAATATCACAGCCTTCTCTCTTTATCCTCACCACCTTTGTCTCAGTTGCATAAGCTCCCAGCCTTTCTGCTCAGCAAATTAACCATGCTGCTGGCCTTACTTCCTCACGTAACGCTCAGCCAACACTACCTCTTTAAAAAAGGTCCTCTTGCCCTGTCTCTGCTTGTGTGGGTGTCTGTTTTTCTTCTCAAATATCCCTATTTACAATTTCCATATATTTGTACTTTTAAATACTCTGCCTTTTGGCTCCCAACTTCTCCTCACTCATAGCCTCCAAAAGCCTACAGGCAATGCGCACAGAAGAGAACCCCCAACTCTGGTAACATATTTCCTTGTGCAAGAGTGCTCTTCTCATGATGTACACACTGGGCTCCTTCCAAGACCAGCATTTATTCCTCCCACCAGTGAGCATGACTGAGTATCATTTTCAGTCGTTTAACCTGGCCTAATCAAATACATATGGTTTTGCCTGTGTGAGAGAAATTGAACTTCAGACCATTTACCCAAAGATTAAAAAGCTCTCAATTTTAACTTGGGTGTGTTCTATTTTGACTTCTGAGAGAGAATAATCATTAGTAGAAAACAGAAATTGAAAGTGATATTTCCCTCTACTGTTTCTACAAAGTAGCACACCCCACTAAGATTTAGATGCAAACTGGCTAAACTGCACATCAAAAAAATTTGTACCTTTAACATCAGTACATGACAATAAAAAAGCAACAGTCAAAATACACAGGTTTCTCTTTTCTACCATTTAGCTAGCAGTGGGAAAAAAAAATCTTGTTTCATTGCTGCTCTAGTGGGTGTGGTACATAGTGTATGTCTTCAGAAACAAAACTGGAAAAAATCAAACACATGATTCTTAGGACTTCTGCAGGAATTCTGTGTTTTGCTCTCCTTTAATTTAGCTTCAACCAGTGACTACTGTGGTCCAACACATCTACCCCAGCAACTCTAACAAATGTTTACATATGTACTGCTGTATTATGTTACTCTAAGCACTTCTACAGCAATGCTTTAATTCACTGAAACCCTGGGAGCTTTTTTTAAACATTTCACATAATTCTGCAGAATGCAAACTCATGTACTTGAGATGCACTATGGAAAAGAACTGTACTGAGAAAGGGCTGAACAGCAATTTACATAGCAGCCGTGGATTGCATGTGGTCAGTAAAAACAAGAGAGAAAAATCCATTCACGATGAAAAGTACACCATCCATGAAAAGGTCACGGACTAGTTTCATTAGCACTAGCCTAATGGTAACCTAGAATTAGCCAGTATTAAACTAGTTTTAACTTCCGCAGCCAATGTACTTAAAACAGGCACAGCCGGTGAAATCTAGAATCATCCCAAACTAGAAGAGTAATGTTCCCGTTCTCGTTAAAAGGATCAGGATTTTCATCTGTTGCCTCAGTAGCACACAAATACGGTATTTGCTTCTTCACTCTGAATATGATCTCAGTATCATTTAGCAGAACAGGGAAAGAAGCGGCCACATCATCCACTTAGTTTAGCTGCATGTAAAAACCTTGTCTTTACTCAACTTTTGCATAAAGACTCACCAGAGAAGCCACAAGGAAGGAATTTCTTTCTGTTCTTCTGCACATACAGAGAAAGCCAAGGAAGTCTCACTCTTCACAAGTCTCAGCCTAAGCAAAGGGTATGGCATACCTTCCCCCTTAATTTTTAGTGTTTTGTGCAGTTGGATATCTTTTTATAAAGCACTTACATTCAAGAAGAACATCTAAAGACACATTGGAAATATTCCCTGTTTCAGAGGCTGGGATGACTCATTTTATTGAAGCAAAGAAAGTAAAATCAAGTACTGAAGGATTAGGATCATATTCTTAAACCTCTTTGCTCTATTTCTGATTATTAAGCTAGTAAAAGAAATTGGGTAACAACATGCATAAAGTCTCTTGACACTGAAATGCCATGAGACCTTTTTCACTAGCAATAAAAATTGTCTGTAAAGAGACAAAGAATAAAAATACATTCAGAAATGCTGGTTTAAATTTAAAGTTATTGACCACAGCAATAATCAGTTTCAGGGTAGACTCAGCATACAAATATGCTTCTCGCCACACAAACCTTTGTAATACCATATGCAGCAAATAAAGGCAAGAGGACCAGCTGCATCTGTACTAAAATCAAAATAACATTTTGAGACAAAAATATTTCTTCAGATCTTCAAAGAAATGGAAATATTAATTTGGCATGTTAAAATTTGCACTGACCCTTGACCCACTCCTCTTCTTTTCCCAATGATTGTTTTTAAATTTTTTTTAATATCAGCTTGCTGACTAATAAATACAATTTTGTCAGTTTTTGAAACTGCTCAGTACAATTACAGGAAG
Organism: Struthio camelus; assembly: GCF_040807025.1. NCBI lineage: Eukaryota > Metazoa > Chordata > Aves > Struthioniformes > Struthionidae > Struthio > Struthio camelus. The sequence continues at coordinate 129,694,134 of NC_090944.1, forward strand.
TACATCAACTCTCATCTACCTAAAATGCTAATTAATTGTTCAGCTAACAAATAAGAAGAATAACTGTTATGATCAGTATATCATCACAGAGTACCATTTGGATGCTCGGTTTTCCTAGTGGTTTCTTTTTTAACGTTAAAGCAATTGGGATGCAAAAGGGAAAGCTGAGAGCGAAAGCACTTCAAATGGATGGTTCTTGCAACAACAAATACCAATAAGGCAGAAGCACCCCACACTACCAGCAGAGATCCTGGCTTCACTGTGCTAGCTGCTCTACTAACAGGTGGAGATAAATATTTCCTTGAAGATCTTTGTCGTGGAAAAGTGGCATTAAAAAAGCGTGATATGAGCAGTTCAACATCAGCCACAGAACACAACTGACCTACTCCTGCCTCTCAGATCAATGCTGTCTCCACTGGGCCTGTCTATTCATGGATTTCAAAGGGACTACAGGATAGCAACAAAAGCAGATCAGCACCAGAAATAAATACACTTATAGGAACACATATATATGAGGTAATTAAGCACCACAAAAAAGTATTACTTGCAAAACAAAACCAAAATACTGCCATTATCAAAAGTTGTGCAGGCTACACAATCTGCCACAGGAGCTGCAACACCTGGTCAAAGGTCCCCATCTTGAAAAGCCCCCATCAGCAGTTTTGCCAATTGCATGGAATAAAATGAAATATGAGAGAGATATTTCTTTAAAAAAAAAAAAAAAAAATCTAGTTTGTTCCTCCCTTAAAGCCCATTAACGCAAATGGAAAAACTCCTGCTGATTTCAGCAAGCTGTAGAGCAAACCCCTAAATAAGGATCTTCCTTTGATTTTGCACCAGGGGAGGAGACTCAATTGATAGAAATGTTTTAGCACCTGTAAAGCGTCCTGGCTAGAAAGTTGCCCAGGAATTAGAATCATTGAAGACTATTCATTCAGGCTCTGTCCCTTAAATCTGATCCTACTCCACTGAACTCATTGGATTTTTTTTTCTCGACTGAGAGAAGGATCTGATAGCTAAATTTACAGAACTAGCAATACTCTGAAAAGACAGAACTCTCTGAGAGAAAAGAAAGCTCATGAAAAATAAACCTTATGGGATTATCAATTAAGATATTTTAGCTTCCAAACTTAAAATAAATGGAAAATATGTCATATGAACCTCTGTAGATATTCAATCATTTTATTTTTATTATATTGAGACCCATAATTGTACCTGGAAGGAAGGAAAAACTGGATCACTTTGTCCCCATTGGTCTAAAAGCACAAGTACCATCAAGAGACATACCTGACTCACTGGCGGTGGGAGCAGCAACGAGACCTGTATTAGCAAGCTTCATAGGAAAAAAAATAATTAGGACAGTAAGAAAAAATACATAGGAGCTAATTGTTCTCATAGCTATGAAATAAAAATCCAGACCATTTAGAAAGTTCAATGAAATGATGCTTGAGTAAGGAGTTCTGCATCTGGCCAATTGTAAACACTGTCACATATTACACTATGTATACTTTAAAAAAAAAAAAAACATACTTTCTAACCCTAATTTTATCTTCACTCATGTGCCTGATATTTAAAATTTAGGATTTTGGGGGGGAAAAATTTTTGATTCTTATATTCGTGATTGTAGGATGCAGTTTGTACATAATGTTCAGAAAACAGAATCCTTTACTGAATCTTGTTCCGATAAGTGTTAAGTTTGACAAATTTGCCTTTATTCCTTTACATATATATTCCTTTATTCCATACATATAAAAATAACCAGCTACACAGAAACAGGATAAGGAATGGCTTGACTGGAGTTAACAGTGACCTCTAAAAAAGTGAGGTGTATGCACTGAAGGAGAATAGCTTGCCTATGAGGAAAACTGAAGTATAACCAGCAAGCAGGGACTAAGGGCAACATATGAAAGTTACTTGGAAACATAAGTATAAATAGCAAGCAGAGACTAAGAGTAGCATATGATAACTGGATCATAAAAAAAAAAAAAAAAGTAGTAATAATAATGACATACAGGACCAAACCAAACATGGCAATTTTTTTTGAAAACTGTTCCTTCTGACTTAAGCACTCAATATTAAGCATCTTTCACAATTGACAATGAAAGACAAGAAAAGAAAAAAAAAAAAAAGGAAAAAAGAAAACCAGAAATATTTACAGGAGGAAATAATCAAGATTCAGGTTCCAGCCTACTAACATTTTGCTCTTTATTTATAAGTGTAAACAACTGCACCAGAGTGCAGGTAATATGTGCATTAATGTTTGCATCAGAAGGTCCTTGCTGTTACTGCTTTTTGAAAAATAGTTATGAAGGAATGGTCTTACATCAGACATTTTATGAAGGTAGTGTTGCTATAACCCTAATAGCTGCATGAAGCAAAACAATACCTTCAATAAAGCAGAAACCAGCAGCTTTCTTAATGCAGCTCACAAAATCAGTGTATGCAAATTTGTACCAGCTCTCTTTCAGTTTCCATAAACGTCAATATTCATTACTTCCAGCTCATCGAAGACTAATAAACCATTTGCATCTCTGTTTTGAAATAAAGCTCATAGAAAAGACTTCACTGAAAAAAATGAGAATATTTTAAACATTAACAGGTATAATTAAAAATATTTCTACACTTAAAGAAATGAGATGAGTGCATCTGAACTATTTATTTCATTGCTTTTTCTACCTTTTCAAAATATATTACAAAACGTGCATACCTGATAACAGCCAGGCATCTAAGGGGAACTGACATGGTGGAGAAAACATTTTGTTTACCAGAGACATTTATAATTTAATTTGAGGACATTTGCAAATGTTAGCTTTCAGACTGCCCTCTTAATGGGTTCTTTGACAACTCAGTATGCGCACAGTAACCACAGGTATATTAGGATAATCAGTCTCAGGAGTAAAGTATTCCATCTAGCCTCTTACTAATGTTTTAACCTAAAAATTACAAAAAGAAAAAGCTATTTCACATAACAGACCTTCTGGTTCAAAGAAAATCTGTCTGGTGGACACTTACGTGTTGCAAAGCGAGAAAATGCAGTATCAAATAAATTCTAGGTAATTACAATCTGAAGATCTGTTCTGACGTTTTGAAAAATTCTGGATGGTTTAGTTACTCCTGTCTTTAAAGTGAACTGCAGATGTTCAATTTCCCTCAAAGGAACAAAGGAAATTTGGTTTTGGCAGAAATAAAGCAAAATACAAATTTAAGCTTGCTTTTAAATTCTGTAGGCTTTGGCTAAAGATTTGCTGTGAAAACATGTTGTATGGTAATTACAGAGACAACAACTAAATCCTTTGATTCCAGGGTGCACTTCATTCTTTCTTTTGAAAACAAGTGCAGATTACTTAGAGCTACCTCTGCATTGCAATTCAAAGTAATTATATCATCAACATGTAGGGATGATGACCCCTGCACACAACACTACTGGGGTCAATTAACCATCCATTGTGGTCTGCATCAAATAAACCTGGCCTGGTGGGCCAAATAACTTCTGATCATCCTACACCAAGTGTAGACTATTTCAAATTAATGCCCAAATGAACTCCATGTGGGTTTACTGTCCAGCTAACTATAACTCGGAGTGGACTACACTTCTGCAGACTTAATCTGCAGTTGAAAGTTACCTCCCCTATGAAAGTTATCTGCCTGGATCACCTCAGCATCACAAGGGCATAGGATAATTGACAATGTTCAGATGCCTACCTCCCGCTGTCCCCAGTGGCTGGAAGACCATCAACATTCTTCCAAAACCCATCAACATTCTTCCAAAACATCCACTCTAGGATTTGTACTAAGAGCTGCAAGGATTACTTGTGAAGCAGCAACAAAACTGAAAGTGGCTTAGGACTCGGCAGGAAGGGAGAGTAAAACCTCCAGATTGCTCATTAGTAATCAGCACGGCTTGCAGGATGCACTGAACTGTGTATTAGCTATCATAGGAAATGCCTTTGACGGGGAAATCTCTGTACTCTAGACCCCTAATTTGTGCCTACCCAATCTGATTCCTCCTTGTCCCTAGCTTTAAGGCTCCCCAGATGGCATCATATCAGCACATGGATCCTTTCATTAAGAATCCAGACATTTATAAAATCTGGTCTCCGGTGGTTCATATACACAGCACAGGCATCCCTCTTTTCATGGCTTCTCCAAAGCGACAAAAGAAAGAACACCTCAAAGCTTGACGTTTCTGTTAGCCCAGGTTTGTATATGGCTACCCATCAGCAAGAGACGTGACGGCCTTCACAGCACCGGCCAAAAATAATGCAAGATTCCAGCAGCCATGCAGGTTATCCTACCTTATCTGGCTGCAGCTAAGAAAGGGAAGTCCTACCTTCTGGCTTTTAAAACTTTTTGAACGTCTTTACCAGAGGGTGATTTTTGTATCCCCCTATTTCCTAGTTAGGTTCTACCTCTTCTCTGCTTCTCAGTCTTCTAGCTTTTCTCCCCACTATACAATAAATGGGAATCAGCATAGGGAAGCTGTGAAAATGAATTAGTGTTCCTGAAATACCTCCAAATCATAAAAATGCCACACAGAAGTATTATCAGATAATTTTTGCATATGAATATTGAACATCTTTTACAACACAAAACATTGCTTCTAGAGATTTCCCTTTACATAGAGCTTCTTTTCTGAGATACAACTGTCAAATCCTTCCATTTCCAAACATTCAGTATAATTATGACACACGTTAACAAACGTGATCAAGTTCAAAATGGCATGCTAGGCCAGCTCAGCTTCACAGCTGCCACCAATAAGATGCAATATATGCTGCTTAGGGTTTTCAAGCTGACAGTAAAAATTCAGTTCTGGTATCTATACATAACTGAAAAGGATGAAAAAAACTTATACATTCAAACTAGTCCATCTTTAACCACCATCTATGTACAATCTGCATCCTGGGTATGTGTGGGCTATTGCCTTATCGCCTTTGATTAGGCCACAGGTTGCAAGTTATGTGCAGAAGTAACAGAAGCTTTGCAGTGATATTTGACAGTGGAACACCTTTATTTTTTTTTTTTAATAATGTTTAACAGGTTTTTATATAGTTTATTATTTTAAACAACTTCAACACATTCTTTAGCAAAGACCCTAAATGTATTAAACCATACTGCTGAATTCCAAATAAAATGCTTAGGCATTTCCAAATGGCAAAACTTAGGTTTTTTTGCAATCCTGGATTCATTAAAAAAAGATATTAACTTCAAATGGAAAAAGGTGGACTAAAAGGTTCTTAAAATTGATTATTTTTAACAAAACAGTTCAAGATCTTCAAATTACTAAGAGAATTCATGTATAAACTTAAAAAGCAAAGGAGAAGATTTTCTTTTTACATTTCTGTAAAGTGACGAAATGTATTATTAATTTTTTTTCCCACAGTAAGAAAAATCTAAGAGGACTTCCAAGCTATTAAACCTTCCAGTGGATCATTTGTGGTATGAGTTATTAGCATAATTGGGGGCACACTTTATTCTGACCTTTCCAAAACTTTCATTTCCCAAACGTGATAGATACAAAGTACTTTTATAATACCAATAATGGTTATTTCCTATGGGAAGCTGCCAATTATAAGCTGTCAAAAAAGGTATACCAGATATACATTGAGAAACGGAACACACCTACCAACAGTTAGACTAATTAAAGCTGTTCTTCAGATTTAATAAGGCTTTTCACTTCCATAAAATATAACCTGTACTTTTTAGTTCAACCACATCCTTGTCAGGTCATTCATTCAACAATAATAAATATCTGACTAGTGTTTAAATATAGCATTTATGCTGAACGTTCACCTTTCCCTGGCAATAAACCAACACATGTGGGAAGCTGTTTTAACATTTAACCACTTGACTCAAGTTCATATTATTTATATCAAGTCACATCAAGCGCCAGCAAAAATACACAGCTATAGAAACAAATCCCTTAGGTTCTAGACACAAGTCTTAAAACTTAGGGGAGAGGGCAGAGGACAAGGCAGCAAAGATCATACATAAGGATAAGCAATAAACTGTCTAATACTGTGTGGTATGGGCTTCAAAATATTGACTGCAGTATTCATAATACTGACTGCTCTTCTCTCACCTGCTGTTTTGTATAACTGGTTGTCCGGGTTCAGTAGCTAGAGTGCACCCCCAAGAAACGAAGGGACAGAGGGCATGGCCAAATGAAATTCCCAAACACGCTAACCCGAGAGATCAGAGGACAAGACAACCAGCATGCCCTCAACTAGCCAGAGGTGTCCCCAACCACTCTATCGCTCTATACGCTGCATGGGTGCATTAGGCACGCCAGAGAAGGAATGCTCCTTTCGGCACTTGTTAGTGACACAAGCTTCAGGCATCTTGTTTGCAAAGCTGTTACAAGCAGTGAAATCAGAACACACAGAAACAGGGAAGCCTTCTGGAAAATGCAGTCCTAGGAAGTACTGCAAATATGATCTCTTCATAAGTAGCCCTGGCTTTTTAAAGCTCTCCCTGGATCCCACTGGGTAAACAAATATAGCTGGTAGGTTGCAGAATCTTACCAAGGAGAAGAGAATAAAAGGCAACTCCACTAAGAAATATTCAGGACACAACCACGTGCTCCCACAGAATGGGAGAAAATACTCCAGCTCTTACTGATTAGCCATTTTGTGCATTATTGCTTCAACTATATTACCTCATATGTAAAGGCATTTGATGTAATGCCTTTGCTTTGGTCATCATAATTTTAAATTAAGTTCTTAGGATGTGATTTCCATTTATGCATCCGACACTCTGTAACACCTTTTCAAGATGAAATGGACATTAAAGTGAGTGTAAAAGTATTTTACTTTATCTTCACAGCATCTGTAGATTAACACAGAAAAGCTGAGTATGAATAACAACAAATCTGATCCCTAGTTGCACATGACATTAGAAAATACTGCATGCTGATATGTCAGTGATGAAAGGAGGAAAGCTTTCAATTTTCTAAAATAAATAAGTAAGTAAATCCCCAGTTCACTGATTATTTATGTACACAATTTACAAAGAAAAAATACATTCTATGCAGCAAATTACTTAATTAAGGTGTGGAGGGAAAAGGCCACTGTTTGAATAGACGCTTAAACCAACAAAAGAGATCATTTAAAATCCGATAAGGAGGTTCATCTACCAGGCTTTTCAGAATATCCTGCTAGGGGCTTATCTGTATCCTTAAAAGCAAAAAGGGTTATATTAAAGCAGGCCATAAAAGCCACAGTTTGCACAGAAAAAGCTGACAAGTTTCAGACATGCAGACCGAAGGTGACCTGTAGACAGACTTGTATGCCCAAACGTTTTCTGTTTTTCCCATACAACACAGATATATATTATTTGGTCTGATAAAAGATAATATGTCTAACTACAAATTCCACCTTGCTTAGGTCCAATATAACTGTAGCCAAATACCATGTTTGACATGAAACCTTCATTCTCAAAGAGTTAAGACAGGCAGAACAGCTTTTTGAAAGGAATTAGGGGCACAAACTTCAAATTCAGGAAACTCATGTTCTAATTTGTCTGGGCCACTAACCTCCCACAGGACTTAGGTATTAAAGAATACTGGATCTGCCTTTCAGAGAGGGAGCTACGTAGCTGCACAGGTAAGACGCAATCTGTGAAAAAAACTCACACCTTATTAGGAGAAATTAAAAATTTCATTTACTTAGTTTTCAAAGAGAAAGGTTCAGAAATAACGCGGTCAGAGTCTTCAAGTGCCAACATGAAGCAGATATTCCCGAACATCTTGCTGGAAAAGACTTATTACGAATTCAAAGAGCTCGCTGCTCAGCCTAGATAAATTCAGACCAAATACAAGGCACAAATATTTTAACAGCCAGGGTAACTGGCTTTTCTCCTCCTATACGTCCCCTAAAGAAAGACAGGGTAGCTTTATCAAGGCTAAAATGTAGCTCAGCCCAAAATGAGGTGTCAGATGAAAAAGTGACTGAATGAAGTTTTGTCAGACTGGACAATAATCACCTTGCACACAAACATCAGAAAATGCACAAGCAGGACCTGTGTATACACATTTGGCCTGATTTAATGAAATAAGTGAAGGACTGCTTCCGCTACAGGAGAAGAGTCTGATCTGATAATTAGACCATTTACAAAAATACTTGCTGCGAAACAAGTATAAATGGTCAAATTCTTCTAGATGTAAAAGTGCCTGAGAAAAAGACTGCAGATCTTGAAAAGCCGTCTATGTATCTGCACATCTACCACAGCTCCAGAACTATGTTCACAACTGCTAGCTCAGACTGCAAAAGATCTCATAACAATCTCGTTTACAATCCAGATTTTCAAAGTCTGGTATAGACCAAATAGCAAAAAGTGCAGGTATGAAATCTGAGTAGATTTACTCTCTGCTTTTCACTGTAACGTTTAATAAGACTTACTAATTCTGAAAAAGAAGAAACAACAGTTAAAAATATAAACAACTGAAAAGTGGAATGTGTGCTGTTAAGCAATAAACAACATTCCATATTTCTCTGTCTTTCCCCTTTGTTTTACAGAAAATAACTACACAGCAGTCTCATCACTCCACATACTGTAACTTTCAAAACTTGGCAAAGCAGGTCCTGCACATTGTGTTTCGGATCCAATAGCTCAATACGTGCTTCAAAGATCTGGCAGCAGTTCTTTTGGGAGTTATTTCCTACTTTTCTGGCTTATGCAACCTGTCAAGTTTGAAAATTTACACTTAGTAGATTAAGAGGATGTAGGCAGAGAAAGAGGAAATCATAATAACCACAATAGTTATAAATGAAGTTCTGAATGCAAATTTGATTTGCCACACGGATATTTGCATTGCCTGCAAGGAGTCATTCTGATGCAGAGCAACACATGCCATCTTCTCAGATTCCAGTTTTCACAGGCACTGCAATAAAAAAAGGATTATTTTCAGGAAAACAACTGCCTACAAGGGCAGACTCTGTACCTATTACACACACCTTCCCTGTTTTCTAATGCAATAATCTTTTTAAGAGCAACAAAATTACAACGCTATGAACACTAGAACAAAAAGCAGATTCTGGCAAAGCCAGAAGATGAAGTAGGGTTTTGCCTTCGATTAGAATCTATTTACTTAAAACACTCAGCCATCCCCACTCTATAGTTGACCGCTGACGTAATTAGAGAAAACATCACTGAACGTTTCCACAGTTTGGGGGTTTAGAGAAGTTGGAAATACTATGAGCAAACAAACTCCTTTCCAAATACAAAGTATCTTCTGGCAGTAATGAGGTAATTTTCTTTTTGGCTTCACCAGAAAACAGTAAGTTCTAAAGTGGAATGCACTATTCATGTGGCATAGGAATACACATCCATTTAAAAGAAAATATCTGCTGGGCTAATAATCTTGGCATTTCAATAGTAGGGCTTGGTAGATGGTTTCAACTGGAGAAGAATCAGAAACAGATAAAACATTTCACTCCAACTCAGCTGTGCAGGTGACCTCTCGCGTCCTCTCCCATCACATACTTATTTCCTATACCTCTCACTGTTGTATTATTGCCTATCCTTCCTTCCCTATCTTGCTTCATTTATTTTGCAGCTCTCCCTATACCTTTCAGATTGTTCTGCCTATTCTTTCAACCTCCGTTTTTCTTTCTCATACACTTGGCCCCAGCTGAGGTCAGTAGCAAAATTCCCACTGACTTCATTGCAAAGGGTTCCCTGGGGAACACAGGAATGTCACCTGCCATCTCTGATCCCTGCCACCACTGCCCTTCAGCTTTCACATAGAGTCATGACATCTAATTTTAGGATGAGAAACTGGAAGGGGAAGAGTTTCTTCTGCTCCCTTCTATCCTACCCTCTCCATTCCTAGACGAATACTCCTGTTGATTACTTTGAGCAGGCACTTGTGATCTGGTCTTCTCCAGGAGCCAATTCAATTCACTATTCAGGAAGAAAGCAACTGAGGAAAAAAAAAGGTGAGGAAAACAAACAAACAAAACCCACAACCCAGAGTCTTAGTGAGCTAGGCCAGCTCAGCAGAGGGCTCATCTGAATCTGCATAGAACAGTATTTGCAAAAACCCCATTTTCCTCAGGTTTCCTTGAGGCCTAACAACATGAGTCCATTTTGCAACTCGCTTTTTCAGACCTTTTGTCCGCTGCAGTTCTTTCCACGCTGCCCATCTTTGTATACAAGATCGGATCTCTGAATATTTTTAAGGAATATTTTGGGCACTGATGAAATACAAATTTTGAATAAAATAACAACAAGGCTTAGCTCCTTATAACACTTCCATACCTTCGCAAAACAAAGCGCACAGTCTTTCCTTCATGAGGACTGGGAAATAAATCTTAAAGGGAAAGTTTTACAAGGCCGCCACTTAAAGAAATCCACAAGCCAATAAAAACAACCTTTCTTGTCTGAAGGCAATTGATTATTCAGGTTAGTGTCGCACACCCTTCTATACGAATGCAAGGATATCAAGGGAAAAAAAAAATTGTCTCTAAATGTCTTACCTCTTCCAAGTAAGTTACATGATGACTAGAAGGTACTAACAGACGGACCGGATCAGACCCAAGGCCTGCCTAGTTCAGTACTGTCTCAGATGCCAGTACCAGATGCTTTAGATGAAGGCCTCAGAATCTCACATTAGGCAGTAATTGGATAATCTGCCCATCCATATCAGATCTCAGGCTGACCTCTGCTAGTCTGAGATCTTATGCAATGAAAAATAAGGTTAAGTATTTCCTCTGAATTTTTTATTACTAATTATAATAATAATATGGTTATGAAGAACACCCAAAAATCTTCAAGAGCCTTCATTATTTTCCCCCTTTTCCTGCATTAGAGTGTCTGAAGACTGAAAGCTTCCAATAGGGTATTAATAAGACATACCTTGGAAATAGTGGAGTATGTTCAACTCTCATCTCAGATGGTCCCAAGTAGTTTGAAGCTATAGTCTGGTAAACTTAAATAGTCCTCTTCAGAAGTCCACCAGTCACTCACTCTTTCCTCACTAACCTCCACTCTGCCAGCACAAATGAAAACAGATCCATCTGAAAAACAACCTTTTGTAATTGTATTTAGCAGATCTATTTTCAGCCAGATCAGTTCCCTAATAAAATTCACTTATCAATTGAATAACAATCAATTGGCTTTGGGTGTGAACGTGTTTCCAGGGACAAGAAACTAGGGGCTGTGAGTGAGGATGGGGACTACTTTCTTTAGCAGCGGCTTCAGCTTAAAAGTACATGAAACCACCAGAACCTGACAACTGAGACAAAAACTACTGCCATAAATTAGCTGTATGCTTTTGTCACCACTTGCTTTTTACTTCAGATAGTTGCTTCAGAGAGAAAGGAGAGCTATCTTTCTCATTCTGAGACTTCTCCCCCTTAACCAGTATGCATATTCTGCTCCTTCCATGCTCACCTTTCCCACTAAAAAGGTCTACCCATTGTTGGACTTTGCTGCAATTAAACAATATAGTCTTTCAAAGGACAGCATGAAGAATACATGATAACAAACAGCAGGAAATGTTTGGAAAACAACGCTTCATCTGGATACAGCAGGCTTCATTTATTTTTCTTTTGCTTCTCTATTTTTGTTTTATACTGTTGAATCCAAGTTTTAATGACAGAAGATATTTTAAGCATTCCTGACCTAGAAATGCGCTAAGAATAAGAGATTTTTTTGTAAAGAAAACATTGTCCATCCAAAGGGAAATTCAGAATATATTCCACCTAGGCAAGCTATGCACGTTGCTTATGAAGGGCAGATAATTTGTTAGACCTACAGAACTCAATTTCCAGGAGCCAGTGATAACATGCATAAAGTATCACATGGTCTGTAGATTCAATGGATTTGATTAAGAGAACAGCAGTAGGATTCATGGACATAAGAAACCTGCAGAGCAAAAGGCAGCAGAGATGGAAAATATCCACACACAAAAAAAAACTTCATTGCTGTACTTATCAGGGACAAGAAGCAGCTATCCAGTTATATCAGGGAGACAAAGTCTAAAGCTAGGATTAAAAATCTTTATATTTTGAGAATAACAAACGAAACAAATTGGCAAAGGTTACATTGGTCTCCAGTAAGAAGTCAACTTCTCTTTTTTGCTCTCCCCTACAAAGTGTCACTTCCATTTTGGGAGTGGTTACCATGCCCCATATAATGACCAGGAAGCAAATGCACTAGGGCTAAAATCCATCTTCAATTACATTAATGTTTACGTGGATAAACTGTGGAGGTATGACAATGAAGTTCCTGTAGATCCACTGTGGCATAAGGAAATAAGCTGAAAATATTTGTGATCTTAGCAAAAAGACTAAACAGAAAAAGTTCAAGAGGTTTTGGCCTTCTTAAGTCCATACAGTAACCAGTTTAACATCATGAATCATAGTAGATGATTCTTATAATTATGCTGGTGTGCAAAACACTACATTAACAGGGTTTCTGTTTGTATCTGCAGTACTTTCACAGCTACAGGAAAACGACTGTGGCTGTCTGACGCTATTTTGGAGGCCCCAGAAATGTGACTGAGTTGTCATCCACATCTACCAAGTATTCCCTCAACTGTTAAAGCAAAAAAGTAGTTTTTTCAGCTATAAAAATCAGATTCAAATAAAGTTCACAGTTATACATAACTTGGAGTGGGGAAAGTGATACAGTTCTTGGAGACTGCTAGACATTTCCAAAGGACCAGAAGCACTGGAAAGAAGCAGACATTTTAAAGCTAAGGAAGCATCAAATACAAAATAACACCTTGAAATTATGCATCTTTTCGGTCAAGATGTCTTTTTATATCCCCCTCTCACATATAAAAAAGTCACCTGAGCCCTTTGTTTGTTTGGAGAGTTGAGAAATATATTCAGTAAACCTCACATTGATTGAAGATAGGAAGAGAAGATATAGCGTGTTTAGCTTCAACAATTTTAAGAACCTAGATTTTAGAGGAGCCAGTAGCCGCTCTTCTATTTTGGCAACACAACAGGAAGGAGAAAACCTTACTGACTGGATGCCTCAGTGATCTTTCATGACCCTCTAGTACACAAGACAGCGTTGCATCATTTTGCTCCTACCTCCTGTCAACCTTGAGATTTAGCCATTCTGCCCTTTGCCCCCACTCTCAGAGCCCATCAGAGCACACTTCTGCCACACAGCCCCTTTGGCAAACAGGTCTGAGCTGGCATGTACAGCAGGGTGGAAAAACACTATTTACATGTCCTGGAGGGACACAGCTGAAAGTCTCTTTCTGCACATCTCTCATTACCAATGCCACAAGGACTGCTACCCTGAGGAATCTGCCAATACCCTGTTATCCCTAACATACCTAAGATAAGAGTAAGATAAATTGAAAAAATGGAGCATTTTATTTTCTTTTTTCTTTTTAAATGAACACTAAATGCAGACAATATAGCTGCAGAACATACAGAAATAGGGAAAAATAAACAAAAGAAAGCCTTCCACATAAATAAATGTACCCAACCCTTACATCCGCTCTCAAAATTGTTGCCCTCCTTTTGTCATTCTACCTAACAGGTCATTAGATGTCCACAAACTCTGGGTTGAGGATCAGTTATTCAACAACATTTTTAAATTGTATCAAGGGAAGAGGATTTAGTGGTGGGAAGACTTTCTTATTTTCACAATCCAATCCATCTTTGTAACAGCTACAATCTGTATCTTTCCTTTCCTTCACCTTCATTCAGACAGGAAGGCATTTCAACTTTTTTCTCAAACTGCTGTCTGACCCCCTGCTTTGGAAACATTAACGTTCCTTGGGCATAGCCTGATTCAACTAATGCCTGCCTATAGGGTAAAGAGTCAGCTAACGGTGACTCCAGTGCTTGGCTAAATCCTAAACCGAACGTTAGCAGAATGACGTTCTTTTCCACAAAGCTGGACTATGCCCAAAACCCCAAAGTGAGACCTTTCCATATTATGAAGCTTCTGTTTCATATAAACCTATAATTTTTTTTAATCATAATGTATACAATTTTACTTAAGTAAGATTAATGCAGGCAGCACTTAATTGGCTCTCACTCAACATAAGATACAGTCCACTCAACACAAGATACAGTGATATCTAAGAATCACTTTGTGGCTGACAAGGAGGTTGGGGGGACTGCTTTTCTTAGCTCCGCATCTGAGAGATACAGTGACACACAAATACTCAAACAACAGCATAGGTAACTTCATCAAGTATAATATACCAGCCAGATGAACCCACTATACCTTTTGCTCTATAAAAATTCTGCATGTCTAACCTGTAAAAATATCACAGAGATCTTATTTCATCTCCATAAAAATCAACCGATATCTGATGGTGAATAAAAATCAATGAGGTAATTGTGAAGATCAGTACATTCTTTTACTTATTATTCTGGTCAGGAACACTCAGTAAACATCATCAGCTTCAATTATAGACTTCGATGGGGGTTCGGTAGTCTTTCCTTCCAACAATGTCAGGGAAACTATAATTTATAAAGAAATTTTTCTTTGGTTAGTTCTCTCTTCAGCCCAACCTCTTGCAGAGGAGGAAAAGCATCAAATCATCTATTTGTTGATGGCACCATTATATGTAATGATGTTCAATGATACAGGTGGCATCTGAACATTTGCACAACACCACATAAACAGAAAGCATCTATAAAGACACACTGGTTGACCTTGTCTCCTACGGAGATACGGTCTAGAACCACACACACTAATAAAAGAGACAATACTGCCTGATGGTCTCACCTGACCTTTAATATAATGTGATGTTTTAGCATACTTGCCACCCAAAAAACTTACCTCTCTCTCCAGGCATCCTTGAGGTAACCAATATTAACTGCAGCACACGGCTCTCAGATCCTAAGATTTGACTATAAATTGTGACTGCCAGGAACTACCTTTGCTTTGTTCTTCTTTTATTGTTACTGAGCCAAATTAACTTCATGTTTACTTTATGTCAATTCAGAAGTTCTAGAATTTGCTTTTTCCTTGTTCCAAAAATTTTTAAAAGTCTTTGACTTTCAAGATATTGCACGAAACCTATGACATACACCCGTGTATGCTATGTTAAAATGGTTAAAAATGGGTTCAAGTGGAAAGTGAAAAGTAGCTTCCCTAAATTCCTTTACCTAACTCCAAAGTTAATGGCTTTTCCCATTATTATGTAGTATTTGGTTTCAAAAGTATGCAAGACACTCAAACGCAAATAGCTAATCAGGATAAGGTACACCAATTCATACCCTACTTTTCTTTATTTCTTCTAAAAACTGAGCCAATTACCCCTGCAGTTACATCAATGGTATGATATTGCTCTGAATCTCCAGTAAGAGTCCTATTGCTTACACCTGAGCAACAAGTTAGTACCATCTGTTTTTTCAGACTTTTGCTCTAGGGATATATTTACAGTAGTTTCTACTTTATGAGAAAGTTATTTCTGGCCAACTTAGCTTTGTTTTTTGGGGTTTTTTTTTTGCCTTTTTCTAAAAATTATTTTAGCAAACTGCACTTGTGCCCACGGGAGAATTATTTGAATCATTTACAAATAAACAAACTAATTGTGATAGAACACTAGGTCATAGTGCAACAAATTTCCCAAATCCTTGTGGTACAGCACAGGGATAAACCAACTACCAAAAAGTGAAAAACCAGGGAAACGGGATTGCTTTTTAATGACTGAGCCCAATGCTATACAGAGATAAAGCACCGCCTACAACCACTGTACTATCCCTTCTCATTCTAAAATTCTGGAAGACCAGGGCCATCACATCCTTTAGACATTGATGACTTTTCTTCACTGAAATTTTCCTACAGTGGATCCCTCCATTGAAGAGCTCCCATCTGCAGTCAGAATCCTCATCTAAGAAATCATCTCAGATCATATCAGAGAATTCACATATAAATTCAGATATATTTTTAATGAACAACAACAAAAAGTAAATATCCATTCATAGCCATCTACAGAAATTTCAGTAGAAAGAACAGCGAATAAAGTTCTATACTCTACTTACACGTGTAGCTCCGTTCCTATGCAGTAAGGCAACAGGTATCAAAGGGACTAATTTAAGCCAAACAGACTGGCTTGACCAACGGGGCAATGCACCTTCTCAGCTGGTCTGCTATGACTCAGGATTGGTGACAAACTGGCAGCTGCCTGAATATCCCTTTTTGGCCTGCTCAGGGCCTAGATGCTGCAGCAGGGGGAATTTGGTGCTTCCAGAGGAAGAATAGCTTTCAGAAAGCAGAAGCCAATAGGGTGAGAATTCCGGGTGCTGCGAGGATATATAAACTAACTTCAGACTAGAAACGCCTATAAAATGAACTTCAGCAGCTATGTGAGAAGTGTCCCAACCTGAGTGTTAGAAAAATATTCCTTTTTGCTAATTTGAGATCAGGAGAAAAAGGCTGGGGAGACTACAGCACTTAAAGTAGCCTTTGCAACCATTTTACGGAGGGCTCCACACGAGTATTCTGGATTCTCAGTGGCTTCATCTGTTTGCAAACTTCAAGCCTGTAGTAGCCTAATATTTGGAGACGGTAGAGAAGTAATAAGTGAATCCTTTTTTCCCCAGGCCTGATTAAACCACAGTGCTTATCTGTGGCACTGATTGTCTACACACAAAAACACACACACACTTTTTATTTACTCTCAGGGTATTTGGTTTTCAGGAGAGGCACTCAACATACTCTGAAGTTAGACTTTTGGCCTAAATTCCTAATAACGTCTCTCTCCTCGTGGACCCCAACCATTGTTAGACTATACTCTTTCAGAATAGGTTCTTCATTCTACTGAGAGCACAGCATAAAAATTTTAAACTACCTTTTAAACTTGAGGCAAATAATATACTAAAAAACAGCTAAAAATGCCAAGAGAATGGGAAAACACACTTACCTTTTGAAAATCAGAAATTATTCTGTAGAAATTCCCATTGTAGTTAATCAGTTCCTTTCCCTTTAAAATAAAATTAAAAAAAAAAGTAATGGAATAAATATTTTATGAAAATTCACTAAATTGTAAGCTAAACATAAAATAGAACACAATCTCTAATATTTTTCCTAGCAAACTGAAAAAAAGCTATAATAGTACATATTAATATTCAGTTACCTAATAAAATACCTTGAAAATTTTCATGACTTTTTTTTCAGAAATAATTTCCCGTCATGGATCAGAATATATACACTATTGCACTCCATTCAAAAAGTTTTTAAGTTCATTTTATTTTGAAAATCCCTTCTGCCTTTGTTATCTAAGCAAAAGCATTGTTAGCTTCAGGTGAATGTAACATGTAGTATCCATTTTTCCATGCATTTAGGACTACAGTGGAGGCCAAGAAGGAGCAGTGCAAAGAAACACACCTCACGAGCTGAAATTGGCGAGAAACTGATTTCAGCTCTGAAGCATGTGATCAGGTCCCTTTCTCACCCCCGCTATAGACAGAAAGTGAATTGCGCCATGGTTATTAGTGCAAAAACACACTTCAGTCATTGCTTTCGCCAGCACTCTAGAGCGACGAAAGCATCAATGCATTCACTGATGCCCATTTCTGCTGTGGGTGGGGAAGGGGCTGTCAGCCCCAGGGCATTCCACACTTCTGTCCTTTTAGGCAGTGCTGCAGGTAAAGAGATTCACACCATCCCCTCAGCTTCAGACATCAGTGCACTGATGACTCACAGCAGAACCTTAACTATATTTTAATACTTTCATTTCTGCTTCAAGAAAAAACAACTTCTTGCCCAAGAGGAACTCTGAGGAAGTACGTGCTCAGATCCTGTGGCTGTCACATCTGTATCAATACTACCAATTGCTTTCCAATTGTTACTTTCTCTGTTCTTTACACGCACAGAAGCGATTGATTTCTACATCTAAGTCATTCGTATGTATAAAAGCTCAAAATGTGCGTGAGCAATGTGATAATAGGCACTCAACAAGCAAAGCAGCAGAGTTACAGGAACTGGAACGAAGAGGACAAAATAGTGTTCAAAAACAAAGTCAAATCCAAATTTAATTAGAAACTGATGCTTTATAAAAGAAAAAAAGTGTGTTCAGTTTTGAAAGTAACATGAAATTAACTGTAATGGCTCTTTCAAATGAATCTCTACCATCAGCTCCTGCACACTAAGAGAGAAACTCCATTATTTCTTTAATTAATTTTCATCTTTTTTCCTTTAAAGTAGAATAAACTGAAGCCTAAAATTCAGAGCATGCACTAGGCATGCACTCAGGATGAAATCTGACCTGGTGCCTTTTATATTTTAAGAGGTACAGAAGAAAAGAAAAGAAAGAATATAAATAAAAGTCTCAGGGAGATTAGGAACTGAGAGGTTCAGGGAACAAAAAATCTAGAGCTAAAGAAAGTCTAGAGCATGCAGTGGGTCTAGTGTCTGCCTTGAAACTCAGAGTGCATAAAATGCCCTGAGTAGTTTGCTAGGGAGACTGAGAACCAAGGAAGTTGCAGTTACAGCAGTGAGAGCAATTTTAACGATTTGGGACTGTGTCAAACAACAGTAAACTATTTTCTTTAAGATTTTATGTTGAAATCTTCTGAAGTTGCCAAAAAAGTCCTACTAAAACAGAAACTTTTCCAAAACATAAACAGCAGCTTTGAGAGGATGACGGTTAGATATTTTATTCTCATTAAATATTGACAGTGTGTTCTCCTAACAAAAGATGACACAGTGCCTTTGGTTTGACTTTTTTTTTTTTCCTAATGCCCCAAACTCTCTCATTATGCTAATACACTTTCAGGCTGGCCACAGCAGCCCACAATTATATGATAAGGTATCACTGAGTCTCCCCCACTTCGCAGCTGTACACAAGAGAGTCCTTACACTTACTTCTAGGGACAACTAAAGCTAGCTCAGTGCTAAAAATAAAAACACTATTCAAAACATGTTACTATTGGAAAAACAAAGACATTACAAAAACATTTTGATACATACAGATTATTCTACTTGTTTGCAATGAGAGATACACCTCAGATATTTTTGTTCTCTTGCAAATTGTGGTCGCATTTCAATACAGTTACATCAGCATAAAATCCAGCAGAGCTCCACTGAAATCAGTGGCATCACACCACACCTAATGCACATAACAGAAATAGAATCTGGTTCTCAACTGTTTTTAATCGTTTACAGCTTTCTGGAGTAAAAATTGCCATTGGGCTCTGAAATTTCTCATGTTCCATGTAAACAGAGGAGTACAACGTCATAACATTTAACGAAATAAAAATCAGTTTCTCTTTAGTTATGCAAATATGAAAAATCTTTTTCTTTTCACCAGTTAAGTACTTCTTCAGAAGCTTGTTTGTGTTCAAAATTTCCAATGGCCCTTCTAGTGAGAATGTAAATTCTTTGAGAGAAACACTCACAGCCAGAGTCAAGTCTCAGTTACATTGATAGAAATGCAGAGCAATTCTTAATTCACAGTAACCTAACTTCTGACAGGGAAACAGCCTGCAGCTGCAGCCTCAAGTTTGTTCCACAGCTGGCTGTAATAGCTAAAATAATAAAACCCTAAAGCTTTCATTTTTCTCCTGTCCCAGGGGAAACAAACAAACAAATAGGTAAATAAGCCAGTCTTAAATACCTTCACACCTACTTTTAACAGAGGATCATTAACTGTATATTCCTTACTTCCCTAACCCCTGACCAGATAGATACCACAGGCTCTCAGTGACAAAACTGCTGAACACTCAGTTCCGCAAGTTGAACTCAATAGAAGATAATCACTTCAACATCTAAAATGTGCTACATATAAACACCTAATCTGGTATTCACACTCACAAGTCAGATTTCAGGCACCTAAATTAGGCTCCCAAAACTAGCAGGACCTTTCTGATCTAGTCATTTCTTGCTGTTCATGGCTCCTCATTAATGAAAGAAGGTAACAACAACTCTTCCCACCACAGAGAAGAGGGTTGATAAATGCCCAATAAGCTGGCCTGCCTTACCACGTAATGGGGAGTACCAATCAAAGGCTCTTGAGGAACCAAATTCTGAAGTATCTAATATTTGTTATTGGCCACCACACGAACAATCCCTAGCAAGGGATGTCAAGGACAACAAGAAGGGGTTCTTCAAATACATCAATAGAAAAAGGAAGACTAGGGAAAACGTGGGCCCACTACTGAATGGGGCAGGGACCCTGGCGACAGAAGACACAGAGAAGGCAGAGTTGCTGAATGCTGCCTTTGCTTCCGTCTTCAATGCTAAGGTCAGCCCTCAGGAATCCCTGACCCAGGAGACCAGGGAGAAAGTCTGGAGAAAGGAAGACTTTCCCCTGGTGGAAGAGGATTGGGTTAGAGCTATCATTTAGGCAAACTTGACACCCACAAGTCCATGGGCCCTGATGGGATGCACCCACGAGTGCTGAGGGAGCTGGCGGATGTTATCGCTAGGCCACTCTCCATCATCTTGGAAAAGTCCTGGAGATCAGGAGAGGTGCCTGAGGACTGGAAGAAAGCCAAGGTCACGCCAGTCTTCCAAAAGGGCAAGAAGGAGGAGCCAGGAAACTCCAGGCCTGTCAGCCTCACCTCCATCCCTGGAAAGGTGATGGAACAGCTCCTCCTGGAGGCCATCTCTAAGCATCTGGAGGACAAGAAGGGGATCAGGAGTA
The DNA here is from genome assembly GCF_040807025.1 of Struthio camelus. Lineage (NCBI taxonomy): Eukaryota > Metazoa > Chordata > Aves > Struthioniformes > Struthionidae > Struthio > Struthio camelus. The sequence goes on from NC_090944.1 coordinate 129,714,706, forward strand.
GTCAGCATGGATTCACCAAAGGGAAATCATGCTTGACCAATCTGATAGCCTTCTATGAGGGGACAACTGGCTGGGTAGATGAGGGGAGAGCAGTGGATGTTGTCTACCTGGACTTCAGCAAGGCTTTTGACACTGTCTCCAATAACATCCTCACAGGCGAGCTCAGGAAGTGCAGGCTGGAGGAGTGACCACTGAGGTGGATTGAGAACTGGGTGGATGGAAGAGCTCAGAGGGTTGTGATCAATGGCACCGAGTCTAGCTGGAGGCCTGTAGCTAGTGGTGTCCCCCAGGGGTCAATACTGGGTCAATACTGGGTCCAGTATTGTTTCTCTCATTCATCAGTGACCTAGATGAAGGGACAGAGTGCACCCTCAGCAAGTTCACTGATGATACTAAACTGGGGGGAGTGGCTGACACACCAGAAGGCTGTGCTGCCATTCAGAGGGACCTGGACAGGCTGGAGAGCTGGGCGGAGAGGAACCTCATGAAGCTCAACAAAGGTAAGTACCGGGTCCTGCACCTAGGGAGGAGTAATCCCATGCACCAATGCAGGCTGGGGGCTGACCTGCTGGAGAGCAGCTCTGCAAAGAAGGACCTGGGAGTGCTGGTGGACAACAAGTTAACCATGAGCCAGCAATGTGCCCTTGCGGCCAAGAAGGTCAATGGCATCCTGGGGTGCATTAGGAATATTGTTACCGGCAGGTCAAGGAAGGTGATCTCCCCCTCTACTCAGCCCTAGTGAAATTTCTAAAAGGGCTTTTTCTTTATTTGCAATTTTTTTTCCAGGAGAGAGTGGGAGGGGGAGGAAAAAAAAAAAATCACTCTCGCTCTAATGCTATCTCTTTGATAAGATGGTGCCAGCTGGTACACATTCACGAGCAGGAAACCACACTTACCAAAACAACGTTATATCAGCACCCTGCCTCCTAACAGCATGCAGCAAGACTATACGCTGCCAGGTCCTGCATTCAACGGGGCAGACTGTTCTAGTAAGGGCCATGCTGCCGAATTTTTCATTCTTATTTGAAATCTTTGAAAAACCTCAGCTCCTTCCTGGAGTGGAGCCTTGCCAAGGACATCAGTCTGTTGTTGGTGACACACTCTACACACAGCTCAGTGGCTTCCTGCTCAAAGCATTACATAATTTGAGCCTCTGGCATATCTTCCTGGAACATTTCACGTATTAATCCACAAGCTCAACAGCCTCTTCAGTAGCCAGAAGACTCTCCACCTTTTCTTCATTGATGCTGACCAGGATGGTACTGACTGCAAGGCATAAGGCTTTTTACTCCCAAGGAAATAAAAAATGGATGGTATGATTCACAGACACAGACAAGAGAAGCTAAGTACACAGTTAAACACAGCTATTCCTCAATAACTCCAGAGACAATGAAAAAATTACATTTCATCTGTTTGTGCCAAAGGAATAGCATGAAGGAAAACACATTCATAAACCAACATATATGGCATATTAAGGACAACTGCATTTAGGTTTACTGAGTTAAGTCAGAAACTTATTAACTAAAAAAAAAGCACACATCCTACTGCTAGTATCATACACACCTACTGTTAGTCCTAAATCTGACCCTAGCCATGCACAGCTATGAATTAAAAGATTTCTTAATCAAGATAAGGGGCCATACAGCTAATTTGAAAAGAAAATCTACTTTTTGCTATTTGCTGAGCAAGATTCAACAGACTCCTGAAACAGACAGGCTATTCCCATAGGGACTCCAAATAATTCGGAACCTGGGAATTATACTTTATGAAAAGTATATTGATTAGTAATAGTTAGGTACACCCTCCAAAATTATCTCTTTGTAAATAAACAAATAAATCTTTCAGATTTCTTTCCTACAGCAAATGCATTATATTTATCTGATAAAACTGAGTAATTTAAGGCAGACAATAAAGAGCAGCAGCCTTTGTGCAACATAAAATGGAGATACCACAAACTCTTATCAGTATGCAAATGCAATATGCCTAAGAAACACAATCTACAATTCCAATCACAAAATTTTAGAAGGATGTCTTTCCAGACATTGCAGTAAGAAAAGACATTATAATAACAGATTTTCTGTCTTGAGACCTAACAACTATGGCATCATACTATCCTGAAGAATCTGCAGGTACTTCTACTTATATTTTAGGTGGGTATTATTTTTTCCAGGATTTTAAAACATTCTGTTTTTACAGGCACCTATAATAATTCTCTGGAACCAAAATTATCCTGCTGCAATTGACGAGGATTTCAATCCATGCTCTGGATGGAAGCAGAAACTATCCAAGACCTCACATACAGCACTACAAAGAAGCCAGCTCAGCTAGGTGTAAATGCTCTAATTCTGCTTTGGCCAATGAAATTAATAATTGTCATTAAAAAAAAAAAAACTGTGCTCCGGCTGGGAGTACAGTTAAGGTGTCTCTTACTACATGCAAAGCAAATAGAGAAGGGGCAATCCCAGCCTTCAACACACAGCCTGGGCAACCAAAGCAGGTAATAATGTGCAATGGATAAGAAGATGGGAAGAGGATGGATACTCCTTTCAAGCCTGCAAGCCACCACTGCTAGCACTTGAAATCATTACAATAAAATGCAGTAGTCTAAGGGATTATCCAGGGAAAGCTCAGCATGACCACAGAAACCCTTCCATTGAAGCTCAGGCGTTCTTTTTGGGAGATGCCCCTGTGTTTCAGAAACTGGTAGTTCATCTCTTGTTTTTCATGTTTTTAAACGTAGGCCAGCAACTCTAACATAGCATGTTCCAATCTATGCTTTTATTATCCCAATCTTCTATAACAGCAAGAGAAAGAGATTGTGCAGCATTATTTTTCCCTTTGCATGTTTACTGAGACTACTACACACAGCAGTTACAAAAGAAGATAAACTACAGTCTGCAAAGTAACGCTGAATGAGCACACTATTATGTTCTAATCTAAATCTCTTTGGGAAGTAAATAGCTGATCATTGTAGGCATGGTCCTACAGGAAAGTTTAATGATGGCAAAAACTTTCAAATGTATGAAAAACACTTTCAAATGTATCAAATAAAGGTATTCAGCTTTTTCATACTGTTCCTTTACTTGGCAGTCATTACATTACTATTTTACAAAACATTAATTACTAAACGCATCTGTGCTTCTAAGGAACACTCCATTCCATCCCTTCTTTTCTTTTTATGCGACTGCACAGTGAAGATGCAGCAGTATATTTGCAAGAATTTTCATGCTAGCAGATGTTACACCACAACAAAAAATTGCTTTGCTGCAAGTTCAAGGAGGCAGTGGTGGAAATAAGTTTACTCAACCAGATAACAACAAAAACAGAGGATGGCAAACCACAGGACACAGACATTTAATTTCATACAACTCTTTCCCTTTCCTATGCCACTCTCCAATCTGTTTTAATTTCATAAGAGACCCTGACTTGTAGACACTTCATAAGGCATTGCAAGGCCTAAATGCCAGCAGCTTTTCTTGTTTTAACAAATTCTACAGAGCAGCAATTAGATTACAACTGGCTTAAACACACTTTCATTTTACTTCTACCCACCTAGAACATAAACCTAGTTTAAATTAAACATATTTAGTTATTGAAAAATACAAAACGTAAGAGAAAAAAATTCATTGTAATAAGCTGGGAGATACATTTCAAAACAATTTTGATTGCTATCGCTGAAACCGTCAGAAACTAGCTAACTAAGAGTGGCATTACTGTGATGGAAATAGCATGATGTTTCAATGCAAGATAGTAAATGTATTCCACCAGATATGAGGACAGGAGTTGAAATCTACCCAAAAAGAATCACCTGCATTATTCTGCAGTAATGTTTTGACACTGAGTTTAAGCATTAAGCTGCAAGTATAATGCCTCATTTTTTAAAACTCTGGTACAATTTCGTGGGTTAAAATCTGATACGGCTTGCCAGGTTTCCTGTCTGCTACCTTCTCCCAAACACAAAAAGAGGGAGACATTAGTTTAATTTTTATTTGCCCAGTAAAGAGATCAAAGCATTACACACCTGCAAGAGAGGTTTACAGAGCATCATTGTGCAAAAATCTGGCCTGATGCTGCACTTTACTGAAACAAATCTTTTGTGATGGTAGCCAATATCAACCTGTGTTAAGTCTATATAGGTTGTCCAAAGTCAAGATTTATGCTTAAAAGGGATGCCAGCAACTTCAAAGTCCCACTGGCTTGAAAATTATTAAAAAGCGCAGCTTGAGATTTTAGGCTGATTTTTGCCATGTGTAATTGGAATAGTTTCACACTTACGTTCTCTTACCTATATGCTAAAAATTGTAATCAGCTGTAGACTCATCCTGTACTGATTACATAAATTCTTCAGGGAAAGAACCTTTTTTTTAATATCGATGTACAATGTCTAAAACAGATTCCAGAACTCTAAGTGCTCTAAGGGCTGTAAGTGTCAAATAACAATTTTTAGCATAGCTGAATCATTCTTCTAGACACATGCTTTGTATATTTCATTGTATCTTGTGCCCAGTCTCTTCTATTGCTTTTCTCATCCAACTATGCAACTGAATTTGTTCATGGTTTGTTTTCTGTTCCTTCCACACAGCTAAAAGGAAGAAGGAGGATACAGAAATGACAGAACCTAGAGAAATGGGTTGTAAAATTCACAAGGCAGCTCAGTGGCAGCCCTGATGCATGCAGTTCACTGTTTGAAAAAAAACATGGTTTTGACTTGACAATGTCCCTTTAAGCAAACTTTGCTGATTCAGACTACAACCACACAGTTGCCAAAAAAAAAAAAAAAAAAAAAGGTAAAAGGCTTCTGAATTATGCTCTGACTTAAGGGTTTACACAGGGAATCCTCACAGCTAGAAATAACACTAAGAACCACAGTCACATTTTTGCTGGAAGACTGGTGTCATAAAGATTATATGAAAGAAGACTGTTTGAAAAATATCCTGTATCTGATTATACTTCTGAAACTGAAAAGAACAGAACTTTCCTACTGCTGGGCTATAAACTAAAACAGGATCTGTTCCATAACAAAGGTATTAAAGACAATGGTCTCTAATACTACATGACACATCTGCCTAAGTAGCATGAGCAATGCCTTATTCGATACATTCAGCACTATTCCTGGGAGTCTGTCCCGATATAGTATGCCCATGCCCCTGATTTACTACATCCTAATTTGCATCTCAAGATCAAGAAGTAACTTACCAGAATGCATTTTGCCAACATACACTCTGCAGACTGAAAAACGGTCTCAACAGCAAGAACATAAAAAGATACCAAATTGTCTTACTCATTCTGAAAGCTGCTTTATACCTTTAGACAGGTCAGCATGTTGAACTGAACAACAAGAATGCCATTCCTTTTTAATTTATATAAAATAGTGGTATATACATTCTAATTAAACCCACTGTACTGCAGCGTATTATCTCATTTGAGGTAGGAGTGAATGGTCACCAACCAGTGAAAAAAAGATAAGGGCCGCATTGCAATAAATGGCATAAAATAAATAATACAAAGATAGTCCCTGCCCCAGAAACCTTACAATTTAGGGCATGGAGAAAGAATCCTTAAGGGAACATCCCAAACCTACCTAATGCTCCTGAATTCTGACATTTGCATTGTGCCTGTACTTCAGCTGATACTTTAAAGGCTAAGCTGGAAGTATGCACGTTGTTCTTCTGTGCACTGCAGAAGGCTGCTGTGCATCTCCTCACTCATAAGATTGTAAGCCCTCATTTCTAGCATCATCATAACACAAGGATAAGACAGGTACTGGAAAACTATCCTAATCAGAATGCTGGGTTCAGGAGTGCCACACTGTTATTTAACCCAAGGCAGTTGCCATCACAGATACAAGTACGTGTTCAGAAAATAAAGAAATCTAATCAAAAAAAGAGAACAAAACGTTGTCACTACAGCCAGATCAGCCAAAGGCCAAAAGAAATGGCAAAGAGAGGCTCGACTGTGGAACTATTAAATCAGTATCAAACAGCAGAGAAGGGTTTTCAGGCTGGGCTCCTATACCGCTACTGTCACTCAAGGCTATGTTTTCTAAGCAAGGTAGGTGGATAATACTACACACAGTAACATTATTGCACTTACTACAGGATCAATTCTGTTCTAAGAGCCACTCCTCACTGCTGAAACAGAGCTAAAAATTACAGATTTTTGCAGGAATTTTATCAGTCTCAGTGTTTAAAGCAGTCATGTACAGTTCCAGCGATCCCTCCCCTTTCTGAAAAAGGGCAACCTATTCATGCATCTGTGACTGCTGGTCTCACAAACTTGGATGCTGTTTTTCTGAGAAAGAGCATTTTTAGCAAGTCCATAAGTTAGTCCAGTGCTACAGTTAGAAACGTGAATTCTAAAATTATGCAAATATACACTTCACTTTGGAGGGAGTAACTGGAGCCTCCTTGGACATACAGCCAATAGGAAATTGGCAAATACAGCTCTGAAGACAAATGAACTTTTCCACCTGCAGAACCCACAGACTGATTTATTCATATCTCACAAGCCACGGAGGGCTGGGCTTGGGCAGTTGCAGTGCACTGTACTTGGTCAGTTTTATTTCTCAAAGACGGCATAACCCTCTCTGAGTAGTTCCTGACTCAAACCCAATCTGCGTGTCAGGGAGCTCTCGGGGTAATGCTGCCCTTCAAAGAGGTGAAGGAATATAACCACCATTTCTGAGTATGACATACATTGTAACACTTTTCAGAGCCTGGTTATGTTTCTTTTGTCAGGTCTAATTTCAAGACAGAAAAAATAGAAGCTATTCAATTATCTCACAGATAGAATACCCCTTTTTCACTCTGTCTTCAGCTTTGCTGCTGAGTGTTGTTAAACAGTTGCCAACTTTTTAAAAGCAGTGAGCAGAGTGATACAAAAAAATAATAACATACTACAGCACTACTCAAAGCACTTTGCAGACAAGTGTTACCCAAGCTTCACTAATACCCTGCAAGGTGATAGTGTTCCTAGTCTCTTTCTAAAGATAGGAAGCCATAAAGCAGGGGAAAATTAAATGACTTGTTCAAACTTTTGCAAGACCAAAACATGGCCTGACTGGGACAGCAATGATGCTAGCAGCACAGAGTTAGACACTGCCCACGGAGCCACTTACCCATATCAAGCCTAAATGGGGATGAAAGTAGTAACAGGGAAAGAAACACTGAAATGTACATTCCCTGCTTCTCATCAGTTTTTTGAAGAACATTATCTCACTGATCCTAATCTCAGGGGTTTAGCTCAGAATAAACTGCACTGAGATTGAACCAAATCACATCTCCCGCAGCAATTTAAAAAAAAAAAAAAAGGTAAAGAAAGAAATAGATCAATAAGCAGACATAGACAATTTTGGCCTACAAGCCTTACTTGAAAAAAACGCAGATGCAGAAACCCAGCAATAGTGGGGTTACGATAAAAGACAACAGAGAAAGGGGCACAACCTTCTGAAAGACTTAAGACTTCTTAGATGGCACTCAGAGTGATTTAGAGTTGAACATCTGAGGCTCAAATTCACTTAGTTTATATGGGTATAATGAAAATCCCACAATTTACCAGTAGACATTGCTGACATAAAGAGCCAGCTTCTTCTGCTAAAACTGTGTTTTATTCACAAGGATCTGAAGGTAAATAGCACATTTCTTTACCTGCAGGACTTCAGAATACTCAGCTAAGCCAAATATGACCTGCCAACATTCTTTAATTTGTAAAATCTGAAAAGCAATGATACTATAAAGAGTTTTAAAGAAAAAATTATTTGTACACTTTCAGTCACCTTAAAAAAAAAAAAAGGAAAGAATTCCTTTATATGATTTAAAGTTAACTGAGAAATGATTTCATTTCTTCAACTTTTGCAAAAAGAAAATGATAGGCAGAAATTCATTTGTACTTCATGTATATAGAAGTATCTTTTTTTTTTATTTAAATGATGAGTTGGCTTCTCAGCTACTGAGGGATTCCTTACTTATAGATTATGAAATTAAGCAACATTACCAGAAAAGCCATTACTATTTAAATTACCCATGAAAAATGTCAAAGGTCTATGATTTTACACCTTTTAGGTACATGATTTTATATCTCTTAACAAAACTGACATCTTACTCAGATAATTACTGCCTCTAACACTTTGAAGGTATACTTTCCACAGAACTTTTAGATGAACTAGATGTACCAATATCTTCCTGATCCAGTTTGTGGTTAGAATATTCAAAGTACACATGGAAGTCCTTATGGTATGTAAGTTTAAATGATGAAGTTATTCTTTTAGATATCAGCCTTTATTAAAAGCACGGAAAATGAAATAATCCAAAAAGTAAGCCTACAAAAACATCAATGTAATTTTACATGACTGGAAAAATCTCTCTTAAGTTTCGTGGTGTTAAGATTGTGTTTTCTTAAGAAAATAATTCCATTATGGGGGAAAAAAGGAGCAAATTAAGTTTACCTAAAAAAATACAAAGAATATAATATATACAGTGAGATGGAATTTATTAATTGGATTGTTAACTGTTATATAGTTTTAACTCTGCCATATCTATTTGTGAACCTCAAAAGCTGTTTTCCAGTTTTCAAGCGCCTTAAAGTAACCTCCACTTTGCTCAGCATCTTAATCATGGAAACTACTCACAATTATCAATCATTTGATGATTAAAAATTACCGGAAGAACCTGCATTTCTCATCACATAATTTCAGATCAATTCAATAGATGTTTTTAACATACCAAAATTCTCAGATGTGGGATTATATCTTTGTTTTCATAATAGTCACCTTTAGGTGTTCTACTGTGGAGAAGGGAAGTGGTTGTATGAATTAAAGTGAGCAAAGTCTTTCCAAGGGTAAATCAGCAGTGAAAGTGAGATGAGATCAGTGAAGATTTCAGAGCACCGCTTATTTAACTGAGTATAACTAAATCAAAGATGCATAAATTAGAATATGTATTTCTTGACAGATTTATTCAGCTTAGTTTTGAAAATTTAAGTGTTACAAAGATCATTAAAACAAAGATGCTGCCAGCAACAAAGCTCACGTTATTTTTAACTCTGCTTCATGCCAACCCACAGCTATTCATAAAAGTATTGCTTTCACCTCAAACGTGTTTTAAAATACAAAAGGAATTTACAAAATAAATGTATGTGTTCATACAGCAAAGAATTACTGCAAATACATTTTTTTGACTTCCCCACACTTGGAAATGCATTTACACCACACAAGGCTTTTAGCTCACCATAAAAATACTGTTAGAAACTAACACATAGGGATCCGCACAAAGCTCTGAAAGCATCATTTATCTACCTTTCTCAAAAAGAAGATGGAACAAATCAACTGGTGGACTGTCACTGTAGCCACAAACAATACAACATTTTCTTTTCTGAGCCTGCAATTCAGTGAAAGGATGAGCAGTGAAAATGAAGATGCAGCAAAGTAATAGCGACTGAGTTTTTATACACAGTCTAGACTACTTGATAAAGGTCTAAGAAGTGAACTGTGATTTCCCTATCAAGCCAGACCAGCCGAAAGCTACTGTTAGGGATCATAATTTCTCAATGTAGACTTTATTAACAATTCTTCTTCTAAATGAACTCGACCAGATTAACAGGGATTAACATCTATGTCAATCAACAAAAACATGCAATAGGAACAGCAATATTGAATTCTTCTCCACAGTAATGATCACACAGCTATCTAGAGAGACAGAAGTAAAATGCAGATGACTGTCACACCCTTGTGACAGTGCTGTTTCCTTTTCCTATCCATCCAAACTTCTATTCATCTTTAAAACCAGCTCACTCAAGAGAACCTAATGATCATCAGCTGTCTCTCTTTCCAACATAAACTTAATTAACAGCTAAGTTTGCAAAAGAGACATTTGGGGTGCTTCCTATACATGCAATGCATGCATCCACACACAAAACGTACCAATACAGGTTACCAAGGTCAGCAGCACTACACTAACTTTTTAGTTGAACTTGCCTCAGAAAGAGCTAAGTACCCTACGTTTCTTCCAAGGTGTCAGTCTTCATTAATTCAGCAAGGAAAGGACGGCAATGACTCCCAAAAAAGTTTCAAAGGTGCAAATACTTCTTTCATTATCTGAAGCAATGACTAATTTAACTGTAAGACATTTCCTCGCATAAAGATATGCGCACAAAACGGCACACAGTTACAAACTACTTTTACATAATTTTTCCAAGTCAACCTTATGCTTTCATTAGGATATCTCAAAGGAGACTATTTTATCAGCACCTGTTGGCTGGGCTAGGCATATGTGCAGATCCCACATACGGGGGGAGAGGGGACAAGCACCCAGGACCAAACATCCGTAATGCTTTAAGATGCAATCAAGCAGATGGATACTGTTGGCATAATTTTGCTACACACAAGCAGTCCCTCAAGCCCAGGGAAAGTGCAACCAGTGCATCTAAAAAGCTATGTCCATTTTGTTCTGGTCTGGGCCAAGGTCTTCTCAGACGTTACTTCTCTTCCCTGCTGCCGGTGATAGTAAGGGGTCAACAAAAAGCCCCTAAATATTTCACAGTTGAGGAACAGAACATCAGCAAAAAGTCAGACTCTACTACATACTGACACGTTTGAAGAATTTGGAAACAATCACTGTATCAGTTCAGTTGAGAGACTGAAGGACCCCCTACAGGTTAAATGTAAATGTATAAGAGGGGCTACTTTTCCTGGCTTTAGAGCAACCGCAGAGCCTTCCAGAGTCTTTCAGCTACAGCTGTTATAACCAGGAAGGATACGGCTCCACCACCTCCCCAGGACAACCAGCAACAGCCAAAGCTCCTCTCCATGCAGAGTGCTCTGTCCAAGTCCTCAGTTATTCTCCCAGATGACAACTGCTTCCCCGCCCACATACATGCACGCACACACAGAAACCCTCCACTTTCAGCTTCAGCATAGGAATTCACCAATCCTAGCAGATAACCACACTGCGTGAGGAATGACAGGCACACCAAGTGGGATTTCCAAGAGCTCCCCTGCACCTGCAGCACAGACAGATACAGGAGATTTCTAATGGGAAAATTACAATATGAGCAGTAAGGCCAAAGTATTTACATTAGCTGCAACTATCAACTCTTACGCCAGGCAGACTGCAGCACCTAATTTGCAAGCCGCTCTGATATACCTGCAATCACATTTCATCTTCCCTTGTCGTTTAACATATGACAGTTATTCCTAAGCATATTTTGCCAGGGAAGTGGTACACAAATAACACAGACCATAAGACCAGAAAGAAATAATTACTCGTCTATTCTTTGCTGATGTCAGACATGGAGTACAGTTCTCCGCATCCAGCAGAGAGCCCATTTAATCTGCACTAACCCTCAAGAGCTGTATCTGAAAAATTTTTAATGGTCCAACAGCCCCCTTCTGCCTTGCAGTCAAGGTCTGGGAGCAATACACAGTCCCTCTCATCACAAGACAGGGTCATACAACCTCTCCTTTAACAGAATTATGCTTCATAGTAATCTCTGCAAACAAATCTATCACAAATTCATCAGCTTCTCACCCCACCTCTGCCCCCTCCTTTAAAAACATTCTTCCTTCCCTGATCAGAGCCCTCCACAGAATAATTGCACTCGGTTCAATAAATCATGTTCGTCTAGCCAGGATAACCACTCCACAGCTCCACTTCATACTTCCCAATAAGGCATTCATTCTCCAGTTCCACTCTCTCTTTTCTGATAGGAATTCTGTATGGCCTGGAACATGTCCTTACCATACCTAGTTCTACAAAAAAGCAACTTGCATGAAGATATTCAAAACTGCTCTTACTTTTAAAAATAATTTGTATTCTACTTGGTGTATTTCTAGACAGAAATAAGCTCTTACGACAGCTATCAACTCCTTCCCTACTTGTTGTTTCATTTGAGTAGCTGCGGCAGCAGTACTGACGTCCGAAGACGGTGACAGTGGCAAGTATCCCGGACCCAGAACAGATCTGCAGCTAAGAGCAGAGTAGGAAAGACCTGTACATGTAGGAGGTACAGCATGTACAGCAATATGAATAACAAAACATCTCCACAGGATCAGCAGGATAAACAAAAAGCAAATGTGAAAGAGACAGCAGTTTCAGGCATAGGAAAGAAAAACGTTCACGAAGGAGAAAAATAGGAACAGAATGTGTTGTAGAGTTTTGGAATGAAAGCCTAAAAGATCAAGGGGGAAAAACTGCCACCTTGTCAATGACAAGCTCTTTTCCAACCCATCTTATTCAAAACCACAGCTTATATCTCACAGACCTCCCTTGTTGCTTGTTATTTTCCACAGCATCACACTGTTCATAAGATCATGGAAACTCTAGATCACTGAAATCCAAGAGATGCTTCTTATTAACCTTTCAAGATCTCTCTGCCTTTTGGTCCCCTTCATTAGTCACCAACCTCTTGACTGATTACTTCAAGTCCACGGGAACATGCGCACGTGCGGGCTTAAGTTCAATATAGAAATTATTACAAAAGGAAACCTATCTGCAACTTTAAGATTAAATAGCCTGCTCTTTAATACCTATTTCATATTGGTTTCTTCTTCCTTACACGCAAACAAGGCTTAAGCTGAATATATATTCTCTCTCAGATAGCATAGTGCTAGACTGACCGCAGCAACAAACGCTTTTTTCTAACTCTTTGATAGATAGATTGTATCTGTTTTTTTTCTTTATATATATTCCTATTTTCACACAGTATTGCACATAAAAACAACAGACTATAAGTACCAAAGGCCTAGATTAAATCATTTAATCAAAGTAAATGGTCTATTAATACAACATCTGGAAAGGGACGACATAGCATATCCAATCTGAACAGAGCAGTCACTTAGTGAACCTAATACCTATACCTTTACACATCTCAGTCTAAAATTGGCCAACTGCAAGTTTAGCTCACAAAGAAAGTTACAATTTGAGAGCCCCAAAGTCTATTGAATACAGCCAACTTCTCTAGAAATGGGAGGGCAGAGGTATAGGTGCCAGTTGCTTCAGCAATACTAATTTCAGGATCAGCACCTACAGACCATATGGTAGAACATACTACAAACAGATTGTCTCATCTGTTGCCTAAAACTCCAAGCTACTGTTACTGGATAAAGAAATAAGCTTTTACTTTGAGAAAAGATCAAGCAAGTGACCCTAAATTATCTGTGTCTAGGGCCTAGGCATTGTGACAGTAAGAGAACAGCTTCCATATAAAATGGGATAAAAGGCCATAACTTTACACATATGACAGGTGCCAATCAGCTACTGAATTCAATTTCCAATCATCTCTTTTTGCAATAGGTAGGAGAAAAGACGAGAAACGGAACAGGAGAGCACTTTCGGCTTATGGAGTAAATCTTCTATCAGACAGCATGCAACAGCTGCAAAGAGTCAGATTATAGATTCATCTACGCTTCCTTGAAGTGGGTCACTAAATAGGGGAGTACAAGCGAGCCTGCTTCACCCCCGTATTCATCTATGCTGTGCTGTGACAAGTTATTAGTGGCTAGCGGGACAGGATCAAGATTGAGTTCAACACCAGTCACGGGCAATGGAAAAGACTGGGAAGCCACAGAAAGATCAAAGCAAGTGCCTAATCTGCCACAGAAACCAAAATCATGAAAAAGGTAAGCAACCTTATAAGCTGGAGACCTTATATTTTTTCCCTTTCACGCACAGACTCACTACATTATGGCAACCTAACCTTTCAGTGACATCTGCACTGCTCCCCCTGAACAGGTTGCCTCCCACAGGAAAGACTCATTGGTGCTTCTTAGAACTCCAAACATGAAATAAAGTATTATTACCCTTGACAAATACTGTTCAGCAAAACCTAGCAGTAAGCCAAGCAGGCCAGTACGACTTCGTAACACCCTGCCTAAGGGCTGGGACTATAAGTAGAAAGGAAAAGAGTGTTTTCTGCTTCATTCATCGCCTCAAAAAAATGAGATTGTTTAGCTGCTGTTAGGGTGTCACTTTAATGAATTCTTCATCCAGCAGAAGATGCCTAGATATCGCTAGGTGTTGTGCCATCCTATTGGCAGTAGTGTCTGCCTCAGCGGAGAACTTGTATAGTTAAACTGACAGAAGGACCCACAGCACCTCACTACCTTGCAATCTGATGTAGGTCTTCAAAAGGAGGAGATGCAGGTACTCATTTTCCTCCAAGAGCCAAACAGTGACAACCTCATAGGACAAGACCAACGACTCATCATCCAGAAGTTTGCTGGAGAGGAATCTCCGAAGCCACAACAGTGCTGCACCATCTATTTCTGTGTCACACAAGTTGCCCAGGGGCACCATGCCCTGAAAACTGCAGAAAGTCCTGGCATAAGTGCTGTGAGGACAGCTGTGCAAGAGCTGTCCTGACACTTTTCCCCAAACTGGAGCTCTGTTCCAAACATCAGTGTGTCTTTTTGGAACATGGAAGTTACTATTTCATGACTTCTGGAAACAGGCAAAAAAAAACCAAACAAAAAACAAACAAAAGAAAAAAACAGGAAGGCGGGGGAATCTGCCTTCTTCCACAGTTTGGCAAGTCTCTTCATCCATATTTACCAAACTTCATAAACTGCTACCACAGGGAGATGCTCCAGCATTAATAAGATACATTCTCACATCTCGGTGCTCATGGGGTGAGAACATAAGCAAAACAGGCTGGTTAATGCCAGAGCACAACATTTGTGGTATTTATACCAGTGCCATCCCATATATTCAAACTCACAACAAGTCAGATCTCTGGGTACACAATGTCCAAAGATCAAACAGCAAAGTCAAGCCAATGTTCACTTCTCCTGCAGCAGCAAGAGAACCACAAAGCCTGCTCTCAGAAAGTCCCTTCTTATTAATCTGAGCCTTTGATGCATGCACTTAAGCCATTTTGAAGTGGTAAGTGTTATGCATGCATCTTACAGGAGAATAAGGCCTCCTAAACAACATAAAAACCTCTGAAGAGTTTACAGGCTGGGTCCTAAACATCTCCGCTTTGTGCAACTTCTGCAGACGTCAAAGAGTCTTCCCAAAACTGTGAAGTATGTATTACATATCTTGTAAAATTAGTAAATGAACTCAAGCTAGCAATTTTGCAACATTCAAAGTGGCACAATGCACCTATTTATTAGGTAATGGAACTAAGCCCAGGCTACTAATAAGCCATTCTGCAAATAATGCTTTGTGCAACCTTTAATAATAGTCTCCACTAACAACTAACCAGTAATTTTACAACCTGGAAAATCTCACTTCTAAATTAATTTATAACAATTCCCTGAATCTAATGAGGGCAGATCATTAAAACTACAGAAGAAATCAGTCTTCCCCAAAATCAAGGAGGCATCTATTTTCATATCTAGCTACTCTTCACCGAGTGCTTGGATTCGGTCTCTGTTCTCACTTTCAAAACTGATAAATATTCCCCTGCCATTCCTTCTCCCTTTCCCCTGAAAATGAATTAATTCAGTTTTAAGGAAAACATTAAAATAGCCATCTCAAAATTGGTTCTTCTGCAAATTATAAACAAGCAGGAACAGGCATGGAGATGGTAAAACACTACCAAGGAAAGAAAAAATGACGCAAGTAGAATACAAAACTCAACAAGGTAATGTGCAAAGGAAATATAAAATAAATATCAAGACTAATGGAAATTATATCCCTACAAGTTTTCAACACATTGTATGTAAACCTGGTGAAAATAAAGCCATCACTTCTTACAAAGCCGTAACAAATATTTGACAGACTCACAGCATAGCTCCAAGTTCATCATCACTGCCAGATATTACTGGAACAAATAGCCAAAGTCTGCAACAGAAGTCAGCAGTGTGTATCAAGCCAAAAGACCTGGCCATTATTTTAGAAAAGGTGAAAGCAGAACATAACCAGTGATTTTTTTTTTTTTCCCGGTATAGAACAATGAGATATTTTCTCTGTCAGTAAGGGAAACTTGTATGAAATCTCTCTCTTCCCCCTCTTGGTCTTTATCTCTTTCCCCTCAAGGTTCCTTCTTCCCTGCACACTAAGAAAAAGCAAAGAGCATATGTTATGCATAAATTCATGACATAGAAAATTCTGTTTTAGAACACAGCTCTTGTGCGTGGGCGCATGTCTATAAAATAAAAGGCACTGTTACTCTACCAAGTACGAATCCACATCCAGAAATTAAATCAGATCTCAACATTTTATTTTGACAGCTGCATGTAACTATATTTCCACCAGAGATTTGACTTTAATATGAATACCTGGTTTTTAGTGATATCATCAACAGATGAACCAAAACTAACGTTTGAAGGTAGAGTAGTATTAACAGTTCTGGAAGAGAGGTTCCATGCCTGAAATCTGTAATTTATTTTAATTACTTTCTGAAATTATCAGTTGCAGAGAGGAATAAATCTATTTCCAACTCATATTTATAAACTGTCTCTGTATAAAAAAAATTAGCTCAGCTCTATACAACAACAATTATTTTATAGAACGTAGCAATACTACATATCCGTGACCCGGAGAAAGCCTGCAAACATAGTAGATATTACACTTTCGTAAATTGGAGAAAATAAACTCAAATGAGTTAACAGGGCCAGCCTGCTTAAACTGCTCAAGTAAACTACATAATATAACCATCAATATAAATTTGTTATGACAGAACCTGCTCCATCCATTGGCAGAATTAGCACTGTTATGTTTTCTGTACAATCCGCATTAACGCAGATTAATAATCTGAGAATTCCATGATACACCATCAAGTGAAGTTTGGAAAACACTAAACACTATTTAACCATTAGGAGACTACGATGTACACTTTACTGAAGATCTACACTGTACAGCCCTTTGATGGTGTGCAGCCCCTACTGCCTTCCAGAGCCATCCCCACGGGCAACACCTAAACGTTCCATAAATTCCCCCAGAAATAGAGATTATTCCACAACTTTATAAAAACCAGCTCCTTTTGAGAAAGTATTACCTAACCAAGACGCATTAGGTATCTCACCAACACATTAGACTCTTGGGTTCCTACCAGATGCCCGCATAGCTTAAAGAAATACTTGCGATTTATTTTCAGATGTTAAGCAAAGAAGAGCAAGGCTGGACAACGGTAACTGGAAAGAATAAACAGGATTAAGTAACAGGTGTCTGACTGCACGTAATTCAAAGTCACGCATCTTTGCATGACACTGTGCATAGTCTTGCTGGCAAAATGGCAACCTCGGTTTGCATCTCGCTTTGAAAAGTTACCAGCAAGTGCTTTTAAAACACCTGTGCAAATGAGGTTCACGCACACACACACACACGCACACACACACACAGAGAGGCAAGGCAGGTATCCCAAGAGACCTTCGCGCTTATCTGAAAGAAAACAAAAAACCTGCAAAGGCGAGCCTTCCTTTGTTAATAAACTAATTAATTAATTAACGAACCGAAGTTACACTTTAACTGCACAGAAACATCTGTCACGCCGCCCAGCACGGACAAAACCCGGACGCACTCAGAAACTACAGCGAGCTGCCCAGCTGGCAGCGCGCAGAGCAGGAGAACAATTCAACCGCCAGGCGCACGCACAGCCTCGCACACCCGTATACACACACACACACACACACACACACACATACATATATACGTACATGTTTACACGCAGACACACGCCTCACCTCCGGCAGCCGGTGGCCGGGGCCGCGGCCGCCCCCGGCAGCCCAAGGTTACGGCCCGCCGCCCAGGGCCGGCCGGCGCCGCTGCCCGTGAAGGACGCGCCGCCTCCGGGCGATGCCGCCGCCGCCGCCGCCGCCTCAACGGTCACCAACGGTCGCCCGCGCCCCTCACGCGCCGCGCCGCCTCCCCCCCCCTCCCCACCCGCGCGGGCGCGCAGCCCCGCCGCGCCGCGCCGCCCTTACATCAGCTGCCGCCGCCGCCACCGCCGCCGGGGCGGGAGGCAGGGCTGCGGCCGGCGGGCGCCACCGCCGCGCTGCGCAGGGTGCCGCGGGGCTGCGCGGCCGGGCGACGTCCTCCTCCTCCTCCGCGTACCCGTGTGTGTGTGTGTGTGTGCGCGGAGCCCGCTCGCCCCGCAGCGGCGGCGGCGGCGGCAGCGGCGGCTCCTCCCCCCTCCCCTTCCTCCCTCCCTTCCCCGCCGCCGCCGCCTCGGCCCCCGCAGAGCCGGGGCAAGAGGGAAACCCCGCCGCCGCCGCCGCCGCCGCCGCCGCCGCCGGCACCGCGCACGGCCGCGGGCAGCGCATGGCAAGTGCGGCGGGTCCGGCCTGCGCGGCCCCCCGCGCACCGACCCGGCCCGGCCCTGGGCACGCAGCCGCCCGCGCAGCTCTTTTACTCACATATATGTCTATAGATATAGATATATATCTATATACGTGCGTGTGTGTGTCAGAGGTCCGCATGGCTCTGCGAAGGCCGGGTTGACGTGAAGACGCTGGCGCGCGTTGGCTATATGTTTTTAAAGAGCGCCAGAGCGGGGAAGTGGGCCGCGGGGAAGGGGCTGGCGGGGTTTCGGGGCGCTGGGGGTGCTGGAGGAAGGAGGTCGAGCCGTCCGCTCGGCGGCGGCGGCGGCGTTCGGGGCACGAGCGGGAACGGACGGCCGAGCGCGGGAACGACCCTCGGAGAAAGGGTTGGGACCGAAAAGAAACCAAGGCGCCAACTCTTCTGTGGGCATCGCCGTGATGGTCTCACAGCCTGGCAGGACCTTAAATCCTGCTGCCAGGGCACTGATGCAACTATGATCCCCCCCCCCCCACCCCCCGCCCCCCCAGTTTTTGCCTCTCATTTTGCGTGTGAATGCAGTCACGCTACTTAAGGTTTCTTTGGTGGGAGCTGCGGCTCGGCTCGCTCGCCCCGCGTTGGGCCTCCTGTAAGTGCTGCGCAGGCAGTCAAGAGCGTGGGATTATCTCCATGAACGTCGTCCCACTCGCCTCTGTGCAGCTAGCGCCGGCCGGCGGGCCGCCGCGGTGGCCTTGCCCGCCGGACCGAGCGAGCGCCCCGCGGCCCGTCCCTCACCCGTCCCCCTGTGCCCGGCTCCGTTTTCTCTCGCCTTCCCCTTTTCACGCCTGTTCCTCCGCGTGAAGGGAAAAAAAAAAGCAAACAGAGGGCTGAGTTTTGCGGCCGGGGCCGGTTCCCCGTCCGTTCTGTCCTACGGTCCGTCCGCTCGGACCCGGGGCAGCCGTCGCACCCCTCGAGGGGAGCGATAGCGCTCTCTGCGGCCCCAACAGCCGGCGCCCGCCCCGTTGCAACGCCTCCTCCTCGACCGCGTTTTCCGCAGGCGCGTGGCAGCGTTTATGTTGTCCCGTGCTGTAACAGCGTAGAAATCCAGGGTGGAGCGAGACCCCGTTTGCCCTAGGTGCGGGGTAAGGACGCGATGAAAACCGCTGCGCCGCCGCAGCGCTTCGGGAGCTGCTGCGGGGAAGGCAGGCGAAGGGGCGGCCGAAGCAGCGGCGGCGGAGACGCGCGATTTCGTGGGCTGCCCGTCAGCGCCAGCGACCTCGAGACTGAGGGCTTTTTATAACTGATGCAAGTGTTATTTTAAGCAGATGTTGGTATGTGCTTTTGTCTGCTCTCTCGGAAGTCCCTCACAGGCGTGGTGGTGGAGGTGGATCTTCAGAAACGTGTGAAGAACAAGCCTGTATCTACGGCTTGGAGAAGGTGTGCGGTGCAAAAGCCAGAGCATGAAGGAAATAGCAAAGGCAGCTGTGTAAGAAGCACATGACCTGGATGAAAGCCGGTATCACTGGCAGGACCAAAGGGATGGGGTTAACGTATAGGATATGAGAGCAGCTATTACAGCCATTAAAAATGCAGGGTGCCAGCTCGGATTTGAAGCGAACGTTGGGCTGGCGAAGGGGTTACTCTTTGCAGTTCGAGGAGTTTTGTCCCTGACTCAATGAAATGGGTGCGTTTGCAGGTACGCATGTCGAGTCCTCCATGCCTTTTTCTTTGCTAGTTTTTTTGCAAATAGGCTGCTTGTAAATTACTCGGCAAACTCTGCTAGAAGTACTGATAAAAATATTTTCATTCCAGTGAGGAGTAACACTTACTAGCAACCACTGTTTGCCTCTCTCTAGGAGTACCGATACGGTTTGTGTTCAGACCTCTACGACTTGTAGTGACTGCAAACACAGACCCTTCTGTTGTGATCCATTATGCCGTCTGCCTTTCCCCGTGATTTGTCTTATCCCCATCACCCCCAGACTGGCTTCTACATGACAACACGCCGTGGCTGACATTTTAAGGCTGCCTGCCTGCACGAGACGATTGTCTTCCAGAATAAAATTCAGGCCTATTATTTTCATTACTGTAGGTCTTAAAAAAGCTTCAACAAAATACAGTGACTTGAAATATTTAGGTAACTGCAGACAGGTAGTGGCATCTCTGAATTAGCTAAAAGTATAGTTCTCTGGAAAAGACTTTTTTTAACAATCTTTCCCTTTCCGGTGTCATTTCTTATGACCTGACTTCACTCTCGTCAAAAGAACAACTCTGAGGACTGTGGCTTTGCAAGAAATCTAGAAGTGTTGACAATGACAGTTTTAACAGCAAGTGGACTTCATGTTAAAAGATGTTTAAAGGCCTAGAAAATAAGAACGTGCTGAGTGTCTGCAATTCCACACATAGCCTTAATGCCAGGGTCCGGTCCACATATCAAGATTAATTCCTGCGTCGCAGGTTTTGTGGTGATGCAGCTAATTCTTAAATATGCCTTGCCATCTGGCTGTGAAAAAGATGAAAATATTCTGTTTCATTTTCTTCCTTGAAAAATATTAGTATTTCCCTGAGTAAGGATGGCTGGTCAATGAGGGACAAAGTTTGTTAGGTAGAGCCATATAGATAGTGCATGCAGATAAAGGTACGTGAATGCTAAACGTTACGCCTTCGTGACTTAGAAGACTTGGAAAGAGACAAACAATGCTAACAATTCATGTCATTTGGCAGCAAAATGCCGTAGGGAACACAGCAGAAGAACTCCAAACACTGAAGTGATTAGCTGAAAGCTGCCGAATTTAAAATGGTTGCGCTGTCGCGGGTGGAGCTCTGCATCACCTGCCTGAGTCAGCAAAAAACCACAGCTGTCTTCAGCGGAATTAACACAAGCGGCAGCATATTCAGATTAAAGATACTTTTCCGTAGACATAGTTTGAAGGGTTGCTAAAGTCACGTGAATCTTTCACTTTTTATTTCTTAGCCGATGATATTTCTGACACAGTCCCTGTTGCACTAGCATGTATAGTTCTTCTAACCAGTTTGTACCACCTGTTGATCTGATTATAAATCTTTATTTCTAAGCCTGGTTGTTCTTAGTAAAAATATGTTGACATGCAATACCTGCGAATGCTTAACGTGTAGAATTAAGCATAAAGAAGTTACGAAATAGCTCAGTAAACGATCCCTCTGCAGCTCTTAATTTGATCCTCTTGTACACAGATATATTTGATAATACTGTGACGTAAGTCAGTTCGGAGCTAACAATGCAAGCTGTTTTTCCTTGGTCATAGTCCTTAGCCTGGGCAAGCGCACGAGGACGTTCTGACTCTCGTTCAGCCCTCGTGTGCTGTCATGCCATGCACTGCACAAACACAGTTTCCTGTCCCACCGGCAGCGTGTCTGCACAGACTGCTCTGCCTGTGCTCAGGGCTTACAGGAAACCGCATTAGGGTGATGCTCAAGCTAATATTCCTTACGATGTGGCTTATTAACCTGGGCCTCGGTGCCGTGCGCGGTAGCAGTCGTGTTTGTAGCTGCACAACTTTTGATCTGCACACTCCTCAGGGACATCTAAGTTGCTTCTCTGGCCGAAAGGTCAGACCCAATGCGTTGTCATATGCGACTAACGGCACTGCAGTTGATGCTGCTGGGTAACGTTCTGGTCTCAGTAAAGTCAATAGCAAAGCATCCGCTTACATCTGTGATCTTTCAGGTCTTACAGTACAGCCAAATCTGAGCATCTTTACTGCAAAAGGCAATTCAGAGGCAAATTGCAGGCTGAAGCATAAGTACATTAATTTCTCATCCTCTTCAAAGAAATGTTTGGGGAAAATAATTTTGGTTCAAAATGATTATTTTTTTCATAACCTTGTTCTTGAACGTCGCTGAACCATTTTGTTGCAGCTCGAGGAAGACATCAAGCTTGGAATATTTTCGTCCAGGCAGTTAAATTTTGGCAAAATACTGAAACACTTATTATGAAAAATACTAGGCAGTTTTAACTGTAGATGTCACTACCAGCTCTCCCTTGCAAAAAGCCTGGCTAAACAAACATTTTGGTTAGGCAGGACAAGGGATAACGAAAGAGATTGTCTTCTTGAAACTTTCCTTTTCTGCAGAACTTTTTCTCAAGACCATTCACTTTCCACATCTGTAAACACCACCCTGTCCTACACCAATTGTGGTCCCTATGATTTGTTTCAGCTAGGATACCTTTGTGCTGTGGACCCGTATCCCATCAAATGTTTTTATTTTTAAAAGTTGAGGTTGTCTTATTATACGTTAGCTTTCTTGACAGGCAAAATTTCTGTCAGTATCTCATTCTTGATTCAATATAATATTATCTCTGATAACTGGTTCACAAAGACTGTCAGCTTCTTCCTAGGCTTGTCAGAAAGCTGGATACACACACAGGGACGCATATAATAGGAATGAGTGGGAACACAAGAAATGTTTCTCCCCATCCACAATATAATATTAATGACACTATAATTTTTGTTGAAGTCTTTATTATTAAGAAAGAATGAACATTACTACTCAATTGTGTGTTAGTGGCTCTATTTGGGAAATTAAATAGTTTCCTCACTGTACTGTGATATCTTTATCCTTAGGCTTGGGCACAAGATCTTTTGAATTTAACAGGACATAAGCATGTGGCTCAAGAAGAGTTCCTCCAGAAGCTGGATAATGCAGCAGAGAGGAAAACAGAGCTTTCACGATAATGCTGTTAATAAGATTGTGTTTTTCCGTTTGGCTATTAGAAGAAAGGGACTGACTTTCTTTGCCTTGTTTAATGACAAGAAATTAAATTTATCATTGAACAATAATTTTTGAATCTTTTAAGATACTAGTATCTTCACCTCTCAAAAAAAAAAAAAAAGAAAGAAAATGATATCATTATCAAAGTATTGCAACAGTATTAAACCTTTTGGACAAGGAATTAAGTCAGCTTTTATGTAGGTGAGGCAAGGCTCTCTCTCTCCTTCATTAGCACCCCTGGCACCAACTACTGTGATCTCTATGGGGGCAGGATTCGTTCCTGCTGGACTCCACCCTGCGCTCGAGGTAGTAGCCCAAGGTAGCCCTGGGGCTCCTAGCTCACTTTTAAGATATGGCACAATCCTCTCCATTTCTCATTACTGCCTTAAGACCAGCACAGCTCCACTGACCCCAAATATGAGGCAACTCTGCTGTTTGTTAGAGAGTGCAATCCACCTCCAATCTCTCTTCCAGTGCATCCCCATTAGCATCACTAACGAAACTAAGATTGTCCCCTGAGCTCTTGAACGTACTTGTACTCCCCCTTCTGAGCCTACCAACTATGTCTTTGTGGTGGTGCAAATCAGGGTGACTTTGGCTAACTCTTCAGGATGGCTGAAGGCATTTGACATTGCCTACAAGTAAACCCTTACAGTATCCACACACTCATTCCTTAAACAAACAATAATATACAGTATTCTAAGCGATGTGTAGGAAGACAAGCACATTGCATAAAAACTGCTTATTGGAAGTCATAAAGGAAAACATATTAATCAACTGTAACAAATCCGTGCCTGCTCAGAAGTTCTCTACTGTAGTTATTGGTGCAAAATTCGGTGATTTTTCTTTCTCAAGAAAGAGTTCAAGCCTAAAAATTGGACAAAAAGGTCTGACGCATGAGTTTTCCTATTTGGTTTTTAATTTAACAGTTGGCTGTCTTTTGTTTTAAGTCCTGCCAAGTATTATTCAACACCCAGCATCCTAGTGTCTCACTCAGTGCTCATGATTTGTTTATAATAATGGATATAAATTCACCATGGATAAATTTAGGTTGAAAATTAGAAGATGTTCCTTAACATTAGCATTTTTGCAGTAGCCCGTCAATGGACACAGTGAAGACTAAAGACCCTCCAGTCTGCAGTTTTGAAAAATTTCATCACAGATTATATGACACAGTGCTTGTGGCAGAGGATCCCTTTCAGTCCTATGTAAATATTTCCTGAATCTTATTCTCTCTCTCTATACATATCTTTTTAATTTTCTAGGAAATGTAACTTACCTAATAACATTACCCAGTATACCCCTCCTTTTGACCTACCATCCTGTTCTTCCTTTTCCAGGGCTCACGTTGTTTTCTTTTACTCAGAATTTCACTCAGAAATTGTTCCATGATATCACTGGTCTCACTAAAAAGGAATAAGCATCTAGATGTCATCTGAGTCTTTATGTATATTTGTACAGTGCAAGTCCAGTGCATACACAGTAGCTTTCCATACTGCACTAACATCAAAGAGGTCGCTTGAAGGTGAAGAGGTGTGTAGTCAGACCATGATTCTGGATGCAAATAAAAAAATCATATCAGTAATCTATCTGAATAGCCTTGATATTTTAATTCTTCAGCTGCTTGACACATTTCTCCACCGATACCATTGCAAAAAGTAAAGGACATCAAACTGGCTTGCATGTCTTTCCTCCCCGCCTTGTGAAGGTGTGCCAGCCCACCAGGAATCGGTGTGTTTTGTATGACAGCAAGTGTGCTCACTTTGCCTGACAGTCAGCAACGAGGTGTAAGGCTATCTGCTGGCAAAAGGAGGACTGTGGGAAGGACAGTGCAGAGCACCTGCATGCCAGAGGCCCAAGTATATTAATGCCACCCACTGTTGAGCCATCTGCAGGTTATTACACATGACAGTCACTTGATGGACAGCGAGTTATTAGAAAGAAGTCACACCATGTCCACTGCGCAGGCTTAAGCACATCTCTCCTTGCTATGCCGTTACTTATGTCTTCACCTTATTTTCAGCATTTGTTTTTTAATTCATATACTGGCAGTGACACACAGCAGGCGTCCACAAATGCATAAGATAGCATCTGGTTGGACCCCAAAGGAACTGTCTTTAGTAGTAAATCTGAGGATGAGACAGCAAACCACACTTTTTTGATACTGAACAGGTTGGTCGCTTGAGTACTTCTGTTTGTGCTTACTGCAGGGTACATCACTCAAACAGGTAGAGAGAGCAAGAATGCCACATTAGTGCAACTCCAAAAGCAGTATTGTTCCCTGGTGATCAGTGAGCTGGGATTACAGAAGGTGCCTTGCAAGGGACCTACTTCACATTAGTGCAGTATGGAAAGCCAGTGGGTACGCTGCATGCAGTGGACTTGCGCAAGGGAACTGCATAGGTATTCCCACATCCACTCTCCTTTTGACATGAATAGTTGCCACATCCTCATCTTGAGGAATTAAGCTACAGCTCAGTAATTCAGACTGATTTCTCTAGTCTGGTGTAGCCAACAGGTGTTGCCTCTTTGCAGCACCATACAATGTCGCAGAGTTCTTGCTAACTCCACTGTTAACTTTTTTTTGACTAGAAGGCCACCAGTGTTTTTTTTTACTCCCTCTCTTGTCTGCATTAATACTACCCTCAACCCTGTATCTTGAGGCATTAGTAGTAGACCTACCCTTGCTGAAGAGTGGGAAGCAATCTCTATCATCAGGACAGTAAAGAAACAACTTCCTTCAAACATCACCTGGAGAACAAGCCATATCCGGAAAATGTCACAGCCTTACTAGGAGCCTTTAGTCAGTGATTTAATAGGAAGAACGTGGCTTTCTCTTCAGGCTATATAACAGGATTTTATCTCCCGTCCCTAATGAGGTCGTAGTGGGATGGGGTTGAAGGAGCTGGAGAGAGGCTCCTGTGATTGTAGACAGGCAGAGCTGAGACACAAATGAAGAAGGCAAGGTTCTCACTTCTGTACCAATAGACACAAATGAAGAAGGCAAGGTTCTCACTTCTGTACCAATTTGCATTCAGAGCATATTTCTGCTCACCATGGCGGCCCCAGTGGGGTGTACTTCACCTGCATTTGAAGTACAAGACATTTTCCTGCTTGCCAGTTTGACCCCAGGCTGGATGGGAGTGGGGGTGTACAGGGCACTGCTTGAACTGAAAACTGAGCACAACCAGCTTCAGAGCATATTCCAAGCACAGAGACTAAAAAATATTGTGTTTCCCTGTTTCCCTCTTTGTCATCCTCCACTCCTCCTCACTTTCCTTTCCGCCATCTGTTACTACTGCCGTCTCCCACTCCAGACCGCCCACTACGAAGCCTTTGCCCCCTCTTCTGCTGGCCCAGCGAAGCAGGTGGCTGCGGCTGCAGAGGAACAAGCGTGCTCTAGCAGCATGAAAGGACTTGCAGCAGCAAAGCCAGGTACACAGCATCTGCCCAGTTTCTTCAGGAACTGCAGGGAGTGTGGGAGGCCTGTATCAAGTCACCTGGCCTAAGCAGAAACTGGGGACAAAGCGCGGGAGATGCTAAGCAAGTGGTTTTGAGCAAAGGAAGACAAATTAATTACTGTTGCGATTTCACCAGTTTCAGCAATTGTGCCAAGGATGGATTTGGCCCAAGGGAGCAACAAGAGTGCAGCACATGAACAAGTCCGAACCTGCAACCCCGAGTCCCCTATGCTACAACCCAAGCCAATAACGTTGCATGTACAATAGGACAGTTGTACAACTTGGTGATTGTTCATCTTCAGTTGTCTGTAGTATCACCCCACAAACTAAAATCTTAATGAGTGCTTTGCCAAATTCCTGTAATCACACAACATTTCATAATTTAAGCATGTTTTGAAGCTCCAGAGAGAGAAAAAAAAAAAAGTACATCAGTGAGAACTAGCCATCTGGAAAGCTTTGGAGTCTTCTTTTGCTCATTTGTTTGTTTGCTATTCAGCCATCTCAGTACCTTAAGTGAAACATTTTTTTAAGCTTTTAAGTTAAAACATTAGTTTTAACTAATAGTTTAAAGCACCAATCTTGCAGCAATAATTCAGCACTAGGAAAGGTAAATGACTTCAGAACGACGACTGAGGTTTGTGATTATGGCAAGGTACCAGCCATACCGTTCCGACCTGTTACTTCTTGCTAATGCTCTTAATAACAATATTTCATTGTGACGTCGATTTTCTCCTGCCTGCCACGTTGCAAGCTAGGGCTAGGGCTTAGAATTGAGGTTACAAAGGCAGAAACAGAGCAGCCTCACCAGACATCAGCTATTTAAATATCATTGGCCAAAACGTCAAAAAAGCAGAGAGAGCATTGGTTATAAAAGGTTTTGTATGCTTTCCTTTTTCTATGTCATGTTTCAGTCTTTTCTGAGCAGCTGGAAGGGTTAATAACGCGTATTTCAAAGGAAAGACTGGGAGTCAACATATTGACATCAGATGTCCCCGGACTGATGGAGACTCGGATCAAGGTGTTGGTCGCACTGCGCTCCTGAAAGGCGCAAGGGATCGCTCTCCCTGAACACTGCTTTGCAGAGGCAGTCAGGGAGCAGAAGAGCATTGTGTGCCGAGGGCAACACTTTGGGAAGATTTTGTTGCATGTGGGAGACAGAGAGAGAGAGAGTAGGTCTGGATCATGGGAGGGATGCGGTGCTGGAGGCGCTCGGCGCGAGTTGTGTTGCGTGACTCATCGGTGCGAGCGCCCCTGGAGCTATAGCAACTGAGGTGCGGAGAGTGGCTGCAAAACAACGTTGGAGACTGTTCTCCAGCGCCAGCAGGCTTGGCGAGCTGGCACACCAGGCATCCCCGAGGCAACAGGGATTGCAGCAGCCAAGGCATCATTTTATCCAGCGGGATTGCAAGGCACAGTTAGCGCAGACAAGGAGTAGTTTGTTTAAAACACCAAATAATCCTTGGGTTCCTAAAGATTAAAGTGTTTTCTGCTATGATGCAGATACATAATAAATCCAGAGACCGAAACACCGACCCTGCTCCCCATGAAATCCAGTATAGTATAATACAGTGACAATTCCTAATATAGTTAGAGTTACAGACTTATTCCATTCACATACAAGTGACATAACTTAAAAAAAAATAATCACTTCTAGGTTGTTTCCATTAACTACCACAAAATACCCTTTTTCAATATTCCTGTCCAGAGGCCACATTTCTGAATACACTGTGTAAATCCAGGCTTTGACTAAGCAATCTTACTTAAATATATGCATTTTTAAATTATAAATATGAAACACCTTCTAAAAACATCCTTTGGAATATGCCGTGAACCCAGCCTGGGTGCGCAGTACGTTGGGTATTACAGTATGTGTAGCTCGGGCTTTGTACGAAATCAAAACTGCTTTAAATAAGTGATAAGGTTTTTCATTTGGTTTTCACACCTTTCATTTTAATTCTTTATCCTTGCTGACATGAGTTTATGTACCGTAGTATTCCTGTCCTGATAGATGTCTATACGTCATGCGTACTTCTGTTAAAAAAAAAAAAAAAATAGAATGAAAAATGCATCTTTAGCGTGTGACTTGATCTCAAAACTCTCCCCAGTTTTTCAGATAGCCCTGCACCCTTTGAACTTGAAGGCATTCCCATTCAAGACTATGCAGGCAAAACGTCGCTGTGAGCTCTGCCAACAACAGGAATGGTGGACAAGGCCCTAAGTGAAAGGCCAGAGTTCAAAGCTGCCATTTCTTAAATTAAATCACAAAAAAATATTGTGCAGATGGTTAAACACACAGCAGTAGCATTTTTAGAAGTAGAAGACAGCTTGGATGTTCCTTATGGGATGTCTTAATTTTCCAAGTTACGTTAGCCAGAGCATAAGGTGATGCTATTTTTCATTTCATATTTTTCATGAATGCTTTAAATACGATCTTCCCCAACATTCATTCATAAAACAACAAAAAAAGTCCAAAAAACAATAACGCACACACACGCACACACGCGCGCCACAATGAATTTAAGGAAATCTGCTCAATATTTAGTACAACTGTCCAGAACCATGGCACCAAGTTTTCTTGCACACATTTGGGGGAAAAACAGATACTCTCTATCTTTCTTCCCCAGTCAGGAAATTTCTTGGAAAATAGCGGTAGGGGGAGAAAAAGAGAATTAAAACAGCTCTTTCTTGTGGCAGCTAGAAAAAGTAAAAATTCATCCAACACCTCAGTCAGGTGGTGGCAAAAGGCACGTAGAGTCCAGCTACGGCTCGTGATTGCAAATCCAGGCATTTTTCTTTTTTTCCGCCCTGCGGAAGCTGGAGTACCAGGCTTAGCATTTCACTCGCGCACTCTCCCTAACTGAAACGGTCGCTTGCCCAAATTCAGTCCCTGTGCTATTTTCCCTGGCCGGCAGGGTTTTCTTGTGGTGGAGTGGTTTTCCTTCTTCTTCTTCTTTTTTGGAGGGGTGCATTTGAGGCACCTAAATGAGAAAAGAGAGAAGGGGGAAGCGAAGATGACTGAAGGAGTAGAGGGCTAGGGACACCAGCAAGGGAGCGATGACAGGAAAGACGGACTTTAGTGGAAAGAGAAGCAGCACCAGCAGAGAACTAGAAGGACACAGAAGAAACGATAACGACAAGAAAGGGAAGACGTGCTAAAAGTTTAGACGAGATTATGAAAAGACTGTGTAACATTGAAGCACCAGTTACACAAGAGCCTGATGTAAGGAAAAGGAAAGCATTGGAGCGCAGGAACAAAATAAAAAGAAAGTAAAAAAGAATGCACAGTTTTTTTTCCCAAAAACAATGTCAAATATAGCACAAAACTGATTATTCCTTTAAATGACAGGCTATACAGCCTTAGAGGAGACAGTAACAGAGTTGTCAGGCTTTTTCGCCAGCCATATCTTGGTCTGAAACCGTAGGTGTTGAGAAAGTTTTTAATTGAGAGCATAAATGACTTACATGTTCACAGCAATGCATCTCTCCTTTCTCCACCATCAGTGAAATTATTTCAGCAAGTATCAAATCTAGATTTCTAGTATGATTGCCATAAATAAAGTCTAGTCCTCTTGAGTCTATATCTTTACATTCTGACAGTACGTTATTTTTTCCTGCTGTGAGGCAAAGCAAAAACTGAGAAATTTCTCTTTAAAAATGTATTTTGGTGGAACATGACAACCTAATCAAATATCTGTTTATACCCTCGGGATAGAGGGAAAGAAAGAAAAAAGCCGCGACTGTTAACATTTGGATAATTCTACAATTAACATTTGTATGCTCTTACATCTTAATGTGAGTATATTTGAATGCTTTCGGGTGATGCATAATAAAGAGCCGGTTACTAAACTTAGCAGCACTTCATGTAGATTAGACATTATAATTGATGCTTACAGAACAGGACCCAGAGAAATTAATTTTATGTTGCTCCAATTTCACTGGTTTAAATTAAAGAATTACACAAAGGGCCTTTACCATGGCAGGAGGGAGAGAAAGTGAACACCTTCATGGGTGCATGGGTGATAGCAATCATTTTTATTTGTTCTCTGGCAGTGGGTGGAGGTGTTGTTTTTCCTAGGCTGAGCTCTCCCTAAATCAGTAATCTCTGCTGCAGTCTCACTGCAGACGACTTCGGTCTCCTCCAGTTTCCTTCGGCTCCTGCACTTTCCCGGTCTGCCCTGCGCTCCGCTCTGCTGCTTGCAGGCAGGCAGCATGTTACTGCTTCACCTAGGCTAAGCTGGCAGAGGAACAGCCCCGCCGTCCCGAACTAAAACCAACCTTCACAACGGTTCTTCCTTCAGTCCTGTAACCACCTTTTTGCAGAGTTAAGGCGTTGGACGTGCCCTGGGTTTACACTTCGTGTCTTCAGGAGGGGTAACAGGGGAAACGTTTAGACAGACTGGCTTTGCAGAGCGGTCCAGACAGCAGTCTTCCTTTAGCTGGCATAAGGCTTAGACGAAATAAAATAAAAAAAAAAAAACACCGAAATCCTCGTGTACCAGTGCGCTTTCCTCTGCCTCAGTTTCCTCGCTACTCTGGGTCCTCTATGCTTCATTCAGCTCTTCCGAGGAGTCCACAGTCCCCAATTCTCATACATATCTTCTCCTCCAGATCAGACTTCTGCAACTTCCCCCTCGCCCCGACCTCACCCTGGGCTTAGTAAAGCTACTTTAGAGAGAAGTGCACCCTTCTCTTGCTCTTTCCTTTCCAAAGTTTCTAGCCCAGGCTTCTGAAAGTGGGTGAATACGACTTCTTGCTGGTCCCATTCCCTTCTGCACCTACCACACACTTTCTACCTTCCCCCGCTTCCTCACCTCTGGGATTTTTACAGTTCTGCACTAACGTCTCCGCTCGTCAGTCTGGCCATCAGCAGTCTTCCACTTACAAAGATCTAGCTCTGTGCACGTAGCTGGGAAGAGGAGGGCCTTTTCTAGAGCAGAAATCTCAAGTACCAAGCACCTTTAACGATCAGCCCGCATGGATATGCTGGCACCACGTGACGCTTTCAGCAGGAAAAAAAGACAGCCAGAGACAGAAGGTACAGACAATTCATGGAGCTGGTATATTGGGATAGATAACCCAAATCATCCCAAAATTGTATTATACTTAGGAGACCATTTACTGTACAGGTGACAGGCACGAGGCCAAGCAGTGAGATTTACACCTGCAGAGCCAGGAGCCTAACTCAGTTACAGCTGATCAATGAAAGTCTGAAGTAAGTGGAGCAGCTCCAGGATTGCACCAAAGGACGAAGCGTTAGCCCGAGCACGGACTACAGTCCAGGGCATCCTCTCCCCAGGCCGGTACCATAGCTGCTAGCTCTCATTCCTGCTCGCGGTCCCAGTGAAGTCAGGAACAGACTCTGCACACTCCAATAAAATTTGTTGTGGTTAAGGAGCTCCCTGTAGAGATTAAACTCCCCTAGGCAGGGGAGGGATGTAAACCCAGACTCCCAGCCTGGGATTAAAAGGAGAAGTGGCGCTACCACAGTAAGGAGTCCAGGAATGCCTTCTGTGTCAAACCCAAGGAGAAGGTTTGTGGCTGCGAACTGTGCCGGATTCAACACTAAAATACTTTTCATGCTGTGAAAGGTCAGAAACCTTTCTTCTCCTTCACATTTCCTGCTGGCTAACTTCGATGGCTCGACACACTGACTTCTGTGGGCCTATTGCTTAGACATTTGGCTTCTCAAGCGTTGTGGAAGGCACCGAGGTGGTTACGCTGGGTTTGTGATAGCAGGGCACTAAATGTTAACTGTAGCACCCTGCACTATGGTCCTTTTGTAAACTGAGGTCTGGGTTCTTGGATCATTTCAGCGCTTTAGAAAATCTCACGCTTACTCCCTAATTTATACCTTACTCTACAATTAAGGTTTTTACTTCTCTATATTATAAGACAGCCCTTGTCACAGAATAAGTTTCATATGCTGATAAGGAAGAAGGAATCCCAAGAATCTAGAATTTAATTAAAACAAAAATAATCCCGAATCATTGCAACCAATGGACACTACCACTGCGGGTATGAAATTCTGTTTTAGCAACTCTGAATTAAGCTGGGAGCTGGCATTTTCCAGGCACTCTAATACAAAATTAGCCTTATCAGGAAAGTCATAAAAGAGGAAACTCCAGTCATCATTATTTGAAGTAAGGGAAGAATAGATAAGATTTTTTGTGTACGTATGTGGAATCCCTAGTTAAATGCTGGCAGAAAAGGGAGGTGAAAACAGCAACAGGCAGGGGACTGCCTGTAATCTTGGCTGTAAACTGGACTAATTAATGCTGTTGTCAGCTGATTTTCCATTTAGATTCAAAAGAGCAGCAGGAAACTTTCTTTAAGGTGGGTAATAGATTGATACGCACTTGGAGAGGCAGAGAGGAAGGGAAAATGTGAACTTTTCAACTTTTGAAAACTTTGACCTATTTTTTCAGAAGTTAGTATGAGACTCAGTGGTGCCATTTTCCTAGTCCAGTTCAAGCCTTGAAAAAATTGTTTTTTTTTTTTCCAACTTTACATGATGAAAAAAAGTTATATTCACTGTTTGTGAACTCTCCCCTTTCCTTTTAACATATCTGGAGAACCAATAATTGAAGAACTCAGGATTACTCACCTTTTTCTAATCTTTTGACCTGCATTTTAATTCTATTTTCATGTAGTAATTCAGATGCTATGACTAGTGAGAAATGGAAAGAAGCAAATACATTCTCACAGAATGAAAAAAGGGGCAATAATAATCCCACATGTTTTTCCATCACAGAATCACAGAATAGTTGAGGTTGGAAGGGACCTCTGGAGATCATCCGGTCCAACCCCCCCGTCTCCAGCAGGGCCAGTTACAGCAGCTTGCCCAGGACTGTGTCCAGTCGAGTTTTGAATATCTCCCAAATGGACACCCCACAACCTCTCTGGGCTACCTGCTCCAGTGTTCAACCACCCTCACAATAAAGAGGGGTTTTCTTGTGTTCAGGTAGAATTTCCT
Organism: Struthio camelus; assembly: GCF_040807025.1. Lineage (NCBI taxonomy): Eukaryota > Metazoa > Chordata > Aves > Struthioniformes > Struthionidae > Struthio > Struthio camelus. Next base: position 129,748,065 of record NC_090944.1, read on the forward strand.
GTGCCTCAGTTTGTGCCCATTTCCTCTCATCCTGTCACTGGTTACCACGGAGAAGAGTCTGGCTCCATCTTCCTTACACCGTCAATTCAGATATTTATAAGTACAGATAAGATCCGCCCTGAGCCCTCTCTTCTCCAGGCTGAACAGTCCCAGCCCCTCCTCAGCTTCTCCTCATATGAGAGATGCTCCAGTCTCTTAATCATCTTTGCGGCCCTTTGCTGAACTCTCCCCAGTAAATCCAGGTCTTCCTTGCACTGGGGAGACCAGACCTGGGTGCAGTACTCCAGATGTGGAGTGCTCCATCATGCAAAAAGATGCACCAATATGATTTAAACTGTTACGAGTCTTCAGGGTTCATCTACACAGGGTTGTTCTAATGCAGTTCAGCTAAACCAATACAAACTACAGTTTTGACGCACACACATATTGATTTATAATTGGCTCACATTGCCTTTGCTTAATTCAGTTTGTAAATGGTTGATATTGACTTAGCTTAAATAAGAGCAACACCATACATGAAGAACTGTCCAAGAATATTACCGAAGTAATAACGAGTGGTCTGTCTAAGCCTCATTCAGTTCTCCAGCACCTTCCCCCCACCCGCAGCCCCAAGCAATAGAGGTTGCCAGAAGATGGCATTTTTTGAATAGTGTCACATTGTCATTTGGGAATATTTCATTTGAAAAGCTCTTGCTGTTGTATAGTATAACCAAACAGTTATTTCATGAAAAAGAATGTCTGAAAACAGACTTTTTTGATCCTGGAAATGCCAAACCTTCTTTTCAAGGGCCCTGATGTTATAGTGCAAGCTTATACCAAGAACCAAGGGGGTATTTAGATCTTTAGTTACCTGACCAAAAAAAAAAAAAAAGGGGCACAGTCATGAGCTTGGATTGCACTGTCATCAGTCATTTATGACGTTAGAGTGATGCTATAGACACAAAACAGATATGTTTAGATGAAATAAAATATGCATGCTTTGGGACTTAGCCCTCCTATTGTAAAGATGGTAAAGATGTTCAAAAGATGTTCCAAAAGACACATTATCTCATACCAAACTACTTATATATACACCATCTGAAACAATCTGTACCAGACACTGTTGGATACTGGGTATGGTGGAGCAATAGCCTATCACTGCTGGAAGGTTTGCATGCCTTTGTTCTCAAAGGATTTTATCTTTAAAGATGTCGTCTAAAAATACCAGAAATCAAACACATACGCAAATGCACCCTTGCTATACACCTGATATTATTGTGTTTGTGTACACGGGCTGAGTATTGTAGGCAGGCTCCTGCTGTTACAAGAGCAGTCACATTCGTATTTATTGTATCTCAGGACAACTTGAGCAGAGACTCCAGTCCTCGTGCTTGTCCTCAGAAATCGCACCCTGGGTCAGTGCCAGGCAGGCTGCAGGACTGGGTGTCCCGCTGCATGTCCTGGCTTGCTCAGGGACTGTCCTGGCGGGAGCCTACTGCCACTCTGAGCCACCAAAAGTGCTTGGTTTTACTTGCCAAGGAAATCAGGTTACAGTCAGGAGGGCAGGAGCCACGGGAGGAGGGAAGGAAATCTGGCCGCTCGGTCTTGCCCCATCAGGGTCATGGAGGCAGCTAGAGAACACATTTGGACGTGAGGGCTGAGACGTTTAATCATTACCATAACCATGATGATGTGCTTTCTATGTCTTTCTATATTCCATAGCTACAAGAAATAAAATAAAAAACAAAAAACCAGCAAAAAACAGAACAAAACTTGAAAAAACCCCAATCCAAGCCCCATGTTCGTTATTGTTCATGCTGAATTCATCCCACTAGTCTAAATCTAAGAGCAATGCTGCCTCACACATCTTTCTAGCTAAAAGCGCACCTTTTTTGATTCTCTTAAACCTTTTCCTATTTATACCCTGCTTCAACAACTGCACCTTATTCCCCACTCACTATCCCTTAAGAGGGATAATTAATTTAGAACTCCAGGCAAAAAGACATAGATGAGGAACCAATTTTCCTGATGTTGCCTTTCTTTTCTTAACCATTAAATGATGCAATTCTGTGACATTTGTATGGGACCAAGGGAATACACCTAAATCAAAACCAGAAAAAAAAAAAACAACCTTTTCAATGATATGCTAACATTATTATAATTAAACACTTGAGGAATTCCAGAAGTCATATTCTTCCACTGCAGTATTAACTGATCTACATCACAGATTGTTAGATACCAAAAAGTTAAAAACTGAAAAAGCTAAGCTTTAGTTTCCCATCTGTACTTAAGCAATCATCTGCTTGCCCAAATAAGTGGTTTCAAGAAATATTTTGCAGAACCTCAAGTGCAAGAGAAGTTGTTTAGAGGTTTCTTTTCCACATCAGAGTGGTTCAGTATATTTGCATTGATTTAAACTTTTTGTACATGTTCCCTGCTTTGTCATCCTGAAATGTTCCCTGCTTTGTCATCCTGAAAGGGAGGCTGCCGGCAGTCAGGTGCTTCCATTACCGGGGGTGGGGGGGAACCGACCAACTCTCAGATAATGGATCTGCGAGAGCATGCTGACCTCGCAGCTATGGTGAAAGGCAAAAATGGTCTCCAGGAGGGAGAAGCTGCCAGCCTTGGTCTTTTGGCTGAATTGTTCCTCGAAAGTTGCTGCCCCTTACAAAGAAACTCATCCTTCACAATTGGGAAAGAAAGAGGGAAACTAGGGAAGACTCAATGTCATCCTATTCAGAGTACGGACTAAAATCTCCTGTTCTCCAAGGACCTGTAGTTGGGCAGATTGCCTGCCTTCACCGGCTCAGGTTACCTTGGAGCACGCTGCAAGATCGCACTGATCTCAGCGAAGCCGCAAATACATGCAAGATCGTAACATGGTGTAGGTGCCTTAGGAACAGGCCATTATATAAATGCATACATATTGATAATCTTAGTTATTTAGTGAGACTTGCAAAGAGGTTCAGCCACCTACCTAAAACTGGAATCAAAGCCCATTTTGATTTTCGTGCATAGAAAAGCCTTTTTTTGATTATGTAATTAAGTGTATGGAGTAGCTTATTCCGTTCACTTCATGCAATGAACGACTTCTGCTAGCCTACTTTTTGCATGATTTCCCTTTAGAACTAAAATCCCAGTCATGAATAATATATATATATTTTTTAAATTATGTCACAGCATATAAAGTATGGAAGAGAATACATTCGCACACGTTATGTGGTGCTCTGTTTCAGTGTGACTCTGCTTTGACTCCTCTTTTAAAAAAATCCAGGCGATTCCAGGTTTATAGTACAGCATGTGCTCACTCTACATACATTGTGTTCTGCAGGCTACAAGAGTAGCCCTATGGAAAAGGACTTATGAACAAAAGCAAGAAAGAAAACTACATTTACAATAAATAAAAGCATCATTCACAGATGAGCATGTCTCTTCCAACTTTAAAGGTCACTGCTAGGACTGAAGGACACACTGCCTGGGCAGGTAAGGGAATTAGTTATGTGATTACTTTTAACTTAATGGTATTTTTTTTTTTTGCTCTAAAGTATGTTTCTTGCACAAAGGAAAAGGAGCTGGCAAAACTGTATTTAAAAGGAACTGGATGTGTTAGCTATGACAATAGCTGGGGGAAGATTTAAATGAAGTAATAGATATGAAAGATGAAAACCACCTATAATTAGTTAATGTACCAGGGGAAAAAAAAAAAAAAGCAAGCACATCATTTCTGTTCTTTTCTCCACAAAAAAACAATGAACAAGACGACAAAACGCTGTAAATCCAATATTTTGTTAAGTTGTCTTTTAAGAGCCTTATTCTTGTTTAATATGCCTTTAGTGATGATACACTCAGCTGAATAATTTAGAACATAGATGACAACTTTTCAAGAATGGTTTTATCAGTGTTAGACAGCTTCCTCTGTTTTCCGTATAAATACGGAACAGGAATCACCATTAACATTATTAGTTTTGGCTCATCTTCCTGCTGCTCAGATGGGAAAGCTCCATTTTTTTCCAGTAGTGAATTAGCATAGTTACTTTCAGAACTTCCTGATCATAAATGTTGAATCAATTTATTACAACAAAAGAAAAAAAGTCCTGTATTATACAGGCAGCACTGCTAGAATTGCAAAGCTAGACACTCCTGGGAAATGTTAGAATTATGTCCGCACCATCTTAATTTTGCAGGTTATTATATTTTAGGCACATAAGCAACCTAACTGTAGCTGGTAATAACAAGTCTGCTTACAACAGATGCAATTATGCCATCTTTACTCACAAGGATCCTGCAGCAGGAATCCATCTCCGCTCAGCAAAGCATCTCACTTGGTTGACAATACTTTTAGTGGCAGTTAAACATATATAAAAATAAGGATTGCTTTAAGCACTTTGATGTTTAGCTGTGGGTCAAGAACTGTACCTTATTCTGCTGTTCACACCAATAGTTTCAGTGGGAATAGCTTTAAATTAAACATGGCATCTAGCCTCTTGCTGCGTTATGGGTGTATGCAACTAATGGGTGTAAGCGAGCATCCTTGCCTAGTATGAAATGCCTCAGCTGAATGCAAAGGACAGTTCAAATTGGCTAAGAATTCTTCCCTTGCATATATTTTTTTCAGACTTTGGCTTACTATTTCGCTTTGATCATGGGAAAAAAAGATTTAGATTAAAAAGCACCTTGAAATGAAGAGATCACCTGAAAAAATACAAACTTCACTAAACATTTAATATTTTGCTCCACATTCTCCTGGACACACTTTCTTCAGCCTTCTTTTTAAGCCTTTTTTTTTTTTTTTTGGCTGTTATTGACACTACTTTATGTAGGTACACATCCTACATAAGGTGCCAAGCCGCACAGTATTCTGTTAGATCCAGTAACAGACTTAAATTTAGCAATTTTCTGATTGGAAATAATGCCATTATCTCATGTGCCCTTGTACTAACTCCCAAGCTGCTGCCTGGTTCTCTTGATAATACTACGTTCATGATGCGCATTATCTCAGAGGTCAATGCAAAAGGAAAGGTGTTATACAACGCTGAAGGATATACCCTCTGAGGAGGCGCTCTCAGATAGGCACAAAAATGTTATATCCTAATATTGGCACAATGTCTGCTAGTTTCTTACACACTTTAAATATCCCCGGAGTGCTCCCTTACTAGGTGTTGCTTATAGCTGAGACACCTGCACTTTCTTAGCATGCTTGGTATAGTCACCTGGATATCTGGACATAAGAATCGTAAGAGACAGTCGACTAATGGACTAAACTAGGGCAAATCTGAGCTTATTCCTCTCTGTGAGGTTACATGGAGGTTCCCTGCAAGTAACCTGCAGGGGCAAATACCTAAAGACAGCAATGTAAATCCAGAAGCAACTGAGCAATGGCAGTCAGTTTTGTTTAGGTGCCTACATTCAGAAGGCTGGTCACCCCGTAGACCCAATTTTGCATGTAATTTCTCCGTGGCTTAATTGCTACATCAGAGAATTATGCGTAATATTCTCTATCACAGAGGGTGTTTTGAGGAAGCAAACACTAAACTGTATCAGCACGACAGTCTGTGCACAGAGTAACCTAGGGATATGGGAACTAGCCTTAAAGGAAGTAGCTTGGGCATCAAAAAATAAATTGGTCTGCGCTGGGCACCACGCTGCTGTGGCTAAACACCGCCCAGGAACCAGACGTACTCGCGTCTGTCTGTATCGTAGCCCAGTCACTTCTGTCACTGCAGAGCAGGAGTAAGTGGCATAAGTCAAGGTTGATGCAGTGCCAGTCAAAAAGAGGAGGCTGCGAATAACCCATATGGCACCAAGCGAGCTGGCGCTACTGGGAGGCTGGAGCGCCTTCACGCGCCCCCCTTCCCCGAGCCACCAAATCCCCAGCTCCAAGTCCCCTAACGCAGTGAGGGGGCAACTCGGTCTGCTGCATGCTGTTGTGTGTGAGAGCTGCCAAGAGCTGGAGATTAAAATATGTGATTAACCTGGGAGGAAAAGGCTTACTGACACCATCCAGGAATTATGCTGAGATCCTGTTTACCAGGCAAGAGTGGGACTAGAAAGCAATACACTAAAATTGCTGTGACCAGAAAGTAGGCTTACGTAGCGAGCAAAACTCCTGACGACAAGCTATGCCCCACATCACACCTTTACACAGCTGTGCTTTAACACTTTTACTTCTTCCCCCCACCCCCAAAATAAGTCTTTTAGTGTGAAACATTTATACAGTGTCACTTAAAAACTCTGAGGGAGAAACTAAATAAAAAATATTGGCAGTTCTTTCCAAGAAAGCACTAATAATGGCTTTAATAAAATACTGATGAAAAATGTAACAGAAAATTAAAAGAAAAATGTGTGCAAAAAGTCACTTGTGCAACATCTTAGCGTTTTCTTTCAAAGAAGCCTTGATGGGAACACTAAATATTTGAAACCTTTTCATCATTTCCTCCCTTATTATCTCCTTTCCCCATTAAAAAAAAAAAAAAAGTTGCTGGTTGTAGTAGCATTAACTAGGTAAAAAGATTTTCTTACAGCACCATGACAGGAGCTATTCTGGAAGAGGGATATAAAGATGATGAAGCAAGAGGTTTTATGAACCTGATACATAGCAGGCACAATAGCAAGAATGCGTGAAATTGTAAAACAACTGGAGAGACAGGAGTTGGTGACTGCATTACTAATAGAGCAGAGTGAGCTCAGGCGCTCTGGAAAAGGGACAAGAGTGGAAGAGCTCTGTGAAGCATCAGTAGCTAATAAACTCAGTGTAGCTCCTTCCAGGATGCCTTTCTTCAAATAAAGGACCAAAAACCCAAAGGCCTGCTCATATAAATTGGCATGGCTCTGCTGGCTCTAAAGGCAACTGTGGCTAACTGAGGCTAACTGAGGCAACCAGAAGGAAATAAGCCCACTCCAAACAACAAAAGGAAAGATTTGCATCCCCCATATCTTCATTGCAAACTGATAGCCTTGTGATGGCAAACAAGACTTGACAGAAGGGCCACCAGCATGTTGCTATATGCGTGTTTTTATAAAGCATGTTTTGGGGGCTGATTTTTCATTTGTTTCTTACCTCCAAACAGAAATATCCTCCAGCTAGCGCTAGTCCCAAAGAGCGTATTACATACACTTGCAGATAGTGGAGAAAAGAAGCTACAGTCCTGTTGCTGGCAATCAGCAGAAAGCATGCCCTCCGAGTCATCTGCTTTCTCCTAATCGTCACCTCTGAGGTTAGATTTCATCTGAACACACTAGCCACGCAGCTGCGGTGTGCAGACTTGCCTAGCTCTCAGGCAGTGTTAGCTAATGAAACTGTCATTGCCAGCAGATTAAAATTCAGTTTAACACCTATTTGCTCACACAGAGATGAGCTCATGGCAAAGGGATATGAACAAAGCTACCCTTAGCGCTCTTTTCTGCGATGTCCCGTAGAGCTGGGAGCCAACAGCAGTTATCTGTAGCTTTGCAAAGTAGATATAAAGCACAGAGAAATCACTACGGCTGTGACTGAACTGGGAGGCAGAGGTGTGTCGGTATACCCCAGTGCCCATCCCCGGGGCATTTGGGATGGGAGGCTGGAAGGGATTTCCTTCCCCAGGACCAACCAGAGCAGCGATGCGCAGGGCATACGAGCCACAAAGAGAGCGGTTGGTTCATTTGGGTCCTGAAGCCAAGAGATGTGACGCAGCCCCACAGTTCAGCCATACCCTGTGGTAGCATTTCACAGCGATGTAGCCACTGCTCACAGGCAAGTCCTGGGAACTGAAGCCAAAAGGATGGTTTTGTTAAGAAGAAATCTTCCTCTGCAAAGGAAGTATGCTATTGCAATCAAAAAATCGATAAGAATTGGAGTCCTTTTGAAGGCTCAGAGAGCCGGAGATACATAGCTGTGATCAGTTACACCTGATTTAAAATTGGAGTTTTAAGAGCCCCGTTCTTTGTGCAGATCTTTCTTTCAGTTAATCCAAAGAAGGCTGGGAACTAACAAAAAGTTGAATTTTAAGCTTGATTACAAGTCATTGACGTACCCATCCTGCACATTTGGAAGACAAGATCCCATCATATTAACTTTGTTGTTGCATTTCTGGTTGTAGCAAATGCAATTCTTGCCTAGAGTAATTTAAGAACTCAAATAGTCCTCAAACAAAGATTTCCTGCAAATGACATCAAAGAAGCTGGTTTTACTTAAAAAAAAAAAAAAACCCTATTGATTAAAGTTACCAACTTGAAATCATTAGCTGAAAATTAATCTACTGAAATGAAAGCCCACAAAAAAAACCTACAGTAGAAAGTGTATGAATATAATTTGGAAAGCTGTCATTCAGAGCCAAGCTGAGTAGAAAATAAGAGGCTACACTCTACTCAAGCTCTAACCTCAACTGCTGCCATAGTCTCAGCACAGCTGGAAGTTTTTGCTAAATCTATCAGCAATATAGCAGTGAACAACCAGGAAATGCAAAAAGGGCATAATTAGACTTCAGAGTTAGCATCCCAGTGATGAGAACAGAGCGGCTCACCACCCCTTTGAAACCAACGGCTAATCTCAAGAAGTGTTACCAACCAGGCCAAAAAGATGTCACTAAGTGATTGCATTTCTATTTGATATAATTAAAAAGGCAGAGCCATGTTTAATCATACTTTTGAAAGAGGTATAGTTCAAACCGGCTACAAATTTGATTTGAAGCTGAAATCATAGCATTCTAGTTTGGTTTCTGAATGTCTACAAATGTTCTGCTTCCAGGTGATTTAAAAAACAAAAAATATTGGTGAAATCTAGCAAAGCTTTTCATAACACTTTCACTTAAGTGGTGTCTCTGTGCTATTGAGGTTACGGCATATTTTCTGAAGGATAAATTAAACCAGTGGGTAAAACTTCAGAAGTGTTAGATCCTGCTGACATTCTAGATTATCTACGCATGTCTCTCTGTTTCAAAATTAATTTCCCCCCCCTCCTAAAATTTTACCTGTTTGTCATTCAGTTTCTCAAAGAGCTCTTGCACTGAGGGTAACGTGCCTTGAGAACTGTGCTGCACTGATAGATCCACGGCACTTTTTCCATGTGCACTGAGCATCCACAGTTTCTAATGAAACCAATGCCTTGTATTTGTTGCCCTCACCACCTCTGAGAATCTAGTCGTAAGTCTTTCTGGCATGTCAGTGTTCATTCTTCTAATGAAACGGGTTACGCTGTATAGAGCCGATGAACGCAGCCAGCTTGTTTTGCTCAACCGTACATCTAGAGAGAATTGTGAGGGGGATGGCGTAGTTATGTAAATAAAACCTGTGACTCAGCGTTAAGACATAGCAGAAAAGTAAAAGAAATACAAGCTGCCATAGCGTATAGAGTACAAGATATACCTTCTTCTCCTTTTGTTAGCATTTCTGAGCTGAAAGATTTATCAAGATTTAGATAGCGCATTATTCTGTATTCTATTAAAAAAAAATATTGTGTGTGTATATATATATGTATGTATGTATGTATTCACGAAAGCACGTTTAACATAAATCCTTCCTAAGGAATAAGGTAGCCTAGCTAACAAAACCTTGTTTTATTTGATAAGACAGACTTTTTTCCTCTAACGTAGACAGGTCACCTACTTCTGCCGTCTTCACGGTTCAGCTGCCACTGCACAGAAGTTCCTTTATATCCAAGTGATACCTGGTCGCTGCTGCTTATTATTATGTGCAGGACAATAGCGCTCATTCACACGCCTTGCAAGAAGGAACAAACAAGGACACGGGCAATTACTGAATACATAGAAACTTTGACAAACTCCCATAGACACACTGCTTCCTTTTTTTTTCCTCCCAGGATTTTCACATAACAATCTGTCACCAGTCATGTGGAAGCGGTCAAAACAATAGCATGATCTGCTGCCTTAGCTCCTCCCTTTGCAGTCTTGCAGGAGAGAAAGAGGAAATTATAAACCGTTGGGCAAGATGTTGGCTCATCCTGGCTGCAGGACACATGGCTGCCCTGCTTAGGAGAGACCGGTGTTATTCAGGGCCAAAATCTGCTTTCTTTCCCCACTTGCACAAGTCAGCGCTGCCCTGTTCCTGTGCAGCCAGGAGCACCTTTGAGACTAGATCTCTCGGCTACGCACTCCCTAAGCTGTTGTCCTGAAAGCGCACCATTGGGAAGAGCATATGAGAAACATCCCAGGAGTACAGAGGTCCTCACAACAATGCAATTATCTACAGCCTATAAAGCCTGTCTTAGTCCAGCCTTACCCTTTCTTCACATATGCTTTTCTTCTCATGTATCAGTCCTGCCTCTTGAAAATGCTGTGTCGCAGGCACACGTGCATCTCTCGCATTCTTTATACGGTGCTGGGACGAGTTGGGAGCACCCCTCAACGTCAGCTAGGCCGTGCTTCAGGGCACATCATGCAGCTGGGGGAAATCGAGCCTTCTTCATGCCGATAAGGATCGGGCGCTCCAGCTGGAGAGCCTTTGGGGGGATGGTCCTCAAGGTGATCTAAAATAACGCGTATATAGACTGAGTAGTTCTTGTTTCTCAGCTTCTCCCTGGATGCTGACCTGCTGACAAATCTAGACCTAAAATAGGCATGTGAGGAGCCCCACTGGGGGTCGGGAAAACTGTTCAGATGAGTAAGGCTTACGCACACAAGAACAGCAACTTAAGGCTCTTGCTAATTGCAGTGAGAACAGCCTTGGGCCCAAAGGATGGGATGTACCAAAAAATCACAAAAGAAGAGTCTCAGGGCCAGAACTGTGTCCTTGTATGAATTTATTTGTAAAGTACACTCCCAATATAGCTATGTATCAGCCATAAGTAGTGCAGAAGTAAACAGCAACAAACACTGGTGGCATCAAGCTAATATACCTACCAGCAGGCAGGACTTTTTCCATATCCAGTCCACTGCTTTACAGCCTTCCTTCAACCTAGTTTCCTACATTAGCACAATGATTTTTCCAAAGGGATCTTTCCACCAATCCTGCATCAAAAATCTACTTACAAAAGAAGTATATCTGAAATAGTGATCAGAAACCAAACAGGGAGACAAATGTAACTCAGAATTATATTACTGTAACACGCCTGCTTTTCCCTCCACGATTCTGATCAGATCATAAATTGTGTACAGTGAAGAACAACTTCCAGACACCTACCATTGCATCCATAAATGCATATATTACAGCTATAATTATGCAGAAGACATAGGGGGTTATAGTATCTGCATTATGAATTAGAACAACAGAACACTTCCACTCCCACGGCTTTAATAACCTCGCTATAACAAAATGAATTGCAGAGCATAGAGCTGGAAAGTTATGATCTGTATTTGTTGAAGAAAGACGTTGCAAATAACTGTGTGGTGCATTTAGTTCTTGCACTGAGAGCGCACTACACTATGAAATCCTCCCCTATTTTTCTGTAAACAATTATACGTGAAATAAGAGTAGCCTGTCTTAATGCACCCCAAAACTAGCCTGTCTCTGATATCCAGTTGAAGATGCTTAAGCTTGATTTGTAAGCAGTGCCTTTCTGATTTGAATTAAAATTATCCTCAGTATTAATCCAGCATTCAGTGTTAAAAAGAAAGGAAAAGAAAATCTGTAGTGAAAAAGCTTCATGAACCAACATTAACGCCAAGATGGCTATAAAATTGCTTTCCGCTTAGCGGCTGTAATAATTCAAGCATCACTTGCGCTTGGGAAGGAACATGAGTAGCTGGACACTTTGGGACAAATACTCATCTAGCTCCCTTCGGAAGCCATTTATGCTATTAATCATTAATCTGTCCTGTGCTCAGCTGACGGCATATCATCTCATCTCTGGAAAAAAAGTTGTATATGAAATTCTTGATTGAGTAGCACTTTCTTGCCCGTGGTTCTTACACCTTTCTGCTGTCACCAAGACTGACTAATTGGTACCACAGGATATCCTTTTCTTCAAAGTTATTAAGCTTCAAGGAAGGCTATTAATTTCCATTCCTCCCTTAAAAACGCAGACCTACTTTCCTTTAGAAAACTATGATCTTTACGTTCCGTCTCGCTCTCTTGTACACCTTAGTTTCTATTATAGTCTTCTTACATAAGAGACCCAGAAGCGTGAGCAGTTATTTATCAGGTTTTTTTTGCACACCCTCACTTTCTCCCCAAGGGAGCACTAAAATAATGCAAGAAAGCCATGTGTGATAGATGAGGGCTATTGCAGCAGACCGCTTCCTCACACCAATTTGGGTGCAGGATACAAAGGATGCAGGCGAACCATCCCCTTCCCTGCCGCTGCCCTGGTTTTGGCACGGCAGTTCGGGGAAGGCACGGCGCGGGGCTGGGCGGCATTGGGCAGCCCCGGCCCCCTCCGCGTTGCTGCGTGCAGCAGAAAGCGTGCCTGCATGCAGCCGGCCGCTCCACCTTGTTTGCCCCGCAACTACCTTAATGCGTTTTATTGCCTGCCTGTTTATTTTCGGGCAGATCTTTGGTAGTGCTGTCACTCAGCTGGTTTCTAACCGACCCGGCGGGTTTTTACTGCTCCCTTCCTGGTTGCTGGCAAGACGACTAAGCCTTGGATTTACGTGCGAGAGCTGCAGCACGGTAGCTGCAAGCAACGCGCGCTCGGAGGAGCGGACGTTTTGCTGACAGATGCCTCTGTTTGAAATGTCCATGTGTATTTAGGCCCTGATCCATCACAGCACCGGAGTATGCACTTAAAGTTAGGCGCATATAGATTGCTGTCATTAGGCTATGTAAAGTGAGGTGTGCTTTTAAGTCTTTTGTGGGCTATAAGGCCTTAAAGCCTCAGCTTATTGCCCTGGCAGGTCATACACTCGCTGCGCAGCCTGCAGTACTCTGGGCTGATGATCTGCGGAGCGACTCAAAAGAAAACTTGCCGCGTATGAATGTTTCCACAGTGAAAAGGCACAGAAAATTTGCTTGATTTGTTTTTGAGAGGGGCTTTTATTAAGGTACATGTATCTACCTTTTTTAATAGGCAACTTGAGTCACAACATTTCTGACCATTTCAGCGTTATTTTCCCTTTGCAAAATACCAATAGGCGGGAGTTGTGAGCTGCTTCCAGAAAGCTGTGGTGTGTGCCCTATAAATGCTTGTTAAGCACAATACAGAGTGCAGAGGACAGAAGCGGACTTCTGGTGATAGATGCTCTTTTCAAGATGCAGTCACCGATTCCCCCCACTCCTTGCCTTGCCTATTCTGTTAGTGCCAAGCTTTTAAAATGAAGTTTCCATCGACTTTGTTATGAGAAGTTACTTTGAGAATCACATGCGGCTACTGTTACTCCAAGAAGCTGGGAGGGTTTCCTAAAGATGTGGTCAAAGAAGTCTGACAGCAAAAATCTGGTTTGCAAATGAACTACTTCTTTAGAAAGGAGAACAGGGTTGTTCTCCTGCAAGGAAATCCCAACTTGCTACCGAGCAGCAAATTGTTTGGGGCAGCCCTGCGGTGGCTGGATTGCTTTGCCCCTGGTACCCTCTGTCAGCTCTGGTCCCTTGGCAAAGCGCTTCTTCAGCGAGATACCAGCCACCAGCCTCGCGGGAGCCAGGCACCCCCTAAGTCACTCATCTCTCCCCTTGCCAGTCCAGCCTTATTCCATTTCACTCCCATTTCCACAAAAATAAGCTCCAAAGAAAGTACAAACCAAGTTAAAAAGACCTCATTTTTATAACTTACCACCTGGACAAAATTAGTTTAGCTGATAAGGGAAATTCCCTTGTTTGCCGTAACAAAAAGTGGAAAGCAGCCGTGCCAGTCTGCAGTATCAGATACAGATGTGACTGGAAATAGCAGCGCTCAGCCTCCAAGTTCATCAGTGAGCCACTTTAATAAAATAACCCATAAATAATAAATTTCCTGATGTTTCCCCAACTGCCTCCCTGAGATTCTTCTCCTCCCTCTTTGGCTTGAAAAAAAAAGAGTAATTCAAGGCCTTTTTACCTTTCTTCTCTTCAAAAACTACATGACTTTTACTGAGAGGGTTGCAAATTTGCTTCAGATTTGCAAATTTTGCCTTCTGGTTTTTTGTTTTTTTTTTTTCCCCAGATTTTTCAGTTAGGCTTCTTGATTTTGTTATTTGCTCATCTTCCAGTAGCAGAGCACCATGTAGCAATAATCTATAAGTGTGAACTTGAAATGTAAAGTTGCCTGGTGTCGTCACAGCATAATTCGTGTTCTAATAATGCTCAGTTTTCATCTGACCTTTAGAAATCAGCAGATTCAATTACTTGTAGCATTCGCTGAAGATCCTCCAGGGACCTCACCATAAATTATACTGTCTTCTACAACTAGATACAACAACACTAATCAGCAAATTAAATGGCAACTATCTTTCCTGCAGAGATACTTAAACATCTGATTGAGCCAGTATATGGGACCTAGGTAGCCTACAGTTTTAGCCTTCAAGAGAGAGACCGCTTTTCTGCATGGGAAATGCTAGCTTTGCAAACAGACACCTGTAAGTTACTTTAGATAAGTAAGAAAGAGAGAAGGGAAAGGGAAAAAAGGAAAGAATGACACCTGCAAGAAAGACTTTGATGGATAACATCTGTATTCCCTCCATAAATATTTTGCCCTGATGTTTCCACCCGTTCAACTTCACATGATGCTTTCCAGAGACCCCCACGCCACGTGGGACCCCTTCCCACAGGGCTGCTTCCCCAGGGGGGGAAGGCCCCGTGAGCAAGGACACCTGCAGCATCCCCAGGTCACACTTCCGCTGGGAAGGCCTGCTGAATTAGCAGGGGGACATGATTTGCATTCAGAGGCAAAATCACCTTGATTTGGACTTGAATTCAAGCCTTTTCTTATAAGCAGGTGCCTGTGCTTGTGGGGCAGCATGCAACAGAGAGGTGTGATCACATCCCCTGCCACAAGCTGTTACTTTGACAGCTCTATTACAGTCATATAGAAACAACTTCCAGGAAGTGTAAAGCACTGTGTAAAAAAAAAAAAAAAGAAATAAAAAAAAAAAATCTGCTCTGCAACATGCTAGCTTTCACTAGGGAAGAGAACTAAATGCAAGGGAAAAGATGCAAGGAATTCGTTCTATGGCCGTTTATTTTGCCAGAGCTGGTCATAGTTCTCTACCTGAGAGACAGCGTTTTCTTCTACTTCTGTTGGGCTAGCTCATCTACTATTTATTCCATGGCAGCTTTTTCCTCCAGGAAAAGAATTAATTTTTCATATTAAAAAAAAATTCAGCCTCAATTAAGAAAAAAAAAATTCAGCCTCAATTAAGGGGAAAAGGATGAACAGTCCTTTTTTGAGGTACCTTTCTTGGGAAAAAAAAAAACCAAACAAACAAGCTTAACACAGGAATCACTAGCTCTGCTCAGAGCTGAAACTTCAGCTTTCATCACATTACGTGCAATAGTACAATTTATGGGACATATGGCTGTGTTTTTCTAACCTACGTGCCATTGACACCACATACTTGTCTTTAGACGCACACAGTCTGATCAGGTGAAGGATTTCTGGGCCAGGCCTTTGGTCAGGGATTTTGTGAACATAGTTGCGTTACTTTGTTTAACATGACTTTTTTAAACACAGTGTCACATCCTGTTCAAACCAAGCCTTATCTCATTAAAAAAAACAACAGAAAACACAGCAGCACGCAAAAGAGCCTGATGCAGGTGCTCTCAGGCCATTCGTGGCACAGTAAAGAGGACAGGACATCCGGCCCGGCGTGGGGTGGGAGCAGGGCAGCCCCGCTGCAACACGAGCCACATGCTCTGGGTATCTCCGCTTCAGCCCCCAGACCTGCACCGTGCCGCGCGGGGACATCGGTCGCCCAGAGAGGTGGCGTTGGCCTGCACGCCTCTGCCTGAGATATAAGGTTGTCTGAATACTCCAGCAACGTGCAATCACACAGGGTTTACTGATGGGACTGGATTTACGTAGCTGCTCTAAAGATGAAACTTTTGATACTATTTTGTTTGTTTTTTCGTAAGTCACACATAATAGCAACAGCATCTCCTACCCTAACAAACAAACCGACCTGCTTGTTTAGACTGCCTCCTAAGACCACGCTCCACAGCTACATATATGCAGTTTTCTCTTATTTACCATTCCCCTCCACCTTTGGAAAGGCAAGAAGCAGAAGAGCTGATGGAGGAGCTCCAGTCACAACCCATTCAAGTTTCTGATGGCATTTGCTCAACAGTGACAGTTTGTAAGTCAAAACAAACGACTTGCAAATCAGACGTGCATTATGGAGCCATACCCAGAGGAAATGCCTGTCAAGCATATTAGTACTTCAGAAATTCAGAGTGACTTTGGTATGCTTTTGTTTGACAAGAGGTAGCCTGAAAAATTTAAATTTTGCTCCTCATTATTGCAAATTATTCTCCCAGCTGAAGTGCCTTTTCTCTTAGGCTGTACACTGCAAATTGGTGCTGCACTCTAGCAGTCAAGGGAGGCTCAATCAACATCTTCCTTTTGTCAAGGGAATGCCTTTGAGGACTTCATTTTGCACCTGTCTCTCCTTGTGACGGGGCCCTTGCAGCAAAAGGGGAAGTTTTCAACCTAAGGAGTAACACCTGAGTGCTGCTGGTGGGAAGGATCTTCACTGGCAGCTCAGAGAAGTTTTAAGAACTGTACAGCTTGACATACTCATCGTCTTTCCTCCACTTTCAAACCAATATTTCTATCAAATGCTTCCCCAAGAAATGAGGCTGCAAAGACTGAAATGTGGGAAACAGTGTTTCAACAACATAGCAGCTCTGTGTGACGGGGAAGCTGATTTCAATTTAAAACAGAACAGATTTCACTTATTTGCATTCTCTCATTGACATACTCACAAGCACCAAATACGTGTGTCCAAGTGGCTGGTCAGGCACCGGGGCGGCAGTGTCCAGGTGGCGCTGCCAGGATTGCTTGTGGTGCCAAGGAGGACAAAGGATGCCACCAAACCCACCTGGAACCTCCTCAGGTAGTATCCACCCGCTGGTTTTGGAGCTACCTTTTTGTACCCCTCAGCAGCTAGCAGTGACCAGTTGATCTCTCCACCCCATCCCTCCTCTGAGGGTCATCAGGAGTTGCTCAGTCTCCTGGACTGGGTGTCCTGAGAAGCTGCATGTAGATGCGCGCTAGGCTCTTCATGACCCACTAACACATCTGCCAAGGGGACATGCCTCTATTTCACTCTTCTCCTGCCATTTGCTCCTTCTGGTGCTTTCACACCCAGATCCTCCCATTCACACCAATCTTAATATTTCCATTATAATTCTCTACAGCTGAGCACAAAATCCTCAGTGCACTTGGCAGCTTCACCTGGTGATGGTCTGCGCTCCATCAGGGACATGCCACTTGTTTGTTGTCTGTGTTAGTGCCTTCTGCTCTAGCACAATGCATATGCAATTGTGTATATCTAAATCTGATCCCTTTTCCTTAGTAGTTGAGGTAAGATGTTTTTGTTTATTCTAAAGATGGTCTCTTTCACAACTTCACCAAAAAGGTCACTTCACATGTGTGCAGCCCAAACTAGTAGGCTTCAGTCACATCAGAACCTCAGAATTTCAGCTTTGCACTTCTCAACAAGCCTGGTAGGTAGCCACACAAAAGCCCCAAAACACTGCTAGAATTGGGAAGGATCGGAATCATACTCACATTTTAGCACATTATTACAGGCAATAAGGTTGTCTCCGGGAAAGCAGCATTGGTGGTCCACAACAACTCTCAGACAGAAATTGAATTTACGCTTCTAAATGATGCTGGAAGGTATTTCCATATATTTGAAAGGCTGGCAGGCCAAAACCACAAAGAGAATTTGGTGCTACAACACTCATTTTGGAGCTTTGGCACTTTGCCATGTAGCAGCATTCACAATGCAGAACTGGGTGCTAAAGTTCATTGGGACAAGAACTGGACACAACGTCTTTGTCTTCTAAAATTCATCTCCTCTGATCTAGGAACCATTCTTGTGTCTTGACTGAGGAGAATGATGCTGTTTAAAGTGGAATTATTTCGATAGGAGAGATTGATAGTATTCCCTATTTACAGTATGTGACAGCCTGATGCTGAAACAGTGCTCTTAGTATGTTGAGGAGATGATCACATGTCATTTAGCTGAAGATCATGGTTTTGCTGTTCAAGAAGGTCCAGTAAAGGAGGAAACTCTATGCCCTTTTGTGCCTTTCAAACCTATGTTGCAGTGCCGAGGAAGTCATAGTGACAGCTTTTACTGTGCTTAGACAGTGCATTTGCAACGACATTATAATTTTGCTTCTAATAAAATCCTTTCATGTTTAGATGTCAGTTTCAGCTGATGGAACAGGCCCTGTGTCAAAATTTCTTAGGTATCTGGGTGCCAAAAACAGCAGTTACGTTCTCATGTTTAACTGCTGGTAAGCCCTGAATCTCTTGCTTCCCTAATTTACTGCCTTTAAAGTTCTTCAGCAAGCTGTAATTTTGCTGCTGAGCACGCTCACAGCCTCTCCACCCTCAAAGGAAAGCTCAGGGCCTAATTCCCGCTGAAAATCTCAAGCCAGGTGTTTTTTTGCCCATTTTGCCTTGAGGGGAGAGGTGTCCTGTTCTAGGGGTCATTTGCAGGACACCCAGCAAGAGCAGATAATGAGACACTCACAGACGTGGTATGCCAGTGCTGCTAGGTTTCTGGCCTAAACTCCTTCTTTCTGTATATCAAAAAGATGGTATTATCGTGCGTATAGAAGACCATACTGCCAGCATCTATAAGTTGGTTAGCTGTCTTTTCCCCTTGAGCCTAGAATAGAGGATTTTGTTGAAGCAGAGCAGCTCTGCTCAGAGCTGGGGCACTTTGAGAAACATAACAACTTGGTCCAGTTTGCCCAGGGTAGAGAAACAGGTTCCCAAGCTCACAGAAACTCTCCGAGCCTCTCTTCACACTTGTGTTTTTCCTCTTTGTGTTCTGAGGGAGCGTTTAGTCCAGCAGAGCCACAGGCTTGCCTGGGGCTTTGTGGGCATCCTGCAGGATGATATTAGTGCAGTGAGAACTACAGACAAGGCCTTTTGCTTTCTCCCTTCCCCCTTGCCTGTGTCCTTTGCCGTGGGTATCATTGCATTGGTTTCAATGTTTATACAGTACCTCTTACCTCTGGGAATGGTTACAGAAAAAAAATCAAGGTAGGGCAGATATTTTCACTGTGCAACACTAAGGAGAGAGTTTCATTTGCCATAAGAGGAAGTAACTAAAAGTCATTTCTGCATGTTTTGCATGAAGGATTCTGACTTCAGTCAGGACATTAGCTGTGCAAAGTGCTTATTTTGATAGGTTTAAAGTCATTCATGGAATGTTTTCATTCTTAATTAGGCACATTTACCCTAAACACTCCATGTCTGTGTAGATAAGTCCATGTTCTTTTTTCTTCCTCACAACATATATCTATACACATTAAAGTTGCGGGGTTGACTGCCCAAGTCCTGTGACAAAGTCATTTAGCTGTACTGATTACAGGAGTGAGGCATCTTTTACAACAATACTTTCCAACAGTTTCTGTTTGACCAGTACTCCCAACTTAGATGCACATTTTGCCACCTGTTGAAAATCTGCCTTTTGCTCTGCAGAAGTGCCTTGGTCATTCGCTCAACAAAACAACCCCCTTCCCCAGCCCCAGCCCAAGCAAAAACAATTTCACTGGCTGCATTTTTCTCTGGAGATGTTTAAACTGTCAACTTTGCTGAGCTACGTTCATTCTTTCTCATGGGAGTTGTTCTGTCACAGGAGAGTCATAACAAATTCACATTTTGAGATTTTTCCAGGGGATTTAATATTAATGTGCATGCAAGAGACTCGTGAAGTCTTTCTCTTTTGAAATGGTAATCTGCTATCAATAGCTTCTGGAGCTGGTATTGTTCAGCTTTTACAACTAGTTCAAAATATAGTCAACACAAACGCTCCTCATCTCAGGATAACATAGCTACATCATTTTTCAGGTCAGTCATTTTCCCAGAGTATGGACACATAGTCATTGGCTCACTGACATCCCATTTGAGAGCAGTTTCAAATTAATCCATGTTACTGTTATCATTTAACATTGAAGTGAAAGCATTTCCAGTCGTAGCTTCTCTCATCCATGCGGAGTCCTATTTAGTTACCAGTAATAAACTCTTGAAAACTGTAGGGCACATCTCAAACCTCGCAATGAATGTGGGAAAAGCAGAAGCTTATGTTTAATCTAAGACATTGGTTAGGAAGCAATTATTACACTGAGCAGCAATACAAAAATGTGTAGAGCCACAAGTCCTGTCTCATTTGAACAGCCACTTAAGAACAGGATTTATCACCCATGCACTTTCCTATGGTACTGGATGTACTGCACCTACCATTAAGTAGAGCATAACGCTGCTTTACCCCCATCCTCCGTTAGCTGGGTCATAAAGACACCATGAAGACTCAGTCAAGGAGTCAGGTTATGTTTAGCACAAATAAAGAATGACAGGAAAGGCAAATCTAGCCGCACTTCAGGAGTTTCCTTTCGAAGTCCCACCCTTGGATGTATGTTGCGGCCTGCACACTGTTCCCACCATCAGGCTATCACAACTGTTTTAGGCCCCACGTGGTACATCATATCAGAGACAGGGTCCAGTGAGGAAAGAAAGAAGGAATATTTCCTTCATCATCTGCCCAGCTTTTACTGCTATGAGAAATATGTAGAAGATAGCATGCAGTCTCAGCTGTCAATCTTCACAGCCACCTAGAGTAAAAAGTAAACTATAGCCACCAATACCTTCCAGTTCACGCTTGAACTTAATGGATTTTTCATGGGTGTTAAATACTAAGTTAAATCCATTAAAATCCAACTCTCAAACCAATTTAAATGGTTAATATTTAAGGGCTGCCTATACAGAAGTATAACCAAGGGTGCCAAAATATTGGCGAGAGCAAGCAACTTCACACAGCAGTTTGTTTTATAAAGAGTCTATTTGTTATGAGGAAGATGGTACAACCACTATTTCGTTACTAAATGAATGTTCCTTTAGCTAACATTGGGCAAAAGAGTATACGCAGCAATATGATGGCTCTTAATAGAACTGTGCTTAAAACTGTATCTGTGCCTTTCCTTTTTGCCTGACAAGTCTCCTGCAGAGAGAACATAGGCTTAGTTTGAATTCAGCAGCAGTGAGCATGAATACCTAGCTGTCAGTATGCCTGAATAGGCTTCATTTGTAATCAAATCCACGATGCGGCTCAAACGGAAAGTTGCCTGGTAAATTGATGCAATTTATTGTAAACGCGCCTAGTCCTGTTCCCGCTGTAGCTAGTGGCAGATTGCAGGGAAAGCTGGATCAGGCACTGTTGGCTGGTGCTTGTAATCCTAATGTGGTAACGAGTCATAGCAGGAAAAACATCCTGAAAAGGCTGTACAGGAAACATACCCCACCCCCCTTTCCCCTTTTATAAAAATCTTGCACATTTTTAATCAATTACTTGTCTTCTACAGCTCCCTGTGTCAGTGGGTTTGTGGTCCTCACTGATTCAGAATTGCTAACTGATTTTACTGCAGTTCTGAAAGTTATTGATTTACTGGAGGTATCGTCTCCTGGAGTCATGTGAAAACAGTTTTCACAAATTAGGAACAGTGCCACCTCTGCTGTTTGCAAAGGAAGGTGCAAGAATGCAATCAGTAACTGCTATAAAGGACCAGTAATGTTACTAATGATAATTCTTATCATTAAAAATACCATGAAAAAAAATTCTCAGTTAAAAAAAGTCTCACGAGTTTCCTAGCTTGACTTAGGTTTTTGAATGGGTGGTAGTACTGAATAATAAAATAACTCCTGCCCCCTCTGGCACTGCTAGTCAATCACCCCACAGCATGTACATTACACTGATTTGTACCATGCTGACACACTAATATCCTCAAAATTTGGCCCTAGATCTCTGAAGACCATTATAAGAAATTCACATGACTGATACAATGCTGAGCCTACAATACTTGCAGTTCTCCAACCATTCGTACCATCTGCCTCCACAGATTGGATCACGCTGGATTACTGAAATATGGCGTGGTTTGCACTAGTTTCTCCTCTTGCCTTTGGGTAAACACAGTATTGTCCTTTTCCCACTATCTGAAGATAGCAGATCTGGTGGCGGTTTAAGGATCATACGTTATAATAGGCTTCAGAAGGAATAATTTATGCCCTTGAGCCTTCCTCAGATCTCCCAGAAAAATTAGACATACAATGGCAAAATTTAGCTCTTTGGAAAGCTGTAGGGATTAATAACGTGCCCAAGAGGATTTGGGTGCCAGACAAGAAGGGATTAGCATGATCCACCAGTGTGGCTGTCATCAGTGACTGATCCAGGACCGTGCTCTCCATGTTTTGTAATAGCCATCTGGAAGTGAAAATGGGAGAGAGACTGAGGTATGTTTCATGGCACCGGCTTGTCTTCTCACTAACAGTAGTGTTATCTTTAGTTGTCAGGCAATGCTGTGACATACGTTTTCTGACCCTGCCACGGGCCAGAGGCAATTTGCTTCCAAACCACACAGACAACAGGCTCCCGCATAAATGCCCAGGGATGGCAGCACCACAACCTCCTTGGGTTAGGGCAGACTCGAGGCTGGTAGCCCAACCTGTGGCAACATTGCTTCCAAAGCCTGGCGACAGGGGTTACCCCAGAGGCACAGCAACGCGCCGGCCTCCTGGTGCTTGGTGCTGTGTGGGATGTGGTCAGCCGTGCCCCGGGTCCAGGTGCTTCCTGAACATAATCTTCAACCAGACGAATTATACAAATATTTATGCAAGAGTTAAGCACTCTTGCGACACTCCTGGTCCAGACACTGGTATCTCGAGGCAGGCACTGGTCCACCTTGCTGCAGTCTCCCCGACCTGGGCCCAGCCTTGGACGCTTCAGAGGGAAGCAGAAGTAAAATGGTCACAAACAGCATGCAAAAATAAGGTTGTTGACAGAGCAAACAGGACCTGAAATGGGCAGAAACCTTTTGTGCTCAATGCCCACGCCTCTGTCCCCAAAGGCACTGGCTCTCTCCTGGAGCGCCACAGACCAGGTACGGAGTCAAACAGCCACTCGTGCTTCTTTCTGATGAGATGAATAAGGATGCCCAAAGTTGTCTCTCGTATAAGGGGGAGCAGTCTGGAGAATTGCTATTTCCTGCTTGAAATGCCCAGATGAAATGAAAGCCAACCGTCGGTTATCTCACCTGTAGCTACGCTCTCCTTGGTTTTGGCTTCAAAGGGGATGTTGTCATTAGGTAGAATTAAGGCCTCCTTGATATTATGTTTCCTGGAAGCTGAAGCTTGTGCAACCCTTTGTTCCGAGTCACAAGCCGAACTGCTCCACAATAGACGCAGGACAGGAATAATTAATAACACAAGACCTCACCAGCTGAATTTCATGTGATTCTCGGACAACTTGCTGAGCCTTAACCCTTGCCATGCAGTTTTAAACGCTGGGTTTTGGAGATCAATAGGAAAAAAAAATAGGTGACTGTAGAATATAAACAAACGTGAGAGGGAACCTGACATATTACAGTGGCATACAATGACCATTTATTTTGCCCAAATACATGGTTTAAGTCTTGCAGTATTCTGCAGTAGACCTTTGCACATTTAGCTCCGAAAGAGGGAAAATACTCCAGTAATGTTCCCAGTCAATGGCAACACATATAATCAAAAATGTTTTTATACTGAAATGAAGTCCTTCGCTCTGTTGGGTGTTTTTCAAGCAGTCAAAAAACATAGAAAAAGAAAAAAGCCCAAACTGCCATAGGATCTTGTTAACATTCATGCAAGGAATAGCTAAGAAAGCTTTGCATCTGTTGGCATTTGTCTTCTATCCAATGGTAGGATATCCCCCCCCCCCAAAAAAAAAGACCCCAAAACAAACCAAAAAAGCCTCCCCAAGCCCACACAGCTGAAGACCACCTGTTAATTGCTGCAACAATAGAAAGGGCTCTATCTTGAGTCTGCTGAAAGGAAGTGCTGCAAATGGGCATTCACAGTGAAACAGTTGACCTAAGGCAAGTCTAAGATGATTTAGGGATTTAACATTCCTCCCCCCCCCCCCCAAAAAAAAAAGGAGGAAAAATGTCATCCTACACTCATGCTAATACACTGTTTACAGCCCAGCTCCTTCCCAGAACCTTTGATGATTCACTGCAGAAAAGGAATAATTCTTAACAGCACAGGATTCCCGGGTGGACTGTCAGACCTCCAAAGGACTTTTTGGAGCATCTGGACATATTAAGTCTTCAAAATATGTATGCTTAACACAATAATTAGTTCCCCTGAAGAGACCCCAGTAACTGACGGAGTTTTCTCTGAAACCTATTACGAAAGCATGAAACAGATCTTTGTAAGAAGTGGTGTTGGATTTTTCACTGTATGCTCCAAACATGCTAAAAATCAATATTAGCATCAGGCTAGTAAATCCTGACACTCGAGGAAGTTTGTCGCGAGAACTGCTTTGCGGTCAGCGAGAGCGATGACGAGAGCGCGTGTTGCCAGAGGTGCAGCTTCAGCCGTACCTGTCCCACCGTGCTGCTACTTGCCGACAGGCGAGCGAGCGCCAGCGGGCAGCTGATCCCTGCCAGCTCGTCGAAGGAGCCCGCACACACACACGATATATACGTAACCCAAGGGTTTCTCATCGTAGCTGAGGTACTGAAGGTGCTATGGTATAAAGGGCTGAGGACCAGCGCACTTTCTCCCCAAGGTTAATAGAGCCCACGTGCTACTGAGGGTGCAGCAGGAGAGCTGCCTGCTGCCTGGGGCAGCAACCCTGCTCGGCTGCACGGAGCAGCCTCGCCGCAGCACTCCCCACCATCAGTGCTGGACACCGGCCTCCAAGGGGGTGTCTCTAAGAAATAGTCTCCTTTTGGGACAGGAGTTATAAGCATCATTTTTCTGAAGGCAGTTTTTCCACTTCTGGTGACCCTCCAAAGCGTTCAGAAACCTAGATAAACGTGAAACGAATAGCGTCTATACTGCATGTTGGCATTGCAAATACACTAGAAAGAATACCAGAAAGTTTTCACGCCCTTCAGGATCAGGCATGCAAACTAGCGAATCAGGCAGAGGAAGCAAATGAAATCCTCTCTTGTCAGCAGAACAAATACACAGGACAACTTTGGGCACGTAGCTTTGCCTGAAGAATGACCTCTGCTGGGGACAGCAATTATTTTCCGTGCCTCTTCCATCGTGGATTTCTGATGGAGCCGCTGCAGAGCGTCAGCTAGCGCCGACGCAACAAAAACATTTTTGAAACGAAAGTGTGAGAACCTGCCTAAAGTAATCAATTTATGGGGCTCAGCTGCATCAAAACCTACTCCTTTTCATGTGCTGCTCCCATGCAGCTTTTATTACAACTATTTCTAAGAAAGTGCTGTGTGTAGCCACATATTTATATAATGCAGCATACGGCAGCTGTAATTATCTAAGAGGTCAGAATAAGCGGACGAACGCCTAGCTATATGAACTCCACGAGGCAAGACACTGTGGCTCAAGATACGATTAATTGTGTCAAACGCACCTTGGCCCATAGGTTATCCCAGGGAAGCAGGTCCAACTCAGGAACCAGCCGTGGAGCAACCCCAGCACGGCCAGCCAGGGCAGCCCTTCGGTCCCGGCACCGCGCGGGCTCCCAGGGCACCCCGACACCCCCGTGCCCGCCGTCGCAGGGCTTTGCACCGTCGGGGCTGCAGCCGCAAGCGGGGAACCTGCCGCATCCCAGGAGGAGTTGATAATAGCAATATTTCCACAGAGAGCCAGATCATTTCATTCTCATTAGTTACTCTGACACAAGAAAGTTATCATAGCGTCCCGATCTGTCACCGGGATGATGGAATGGGAATTTGCTAAGCCAGATACGGGTTTTAAATTATGGAAATAGAGAGAACATTGCTTTTCATAAAATAGCTCTGGCACAAAGAGCGCGTGCACACACCCCCCCACGCTGAATTTCCTCAGGGAAAACAAAGCAATTATTTTGTTGCTATCAAGGCGATACCAGGGTGTTTTCTTCCTATTTGTAGGACTCTAATGTAATAAAATGCGTTAATAGCAGCAAGACGTACGAGTCATTAACTGGTGAATATGCCAAAGCGCTGGGCTAAATTGGGTGCTGTGCAGCAGAGGCAGCACAGGGTTTCTCAGGAGCACCGGCTACGGCACGGCCGTGACAACAGGGGTCTGGCGACGGGCCAGGCCTGGCTTGGGTAAGGAGAAGAGCAGAGAGGCAGGAGGAAGAGCACGGTGCTGCAGGGAGGAAGGAGGCAGGGGACCTCTGCAGGGACAGGCCCTGCTGCACACGTGCGTGAGCATCCCTGGCACAGCCAAAGCAGGTAGCCGAGACCCAGCCAAGTCACTAATCCCAGCACTCGCCTGCCCTCTGCGACCACTGACTTTGCTTGTGCCTGGAACCAGCTCAGTGGTACAGCTGCAGTATCCATCTGCCTATATATATATTATTGATAGATATATAAATGTATATATGTGTGTGTGTGTGTGTATATGCACACACACATATATACACATATTAGAACTAGTGCATATTAATATATATCGGCAGGTTTGCTGTGGCTACATTTGACCCTAGTAAAAACATCCCTCAAATATCCTGTGTCAACAGCTCCGCTGGGTGAGAAATGAAGGATTCTGATTTTATATCTTAATTCATAGAGAAATCAAAAAGGAAAGAAAAGATTTTGCAATGCACGTGACCAGATCCAGAGGAATACTCTGTTGCCCCAGCTGCTGTTGGCCCTCTGTGCATGCTGGGGTTAGGAAGGAGTTTCCCTCGCACTGCGCCCGGCCGGGCCGAGCCCAGCAGAGGCACCCACAGCCGTGGGGTGGCTGGAGACATGGCTCATTCTGCTCTTCCCACCTCCTCCGCCAGGGGCGAGGAGGGCTTGGTTATCCCAAAATGCCAAACCACGGCTTCGAGCAATTCCGTACAAGGCTGATCCTTTCAAAAAGGTTAGATGAACTGGCTGTCACTCTTCGAGAGAGAGTTCGAAGGAACATAAACAACTGAGAAACCTGGCAGGAAGAGAAGATTCTCATATAACAGAGAAATGAAACTCTTCCCCACCCTAAAGAAAAGCTGTGAGTACATCCAGATTGCAAAGCCAGGAACTGCTGCCTCCATATTTCTGACAAGGAAACACCATCCATGCCCCTTTCGCCTGCTCAGGTGTGTCACAGAGCTCTCCACGCTGGCTAAAGCGAAGGCTGCTCTCAAACAGGATTTATTCACAATCAATACAGCATATCACATATCATCACAGGCCTGGGATCTCTTGCCTTGTGCAGAGTTGCTTAAGCCTACATGTGCCCATTTCCCAGGCGGATTTTCTGAATGTGCATCAGGAAAAACACCCATCCAGAAAGGGGACAGGGCTCTATTTTTCACTCTCCTCCCATGCAGAGGGAGCAATTGCAGGAAGAGGCCGCTACAGTCTTCTTTAACCATAAATAGAGACAGCCTTCCACTGTAGGAACAGCTTGGTGAGCTTCTTGGGCAGCACAGGTAACACTTCTAGATCAAAGGGAGCATTTTACAGCAGTATAGTGAAAGCGGGGCATAATACTTATTTACCAAAGGGAATGCAGGTTTTTTCCTGCTTCGAGGAGTCCATCTGCATCAGTAAAGCCTGGTGTTTCCTCTCGGTGGGAAGGGACGCTCGAGAAACTGAAACCTCCAGCAAGACCATTGCACCCTTGGACAGAAATGGCTGCAAGCATCAGCCTCCTCTGCCCCTACTCTCTGTCCCCAGCTGTTCCCGAGGCTGAGACACCACAGTGTGATGAGTCAGAGAGACTTCTCACTGTAGACTTCTTAGCTTTGGTTATTTATCAGCCAGAGAGTCTATCTGCTCTGCTCCACTGGTGGTGAGCTGCTAGAGTACTTGGATTGATTTCCTTCCTTGCTTTATTACTAAGAGCTCCTGTGATGCCAGTTTTACTGATTTACATCCTTGGAGAGAGGCAGCTCTTTTTGCAAGAGGTGTCCCACACGACTGAACCTGATAGACCACGCTCGAGATTATTTTACTGATCTTGGCAATTAAGAGGACACTGCAAAGCCTTTTCGAAGGGAATCGGAGTCTTGAGCGATCACCTTTGAAGTGCCCCATGGGAAAAACTTCTAAGAGGAGCAAGACATTGTGACAAGTTTCATGGAGAGTTAGGCCAGGAGATCCTGTTAGATCATCCCATCTGCCTCATGTGCTACAGACACTGCATCCCTCTTGGCTCCCGGGTGCTGGCCCCAGAAATTTATTTAGTTGAGGCTTCAGGTCCAGGCAGGAGAGGCAGGGAAAGGTGCAGGCCATGGCTGTCAAAACATCTCCTACCCTCTCCCACTCTCTCCAGCAAGCTCTTCCCCTCTATTCCCCGAACCAGCACTAGCCTTCATGCAGCCAGGAATAAAACTAGGAAAAAAACAAGGGGTAAGTCAATATACAGGGGTCAATGTACAATATTAGCAGGGCTGTAGAGCAGGCTCTTTTCTGCACCTTTCTGAAAAGACAAGCAAAACCTAGACAGCATATTTCACTCTTCTGATCCATTACACGGTTGAAAGTAAGTCACCTGTGGTGCTTGCAGGCCCCTATACATCAAGGCATGCATTAGTTCTGTTGTCACTGGTAGATTAGATCAATGCAGCTACATTTACCAACAAAAACAAGCCATCTTGAAGAACAGAACCACTTTTTCTTTTTTTTTTTTTAAACTCATTTGATCCCTGTTACACAGGTTATAATCAGTTATTTGAACACCCCAATTATCCCATTCCAGTTCAGTAACACTAATTATGTTACAGCTTTCAGCAATGGAAGTTTCCAAGCTATCCTGCTCATTAGCCAGGCTCCTACCATTGATACAGCAGCAGGCTTTAGATTTATTCTCTTCACATCTGTCAAGTCGGTCCCAATTTGTTCCTAATTAGAGCTTAGCTCCTCCAACGTTACTTAAAGACATTCTCCCTGCTCCAATTAGCACCCAGCCAAGATGATTAGCACCCCTCTCACAGTAAGACACAGCATATTCTTTTCACCACATTTTGCAGCCTACCATCCCACAGAACCAAAGCCTTTAAAATCATATCAGTTATACAACAGCTAATGGATTACCTCCTGTATTTTCTTCTTTGCTGTTTCCATGCTTTGTAAACTGAACACTTATTTTCTCCAGCTTAGAATTTCTAAGATCCTCCTTGCTTAGCACATACATGCTATATCTGCAATATCTGCAATATTGGTTCCGAAGAACCTAAGAATTGAGCCTCTAGACCCACACACTTAGAAGAAGCATAAAGGAATTACAGCATATCAAAAACAGCAATCCCCCCCACTGCCCCAGCCCCTCTCCTACTGAGTGGAGAGTCTCTTTCTTTAGAGTTCTTTTTTTTTTTAATCTCAGAATGCTTTTCAACAATTAGCTTCCTTAATTTTGCCAGTGAGACTCACCTGCAGCTTTTTGTATGTGGCTTTTGTTTCCTGCATCGACCCTTTCACTAAGCAGATATTTCTTACTTGCATAGGAAACCATCAAGAGGCCCTAAAGAAAAGAATAAAGCCAGAGCCCTGCCTCTAAAGAGGAACCAGTGGTAATGATGGCCAAGCTAATCCACTGTGTGCATTTAGGCAAGTATTATTCCTGGGAAGAGCAAGGAAGAGAGGCAGAGGTTAATAGTCTCAATTCAGCAGGAAACGGCAGCATCACAGAAGCAATCTCACTTGGCATTCAGGTGTCTCTTATGTGTGATTAAGGCTAAATCTGGTAGACAACTTAACTGTTTTCAAATTAACTACTGCTACACCTGGCTCTTAGATGCCTGTTGCTGGAAGTGGAGGTGCTGGAAGTATAATTCAGATCCAATATCAGGTTCCTTGACTCCCTATATAGTTACTGGAGCAAGTAAGAGGTCTGTGGATAACAGCCCATACAAACCAAATGAAGGTACTGAACCCAGCTGTTCATCTGCCCCTAAGAAATGCTGACCTGATGTTAGCAGTTGAAACTGGTTTCAGCTAGGGGTGGTAGATTTTACTTGTGCAGTTTCCATGCTCAGAGCTGTCCTAAAGTCCAAGGGTATAATATATTCCCTGGAAGAAGTGAAGAGGGGCTTAAATGCACAAAGGTACTGCTGCTTACCTTTAAATGACTTCCTAGCAGTTTCAGTGCACGGGCAGGTTATAAGACATCTGGCTCTGCAGCCCTTCAGCCTGCTTCAAGCTTACCCTGTGCTGCTCAGCTGTGTGCTCTAACAGCCACCTCAACATCTCAGCTGGATCATGGCCCCCTCCAGCCCTCATCCGGATGCTGCGTGGCCAACAGGGAACCAATGGGAGATCCATGAAGCTGGGAGCATATACTCCTGCTGGAACCCAGCACTGGAGCTAGTTACTAAAACATTCACTTTGAAGGCAAAGCAGAGTCTTGGGCCACCTTCCCCAACTGATAGCAGTAGATTTGGTGGCTATGGTGGGACTGTCTTTCTTGTGGCTGTCACCAGGAGCATTTGCAGGACCCTCTTTAAGTTTTTGCAATGAACCGGGCCTGCTTTGTCCAGCAGCTGCAGCTGCGCAAGCACATAGCTCTGACCCTGCTGCCCGGCCTCAGCAGACACCATCTTCCCCTTGGTCAGCCTCCAAATAGTTCTTCCACACATTCAAGCCTGTCACCCTCTCTCCTCAGCAGCCAAGTGAGTCTCCTGTGGCCTAAGCACAACATGGGCCGAGGCCATCTCCTCCATCAACTGTGAGAACTCTGCGACCAAGCCCCAGGGGACCCCGGGTTATTTCCCAGTCCTTCCCAGGGCCTCCTCGACTTTTCCCACTGTGCTCGCTGTGCTTGTCATTACCACCTGCCCTCCCCTTTCCTGAGGTCTCCCCCTTCATCCTCCTGAAGTGTCCCTGCAGCTGCACTGCACAGGACAGGACACGACCCCTCTTTTATCTTGCTAACTTTAAGTCAGCTTGCAAGTCTGGGCTCCAGCCTTCACACTCAGCTGCCTCTCATCCTTTCAAAGCACCTTGCTGCCCTTGTTCTCACCGGCTGTTACTCCTCCCATCTACGTAAGTCACTCCAGCCTGGTGGTCCCCCTGGGTCCGTTCTGCTTCTACTGCTCTCCTGCTGCTGGGAAGGGCAGTTTGCTAAAGGGTCCTCAGCAAACCTGATCCTGGATGATTTCACACCCTGCTTCTTCCTGTTTTGGGGAGAAGAGTTATTCTCCATTTATTCATCTATTCCTCTTTTCTTTTGCTGTCTTCCCCCTGTCTCCATTTCTGTCCTATTCCTACTCTCTCCTTTGATTTCATGGCCTTGACTTTCAGCTCTGCTTCCTCCTTCCTTCCCTCTTTTCACAGAGTGCCATGTCCATGCGTTTCTTCAGCCCCGATTTCCCCACATCTTTGCTAGTAAGCATTTTGAGTCTAACTGCTTTGGGGACAATTTATATTTAATAGGTATATCTCATAGTACAATGGATTAATAGGTCTGCTTATCTCTTCTCCCAGAGATTTATTTTTTACATTGTAAATTAAATAGGAAAGGCAGGTCAAAAGCCACAGGAATAGATTTATTTTTCAAAGCTCTCACTGGAAGGCAAATGTTCATTTCAAAGTATTGACATAACTGCACGTGTGATTAGCAAAACAGCTGGGGCAATGGAAGAGAAGTAAGGCTCCGTTAGGTTGTCCATGTAGCTTACAGCTATGGCTGAAAATCATGCAAGACCTGCTCTAAAAAAGCCTGTCCTTGCTCCGTTTTCTGTTGCTTCAGAACACCAGCAAATAACACCTTTTTCCTGGGAAGGGATGTCCATGCACGTGTGATTTCTCTTTGTCACAGAATCACACAGAATCACAGAATCGTTTAGGTTGGAAGGGACCTCTGGAGATCATCTAGTCCAACCTCCCTGCTCAAGCAGGGTCACCTAGAGCATATTGCCCAGGATCACATCCAGACAGGTTTTGAATATCTCCAGGGAAGGAGACTCCACTACCTCTCGGGGCAACCTGTTCCAATGCTCTGTCACCCTCACAGTGAAGAAGTTTTTCCTCAGGTTCAGATGGAACTTCCTGTGGTTCAGTTTCTGCCCGTTGCCTCTTGTCCTGTTGCTGGGCACCACGGAGAAGAGGCTGGCCTCATCCTCTTGACACTCCCCCTTCAGATACTTGTACACATTTATGAGATCGCCTCTCAATCTTCTCTTCTCAAAGCTGAACAGGCCCAGCTCTTGCAGTCTTTCTTCCTAGGAGAGGTGCTCCAGCCCTCTAATCATCTTGGTAGCCCTCCGCTGGACTCTCTCCAGGAGTGCCATGTCTCTCTTGTACTGGGGAGCCCAGAACTGGACACAGTACTCCAGGTGGGGCCTCACCAGGGCTGAGGAGAGGGGCAGGATCACCTCCCTCGACCTGCTGGCAACACTCTGCCTAATGCACCCCAGGACACCATTGGCCTTCTTGGCCACAAGGGCACACTGCTGGCTCATGGTTAACTTGTTGTCCACCAGCACTCCCAGGTCCTTCTCGGCAGAGCTACTTTCCAACAGGTCAGTCCCCAGCCTGTACTGGGGCATGGGATTATTCCTGCCTAGGTGCAGGACCCTGCACTTGCCTTTGTTGAACTTCATGAGGTTCCTCTCCGCCCACCTCTCCAGCCTGTCCAGGTCCCTCTGAATGGCAACACAGCCTTCTGGGGTGTTAGCCTCTCCCCCCAGTTTTGTATCATCAGCAAACTTGCTGAGGGTGCACTCTGTCCCTTCCTCCAGGTCATTGATGAATATATTGAACAAGACTGGGCCCAGGACTGAGCCCTGGG
Organism: Struthio camelus; assembly: GCF_040807025.1. NCBI lineage: Eukaryota > Metazoa > Chordata > Aves > Struthioniformes > Struthionidae > Struthio > Struthio camelus. Next base: position 129,780,781 of record NC_090944.1, read on the forward strand.
GGACACCACTAGCCACAGGCCTCCAACTTGACTCTGCACCATTCACCACAACCCTCTGAGCTCGGCCATCCAGCCACTTCTCAATCCACCTCACTGTCCACTCATCCAGCCCACACTTCCTGAGCTTACCTAGGAGGATGGGATGGGAGACAGTGTCAAAAGCCTTGCTGAAGTCCAGGTAGACAACATCCACTGCTCTGCCCTCATCTACCCAGCCAGTCATTCCGTCATAGAAGGCTATCAGATTGGTCAAGCATGATTTCCCCTTGGTGAATCCATGCTGACTACTCCTGATCACCTTCTTGTCCTCCACATGCTTAGTGATGACCTTCAGGAGGAGCTGTTCCATCACCTTTCCCGGGATGGAGGTGAGGCTGACAGGCCTGGAGTTTCCTGGCTCCTCCTTCTTGCCCTTTTGGAAGACTGGGGTGACCTTGGCTTTCTTCCAGTCCTCAGGCACCTCTCCTGATCTCCAGGACCTTTCAAAGATGAGGGAGAGTGGCCTAGCAATAACATCCGCCAGCTCCCTCAGCACTCGTGGGTGCATCCCATCGGGGCCCATGGATTTATGGATGTCAAGTTTGGACAAAAGATCTCTAACCTGATCCTCCTCCACCAAGGGAGAGTCTTCCTTTCTCCAGCCTTCCTCTCTTGTCTCCAAGGTCTGGAATTCCCCAGGACTGGCCTTAGCATTGAAGACGGAAGCAAAGGCAGCATTCAGCAACTCTGCCTTCTCTGTATCCTTCGTCACCAGGGCACCCGCCCCATTCAGCAGCGGGCCCACGTTTTCCCTAGTCTTCCTTTTGCTATTGATGTATTTGAAGAAGGCCTTCTTGTTGTCCTTGACATCCCTTGCCAGATTGAATTCCAACTGGGCCTCAGCCTTCCTTGTTGCATCCCTGCACACTCTGACAACGTCCCTGTATTCCTCCCAAGTGGCCTGTCCCCTTTTCCACATTCTGTACACTTCCTTCTTCTGTTGGAGTTTGGCCAGGAGTTCCTTGCTCATCCAGGCAGGTCTCCTGCCCGCTTTGCTCGACTTCTTCCTCAGAGGGATGCACCGATCTTGAGCCTGGAGGAAGTGATGCTTGAATATTAACCAGCTTTCTTGGACCCCTCTTCCTTCTAGGGCCCTACCCCAGGTGATTCCCCTAAGGAGGTCCCTGAAGAGGCCAAAGTCAGCTCTCCTGAAGTCCAGGGTTGCAATCCTACTCATTGCCCTGCTCCCTCCTCTCGTAGGATCCTGAACTCCACCATCTCATGGTCACTGCAGCCAAGGCTGCCCCCAACCTTCACCTCTCCAACTAGACCTTCTTTGTTCGTTAGTACAAGGTCTAGCATTGCACCTCTCCTCGTTGGCGTCTCCACCACCTGAGTCAAGAAATTATCATCAATCCTCTGCAGGAACCTCCTGGACTGTTTGTGCCTAGCTGTGCTGTCTTCCCAGCAGATGTCAGGGTGGTTGAAGTCTCCCATGAGAACCAGGGCCTGTGATTGTGAGGCTACTTCCAGCTGTCGGTAGAAGGCCTCATCGATGACTTCCTCCTGATCAGGTGGCCTGTAGTAAACCCCCACAACAGTGTCACCCATGTTACCCTGCCCTTTAAGCCTTACCCATAGGCTCTCCACTTGCTCTTCATCCACCCCGAGGCAGAGCTCCATACATTCTAGCTGCTCCCTCACATAAAGGGCAACTCCACCACCTCGCCTTCCTGGCCTGTCTTTCCTAAAAAGCACATAGCCATCCATGACAGCATCCCAGTCATGTGAACTATCCCACCATGTCTCTGTCACTGCAATGAGATCATGGCCCCGTGACCGCACACAGAGCTCTAACTCTTCCTGCTTATTCCCCATGCTGCGTGCATTGGTATACAGGCATTTCAGAGAGCCAGTCAAGCATGCAAGCTTCCCAGGAGAGGTGCAAGAGGATCCTCCATAGCCATGTTGCATGCTGTCTCCCCTGGCCGCATGCACCCGCTGGAGGCATCCTGACTTGAACGGTGTTTTACTGACTCTCCTGCCACTATACCACTCCCCTTCCACCATCTTGCCTAGTTTAAAGCCCTCCTTACCAGGATGGCCAACCTGTTGGCAAAGACACGCGTGCCCCGCTTGGTAAGGTGGGTCCCATCGCTCCCCGTCAGCTGTTGATCTTCAAACAGGGTCCCACGGTCATAGAAACCAAAGCCCTGTTGCCAACACCAGCGGCGCAGCCAGTTGTTAACTTGGAAAACTCGTCTACTCCTCCTCCTGTCCTTTCCCCTCACAGGCAAGATTGAGGAGAAAACCACCTGGGCTCCCAGACCCTTCACCACCATTCCCAGAGCTCTGAAGTCCTGTTTGATGGTTTCCAGTTTGCCTTTTGTGTCATTAGCACCCACATGGAAGATCAGCAGAGGGTAGTAGTCCAATGCGTGGACAAGCCTTGGCAGTCTTTCCACGACATCTCTTATTCGAGCCCCTGGCAGGCAGCAAACCTCTCTGGACAAGAGGTCAGGTCGGCAGACAGGTGCCTCTGTCCCCTGCAGCAGGGAGTCACCCACAACAATCACTCACCGCTTCTTCCGGGGGTTCCTGCACGGCACAGGGTCTGCCAGGCCAGTTGCCTCGCTTCAAGTCATGCCCAGCCTCTCCTCAGCTTGGAGGGCGCTAAACTTGTTCTTCAAGGGTAAGCCTTGAGGAGGAGCAAGAGCCTTTCTCCTTCTGCGAGAGGTCACCAGCTTCCAGCCCTCTTCAACAGCGTTATGATGCACCTTTACACACGGTGCTGAGCCCTCCGACAACTCCGCTGCAGTGGGGGCAAGGGGACTCCCGGAGCTGAACAGTCTCCGAGAACACCCTGTCAGTCTCCCGCTCATCCTCTCAGATGCTACGCAGCCTACTAACCTCCTCCCGTAACTCCTTTATCTGGTGACGCAACTGGTCAACCAGAGCACACCTCACACAGGAGAGCTGACTGTCAGCCCAGGCCCCACAGAGAGGCCCCAGGCACTGCCTGCAGCCTGACACCTGCAGAGCTGCATCTGCTGTCTGAGGGTCTGTCTGGGTTGAAGCCTCAGACACAGCTGATGCAGCACCTCCAGCAGCCACTGGGGAACGTGCTCTGCGGCGTGTCATCACCACGCCCCGGGGAAGGACACACCACTGTGCAAAATGGAGAGGTGCCTTCTTTGCCTTCTGGTGCCCTTCTGGGCAAACTGCTGCACAAACTGCCACATCTGCTCACTGCCTCTGTTGGCTGCACTCTGGGAGCTGTGCTCTGGCCTGGCTCTTATATAGGCCTCTGTCTAGCAGTGACTCACAAGGGTGCTTGACCCACCCAATCAGGAGCCACCTGAAACAAAAGCCCCACCTCCCTCTGACCAGGGCAGCCCAGAGAGCTCGTTAGCAGCAGCCCCACCTAGCTAGAACTTCCCAGGAGAAGTTAAGTCAAGGTCCCCTGCAGGAGTCCTTGCCCAGCTCTCCCTTCCTGCTAGCAGCAAGCACCGTCTAGTTCCTCGGGGGTCCCCAGAAAGTCTCCACAACTTCCAACAAGGCCCACAAAAGGCCCAGGCAGAGCCCAGACACTGCTGCGCAAACTGCTGCGTCTGTTCGCTGCCTCTGTTGGCTGCCCTCTTGTCACTGCTGTACACACAAGAGCCTGCAGGGCAGATTCAGTGACTTCTTGTGCCGCTGCCCTGCTTGTGAGCAAGGGGCTCAGCGGAAGTGCTTCACGGTCAGCATGGTCTCGCGAGTCAACAAGCACTTCTGAGTCAACCAATATAGAAAACAACCATCTTGTGTTAAGAAATTTTTATTTGTCCTTTGGATCTGTAATGTAAGCACATAAAATTACAAGTGGAAGAAACATCATGCCACAAAATTGCATAGAATTTTTACAAAAATGTGAATTATGCCTCTGAAACAATCATAGATTGAGAAACCAAAAAATATGTACATGTTAACTGAAGTATTTCATCCTACTTGGAAAGCAAGTCATCAAAGACTAATCAATCACAGACACTATTAATACAATGTACAAGAGCAACACTGATTTCAAAGAAAGGCAAGCAATGATGTCCCTTTAGTTATATTTCAGTGAATGTTTAGCTAATACATGAGCATTAATTAACATAATTATGAACATGTTAAATCTAAAATGTCTGGCCTTCCTTAGAATTTTTAAAATTCTGTTTATACTGCCAAAACCAAGCTATTTTCAGTAGTGTAAAGATATCTGAAGTGCACAACCTAGTTTAATATAGACAGCTCTATTCTATACAGCAGAAAGTTCACAATACAGCATTTCCACACATTCAACACGGAACAAGGCAAATACATAAAAGGCACAAGACTTGCACATCATAAAGACCCTTTTTCATTATCTTACTCTAGTTCAAGTAATATCAATATTAAATGATAGCTGTTTCACTGAAATAGTTTGAACAATGCAAGATGTACAGTATTACACAACTACCTTACACCTGCAGAAAGTGGCACTGTACAGATATAAAAAAATGTGAGTACAGTAAATGGTCAAATACAAACGTACTGTAAAATGACTACAGCTGATAGTATACTTAATCCAACCAGTAGAGTTTTTTTAAATATAAATAAAAGATTAATTGGTATTTGCCCAAGTTTCTTTGAAGACTGTGGTGAAGTCCTGGCTCCGCTGAAGTCCATGGGAACGTAGCGCTGAAATTCAAAGGAGCTAAGATTTTACCTAAAAGCCTGTACTGTACAATGATTTCTGTAATGCAATAGTCCTCAGTTTTATTGTGAACACTGCTATTAGCATATTCTTTTAATAATTTAGACAATATGTAATTTGTGGTTTATAAAATGCAGCATTACATCTTGACCCTCTAAGTTTTCAATGAATGATTAATATCGATTTCAAAGTGCAAAATAATGATTTACAGAGGATTACCCTTTTCTAACATTAAGGTGAAAAACAGATTTTTGAATTTTATGTTCACTAATTTCATCATCGTAAATCAGAATAGTTTAATCCAAAATATGATCTCCAAACAATGTGCACTTTTTCTCTCTTTCTGCTCTAAGCTTAAAAAAGAAACATCAAAATACTGTTTGTTTTCCAAGATTTGAACTTATATATATATACAGTTATTTAACTGAAAAGTTAAGCTTGATTTATATTTTATTGCTTAAATTTAAATAAAATAAGTTCGTCAAAATACTAAAATCCTGAGGGAAAGGAAGTAAAGTAACTTAAATGTTACGATGCATTACAATGCCTGGCGATGTAACTGATTTCTTCCTCTGTTTGCTTTTTAATACAAGGTAAGGCCCCGATCTTGCAAACATGCGTGTGAACACTGCTACCCAGAGTAGTTCCACCGAGTCCAGTGGTACACTGTGTGTGGATAAATCATTTATGTGAGTTTGCAGGATCAAGCCTGTCTATGAAAATCTACATATTTTGAGCTAATTTATCATTTACCCTACGATGCCTTTTCACTACGTTACTGAGGGAAAGGCCTTTAGCATTGTACAACGGCTTGGGTACAAATGAGAATCCATCTGTAGCGTTTCATAATTCCTATTTCTGTTAGTACGGGATGCCAGAGAATAACATGTCTTTACCTTTCCAAATATCCTGACTTGGACCAAGTCTCTCTTTATCTTACATAAATTTCTGAAAATGTGCTGTTACTTCTTTCATGCATATCATACAGTACATTAACTTTGATTGTTCTTATTTTAAGAAGTCAGTTAAATGGATTAATACACATTTTAAATAACAGTGATCAGGTTTTTATATTTTGCTTTTATATTTCAGACCTTAATAAAACTGAACCTCATTCTTAAAAATAATGGAAGATTCTGTTAAATTTCAAATACTGTAGTCCTAAACATTTTTTTAATCCTATCAAATTCAGTAAGCTTAAAATATGATACTTAAAATCAATACTTTTGAGTCTGCAAAATATATATCAAATTTATATTCTAAAACTACTTTGATTTACAACACTAACACCACAAAAAGAATTTTATGATTCAATGATAATCTTATATCAGTATAACCCAGATGTTAGCTTCCATAAAGATTCTCTATTCACGTATCCCTGAAACTTTTCATTTGGCCAAGAGACCATGCTGACTTCAAATAGAAACGTGCCGTGCGTGTATATAGATGTATGTGTGTGCACACATATATATATGTGTGTGTGTGTGTGTGTGTGTGTGTGTGTGTGTATACACACACACACAAACTTATCTGCACTCACATCTTATAACAAACACAAACGTACACAGACACAGACAGTTTCTAGACAAAGTTCTTTTCTTTGTTTTCCTCTTGTCTCCACAGTTCCAAGTATTTTCAGCAGCAAATATATTTCTTTCCATATGATAAACATAATATTGAGACAGCAAGCCACCAGTGCTTGCAAAGCTAAAAAGGATTAAATGTTTCAGTGCAAATGTAGAATGGTGGTACAGCTGTCAAGGTGCAGTTCTAAAGGAGGAAACAAATACAATTAAGTACTGTTGTAATATTCTCTAGGATCTGTATTAGTTTGGAGCACTTTGCACTGGCACTTCAAAAGGAAATCTGCACACATTTGTCTCTGTACAATACACTGGTCTTCATTAAACATTCTTAACAGTGAACATGGCCAGAAAATTACCCATTGTAAATTGGCCAAGAGAAAAAAAGGAGAGGATGGTTAACGTGTTACTTTTCCCATTACAACTGTGCTAAGCTTTAGCATAATAATAACATGAAGAATGAGAATGAAGACCTTTGCACAATACTTTTATAAAATGTTCCTTTTGGGAAGTGTGCACTGGAATACAGATTCCTCCTGCCTTCCAAAGCTGTTCAGTGGCAGCTCACGTCAGAAAAGCAGCGACGGGCAGCTTGGGAGTGGTGGGTCCTTGCGCATTAATGGGTGCTTGGGCAATTAAAAAGTAGTATCAAACACTTTTTCTGGATTATCTTCTTCCAATTCCTCTTCACTTTGCAGAGGTTTATGGTTTGATTTTCCACTGTCAGATGCCAGGGAAGAAGGGGCAGAACTGTGGTCTCCATCTTCGCTGATTTTCCCTTTCATGGCTTCCTGTACAAACTCCAGAATTTCCAAAGGCAGTCTTTTGAATTTGTCTTGATACTCCTGATCAAGTTCAACCTGCAACTACAACAAAACAGCAAGCTGTCTTAAATTGTATCGAATGTGATCTGCGCTACATCATGGGGAAAGTACCACACAAGGGGCAAGGAGGGAAACTGGTATCTCATTTTTGTATGACTTGAAAATATATTAATTTTTTGTACTAGCACTACACATTTGATATGCCTATTAATTACCATGCACTCATTGCAAAGTTGAAAGAAAATGCTGCCATTTGTGCACAAGGCTGTTTTTTTGGGTACCATGCTCTGGTACCTAAATCCTTAAAATATATGTGCGTTTAACTGTACTGGTGTCCATAGTCCCACTGGCTTTCACAACATTACTTCTTTGAGTGCGGTAAGGAACATGGGTATGCCTTTGAGAGAGCAAGGTCTTAATTAAAGTTCAGGCAGGTACCCACGCCGTGAGAATTCTTCACAGCTTTAAGTGACAAACATTGCTCTGAGAATAATATAATAACTTTTGCCAAATTTATTGGGTTGGAGAAACCATTAGGAATAATTTGGTTGTCAAAGAGAGTCAGAGAGGGAACGGAAAAAAGTTAAATTACATTTTTTAAGGCTAGATCATGGAAAGTTACATTATCTGATTAATGCAGTATGTGTCTTGGACATTACTGGGGAAAAAGTGTCACATCATTAACAGGATGTAAAAGGCATGCAGAAAGAAATCTGGCTATTGGTCTTCAGGAAGTTGTGGGCCCTTTCCCGGTATTTATTTGTATAGCCTTTGTTTTTAGTGCCCATATTAGGATCTGCATGATCCGTTATTTAAAAACATTAATGTGTATGAAGGCTTCAGCTGAAGACAAAGCCCATTTTTTCATCGTGACCAAATCTGATTGTGGCAGGAAGAAAGGGGGTGAGTTCCAAAGCCAAACCCTGCTAGCTCTCCACCCACCCACCCACCCACCCACCCATCTTAAAAACAGGCAGTCAGATTCTGCTAACTGTAGCTGCAGCAGTTTTGCAGTAGTTTCAAGTAATTATATTTTGAACTAGACTGCATTTTTTCAGGGATGTATAAAGATGATACGAATTCTGATTCTTCAGCTCTATGCTTTAGTCTAACCAATCTAGTTTCACGTCTCCTTCATCACTTCATCACTGCAACAGCTTTCACTAGGTAGTATAAATCTTCACTCAAACTTTAGGACCTATACTACTCTTATCATCCGTGACCTGTCCACAGCATGTGACTTCACCACTATACCTGCCTCTTGAGCCCTTCCGACCCTGTTCCCCACGCTGCTGTTCTGGTTTTCTTCATGCATCTCTGACTTCTCCTCTTCTCCTGCTGGGCAAATCAATGCCCTTAGCTCACTTGATCTAGTTCCACATTCCTTAATTAGATAAATTTTGCAGCTTTTCCTCCACAAGATCTAAGATCTGGCCTTTTCCTTTTGTTTCTTCTGCAGAAGCTCACTTCCAGTCTTGACTCTGGCAACCTGCCTTCTGTTCCAGCCTCTACTGCAGTGCGGACAAACATGATGAGTCTGAGGCATAAATGGTTGTATAATATATTCCTTGGCTCTAAATATACATTTGTATCAACTGTTAGACAGTCACTATCTTAACTACCCTTCTTTCACGTAGTAAAGTCTGAACTCTCCTGTTTTCTGGCTTTATGTCTAGATACAGGTTCTTGAAGGGATCCGCCTTTCTTCTCCATTTTGATAACACCTCCAAAAGGATGTATAATATCAGAGAGAGAAAAACAGTGCCGTAGCATGATTGGTAGGAAATGATGGTGATCATCACTCCTTGCCTGGGTGCCTGCAGCCCAAACACCCTCGGGCTGCTGGAACGCATTGCAACGCCTGGTAGCTGTGCTGCCAAAAATAAACACCAGCAATTGCAGCAGGGAACAACACTGGCACTTTAGGCGTCATGTGGAGATTTACTAGTAACTGGTTCCTGTTGCAGAGTACCAGTGATGGATGCCTACCGCCTAACAAGCTTCTCAGCCACCAAGAGGCTACCGTCTGCACTGGTCTCTGTTCCAGAGTGATGGCGAGTATAGCATTCATGGTGGTCACTTTGCAGATGCAGCCTGCAACATATGTAGCAAAGATGCCATTCTAGACAAAAGGCCAGTAAAATTTCACTGTGTTACCATGGTAAAATCATGCTTTTGGTTACGGTTCATTACTAAATAGCCAGGAGCAGACCAAAACCTAAAGAAATCACTGTATTATCAGCCCTCATTTGTTCAGATCAAAGAAGAGCTTGCAAGCCCCAAACTGTGTCTAATTTCTCAAACTCTATTAGTTGTTCTAATAAAAGATACTACTTCACCCAGCAAACTGTGCCTTGCCTGGGAATTTTTTGTTCTCAGTCAGGGCTGTAATTCTTTTGCTCCATCTACAAGCACTATTTGTTGCTTGGCCTTAGTTAGCTTCCATCCAGCTGGCTCTCCAATGTCGTCTGGATTATGCAGCCAGTTTTGGCAACCAGTAATCACGTGACAAAACTGCAGAGCTGACTCGTTTCCCAGTTCACCTTGCCTCCTGGAGTCTCATAAAACCTTCCTCTTCCCTGTGAAGATGCTAAAATAAAGGTCGTGCAGAATGGTAACACATCTCACAGAAGGAAAAGCAATTGAGTGAGGCAGCTCCATCCATTCTTTCCAGGAGGTCACAGCTAAACCTGGTGGTTTGTATTAACCAGCATAGTTAGTTAACACGGCTGAATGAACACTCACACCGCTTAAAAACAAAAAGGAGGGGCAGAGAGGAGTGTCTGTTAATTTGTGGCAATTATCCAAAGGCGCCATCACAGGTAGGAGGAGATTTATGCCATATGTGCGATAAAAAAACCCAAAGCCCTGCATTCATCCAAAATAGCCCAATGCTCTGTTCAGATCAGACACATGTCCGAATGAAGCAGTGACCCCACTGCCTGGGCACAGAGGCTGCAGGAACGGGCAGTTCCTGGGGTTTTGCAGCAATGGGCGAGGTGGGTGCGTGGGGTGCCTGCTGGAGGGGCTCAGAGCACGCTGTGCACTGCTGGCACTGGGCTCCACCACATTTCTCTGCTCAGGAGCACTTGCAGCAGGGCACAGGGCTGCCCGTGCTGCTCGGCAGCGGTGCCCGGGCACACCCCACAAAGGAGTTGATATTCAGCCCAAGTCCCCACAAGCACAGGCAGCTCTGCATACAGTCGTCTTTTAAGCCTAGGAGTCACAGGAACGGCTCTGGGCCATCGGAAGACAAAGCTTTATATAAGGGCGTGAACTTCCTGAGACAGGACGGTCAGGAGGCAAGGCAGGGGTAAACGGCTGCTGCCTTTCCACACCTCATTGTCATATACAGAAGTACTGAATTTGTAAATTTTGGTCAGCTCAGAAAGAGGTATGTAAATTCAAAAGCCAGAGAAGATCTCCTGGCTCTCAGCTCCCTTTAGAACCCAGATATGCTTAATTAGGTTTCAGGACACTAGAAATATTTGAAATACATCAGAAACTGAACCTTACTTGAACCTAGTACAAGCCTATGTATGTTGGTAGATAGCAGCTATGTCTAATAGTCACCTCTTACCTTACCTATTACCTCTCAGTGGATAATCCCCCCAAAGTCGAGCGTTTAATAGAGATTACATGACTCTGGAGCTACCTCTCTCTCCTCAATGTCTCTAGAGACAGCCTGCATAGATGAGATCTCTCATGAGGAGAAGGTTGAAGTTAGGTGAGACGGAGCTGACACTAGCCAAGGAGGCTTGATGAAAACTGCAACAGTGTGTAAAAATTAAGTTTCTTTTCAAAGCCATTGTCGGTCCTTCCCCCTGCCCCCTGCTTCCCCTCGCTTGCTGTTCAGGCAAGCACATACAGAGTCCAAAGCCGCCACACGGCCGCCTGAGGCACCAAAACCTTCCCCAGCGAGCCGGGGACCTGCAGACCCGTGTTCGCCTCAGAAGGCTTTGGCCATATTTCTTGTTAAACCACTGCTCCCAGCACGACACTAACAGCTGTAGGCCACAGTTAAAGAAACAAGATCCAGTTCTGAGCTTGCTTGCTTAAAATCAGTTGATTCATTAAAAACAAAAAAATCTGTTTTTCTTTTAAAAGTCTCAGTGTCCTCCTGCTAAAGTGATGTCAATATTTTGTGGCAGCACTCCTATTAGTAGCAATAGTCATAGGCGTCTTTTACTTTGCTGGCTGATTACAAGACCGAGCTCCGTGTCAGGTATCATCATGAAACGCGAACCTCTCAGCTGGGTTTGTGCTCCCTAGAAATGCACACAGCCTTTTGCTGTTGGCCACCCAGCTGCATAAAATGTCAGTGTTTGCTGTTAGTCCTTGTCATCTGCTGGATGTTGAACCTGAGAGGGTCAGAGAGCGCCCGAGGGACCTTGGCCCCCGCGAGTGCCGCCACGGCACTCGCATGCAGGACAGCTCAGCGCAGCTCCACGGCTGGGACGCTGCACAGCAGGGGGACTTCTTCTCCTCTCTGGCAGTACAAACATCAAACAGCACCACTGTCTTGCTTCCCCCTGGTATTTTAAACTCAACTGCAATGCTGTTTATGGTGTTATGACGGAAGTAAATCAATTTGTTTGCGCTCATCCCTTAGGCATTTGAATAACGCCTTTGCCTTAATGCTAAAGAAAAGCCATCTTTTTTCAGCCCAATGATTTTCTATGGAAGCCCCAGAACACCTCCCCTGGTATGTAAGAGCTGATGGCAACGCTCCTCCTTAGTGGAAAAAACCAAGCGGCGCTGGCTCAATAGCTGGAAAGCGCAGACTGCTTCTGTCACCTCTCCCACACAGGAGGAAATGACAGAGAATAACAGAGCTGCTCACTCTTTTCAGACCATTGCCACTTCAGGAAAAGGCAAGGCAGGTTCATGTTTCAGAACACATGCCTGACCCAAATTGGAAAAAAAAAAAAAAAAGTATGTGTTAAAATCAACAATATACTGCAAAGCCTTGACCTTACAACAGATTTCACAGAATCACCTCTCCACAGAACGAAGTGAGCCATGGACGTGCCAAAAGCTGGCCTTTCAGAGGGGCTGAGGTGCATTTTTGGTACCTCTTGCACTGACAATAAACCGACAGAGCAGGCAGCAAAGGATGTGTGTTTGTGTGTGTGTGTGTGAATCTCTCTGCATCACTGGCACCTCTAACAGACTTGGGCACAGCATGGTCTTACCAACACTTGGGTTGCCTCCCATCAAAAATCCACCTATCCAGATTTATCTGTTACTATACGCTGTAGCTGCTAAACAAAGTGACCTACACTCGCTTTTAGGTGTTTGGAGATAGACAAGGCGGGAGAAAATAAGAAGGATAATTAGAAGGGCAGATCATTATCTGGACCCTTGTTCCCATTAACACACAACAACCTTCCTCCTTCTGCTTTCTCATTATCTGCCCTCTTATCTATCCTATCATCTCTTTAATCCCCAACAAAAATACTGACTAATGTCACCTCCATAAGAATACTCTCAAACCATGCTCCTTTAGTATCCCAGAGTGGCTGGCAATATTATTTCTTGTTCAGATATATCGTATTCCCACATATTTTACTTACAAGCAATAAGTTAACACTTTAAAACTTGGAGCCATCATTACATGTTTGCAATGGGGTCCTTAGGGATATGAGATGAATTGCATTAGTCACTCTTAAAAGCAGTGGCCATAAGCTTTTACTCTTGAATGCATGTTTCTCTCTATCTGCCTTTTATTTCTTACCCAGCAGTGGTAGTTAAAAAATCGTCAGGCTGATCCTCACATCAGCTTTACAAAATGGATATTTATCGCCACGTTACAGATGAAAACAGAGAGATTAAGCTTGCATCAGGATCAAAAGCCAGAGGGTGCCGTGCTCAGTGACGGCTCATTTGAAAGGGGCTCTCCTCCACAGTTTTTATGATGGTATATCATACTACACGTGCACCAGCACAGGCCTGGAACGGCCTGTGGACCAGTGAGGGACCAAGGTGCCCTTCATGGAACTTGAGCGTTTTGTGATCGTGTTACCCATGACCAGGATAATAGTAGGTATGCTGATGCTTTAATTATGGCTGTCCTGCCGGTGTTGGCGCTACCCCACTAGCGGTTTCCGTGCAGTTGTCATGCCCGAGGGTCCCCTCGGACTTCGGCCAGCCGCTAAGCAGCGCGGCCGAGTGAGGCCTTGGGCTGGAGTGCTCTCTTGTGCCCCAGTCTGACAAGACTGTCTCCTCTGAACCTGATCTACAGCCAGCCCAGCAGCTAGCAGTACGGGTGGAAATCGCAGGGCTTTACATGACTAAGCCTGTACTTCAGCTAGCAGTTAAGACACAACCAGAGGCCCTGGTGGCTAGCCAACTGTCCAGCTGATTGACTCACATTCCCTTTGAATTCAAAAGGATCTTTGGCATCCTTAGTTACAATCGCTTTCCAAAAAGGGTCCTCATTCAGAGAAAGGCATGAGCAACACTTCCTTGGAATGTGGGAGATGAAAATGAATATGGTCATTCAGCTTAACGCAAGGAAAATGCATTAAGGAAAGGAAATATGGTATTATTAAAACTATTTATATCATTTATACCTAGCTGTCATTATTGAACCTACCAAAATAACACAGCATAACATTAAAATAGGGAACACAGCATTAAAAATAGTAACTGTGATCAATAAGGCATCACAGAAGCAGAAACTGTGGTTTCAAACTATTCTGATCAACCCTCTGTAGACTTTCGCATACTTGCAATGTGATCTAATGAACTTCTGTTTCCATCAAGAGCAAAAATAAAATGATCACATGAAAAACTCAGCGTGCTGCCAACACAAGTTACCAGGAAGACTGAAGTTCACATAGAGTGTTCTGATTAAAAAAAGAAAAAAAAATAAAAAAGGGCTTACAGTGTGCATTAAAGCAACCACTAGTCTCCAATGTGACCCAAACTGTCTCTAATGAGTAAGCCTGCGGTTATAGAGACCAAAGGAGTTCCCAATCCTGCTGTTATCGGAGCACCTACACAAATATTACATGCACAACAAATTTAGGGAGGCATCAGTGGGCTAATGCTGTTGCCAGGGTGTGGTGGAAGTCTATTGCCTCTACCACACAGTCAGCTTCAGCAGCTTCCTGAAGACGACAGGCAGAGATGTACGACCTCCATGCCCACCTCCTCCCCTTCAGCTTTCCAGCCTGAGGAAAAGGGAAGCACTGGGGAGAAACCTCGTCCAAGGCATTCCCTCCTGCCATGGCAACGCCTTTGAGGCTGTTAATGCAAACACTGATGCTCCTTTCTGTTGTACCTGAGAAGTGGCATTTAAGAAGGTGGTAATGAGTTTTCAAACTATCTTCTTCTGTCTTCCCCATCAAGCTAGTGACGCTGAACCTCTGGTGTGCACAGTGGTGTGGCCTCATAACGTATGTCTCCTGATATAAGATCAGGAGACCCCCCCAACCCAGAGGCAGCTATCTTATGCAAAGGCAGCCCTGCTTCCACACAGGGACTGCAATTCATTCCAGCTCACGCTTCTTTTTTTCAATTAAAATACATTTTCAATTCAAAATAACTGAAAAAGCATCTAAAGAATTCATCTTCAGGCAAAAATGTTTTCAGAAATTTATGTCTAAAATACCAGTGGTCAAATATTTTGGTGAAAAAAAAATTCTCCAAAAATATAATTTTACTGAATCAAAACCTTTCATTAAGGCCATATTTGTTTTGATGAAGTTTTTCCAATGAAAAATATTCAGAATGTCTCACAGCAAACTTTTTAAAATGTCAGAGTTTCTATTTCTGCTTACAATTTTTCTGTAAAGCCAATTTTTTCTGTTTCTTTTTTTCCATCCTTTTAATCCATCTTACACTGCATCATTCAAGAACATTGTTTCCCATATCATACTCTTTCTTGCTCTTATTGAAAAATAATCAAAATGTTCTGGCTCAGCAATCCAGGTGAAAATGCACTCTAAGGACCAAACAGTTTGGTATCTCCAAAAGTTGCTGACGTTTGCAAGACGAAACTCTTTATTCTCCAATTTGTGAAAAGCTTTTCACAATTTTTGAGTTTTGAATCCAAATGTGAAATATTTGTAACTTGTGTTAATTTACCTTGGGATGGGAGAGAGCAAATATCAAATGACATTTTTAGTACATGTCAAAATAATGACATTCTTTAGCACATGGATATTGTATCTATTTACCTGCTGTCATCTGACACTAATCTCTATCCATAATTACTGTAGCACTACCAACACGAAGTATAATACTTAATTACCTATAACTACTATCTGTTCCTTACGTTTCGTTGATGATAAACTCAATTGTATGAATTTATTTGACGTAACTTGAATAGAATTTATTTTGACAAGAGGTAATCACTGGTCACTACACAATTAATAACAAAACGGGACTGCAACCTCAATAGGACTTAAAAATCTAACTGTTTCTGTTTAGTAAAGTTTCCATTTTCTTGTTCACATATCATTGGAACTAACTGTTTTATTTTCTTAACACCAGTGACACGGGCATTTCACTGATTAGTGAAAGGTTACCGCAGCAGAATTATTGGTCTGAGATTGTTGCCCCTTTCTCACTCCTCCCCTGTTTCTGTAATTCTGCTAAAGCTCTACATACTTATTTTTCTTCCTGTAAATGTTTGACCTATGTGCCTGAAGATAATTTTGAATAGAGGATTTGGGGCTTTTATGACTGCATCAGACAACAAATATGCATAATGTCAGTGACCTCAATTTAGCTTCCAAAATAGCACATACAGGACTCCCAGATTAAGGGTACGGAGAGCAGGCAAGCTGCTGTTCTGTTGCTTTTCATTTTCAGAGCTTACTTAATTAGATAGTAGTTCTGGAGGGATGCAGCGTTAAAAGATATATGAGTAGCAAGAATTGTTAAAAGCAGATGGAGGCTCAATAACAGGGAGAATGAAATTGAGGACCAGAGCTCAGGGATCAAGTGATTTATAGGCAGCAATTTTCCTTTATTGAAAACAGGAGGAGTTTCTTATTAAGGACTATGTTATTCCCTCCACTAAGCAGATTCCTGCTGGGAGGCACAGGAGGAACGACTGCTGTGTCCCCCTGCAGCACGCAGAGCGTGACGGGAGGCTGCAGGCAGATGGTGGGTGGCCAGAGCTGAGGTCGGTGGGCTGCAGCAGCCCGGAGGACAACCTCTGCAGGCCCCTCCGAATGCCACGTACATGCCCTCTGCGATGTGCAACTCAGGAAAGGGGCCCCACGAAAGCAGCTGGGAAATGTGGCTTCTTTGGAAGCCTTTTATCCAGGGCTGAGGGGGAAACCAAGGACTGAAAGGAGTGTGGAAGCACACTGGGAAAGGAGAGTTTTAATGCCATACGTGTGCAGAGCTCATTAGAGGAACCGAAGAGGTGAAGGAAAGGGCTTTTTCTTTTTCTCTCAATAATTGCAAGCATGCCATCATGTTAACATTTGGGCCTAACACAGCTACTCAAGGACAATATGGCTAAGCATGAAAAGAAACTATTCAGGCAGCTGAGGTTTTATCTCAAAAGATGCTGGAGTGTGGAATCATTAAAGAAAACCTAAGGGCACTCGTAACAAAGAAGGTACAGGGAACATGCATTACAGTAGCCAAATGGCAGATGCAGCAGGAATGTCTTTATATTGACTGGAAACCCTCCTATAATGATTATTATCCTCAGACAAGGACATCTCAGTCTCAGTGGATACTCATCACTACCTTTAAAAATAATGGTTAAGTCAGGGTAAGCAAATCATCCAAAAGCATTCATCATCATCATCAGCAAGAACAGCAGGAGGAGAGAACTGCCTATCAAATCCTGTCCTTCCACGGATACAATATTTTGCCATGTGGGACAGTAACCTCTAAAAACACAGTCTTCCAGCAGCAGCTCCAGTCGTCTCCCAGGTGAGACGCTGTCAAGGTGACAGCTCTCCTGAAATGCTTAGATGCACCATGGAAGCAAATAGGGCCTGCTAGGGCCCCTTTCCACCTCCTCTCACTGAACTAGTCTCATGGACTCCACATGCCAGCACCCCACTTTTCAGACTGTAAGAGACATGGGCACACCAACTCCAGGACTTCCTGGGCTCCCAACTCCAAAGCTCCTTTTCTCCCAGAAAAAGCTCCCGCAAGCCAGTCTTCCTGCAAGCTCTCCATACTACTCCTAGAAGTCTGGCCCTGTTGCTCAGCAAGTAGTTGCATTTTTGATGAGTCCATACCTGCGGCCCCCCGTTTCCCTGCGTTCCCTGCCAACAGGTTTCACAGTCCAGATACCTCCTTTTCTATTCACCTCTGCAAAGATCAAAATGGCAAGAACGAACTTGGCTTCATAAATTGCCCCAAGATGTGCTTGATAAAATCACTGTAACACCTTTATAACAAAACCACTTCACAAGCCAAGAAGTGTAAAAACTGTATACTGTGTTATCTTTCCTTACATATACTACCTCTTCGTCTTCCTCTGACTGCTATCTTTCATGCTTCAACTTTGTGTCTCTTCCTATTAAAGCAAAGGTGATTTGTTATGCCTTCTCTAACGTACAACTAGTCCCTGTACCAATGCGCCCTTTACTATCTGCTGTCTCAAGGCATTAGACTGTAACCTCAGGGCCTTCATCAGTCTGTGTCTCCACCTTTATTAACTGCAACCTCAATTAAACCAATGGGACTATGAAGAAAGCTGGGACCCGGGCTCCTAGATTCCAACACTCTCCTAAAGAAGCTTTCATCTTCTTTGTGTTCAGTAAACAGAAATCTATTCCAAGAGCTAATTCAAAAAACAAATGTTTGAACGATAAGATGCCTATCAGCAGGTGCCCAGGTTACACATGTTTTATATATACACAAGCCTGTACTGCGCCTCTGCTGAAAACTTCTGAGTTGGAGAGGCTACTTGCAGCAAGAGCCTAGAAAGGCGATCTTTTGCTGCTCATAGTTGTATTACCGTTAGTAATTTCAGATCACTTGCATTTTCTTTAAGGAACTAGCTTGTACTGAATTCTGTGGGGGGATTTTCTTCACAATAACTTTGTTTTCTATTTCTTTGGTAGTACACTTTAATCTCATGCAAAGCCCCGTTCTGTGCCTTGTAAGCTGTATATTTGGAATCATTCATTTTTCTGATGACTATTTTGTGTAATTGTTTCCTTTTGTGGATAAAGTGCTTTCTTAAGCTGTCCATGCTTTTTTGATGACTCTATAAATATGTGACCTATGTAGCTCATGATGCATATGAACAAAGATAATTTGAGCTGGTACGAATGGGAAAAAAATCTGTTCGCCATGAATATGCAAGATGTTTTAGGGCCAGATTCTGTTCTTTTTCATTATCACTGGAATAACTAAGTTAACTGCACTGCGAGCAAAAGACAGTCTGCTGTTTCAGTGCAGTAAACTCAGAGAAACGCCACTGAAGTCTTTGCTATTGTCAGATACTGCTCTTAGTTTACTGGCGTGGATTTTGGATAAATAACTCTAGTGACATAGCTCAAACAGAGGTTCTTAATCATCCCTTTTATAAAGTGCTGTCTGTATTTTGGATACTGTCTTCAAAACAAAGAAGAAAAAACTCAGTGTATCCATTATCTTCTAATGACCGTGATTTTTTCATTCCCGTGATGCCTCCAAGACACCCTGTAAACAGGCAGCTGACTGTCCAACAGCAGAAGCTTTGGAAGAGTAGCATTATTTTAACTCTCAGTGCAAGGGGCCAGAATAGTCCCTTGGAAATTTCTTTTAAATGGCATCTTGAGGTTACAACAGAAACAATATATTCCAGAAATATTTCAAATCCCAAGTGTACTACGGAAAACAAGAATCTCAAAGCTGTGTAGTGCCGCAGCGGCCAAGTGGGATGTCCCAAGGGCGCAGTGGAATCCATACGGCCAGTTATATAATATGTTTTGCATAGAAGTGGTGCTGTCCTGCAGATTCAGTGGTTCCGGTTGTTTCTGAAAAGAGGAGTGAGGCAAGACATGAAAGCTTCAGGTGCTTAAGGCATAAGGCATGTGTGAGGGCTCAGGAGCTGACAAGGTAGAGACCTGAAAAAGTTACGGTGAAACCACCACCATGCTTTTGGGTTTTTTGCCTAAACTCTGAATACAGTTTAACAAAGTTTTTTTCAGTCTTGAAAATTCATTTTGCTAATAGATAACTGTAGTGTCGCCTGTGTCCGATGCTTGGCAGGACATCTCTAGTAGGTCCCTTCATTATCGCAGAAAATTCCCTCTAAGCATAGCGATTTCATCTCCAATATTACTATAGCATGAAAAGGAAACAAACGGTCTACTTCTCTGTTTCTCTCTAGCGGCACCACTGTGCTACTCCCTGGAAACGGCACAGACTCATCCATCCTATGGCTAAGGCTGGCAGCTCCTTTCACTGCGATGCTCTGCTCTACCTTTCCTACTCAGTCCAAACTCTCAAGCCTGTTCAAAGTAATAAGAGCTCCTAACATGCCCTGAGGTTTGTGTCTTGTGACTACCACCTCCTGAAGAGAACAACGTTTCTTAAGGTATGTGCTCAGTGTAACTTCCATGCAATGGACTATTGTCAGGAAACTGTGCAGAGTTTTAAAAGTAAGCCATCATTAGTACAAAAAATAATCACACCGTTAAAACCTTATACAGCACTTTGAGGTTTATCTTGCACTGACTCCACATCATAAAAGACTCTGCAGCATCGAACTTCACTGAAATGTCTGCTTGGAAAATTACTGAGCACTCCTTCTGTTAATATCCTGCTAAAAATGAATGCTTTTAGACTAGAAGCAATCACTCACTGAATAATGATCAAAGGCATAGACTTTTTCTTTGAAAATCTTTTCAAGTAGTTACTGTTCTGCAATCCCTTGTAACAACAAAGGTTATTCCAAAATATTTCCTAATTATCTCACTAACAACACGCATCTAGCTTCCTCTTTACTATTAGCAGACATGTGCATTGAATCTCACCAGCCAATCTATTTGTATGAGACAATTTAGTGACCAACCCATTATTTTCGCACATAACAATCTAATGAAAAAATCTAGTTTGAATGTAATGCTGAGGTATCTGAGACACATGGACTACTAAACGCAGTCAAATGCGCATATGATGGTTAGATTAGGCAAACACTGGCGAATATTTCTCGCATTTCTAGCAATGATACAGTTGCAGCAATGCTCTTTGGTTTCTTTAGAATTTGGCAGCAGGGAGAACTGAGGTTGTGTAAAGACAAGAAATAACTGTAACATTACAAACTACGACTTTCTCTGATGAAGTAACATGCAATTTTTTTCAGTGAAGCAGCCTGTTCTTCATCACACCCACCCACCTCTAAACACAACAATAAAAGGGAAGCTTCACATGACATATTTGATACACTACTTTAGAAATTCTCTGTATTTTACGTCACCACTACAGAAGTACATATTATTTTTTCCAGAAGACAAGCAGAGATTAATTGGAGGAATGAATGAATGTTGGTATACCCTTCTTTAGGAATCTATGTCTTAATCTCTTTGGAAGGTATTTTTAAAAATAAATTAGAATTAGCTGATTTTGAAAAATAAACTGCAGCTACCCAAGCCATTTACATGCTCTTAAATCTTTGAAATTTTAAACTAAAACAATAGAGAGTTTAAAACTACTCTCGGATATTCTCAGCTGTTGGTGTGTTTCATGAAGAGCAGGCTTCCCACTTTGGGAAAGCAACGCAAGACCATAAACACATTCTAACCCTGCAGCTGAGTTGTATATCGGCTTTTGCTTTGCTGGTTCATGGATGGGACTAGCTGACGTCTTATTTTTATTTATTTTTCATGGTTTATCTGACAAAAAATCAGTTTTGGTAGGAATGATCTGTATTTCCCCTAGATTTTGCCCTTTTTTGAACTGTTGCCCATGTTTTCAGTTCATTCAGGATGAATTACTGTAACGTCCTAAGTTTTTTTGTTAGTATACATAGTTAAAAATCAAGTGGCAAAATAAACATATGTTCCTGCACTTATCTGTATTCCTTTAGGGTCAAATTTTCTAAGCTGCCCAACGCTGGCTTAACTCTACACCGAGCAACAGTGGAGACAGAGCTACTGCCCCTCATTTTCAGTCTTTAAGCCTTTGTCCTTCCAAGAGGACAGTGGCATTAATGACACAGTGTTCCCAAGAAGGGAGAGTTTTGAGACTGGGTTTAACAATGAGAAAAGGTTGGGACTCCACTCAAATTTATTACATAAAGAACAGCAAAACCAAGTGCCAGATGCTACTAAGAACATAAAGTCTGATGCAGTTCACACGTGCTCTGTGTCCACCTGTACATCTCACTACTTCCACCATTATTTCATCCATATATCCACCAATTCTCATTGTTTTGTGCTGTATTACACAGCAAGTATTTTTTGATTTGGGAACTAAAATTAGTATGGAATTTTAACTGCAACTCTTAAAAACTAAATGTAAGAGCAACACTGCCCAGAGGGTCAATCTAATTAAAAATAGCCTGAAGGTTTTTACTTCCCAGTACTACAATGAACTTAAAAGGAAAAAACCTCTTCTTGTCTCTGTACTGCTTTTACTGGATTTAGAAATACTATGCAATGGGAGGTTAACGAAGCCATCCTCATGATTAAGTTCAAGGGATTAATGCTTCAGTTCAGTTGTTTTTTATTTAAACATTTTTTCAAAGGTCATATTAGCACTAGCTATTGCAAATTACCCCTCAAGTTTAAATGAACCTTAGAGAAAACTTTATTTTGACCATCTATAGCAAGCATCCCACAATACAAAAATTGACATATAAGGCAGTTTTATAACACTAGATAAATAATACAGTCTGTCCCACTGTTACACAGAGTAGCTTGAACTCGTGCCTGTCAAAGGGCTCACCCAAAGTTCACTCAAGTCAATGAGAAGACAGTGATTGACTTCAAAGGGTTTTGGATCTGACAGCGCTGGCAACCATGTAAGTACAGGCGAAAACTAACTAGGTCAAAAGAAAGAACCACTAGCACAAAATAGCATGAAGTGCACAATCCTTCACCAACAGAAATCTGTAACTAATCTGAATCAGAAAGAAAGGGTGCAAATGAGGTAAGCCCAATTTCTCTGCTGCCCTGTTTCAGAGGTTCAGGATTTTCAACTGTCTTGCCACAGCAATTGAAGGAAGCTGCAAAGCATGAAAGGAAAAAGACCAGGAAACAGGATCAGGTTGTCACTTAAAATCTAAGCCTGTTTCAAAAGACAAATTCACATGGGGAAGGTCTAAACCTGCCCATCTTTCTCTCTTTTTGCATGCAACCTAATGTGGGTTTCTGCTGGGCACCTGAGCTCCATGAAGAAGGGAAACATCTGAACATGCTTTGCTCTCTTAATGTGTAGTATGGATGAAGAAATACCACCCTGAGCATACTGCAGCCCAACCAGCCAGCAGATATCCAGAGGTCAGTTCTTCCTAAGTTTGGTGGAATACACAGAGCCTGGGCTAGCAATGAGCGATGACGATCGAAAGCGTGCGCCTCATAGCACCTGACATGTTTAAATATGCCCTTTAGTAGGCTTTTCACCTTGCAGTGCAGCTGGACATCTTAAAGTCCTCCTTAGCAAATCTTTTAACGGTATTCCCACTAGTACAAATTGGTTTTGTGGTCTGACCTTTTGCCAGGAAAAGGGATATACAAATTCCCTAGAAGCTTTTCCAAAGGCAGCCGAGACAGGAAATTAAGGGATACTACCACTTACTACCAGTTAGAGAAGTCTTATGTCTGGAGAACGTCTGTACACCAGGAACCTTAGAAGGCAAATTGTGTTTGAAAGGATTTCTTTTCATCAGGCTACCAGGAACTTGAGTTCTACTGAGAATCGGACGTGTTTGTCTGATTCAGCTTTATAGGAACACATAGGACAACTTCCTTAAATCCTTAGTCTGCGTTTAGTAATACGGTTGTTTCCCACTCCATTTTTAAAAGACCACTGTGACGTTTTCAAGTGAGAAGTTTAGTCTATTAAATGCTTAGGTACCTTCATGGCTGACCTTTCATGGCTGAAAATCCACTGCCTATTTTTACAAGTCATGAGCCTTTCAAAAGGACTTGAAAGGCTCTATAATATGCGCCTAAAGTTAATATGGAACTTTTCTATTTTGTCTAGAGTCGTACCTGATGTCATCTGCGTCCGGTTTATAACGATGCCAATGGAGCTGTTCTTGATGTGTCTCCACATGCAATCTTTTCATTCTTATGAAAGAAACACCTAAGTATTCTAA
The DNA here is from genome assembly GCF_040807025.1 of Struthio camelus. NCBI lineage: Eukaryota > Metazoa > Chordata > Aves > Struthioniformes > Struthionidae > Struthio > Struthio camelus. The sequence goes on from NC_090944.1 coordinate 129,804,124, forward strand.
GAATACTCAGCACGTGGATAAAAGGGATGGTAAGTAGTGCCATTCTACCTTCACCGTTTGTCAGGTAAACCATGCCATTCTGGATTAAGGTAATTAGCATCTCATGTTTATTTTTATAACTAGCCTGACAATACATATCTTTTGACAAGATCTTAATGAAAGCAAATCAGAAAAAAAAAAAGCCATTTAACATCAACGGAATATGGTAATTCGCCACAATAATCTAAATCTTACAGGTTTAGTGTCAGTTTTAAAAAGGGAATTATTCTTCCTGAAACTAATCTCAGCGGAATTATTCAGCTCAGTAACAGATTTGGAACAAAAGAGTGAACTAACCCAGTGTTGTCACATCCCCCCTTCTCTGCTCTAGAGGCTGTTAACCATGAACTGTAGCATTTATTATTTCTGTTACAGTAGCTACCAAAGGTCCCAGATGAGGTAAGAAGGAAATTCCTTTGGAAAATTGCTCAAGAAAAAATAATCAAACGTTGGCTAGGATGCGCTGTCAACGTCTGCTCAAAAGTTTCATAGGAACTGGGTCTACTTCTACAGACACTTTTAGGTCAAAAGTCTACTAATTGCTACTAAATGGAATCCCTCAGCAAAATCATCTTATGATTAATGTATACCACTGTCAGGGCTGGTTTTACAAGCAGCACAACTCTTCCTCATTTGAAGTGAGTTGGCTTGTGCATGCATCAGGTCTGAAAGTGATGGAGCTAACAACTGGTGCAGATACTACTGCTGCAGACCCAGAGCGTGCTTCGTAGCATACTTAAATGTCTCTGTAATTGGCTACTCAGTAACTGACAGGAAGAAGCATAAATTTAGCATAGCAAGGTAAACACTGGTGGGTAGAGGAAAAGTAATGATAAACAGCCAAGCTTTTAAAGGAATAACTGCAAGTTGGGCACATGCAGTGTCCACAATAATCATGTGTTTCAGAGCATGCTACCGTCCTTGTCCTTCATCAGGTCGTAAAATCTTACAGGTAGTTCTTGTTTTTTATACTCAACATATATAAACAATATGTGTATGCTGCTTCTTCCAACAGAAACATATACATTATGAGGGACTAATAAAGGAATACATAAAACTAATAACTTACAACAGCTCCTTTAAGGTGGTAATGTCTGTAATGACAAGAACTGACGATAGGGATACGGCAACCCAAAAGGTAGTTTCTCCAGGTATATATAAGCTCCTCAGGTAGCTGCTTGGAGGCTGGCTGCAATACTCTAATAGGTCAATGATTCAGACTAAAGGAAAGCAGGAATATCTAGACCTAATCATTACAATCAAGTAAGAGCCCTAAGTAATTCACATTAGTCTGTGAACAATTCTTGCAGGGGCTGAAGAATATCTGTTTTCTAACAGCTTATTACATACAGCTGTTTGAAGGCAAGTATGATTTGCATTTTGGGTGTTTGCAAAGACGAAAACCAAAATAGGAACAGTAGATCTAAATGTATCAGAGGCCCAACAGATTAACCCAAACGGAGCCAGTGAAATATTATCCCTTCTAGTTATTACTAGAATTTTGTTTGTCTTTTTAAGGGTTCAATATCCCTAATCCCTAGAGGATCAGAATTTGAGAAACTCTTTTTTTCTCAAAGCAGATCTAATGCCTCTAATTATACCCTACAGCGGTATCTCCAACTCTTAGACAGTGGGAGAAGTAAAAATTTTACGCATATTAGTGTTTTGGAGATATATGCAGATGAATTTGCTGTTTTACATGGAGAAGAACAGAAAAGCATAAAACAAAAAAAGAGAATAGAGTAGCAACCCTATGGTATGATTCCCGTATTGCCCAATTCCTTTGAACCTATAGAGGCTTTTGCTTTAACCTGGTACGTAAGTAATTTGTGGGCATGGCAGTCAGGAGCTGGCTGTATTAAGAGGATGGACTGAAGACGGAGAGTCCATGCTTAATTAGACACAAATTTCCTTTAGGGCATTGAGTGAAGTCACTAGTATCAAAAGGACCAAAATTGTCTTTTGTCCATGCTTTCCTATCCCGTACAGAAGGACTCAGACTCAGCAGGCTGGTCAAGCAGAGCATGTGGGATCCTAAGAAGAAAGAGCAGCTCCCAGAAAGGTGGGCCAGACACTAGCACTGAGAGGAATTGCTTCCACTGGTATTTTCTTTCTCCACAGGTATCAGAGGGGCCATGATATGTGGAAGCCACACTGGGGCCTCATCCAGATCTAAAGTCTACTATAGGAAGAGCAAGCTTTTCTACCGACTTCAGCGTGTGCTGGATTTGGTCCCTGCCATTTTGCTCACTGAAGTTAACACAGTTCATCCAAGTTTAGTTCATCAGAGGGTCAAGCCTGAACTCAGGTGGATCTCATGGAATTTCAGTAAGTCTTTTGCTTTATTTCCACTGAGATCCATGCCATCAAAACATGTAACATAGTCCTTGGAGGTCCAATTTGTTTTTAACCTTATTAAAGCTAGGTTTCTTCCTATTGGTAGCTTCTATCTTGTAAGAGTCTTGTTCTGCGCAAAATGTCATTTAAGAAAAAAAAAAAACCTACAAGTAGAACCAAACCTCTTTCCATAAGAAGCACTTTTATTTTTAATGCTCTATCACTATTTTACTATTACTACGGTACTTGACATCTTCCAAATGCATTAAAAAGTTCTTGAGAGGTCTTACAACTTTACAATGTATTCTGTGATGCCAATTCTGATCACAATCTAGTTGAAGATAAGTTTAATGAGCACTACAAAAATACAGGCCTCTTGCGATAAGTGATCAAGTTATTTCAGGAAGCAACAGCATACTTTAAAAACATTGGCTGCATGGTTTAAAGTTCTACTTAAAATGTTTTTATTAAGGATATCAGAGACTTATCTTGGACTTTGGGAGTATTCCAAATGATGGTAGGAAAGTATCAGAGATTATTAACTTACAGAAAACACTTCTAGAACAATGACTTACAAAATTCCATCTTTTACCCATTTCATGTAAATGTATTTAGAACGATACAAACACCGACAAGCATTAGATTTAGTAGCGGTGAATGAATAAAGTCAATTGCTACTCTATGTAACAGTAATAAGATTATTCTGAATTAGTTACAGAAGTTATACCTGAAAAACTTCTTATCACTATGTTATTTAAACTTTCTTACACACCAATTAGTTTGAAATAATAAGTCTTTAGGCTATCCATTAATTGCAGCACGGTAGACACGATCTGTATTTAATGTTCTGCAATGAAAATTAAGCCGAAGCACCAAGCAGTCTTGGCTAACAAAAAAGGTTTCCTCAGCCCTTCGGATACAGAAGGAGAGATAATGGGGGCACTGAATTCACATGAGAACTCTTTCTCAGTTTACTATTCTCTGCTTGTCTCATGTTAATACAGACTACTGAAGCCACAAGCTGTTACCCACTTGTTTAATTTGCAGTGTTGCATTTGCAGTATACTCATTTTCTGATCATGTGGTAAAAGTGTTTTCAGACAAAAAAAGAAAAGAACATCAACGATTAATGCAAAGGAAAGGGAACAACATATGATAACTCCAAGAATATCAGATTATGAAAATCGTGCCATTCAGAAGATAGAGAGGGGACTGGTTGCAGAGAAACATGCTCTATACAACAGGAGAAGTCACCTTTTTTAGTTCTTCTCTCCCCCACTGTTATGGCTCTAGGCTCTCAAAGAAGGCTTCAAACTGCTATTTTAAAATTTACTGTCTTTGTAGAATAGACCTTAGGACAACAGAGGCACCCTTGTCTGGTCATTTTTTGCCTCACTGCTATATTGAAGCTACAATTGGCGTTTGTACCATTACAGCTGCTTCATGCTGGCAACTGTCAGAGGCGCACAGCATGGACTGCCACATCAGTCAGCAGCTGTTGACTGCAGCGGCTATCCTCAGTGCTAGCAATGATGGGAAGTGGAATTATTTTTAAAAATGCAACCATTTAATTGATAGGTGAGCGTCTTTTCTTGAATCCTCTCTGCCTACAGGATCAATGCAGATTCAAAGACAACATTCAGCTGATTCAGAGATCTTGGAAGTGGTCCAGAAGTTAGAAGCAAGCAGCAGCTGTGCTGAAATAGTCTATGTTACAAAGCATGCCTGATGGAGATAATCTGAGAGTATGCCTGACAGTGAGGCTTCTTCAAAGTCAAACTGAGCCAGCTCTCCATCTTTCAGTCTTTTCTGCATATCAGACCACCAGAGTTAGAGCTGTACCTCTTTACTGTTTCTTGTATCCTAAACTTGATTGCACTTGTACTTACTAAGAAAAGGCAGAGCACTGGCCAGTCAACTTACTCTGCGTAATACAGCTCTTTTCATCCTCAGACAATAATGGTTTACGCTTCCACGCAAGAAAAAAGATATCCCCTTTAACACCCAGTCTAGCCACTGTGAGACTCCCTAATATAGGTATCCTGCACTGGATACGTGAGGCTCTGTCACAAAAGATATGCACCATATTCAAGGATGTTCTCTATTATATGCATGTTTGTAAAAAAACGTGTTCCTTCTAACATTTACCAAATGGGAAAAGAGTGTGGACACTGAATCAATCCACTAACAACATGTCTGTATTTTTGTGGATGCATAAGCTCACTAAAATTTGGAAAAAGGGGGATCTGAAGTATTTTAAGTAAATCAAAATAATGATCTAGCTGGCATAAACAGAGACTTTCTAGAAAAAAATCACATTACGTGATATTCATACAAAAGACATAGCTTGTTTAGGGAGGACAGGTAACGAAATGGATCCTAGGTGAGATATTTATCGATGATATTTACCTCCAGACTCCTCTTCAGCAGAAAGACCTGCTGAACCTCTCTGGGTAATGGTAAAAGTGGAAAATAACATGGACATTTTTATGGTTGGTGCCTACAATAGACTATCAGAGTAGGAAGATCAGGTAGTGAGAATTACTCACTTAAGTAAGACTACCTGGAAAACTTCTGCAAAAGGAATGCAGCAGGGCACAGACTAATCTCAAGTTCTTAGCAGGCAAAATTCATATTTACAACACGTATCTCTACTGGCAACTGTATGGAGTTTGGAAAGACAGACACTTATTTTGCATAAAAGACCTGTGCTACTGAACAAGCTTATTGCTTTTTAACACTGTATTAGTTTCCGCAGCAGCCAACAGAGAGGATCTTCACCTATATCAAACCCTCAAACATGGTTTATGTCACTGAACTAAATCTACTCCTGAGGGAATAGCAGCCATTAAATGGCAGCTGATATCACGGGAAATAAATTCCAGCCTTAAAAAAAATCACTTAAGAGCAAAAAAGCCAAGTAATAATTAAAAAATAGAATTAATTTTCAATCAATTAGTATTTTCCAAGTGTGAGCCACAGTAGTGTCTGTCTGTCTGAATATAAATGGGAAAGAAGGGTCTTCCAGGTCAAGAGGAGAAATTATCACTGACATGGAATTTAGGATAAGTTATTGCACAATTTATTTCATTATGCTATGGAGAGCACAAGATCCTGCTCAGAATTACAATGATTCCCTTGTACGCTGAGAAAATGACTGACAGTGAGTTGTCATTCTCTGGAGCTTCTATAATTTCCACGCTACTCAGCGTTACAGCCTCACAGATCTCTCACGCCTTAACTTCAGCAGCATCCAAGCTATGCAGTATAAGGCCTATTACTAAAAGAATAGGGGAGGCGTTAATTGCTACCAAGACCTTCAGTCCTATCAGTAGTAGTGACGGCTGAAACCTGAACTCTGTTCTGAAAACAGAACCTTCAGAATTTTTAGCAGAAAGGAGCCTTTTAAGAGCAGGAAAATTACACTGAGGTCTCACTGACGCATATGCCACATCTTCTTTGAGGTCTGTGTAACACCCTGCAGAACAAAACTCTCACCCTAACCGCTGCTTTGAAATATGTTAATATAAATATTTAATTTCAAGAAGGATCGCAGGAGATAATTTATTATGTCTTATAAGTTTCTAGAAATACTAAAGTTCAGTATTGTGAAATAATCTGCCCTACATGCTACATGTGGTATGTTTTATTTAGGCACTGACACCTATTTAATGAAAATAAAGATGTCCGAATGTGAGCTACCACATGGAATATCGTTCCCACATGCCATACAGTAGTGAAACATGGTGGCTGACATTGCACCAGGCAGAACTCTAGTACATTAAAAAACTATTAAAAAACTTATAAAAGTCCAGGTTTAGAAAAGATGCCAGCTTGACTCTAGACATCGCCTACATGTGGCTGAAGTCCCACTGAAAAACTCTCTCATGTGCTTAAGCGCTTATCTGAAACCCAGGTTCAAGGTTGAGGAATATGTAGCAGTACAGCTTAGCTCCTACTTTTCAGAGCTCTCATTAGCCATCCTTTCCCAGCCAAAGTATCCTATTGGAACAGACATTCTGCAGGGAAAACAAAGATCAGCGCGTTCAGACCTGACCTGTAAGCCTATCATATTCTTTTATTTTGTCTCCACATTTTAATCTCAGGTTTCTGCTGTTGACAAATATAAATCACAATACTGTTAACTGAGGGAAAATCCCTCCTGTATACGACTAATAGCTGGTCATTTGTGGATTAGACACTTAATTGACTGAGGTTTTGAAATTAGGTCATTTCTCCAGACTTCCGCTCAGACACCATCACGGCTTAGGAGGATCATGTACCTCTCCTATATACAAGTATTTTCTAAGGTCACTAGTTCTGTTGAGCTGAAACCCACTGCTTTCTTCTGCGGGGGCGAGAGCTGAGATACCACTTGACAGCATACATGAATACTTGAGTTGATTCTTTCCTTCTGTTCAGCCTGACCTCCCCCTATCTGGAACAGCTACTACAGGGCATTCAAAATGCCTTGTTCCGTAGTTGAAGCAGTGAGAGCTTGAGACAGAAAGGGATGGAAGGAAAAAGAGCTTCTTCCCATCATTCTCACACTTGCTTTGGAGCAAGGGGAACCTTGCGGTGATGGATTCCTTCATATCATTTTGGAGCTCCCCAAGTACTTGCTGTTGATCCATTTTGTTTCCCAGTTATCACTCGTAGGCTTCCCTGAATGGTACTTCCCCTAATACCATACACACAGCCTATGAGGTTAAAGTCCTGAAAGGAGGAGGGACCAAAGGAAAAAAGTAACTCTTGTGGATGAGATAAGATACTGTTAGCAGTTACACCACAGGAGGTTCTTCTCAGAGGTCTGACTTCCTTCTACTTTTGCAGTAGCCAATTGAACCGCCCAGTTCCCCACCATCCTCCCAAGATATCCTCATTTGGCCCAAGCAGGTGATACGAGGTTGGCCTCATAATTGTTTAAAATATAAGTGATGTATGAGAGGAACAGAGTTAACGCAAGTACTTCTGTTTCTCTTTCTCTACTCCTATCCTCCTGTTTTTCGGGAAAGGAAGACAGGGCCTCTCTTAGGAAGAGTAATCAGTATTTAAGACCCTGAAACACAAATAATAGAGAAATCTCAGTTCGCTGGTGAACAGCTGACAATTTTATGTTGCCATCTCCAGTAAGCCACTCTTTTGAATACTGTCAGGGTGCCAACATATCTGTTATGGCCTCTACTTTCTTTTGTCACAACTACTTTGCTCAGAAGATGTACACTCTTGGCTGCCTTGCCTGTATCTGAGAGGAAAATAGCAGTCATGACATCAGGGATCCACCTAGCAACTTAATCTATGACTTACCACAATGAAAGAATGAAACAGTATTTAGAATTAACTGTATTCTTTTTAAAAAGTGCTTGAAAAATTATCACTTTTTTGTAAAAACATTAAAATAAATCGTAAGTATGTAATGGTAGGTATAGATACATGAAGAATATGTTATTGTCCATGTGGACAGAGACAGCTGATTCACAACAGAAGAGCCTAACAAATCAAGTTAAAGTCACACTTTTTAGATTGGTAAAAAAAAAGGAAAAAATCATTTGCATTTCACCAGAGTTTAGAAATCAGCCTCAATTGTGCAAAACAGACAGCACACATACAGAGCTGGTTCCTTCTTTCTTACCAATACATGTTCACAGAAGTATACATGGTAAGTGTGCAAAAAAAAGAAGGCTGATAAAACAACCCACGGGGAAGTACAAGGAGTCAACACACTGATGCTGGCCAAGGAGCAGAACAGAGACCACAGTAAACATGCTCCTTCACCACTGCTGATGGTGCATTGCTGCTAACACTGGTACCAGTATCGCACAGACTGGAACGGGAGTAGTTCAAAAACAGAGCCCCAGGTGTTCATGGAGAAGGATTATGAGAACGGTTACTTGCGTGAGTGATGAACTGGGTCTTTCTTTCTACCGTTATTGTCCACAATCGGAGAAAATTCTTCCTATACAGCTCTCCACCACCCACCGCACTCACCTGTTTGCTCCAGTTCTCTGAAGAGCAGAAACCCCGGGTTTCTACACCACGATCCCAACAAATGGAAGCAGCCCTGCAACTTCCTGTGTTTAATTTAAAGATGAGCTGACAGTTGTGACTTTGCCAGTGCTCCCAGCAAAGGGTAGCAGGGACTAAGAAGCAGACTGTGATGAAGCAGTCATCGACTCCTTCCTGGCTCCCTCCCTCCCTCCCGAAGCCAGAGGGTTGCGTAAGTGCCCAGGGTGCCAACACAAACTGTTTCATCACTTGGCAGGCTGAGAGGGGTGGTGAGAAGCCAGACAAGGATGTTCCCTAGAGTTGAGGAGCTGCAGTGCTCTTGAGAAGGCTGCTTCCTGCACAGGTGGGCTAGATGAGCCAGGAGACACCGAAATGCTGTATGTAGGTGCCTGTCTGGCAAGGAAACCAAATCCTTTGCAGCTTGGTAATTATAGCAGAAAGGTAGGTTTTGTTACCCTATACAGTCTTCACTGAGAAGCCATGGTGGTTCTCTCACCAAAGAGAAGTAAAGCCTATCAAAGCATTCCAGACAGCAGCTTTAGAAGAAGTATTAAATAAAAATACAAAGCAAACAGGAATCACCAGTTCTGCGACAAAGGCGTGTGGTTTATTCCCACCCCCTTGCCAGTGAAAGCGTCAGACCTCCTGGCACAATCATATTTACAGGCTGTTTCAGGAAGCTCACTTATAAATATTTATGTCTCCTGATAGCAAACATATCCCTGAAATACTAATTCATCCTATTAGCATGTTATAATCATTAGCCTTTCCATAAAGCAATGACAAAAATTCTTTTACTTTAATCTACTTTCATCTTTCTTCCAGGCTAGACGGTCTTTCCCCAGCTGTCTTCTACTCCTTTCCTCTTTCCTGAAAAACACGCTCTCTTACCTCTAAATCTTCCCCTTTGGGCTCCACTAATCCTGCTTTACTGATTCACGTTCATAAATTTTTCTTTCTGTCTTCAAATTTTTCTTCCTGCTCTGATGCCCTGGTTTATCCTTTCTCTCCTTACCCACAGTTTGGTGTCAAAGATGACAAATTCTTAATATATCTGATTTTCATCTGGTTTGCTTAATCGGCCAGAGATACCGAGCACTCCTACTTCAACATCTTTCCTCTGTCTCCTACCACTCCTTTTAGCTGCTCTCAGCTCTTTCTTTGACACTTCTTCCCCTCCCACCCCCAAATCTTCTGTATCTTTTCAGATAAATATTTAATAGAGCCTGGTTTTCTGATCTGAGAGTACTGCAGCTACTGTGAGCAGAGAACAGAGAATATCCAGATGACCCAAAGGGCTGTGGAAAGAAAGCTCGTATAATCATGCTACTACATACAGCTCCTGACCGCTGCACTGAGGTGGGGCAAAAGCAGCAATAAATAAAACAGGCAGGCAGACAATGGGGTGGGGTATGACTTGAAGAAGCCACAAATCGCTTTCCCGGTATAAAAAGAATATAATGGCCGGTAGCAGCATATGTTATGCAGCTAGCAGATAATCATCAGGGCTATAAACGCTCAAAGATTTCAGAAGACCCGCCAGGCAGTAAATTGTGGATATTCCTGACTCAAGTTTTGACATGTAAAATGCAAACAACATTAGCATTACTAGATAAAAAGGGGAACATTTCACTCACTTTCACTATAGTCTCATATTCCATTTCTACTTCTGTTTTTCCTCTACTTCTTGTTCTTCTATGTTCTTTAAAACAAAACCAAGGATCATTTCAATTTGAGGTGATTAACAATTACTCTAAGCTGAAATGACATAATTCTGTGCATTACAGTAACACAACATCTCTTTAATCTATGCACTTAATGAAAAACAAAGGATCACTTCATGCTTCTGTGTGCTGGCTTATTAATGTTTGACTAGTTGGTAGGAACACGTTAGGCAGAGAAACCAGCCTATTTATCACAACCTGTCACTCCATATTAGAAGAGGACAATATTTCAACTGTGTTACGTGAGAGATTTGAGTTTAGTTAAAGTTGGAGCTTAGGAACAACACAAGGAGTGACACCTTTTTTTCTGAGAGGAGGAAAGAAGCATGTCTCTGAAGGGGAAATGAGCATCAGCCATGCTACCTGAAGCCTGTATCTAAAGAAGTATTTAAGGCCATTGCAGCAGGAGGGCTTCAGACTGCAGCTGGCCTTAATTCCATGAAGTCAATGCAGGCTGGATAGAAAACCTTCAGGGACAACTCCAAATGCTTACAAAAGTGCTGCCGCTGTTTCCCAAGATGGCCTGCTCCCTTTGAGTCAGTCTTCTATGAGTGCCTGAGCTGGAAGAGGTGCAGGACACAGTGCTGCTGGAGATGTTACTACTGTTCATTTGCCTTCCTCTTGGAGCTGAAACCTCTGCTTGACAGTTTGAAAGAGCGGCAAGATTTTCATGTTGTCCTGTCACGCTAGAAGACCTTAAGTGCTGCAGGCCCCTACATGTTAATTAGTGCTGACTCCCTGGGATAGTTGTGGTTCATCACATACCACCACTCTGAGCACATTTAAGTCGAAATCTCTCTCTTGAAGAGGTCTAAGGTCTGGATCAGAGAAGTCCTGAAGGCATTCCAGCAGCAAAAAAAAAAGGGATCTAAGGTTTTTAGCTTGTGCAGTTACTAGAAGAGCTATAAAATTACAAAACCGAATGGAAAGAAGGGTGACTTTTTGGTTCTTGCTAAGTGTAGTATTGAAGCAAAATGACCACGACGTTTTCAAGTGGCTGCAGTACATTTCATTCTCTGTTGTGCTAAATTATCGTGCTGTCTTGTTTTACTCTAAAACAAAGTGCTATTTCAGTACTAAGTGATTTACTGCTTCATATGGACAGTAACTGCATGAATGTATTTCTGGACTTGGTTCTGCTTGTAGAAGGTAAATCATGGCTATTTTATGATACAGTTGGTGCCACTAAAGTCTTGATACTTCCACATCATGTACTTCATACTCCATCCCATATTCAAGATGGTGAATACCAAATACACCTATTGTATCTACAGTGTCCAAGAGTCAGAGCTGTAACGGCAACCAATGTAATAGTAGTATTAGGTCAGACTCGGCCCAGGAATAATTGCATGCAAGTTCACTGAGGTCAATTGTTCTTTGTCTTAGGTGCTGGCTGTCAGATTTGCTACAAACGAAACTGAAAACTGAAACCTTTAAAAAAGAAACTAAACAACAGCACAAAATTAAGTTTTCTGGTTTAATGTTTAAAGTTAAAATAGCTTCATAACTGAAGTAGTACTTTTTAAATTTGTCACAAAACATTTCCTCTCAAAGGATTTTTTGTAAACTGAACATAATTATTGAGTCACTTCCTTGGTAATGGTAAAGAAGCAGAACAACACAGCTGAGCACTGTGTCCTCATTTCACTTTCATGTAGATTCCTAAATGTCTTAGAATTGAGCCACAATGGCAGGCAAAAATTGTAATTAGCTAACTTAAGGTAGCTGGATTTGGTTGAAATTCTGTGCAAGGGAACTTATGCCATCTTTTGTGTTGCTATGAGTTAATGAAACCATTTTATCTATTTTCTCCTTGAACTCTTTCTCACCTTGGTAGCAGTGGGCTGTAGAACTACTGCATTAACACTGACACAAATGGTGTCATAAGATACGTGTTGGGTATAAGACGGTCAGGAAACGGGTGCCAGTGATAGTGGTAGCTTGCACTATTTTGACATGCAAAATAAATCTAAAATATTAGCTGAGGAAGCAGAAGGTGGCAGTTTGTAGCAGAAAAAAATACAGCAGAAAGAAGGTGAAATGTGAAGTGAAAAAAGAAAACTGCACACTTCCTTATCGCTTCTCCTGATGCACTTAATTTTTCTGTCCCTTTGATCTATACACTTCACTGGTTTTATGTTCCCACTGACACACAAATCAGATAAAGTGCCTTACTTAATACTGGCCATTTTTACAAAATTACATATATGCTTGCAGCACACAAACATTTTGTTACTGTGGATGTTGGCCTAGTTACTTCAATAACACTCATACCTGCTAAAGCCAGCTTAGGATTTGACTAGAAATTCCCTTAAAAACCATTCTTGGAGAACACTAGTAAGCATCATCTTCTTGCTAACTTCCTTTGTTTTTCTTACTTACGGCACCATTTTTAGCCAGCCTCCCTGTTCAGAACACATCTGTGCTTCTGAAAATGCGCGTCTACTTTGCATGCAGGTCATTGCCGGCACGTATTGGTTAGCGCTCACACACCAGGATTCTGGTGTGCAAAGTAGGCACACATTTGCAAATGTGCAGATTTTACCAACCTAGAGGGCAAACATCAGGCTCAAAAAAAATAAACTTTTCAAAAAAGCAACATCCAAAAATGATAGCAAAACAACTCCACTTAATCAAGCTGGGGATTTTCCCTTTGATTATTTAGCAAGTACTCAAAACACAGTCCACTGAATGTAACAGAGATATCTGGATAGCATGAATTCCGCAGTGATATGCAGTTATACGGGTTACAAGATACAACGCCTTTGTTGTACGTAAGGTATACATCATTCAAAATCTATATAGCTTATAGAGCTTTTAACAATACAGTCTGTGCACCTGCACCATTAGGACTCTCTCAATCCAAATGACGTTAGTGTAGCACACATAGATCGTGTATTATACACACATATTTACCACAGAGTGCTCATTAGTTATGGAGCTCCAGCATTGTCTTGCAGCGTTAAAAAGAGAAAGCCAGAAAGAAACACATGGATTAAAACAAACATTGAATTTCTAGCTGTTTTTCATTCTGATGATTGTGACTGCATTTGTTGCAATTACAAGGTCTTGGTTTAAATTCCCCAAGCAACTTCTCGATTCGAGTGTGAGAAGTATCCTTCTGTATGTACAGACATAGCGTTAAATAGCTTTTCATGAAAACTTTGATGTATAGATAATACAAAACAGACAGTATGCATGCTTTCCCAAATCAAAACTAAGCAGCCAAATAGCTATTTATTTTATTAATGCTGGGACAACATTCTAGAGAGAAGATATGTGGGAACTAGACTGTAGAAGAATACTAGTGGTGGGGAAGTGTTAAAATATTATCTGCTATTCATAGTCAACATCTAATGCTGTTTTCCCAGCCATTTTCTGGAGACAACTTTTAAAGAAGAAAGCCCAGAAATAACTTAGTGCAAGCTTAAGCTTTTAAAATACCACATTTGAATATATTCTGTTTTATTTGACATCCGAATGTGTCCTCACTTGTACAAAGGGTCACAAAAAAGGGCGCATTTTATATTTCTGGTTTCTAAACTGTCATTAGGAGCTGTGTTGTGTTTTCATTTATTGCGACATGACTATAAGGAAACACTGCCATACTCAGTCTAGATTTATACTCTTGCAAGTGTAGAAATGTAGCCAGAATCTGGTCGTTCACTGCAGTAAATTGTGCTGGCGTTATACCCCAAATCAAATGCTGTTAATATGAATGCATTCTTCTTTACAATTATCTTTTATGAATATTTACAAATATGATAAAGAAAAATATATTGTATCGGGGGAAATAAAAAGGGAATATTGCTTACCCACAAGGGCTGCCTCTCCGCGCTCCATTTGGTTCTATTAAAAATTCACATTTCTCAGTTATTCAGCTGGCAACTTACATGTGTTGCTATCGGCTCTGCCTCTGGCTTACATCTATGTTATTTTAATAGACCACAGCAGCACAAAACCGCCATGTTAAAGAAAGAAGAAAAGATTTCCAAACGCACCTTGAGTGGAAATGGAAAGCTTTTAAGTCAATGGTGCAACCCAAGTGGCTTCAGATTTTTAGAAATTAAACATCCAGGCCTAGTTCCTGCTCCCGTTTCTGCATTATAACATGTCTATCAAAGTTCATTGGTTGGCAATCTGAGAAACATGTTTCTGCTGCAACTTTGGCCTGCTGACTAAGATGCAAGCATTGCTCACTGGCCACTAAGTCGAGGAAAAAAGAATGTGCCATCTGGAAAGGGCCATATACTGTCTGTTAGTCAGCCAATGGACCAAGCAAACGTGTCTTGGACTTTATGGAAGCTCTGGCCTAAATTATTATTAAGTCATGATTCCTCTACAATTTGTTTGCAGATGGGCTGTAGAGTTCATCTTCAAATAGATGCATTTTAAATAAGAGAGTTCTTTACTCAGATATCAGAAGATCGAATTTACAAAACAGAAGCTTGAATTGCGAAACAAAACAAAAAAGCAAGAGGAAAAGAAAGGATACAGGGCATGCTTTCCCACGGATATAACCTACAGCAAGGTTATACAAACACACACTTAGGACAAAATCTAGCTTGTGGCAACACAGAAACAGTACAAAAACATTTAAAGTAGCAATCTGTAATCTTATACTGAAAAAGTTGTGAAATTTTATTATATTCTTATCTTTCATGGATCAGAAAAGATCCTCCACATCTCAACATGAAGTTTTTTATTATTTGATCTGAGACTGACTGGGAACTAGATGGATGGAGGAAGACAGGCAGGAGAAAGAGAATGATCTCACTCAGTGAAAGGGTACAGTCAATCCAGATTAATTCTATTGCACGTCAGTGAAAATCCCTGGTTTAACAACAATGTAAGTGAAGTCAATCACTATGTAGTTTCACACTTAAGTTTTACACACGCAATCCAACTGCAGCAAGAATGGTCTTGCTAATAATCTTTCTTATTTCTCTTCCTGGACATGAAAAGTAGTTTTCCTACTACTTCCACTCCTGCTTCCTGTTGATTACTTCAGTCATACCATTTTTAAAAATTAAACTGCTATTATCTAACACTTCCATAAAGGGCAAAAGATGAAGTCTGTATATATATTTTTCAATTAAAAAAAAATCCCAAGCATCAGTACAAGATCCAGGCAAAACACAGCTGAAATTCTTTATGTACAAAACACTGCATCTATCACTTTCACTCTCTGTAGAATAACATTTATTAACTTGCAAGCTGAACAAAGAGCAAGGAAATGTCATTTACTCCTTAGAAATATATTTCCATTAATATAGTAAATGAAAGTTAGACACGTACAATCCAATTCAGGATTTTTACACATCAGTGTATCTTTCCTACAGAGCTCTTGTTCATCTGGGTAAGCATGAACAGTCAATGTACTGTGGTAATGAGATCAGTAAGATTCTATGAATGTCTCAGCGGATGCTTTTAATTGAAAGTCTCAAAGACTTACTCATTTAGGACATGGTCTTGCTCCACTGAAGTCAATCTGAATTTTGCTATTGATATCAGGCAGAATAAATTAAAGTTCACTCCTCACTCACTCCATGGATGTATTTGGCAAATTGCTGTAGTCTGAGAGGTAATCAGGCAACACCTGTGAACCAGCTACTTATCCTCAAAAGTCAAAATTACTTTAAAAAATTGAAAGAATGCTAAGGAAATCAGTATTACTACAGCTAGCCCAGCAATAATTTGGTGAGGGACTCTTTTAGGGTTCATCACCAATTATGAAAAACGGGTTCCAACCCTGTCAATTAAAGGGTAAGAGAAACTCAAAGAGACTGATTCTCATTGGGAGAGGGATAAGCAAAGAACAGAAATACAGACATGTATTTTATTTTTTACTGAGAATGGTTTTGGGTTGTTATGATTATTCCTGAGGTACTAAAAGAACTGAAGTCAAGTCAAAAGTTCTTTCATTTGCTATGGCGGCACGGTCACCAAGTGCTTCAATTGAGAATTACTAACATCTTTCTGACATGATAATTAGGCCTTTTCAGTTGGCCTACGCTGCTCTCATTACCAGAAAGCTGGATTCTTGTCTGAGTACCATGGTTTCTACACTGAAAACAATCACTATCTATAAAACCCGTTATTTCATAGAAGGAGGGTATGAAGCCTGCAGAGTCTTTATACATGAACCGGTATTGTTGAGGACATTTTTCCTCTCTAATAGACTTAATCTATCTAGATTAAACACTTAGTCCTTTGATACAATTAGGTATCTCAGTATTTCATGCTAAGTAATACTGTATTCTCACTCGTCCTTTAACTCAAGTATTACAAAGATGAATACATATACATACACAAGGAGCAGGAAGGATCTCCTGCCTCTGAGGTAATCCATAAAACCAAGAGAAATCAACTGAGCTCCATCTTCAAAATAGTTAGGTATTCTGCCTGTGCAATGCATAATTTTAAAATAAGGTATATAGTACCCCAAAACGGGACTACTTGTCTGATGCATAGTTAAGCATCAGCATCAGTTAACACAGTTACTTTGGTAAGAACGCAGCCTGCCGCAGTATTCTGAGATGGCTCAATCTTCCCTCTGTCCTTACAGTAAACAGGTCAAAGAGAGTAAAGCCCAAAAGTTTTTCAGTCAAGTCTACTCATTGCCCCAATTTAGCAAATGTACCACATCACTCGATTGCATTACAGTGTGAAGTGTCACAAACAGTGGAGCCTGTATGGATCATTTTCTCATTGTTTAAACTATCAAAGGTCCTGGGTGAAGCACAGATGCCCAATATCTGCAAACAGTGGCGGGGGGAGCACAGGTTGCACAGTCTGGGAGATGGCATTCTCCCCTTTTCATCAACGCATAATTTAAACCTGTTTTTTTTTCCCCCACTAGCACTGGAAGAGCCAGTAAGACAGGCTCAGCTTCCCCAAACCTCCCATTTCTCTCCCTATCTTACCTCCCTTTTGCCATAGGACAGTATATCGTTCTCTGATGTGATGCAGGCTCTCAGATGGTCATTCCCTGGAGCCTCTGTCACCTTTGCCCTTCTTTTACTGCCTCTGTGCACTGACTCGAGGGACCAGCCGCAATCTGGCTTCAAATCACTGAGTTCACTGACACGGGCGTCGTTTCCCTTCTTGCTGTAGGCGAGCCTCTGTGTTTGTTAGGGCCCACTCGCAGCAATGGAGAAGTGGAGCCTCCTTGGCCAGCTCAAGGGACGTGCACTGCAAGGATCGTGGTCTTTATCTCTTTCCATATCCACCCCCGGACAGTTTGTTCCAAGATATGCCCTCTCCTCACCTTCAGAGTCCAGTACGTTCTAGTACTTTTACAAACGCAAGTTATTTTATATTCAGTTTTGTCTCAGTTTATCAACGAGCAGAGTGAAAGAAAACAGCGAATGCTGCATTTGGCTTTCCCAGTCAGTTATGTAGGAGAGGAAAAAAAAGAGCTGTTTCAGAAACAGCTGCTTTTCCTTTTCTCAGTGGCGCATATGTAAATTCCCTTCAGGCGATGTAAAGAACCAAGCCCTGTGATCTTGACGGTGAGACAGGCACTCCTGTTCTGTGAATGATACTCATAATCTGGAACACTGTAAATTAAAGAAGATTCTTCCTCTAACCCAAAATTTCATTCTAAACTGCACCAGTATAAATCCAAAGCGATACCAGTAACATCACTGAAACGGTTAAGGGCAAATGCCAGTGCAATTGAGATCAGAATCAGGCAAAAGGGCGTCTCACTGATCCAATGCCTCAAATAAATAAAAGTTTAGCATTCTTGTTTATCAGCCTGATTTCCTTTGTGACTCTTCATAAATCATTTCACTGCTATGACCTCAATTCTCCCATCTACAAGATGGTACAAAATATAATTTACTAGCTCAAATTTAATTCCATTAAAAGCTGAAAGCAATAGGTTGTGCTGCCTTATGGAGCTAGCATGATAGCTTAGGCAATTTTAGATCCTCCTTTGTGTTAAATATACCAGATTGCACAGCTTTCCCTGTAGTAAAAGGTGATTTATTTCATAAGAATGTTCAAAATCTAAATCCTCTTCCTAATGAAGTGTCACCTAAAAGGATCTTTCTTACTCAAATACCAGATCAAGAAAACACCAAGTCTCCTAAAATTTCATTAAACATTAAATGATGGTGAAATAAACAAACAAAAATATTTTTTTTTCAATAAATCATTATTAGTTACTTTTATTTTGTAAGATGTAACACATATGCCAATTAGTTCTTCAAATGACTACAGGGGGGAAGTCCCTTCTCTCCCTGTGCTCAGGACTGTATAACAAGCTCAATTAGTTTGCCTCTAAGAACAGATTTTCAGCTTCATTCTTTTCTGAAACCAAAGTTAGTTTCAAACAGATAATGTAGCTACTGCTGATAAACTCAAGATGCCTTAATATCAATTTGCCGAATGGAAAATCCTGCTTATTTTGAACTAATTTAGTTCAGCAGTACCTGTTTAAGATCAATTCACAGCAGACTATTTCCTATTTACTGTTAATTAAAATCATGGATTTCCTGTTTCAAACAGCATATAACCCTGAAGAATTAGCTACAAAACCAGCATATTATTGACTCAGCTGGTGGACTGTAAGTCTGTACTTACTACTGAATGCTGTGGTTCATAAAAACAACAGTCTAAGCAATGACAAAATGGCCAAAGCAAGGCTAGGTGAAGAGGGAAAACAGGAGCCAATCTCTGAAATTTACCTTCTCAGCGTTACAGAAGTGCAGAATGGCTTAACTGTGATTTTTATTTATAGTCTGAGAAACTGAGAGCACAATACACTGGAGCTCTTTCTTGGCACAATAAATGTGGGGACCACCCTGCCTTGCTGTCTCAATTCCAGCCCTTTCCGGCCTTGAAGAGAATAATACCCTGTTCTGTGCCAAGGGAATATCTGCAGGTGGCATCTGGTTTGAGCTTACCCACCCACACCTTTGATGTTAGATTTATACAAAACCATTTTCAACTGATTGTGCTGTGCAGATACAGGCCAATTCTTTCATTTTTTGGAGTTCAGTTAAGTCAAGAGAGTATAAAAGCATGGGAACGGTACTGAATTAAAGGAAGAGTCCACCCAATCATTTCTGTACGTTGGTTCTGAGCATTCATGTTCACGATGTTTAAGCCTCTAATGCCATAGTTACCAGGAAAGCAATACTGACTTGAGCCTGAAAAAAGACTTCTTCATGATACCAAAATTCCAGAGAACAAAAAGAGCTATGCAATCCCTATTTCTTTTCATTAAAACCCATTAATGAAGTAAGAGGCAATACAGGAAGAATGCGAGTTACTTCTGCTTACTAGTGAATGAACTTTTTTTACTTCAAGAATTCTTGCCTCGTTTCCCCAGTAAAAAGCTCAAATCTGCTCAGACTCGTCTGATCAATCACAACATGCCATTTCCCCAAGGAGTGTGAGTTTAAGATGCAACGGCAAGAATGATATACAAACGTAAATCACCTCTGGGCAGCAACCCTGCAGATTTCTAGATAGACATTTCTTCAGAGCTTTCTCAAATCAGGTGCCAACAAATGTTATCTCTTCACTTGTACCAAGTCTCGAATAGCTTGGTGTTTCCTACCCACTTTGTCAGCAGAAAAAGACGAGACACAGTGCATACATCCCTTTTAGAGTCTCCTCTAAAGCTTTTTTTTTTTTTTTTTAATGAGCCTAGATAAGCCAGTTGCCTGAGCACCATATATGTGGGTTATTTCAGAATTTACACTACCACTGGTTAATGTTATGAAAGATAAAATTAACAAGGGTCAGCCTGGAAGATTCCTAACTCCCAAAAGCTGCAGAGATGCGTATCTCAGAGCAGCACCATTCAGAAACAATGATAAGAAGATCCAAACCAAAACTGTACCAATTGTGGGCCAGCAGGTGACTCATCTGAGACGAGAAATAAACAGAAGACCTCTTTATTCATCAGGCTAAATAGCAAGTGAGGATTGATTCCAGGCTGTGATACTTCAAAATGTTGCACTGAGACTTACAAGACTCACAAGACTTACAAGGCAAACAAAAAATCTCAGTGTTTATAAAATCAGGCCTGAAAGTTAACGACTTATGAATTACTTGGATTTTAGACAGTGTCCCACTTTGTTATTAGCGTTTTCTTTGACACCCAAAAATTACTTGTCCGACTTCCCTTCAGGCATGGAGTTGCGTGGAATCCTACGCATTAGGGTTATGGCTTCTATCTGGCGTATAACTGTTGAAAAGATCTTGCTTTCCTTCTTGTTACGTGGAAGAGAGCACATACTATTCTTGTGGCAGGCCGCTGTATGTCTCTGACGCTGAAGAGTGTCTTTGGCATTGCGCTGTTTTAATTTGAAGAGCAGCAGCTATTGCTACATGCTGTGCTGGCATGGGGCGCTTGTTTGCATCTCTCTTTAGTGCAATGATTCTTATGTCACTAATATGTCTTTTTACTTATATCCTTTTATACCCAGAAATAAAGCTTCTTTTTCTTCACCCCCCACAATGCAGTGTTAACCTCTTTGGTGTTAACTACCCCAGGTTGTGACTGATCCCTTACTCATTTTGCTTTTCCTAGGATAAAGTTGTATTCAAATAGCTGTAGCAGTCTGTCTCTTACTCATTTCTTTGGATTTTTTTAATAACAGTGCTTCAAGATATTAATCTCATCGCAAGAAATACAGTAGGTACATAATTAATGCAATAATCACAGTGAATGTATATTCACTAGGTTTAAGAAGAAAGAAATACTTAAAGCTGCCTTTCGTAGTACAAATGCTTAATTGTTGCAAAAATATTTATATAATTCATCTGTTTGAAGATTATGTTCAGGAAGCAACTAGGGCAGGGACTATCTTTTTGTGAGAGGCCCACGCAGAATAAAGCATTTTAAGGGTTCTATTCTTGCAGTGAGCTACTGCAAATTCATTACCACTATAATTTCTTGGAGGCATGGAGTCCTTTTATTTCTGCAAAAATAGAAGGAAGCTAAAGTAAGCTTGTCATGTTTCAAATTTGCTTCAGCTCCAGATTTTTTTTTTTTTTTTCATAATGAGGGCTTCAATTCACATTCATGGGTAAATTTAATTGGTGTGGCTAAAGCAGACAGTATCTCCAACAATCCCCCTTTTCTCTCCTGCAGATTATGCCATCCTCGCAGGCATGGCTGAACAAATTCTGTATCTGCTTGCTAGTTGATGTTGCTTAAATTAATTACGTGCATTAATATAATCTGCTGCCAATTGGAGTTTACATTAATAGGCAGGACTGCAAATAGGGAAGAAAGGTGGAGGTTACATATCTCATTCAGCCGTCTCCGGTGACGCGTCGGGCAGAAAGCTGAGGCTGGTCCCTGATGCAGCTGTCTCGACATACAGTTCTCTGGCTATCTGCACAGCGAGCCAGCAGCCAGACCCGGCCTGCGCACTCTCACCAAATGGTTTTGGTTCTGTTCGAGCTTATTTATGCTGGCAGTTCAACAGACCTGATAAAGCAATAAAACCAGTGGCACAGAAACTCTCACGAAAAGAGATGGTTAAGTGACAGCAGCCAATTCCCCCACCACTGGGGGTGTATCTGAGCTCTGGCAGGAGAAGGGCTGCACTCCAATGCTGTTTAATTGCCATAATAACTTTACTCTGACGAACTAGCTCAGCTTAGGTCAGTTCTGAGGCAGCTCAACAGCACTAGCCAATGGTGACATTCAAATACAGTGGGAAGTGATATGGATACAAGCAATTTGCAACAGTGCTGTTTTGCTTGCATTTCTTACTAAAAGACTGCAATTAAATTAATAAATGGATATAACTATCAATACATATGTTGATATTTAGATGATGAAACATACATCTGTTTAGAGGACTACACAGCGCTTGTCCTTTGAGAGCCTGAAACTACTTCATTTATCTCCATCTTGTTTTCCATTATAACTTATTTATTTAAAGTATGTCAGGGGAGAAACCTAATTTGTAAGGACATTTTCCAATTAACTTCCTTAATTAAAAGTAAAAGTTAGACTCAATTGAATTGTAAAGTTTTATTATTTAAAACAGCAAAAGTCATAGCTTCTGGGAAACAGTCTAGAATACTGCTAGGCAAGTACTATCAAAAATGATCCAACGATCAAAAATCATCTCCAAGTGTTACAGAATGTTTTTTGGCATTCTGACTTGTAAACTATGTTGTCTGCGCCAAAACTCTTTTACGCTATTAGGGAATTATTGTTCCCTTTGGATTCTGCCAGTGCTATAAGTAAGTGCTTACATGCTCTTACAATGCATACACTTAAAACTATTGACTTTAATGAGTTTTAAGTTCTGTTTGGAATATGAATCTTTAATAAGAGTCTCTGTGTTGATCCAACTTTGCGAATTTGTGCTAGAATCCACTAATATCATAGCATATGCCTGCTGCTGCACTGATTCAAATGTCTGTGGTTCAGGAAGGTATCTTTTGAGTCTTCTAAGTTATATTTTTTAAATTAAACCAGGCTCATGAGCAAGAACCTAGGAATCCCATTGCTTTGTGTCTGACTTGGTGATCAGTTAGAAACAGAATCATCTAACTGAACAGTTCACAAGTACTGGAGAAACATTTAAATCTACGTAAGCACAAAAAGGTGATTGCAAGCTACTTAAAGCAGTAAAATTTCTTATTTCTCTAGTACATTCCTGCTACGGGAATAACTAGACTCTCTGTGGATGCAATTGCTGTGGATGCAGGACGTGAGGAGCTATTGCAAACTTTCTCTGAGATGCATCGGCATGTCATATGAACATACTTCTCAGCAGTTGCAGATTTTATCCCTTATGTTGAAAAGGTGACCTCCAGCGGACAGTAATGCCCTTAGGGTATGAAACTGCATTCTTATATTTCAATACTTGCTATTTTTCCTTTTGTAAAGCCAGTCTGCTTTCGGAAGGCCAAATTCGAATGCTCAAACACACGCAGGTAAGTCTACTGAAAGTAATGTGACCTCTTTCTTATATCATCACCCAAATGTTGGCCTGAGACATTGTGTACTGTGGGCAGGTGTAAACATATGCCTAACTCCTACTTGCATCCTAACCATCTTATAACAGCTTCACACAATTTTTAGGCAGCACTTTCCTCTGCTTTATTGTTCTGCTCATAGTATTTAGCTAAGAGCACTTAGTATAAAGAATGCTTCTGCATTTAGTCTCACAAGAGAGAAATAGGAATAAATATATGTGGTTCAATACATTTACGGTATAGAAAGAGTAATTTCTATGTTCGCATAAAATGCTTTCAGAAATAATTTAAAAAAAGCTGGAAACTCTGATATGGCCTAGCCATAACTGAAGAAACAAAATAACTCCAAATTTTGAAGACAGTTAGTTCACATTATGTGAACATACATTTTAAATTAGCATGTTTGTGTGCCGACAACAGCATCATATTCTTATTTTGTAGCGGCGTTATTAACCACATGTGTCATAATGTGGGAAGGCGGGATGAGGAAACCTGATGGCCTCCACACTTAAGAATGTCTCCTTTGTTTAAGAATGAAAATGTTTCCTCTGGCCAGGACAATGTAAGAGTGAAGTGCTTCGCTGCAGATCTGACATTCGCTAAACCCGTTCTGGAGATAGCATGGAACCTGGAAATCTATAAAACTGCCTCTCCGCTTTTTTATTTTCCATACACGGGAAACTCTGACTTCATTGCTAACACAGTCAAGTAGGAAAACTTGAGTAGACCACAAAACTCCGCGGGATTAGTGGTTTCAAAACAGGACTGGGAATCATCAGAACTGGATTCTAAATTTGTCATGCAGACATGTCATTCTGCGAGATGCTTAAGCCAAAGATTTCAAACACT
Organism: Struthio camelus; assembly: GCF_040807025.1. NCBI lineage: Eukaryota > Metazoa > Chordata > Aves > Struthioniformes > Struthionidae > Struthio > Struthio camelus. The sequence continues at coordinate 129,828,045 of NC_090944.1, forward strand.
GACACCTAAAGTACATAAGGCTGTGAAATGCAGAGTTAGCTATGCACTGCAGCAAAATCTTTAAGTACATGAACAACGCTGTAATGTTTGAGTTGGAATCAACATAGGGAAATTTTATTATACATTGTTTTTCTTTTGGCATTTTCTATTCATTTTACATTTCAGACTCACAGAATTAAAACTTGTGGCCATATTTGTCTTGATAATGTCATTTCAATTAAGTCACAAGCATTCTCTGTTTGCTGGGTTAAGCTTCAGAGACTTTTTTAAACTGAACGCTTCGAAATGCAAGTTTCCTCAAAAACACATCCTTGCATAATATCTAAAATCTCTCTTTTTAACATCAATTGACCATAATGGATCATTTTCGTTTATTTCGTGTCTTCATACGCATTTATTCAGCCACCCTTAGCCATTCAGTGAAAATTAGATGTATACACTGGGATTTAAAAAATCCATCATTCGTAACTAAATGTAGCTATCACTGAAAAACAGCAGACTCCCTAACTGCTAGTTGTGGCCACACAGATTTCCCGGAATAAAAAAAAGCCCACATTTTTGGATTTTCCCTTAAATATACTTGTGAATGCAGGTAACCCTCCTGTAGTCTCTGCTCAGTGGACCAATACTGTTACCAAGGTCACCTTTGCAGAGTTATATTTGCATCCAGCTGACGTTGATTCATGTTGCCAGATGGCTAAGGACAAAGCACAATCGCTCAACACAATGTGTGACCCACTTACACGCCTAACAATCTGCTGTTTAATTCTTTGTAAAAGCATAGAGACTTTGATTAAAATTTTAATTTTGCTTCATAGTTAGCCCACATGTGGCAAGTACATTTTGCATACCAGATACATCTGGTCCAACAGAGCAATAGCATGATGCCTCCAACTTACTTCTAAAACAGGGCTTATGAATGCGTGTCATTTCCTTATTTCCTAAAGGCACTCTCAAAAGTAATTACAAGTTATTGCTTTACATATGGACAACTAATGAAGTGCCAAACACTCTCATGCTGGCATCATATAAACAAATAATGACGACAATAGTATGTCAGCTACAGAAAGGAAGAATGAAAACATGACACAAAAGAAATTCCTGTAGGATTTCTAATCAAATATATGTAAAGTCATAGGGAGATTCCCAGTTTGTGCTCAAAGGCTCATATAGACGTTTAAATTATAACCGGGACAACATAATTTTTTGCCTTAACTACAATGTGAAGATATGCAAGAGCATTAGTCGTGGCATTTGGTCATTGCAGGCCAGATTCCCCAAAGAGCTCCGGGCATTACGAACGTACTAATTGCCAGCCTGAATCAGACCCAAGGTTTACTAAGGCCTGCACTATCTCTCTGCCCGTGGCTAGTACCAGATGTTGTATCAGAGGTAAGAGCCCTAGAGCAGACACAGACAAAATAACCTCCTCCTTCAAGCAGGTCTTATCCTGAACTCTACTAGTTAACGACTGACTTAAGTCTTGGAATTACAGTTCTAATATCCCTTTCAAAGTATTTGTCAACAATAATTTCAGCTCCGAAATTTTTCATTTCCCGATCAGTCTCCTAACTCCTTTTGAAACCACTTAGCCTTGGCAGCTTTTCAAGGGCTAGGCACCTATAAATGAAGCCAGACTGCTAAAAGTACTGAGTATTCAGCAGCTCAGCTCCTGTTGTGAAAGTTCACGGCCAGATCCTCAGGAGGAACTCAGTGCAGTACATGAAGCTATGCACACATAACTTGATGTCTAAATGAGAATCCTTTGTGAAAACTAAATGCTTTTCTCCACCCTATGGGAAAGGAAGGCAGAAACCAAGAAACCAGAAAGCCCACAGAGAAACAAGTCTAATGCTGTGTTACACGCTGAGGAGGAGGTGATAAAGACTAGTTGGAAAACATCCCATCACATATCAATATTACACACGGAGGGGGATGCAAGGATGCAAAATCAAACATAGGGAAAAGCGGTTGGTGCTATAAGGTGATTCTAGATAACAAAGTAAAGGAAGATAAATGACAGGACACTGCCAAAAATAAAATGTTACTGGTGAAGTTATTACCGATCTCAAGAGTTAGACCTAGGACATATCCTTACTTTATCTGGCATTTCTAAGCTCTCCTTGTGAACACTATATAAAAGTAGACACTACTAATGCAGGCTGAAGTATGCTGAATACAAGGTGGACCGCTCCCTAAGTTTCTCTTCAGTTTACAGTTCTTGTGAGCCTGATTTTGTTTAGTACAGAAAATTCTCTCCCTCTCTTCACGGGTCTGCAAGGTTTTCTTGCCAGCAGCATCACAGGCAGGAGCATATAGGACCATTTTGACCGTGTGCAGTGTTTGCCATGTGGCTGGAAACAGCATTGTTTACACAAAGAAGTTCCCTGCCCCATTGAGAACTGAGAGCTGCCTGGAAAAGACGTTCCAGTCCTGGATGAGAGACGACAGTAAATATCTCACAAAAAATAAAAAAGGCTTTTGGGTTTACAGCTATTATTTTCTCTACATTTAGGCTTTAAAGAAAAGATTTACCTACATGACATGTCTTACAATACTGTTCCTTTGCCGTAACTGAAGTTTTGAGAAAGAAAATAGTGTATGCATATAGAATCTTAAAAAAGCATTAAAAAATTAGCATTTCTGTAATTCTTGAAGAAAGCACAACTGTTCCGGAAAAAATATAAGGCATCCCTTTTTAAAACTGAAAATCACAGAAACCCCCTTTTTGCTTTTAAACTAAAGGAAGCCAAACTCCAAATTTTTAAGCCAAATCTTCACAAGTGTAAATTGGAACTTTTACTATCCCTAGTAATTTGATTTTAAAATACTTATTAAATATTTGTAGCAATTATAACATAGTGATGATTATTCTAATCATAGTTCTTCCCTCATACAAAACGTAAGTATCTTTGTCCTGAGCGCTGCTTCAGCATCAGAACCTAGTAGAAGCTGCTCCTTTGCGGTGCAAGTTTAGATCCTGTCATTATGTCCATCTGGGCGGACCCAGTTCAAGAGTTTCTGTTCTTTTTATACAGAATACCTTCAATTACAGGCAGCAAATGCATAGCAGAATGCCTGTTTTAGTTATGGCCAGTGACCTAATTACAAATCTAAGGCTGCATACTGCCCTCAACGCACAGCAAAGCTCCCACAGCTCTGCACAGCCAGAGATCTGCATAAGGAACCAGCAGACGACCTGACCGGCATGCAACAGGAGCTCTGTTCACGTTCACACGTTATCATTTGCCAACTTGCTGTACACCAAAGATGATAATATAATGTTGATAACATTTTACCACGTCTGATTAAAACTCCCAATGTCTCGTGTCCATTAGGGCTGCGTAGCAAAATAACAAATAAATCCACATAGTGAAAGTACAGGATTTAAATAGGTGTCTTTGGTCCTACTTTGCACAGACCATCCTTCTCCTTTGCTGGGTCAGATTATTTTTTAACTTAAAAATCTGTGGAGGGAGAAAAGTGTCTGTTTGATTTGCTGTTGTGGGGGAAAGAGGCAAAGGTGTCCATGAAGGCTACGCTGTGCCTATGCTGTGGGCAACTGTTTGCTCTTGGGATAGCCTGCACTTTTTTAGCAAGATGCCACAGAAAACCAAACATAACTGAAGAGAAGCTCCTTAAATGAGAACAAAGGAAGCAGAGACGCTTCATTAAAAGTTACATCCCCTGATCCTGCTTTTGCTGTCAAGTCCGTTATTTTTTTCTGTTTGGCCTAACTTTAAAATTAATTACCTTTGATAGAAAACACAATTTGTTACGGTTAAGCTAACAATACTTTGAAGAAAAATGACGTCTTCTGGCAAGTGTGTCTTCAGGAAAATGAATACATTTAGTAAAAGTTATACTTGCTCTTCAGAGCCTTCAGAAAGTAATTTGCAACTGGTTGTGTGCACTGCAGCTTAATGTTTATATATGGGCTATACTGATACACGTACTCGGAAAAACTTCCTTTGTAGCTGCAGTAGGGCAGCTTTTGAGAGGTTTGTACTAGCCACCGACAGGATATGACTGTAAGGGACATATGGACACGTGTGTAGACGTTGCAGGTGCCCAGCACCATGAAAAAAGGAGGCTTGTGATGTGTGAAGAAAGTATGAGTAAAGCTCAAACACTTCCTCACTCCAAACCTCAAGAATTATCACCAGGGCACAAGACATCTGTCAGTGTGGTGTTTCCCCTGCCGATACACACTTCTTATGCTCTTTTCAAACTGTGTAGTGACAGAATACTTAGATTTCAATCACGGAGAAAGTAAGGGAAGCAGAACAGATAAAAATTTATTAAATTTAAAGAAGTAGAATCACTGATTCAAAATGCTTGGATTTTGTCTCAGTCATTTGTAGGAAATAATGGCAAAAATAAAGCTGCAGACTTGAATTATTTATGATGACTTTTAATAAAGCTGTGGGAGCCTGTTGCTTGTAGAACTGATGTAGACACAACCATTTATTCTTAAAACCCTACTTGCATTTAGTATTTTATCATTAGCGTTCTGATTGTCCTTGATTGCTCTGTTCTGCTATATTTGAGTTCAGAATAAAGACAGCAACGATAATTTGAGGTTACTTGATGGGCATTGGATATTAAATTTTAATCACATACTCAGAAGTGCAGAGCATGTTACAAAATATCTTTAGTTTTACTACTCAGCTGTGGTTTGAGACAATCATGCAGCCATCACAAAAGGGAAAAGCGTCTTAAATAGCATGGAAGTGGGGTAAACCAAGAATAGCAATACAATTGAACAGTTCTGTCTGGTTTAGTGTTTTCTTTTGTTTTCTTGGAAGAGCTGGATGGATCATATTCAGGACAGCTCTTTATTTAAGGAACAGAGCACACATCATAAATTAGAAAGTGTAAATATTTAAAGTTTTGTTGAAAGTGTACACAATCAATCCATTATGGCTGAACTCCTTTTTCTAGGCAGTGGCTACAATAGATGTCCTTAAAAGTGATCACTTAATACAATATTGGCCAGAGACCAAGAGAAACTCTGTTTCCATAATGCTGCAGTGCAGAATTCTTTATTTTGAAGTGCCACATGGAACATCTAAATTAAGTTATAGGAGGAAAAAAATCTGTGGTATCCAAAACCTTTGCTCAGGCATATTCATCACGGCATCACTTTGTTAATCATCCTGGAGCTAAACAGAGCTGTTCACCGATGACTAAATCAAATGATCAACTGCTTCAAAGCTGTCCACCCTGATGCCAGCTCTTTTCAGAACTGCACTCTTGACCACAAGTCTAGATGTGCTTTTAGGGTTATAATGAGGAGTAAGCCAAAAGAAAAAAAAAACACTCGAGTTCTCTAGCCAACTAGCGGGAATTTCCAACAGCTCCCAATTTGGAAATGGTTGAGAGTAGAGCAAATACACAATCAAAACCAGTCTGTGGATGCAGTAAGTCTATGCCTGAAGCAAACTACAAGTCAGAGAGTCTACAAACAAGCCAAAAAACAAAAGGACAGTAAAGGATGAAGGGAAGAGGGAGAGATCCAGCACAGAACGAAAAACACAGGAGAGCACAAGGTTTTTTCTTTTCTCTCTGAAGAGTGTTTACAGAATGAATGCCAGAATTAAAAAAAACACAGGCTCTCTACCCTGCATTTTCACCTGTTTAAGATTTTTAAGTCAAAAGTACAACTTTTAAGATTCCTATCCTTTTGTCTCTCTACTATCTGTGAGGATGTTCCTGGGGACTTGAAAGCACTGTGACTGTTTTCGTAGAGGTGCGACTGCTAGACTAGATTCACCTTGATCACCCACCTATAAAATGCTTTCCTCTACCCTCACACCTTGTTACACAGTCAGCTGTGATCTCGGCTGATTTAGCCTCTCTGTGAAACTCTGCTTGGGGAAGCAATAACACTTGTCTTTAGGAGCAAAGAGGAATGATCTTAATTTGTTTCCTCACACATCCAGAAAGCTGGGTATGGGAGATGGTTGCACCTGTGCTTTCAATTCTAGAGCTGTCCAATGTACTACCTTGCCGTTACACATCGCTTTATCGACCACCTTATTGCAAACAAAGGGAAACTCAGGCTAGAACCTGTAACATGGTCTAGCTCAGTCTTTTCTATGGAAAGCTCATGAGAGAAGGCCTCAAGACTCTCTGCAAGATCCACCGTACAAAATTTCCAGGAAACCAACTTCCCATGTGTGCGGCTTCA